>NW_027271003.1:1127500-2327500 GCF_040938485.1 Diadema antillarum | reverse complement strand
TATTTTGGTAGCTTGAAAGACTGGGGGGGGGCCTAAAGGGCCCCCCCTTAAGATCTCGGCCGTGGATCGCGCGATCGCCGCGGAAATTTGCACAATCGTAGTGTGCGATGTAATCTACAAGATCATATATTTAAATTTTACAAAATAGTCTTCTTTTATTTTATTTTGATTGATTATGCTAATTTATGCAAGAAATCAGACTCTTTGATCTTAATCAGTAAATAAAGCTCCAAAAGTGCTCATTTTTCGTCTAATTATTCTTTGTGGCATTCTTAGCAAATGTACTCGAAAAAAAATTCGGTATCAAAATTAATTTCTTATTTATTTTATTGTTTTATGAATTTCTTATGTATTTCTTTGTTTTTTCGACCTTTTGTTTTTGTTGTTTTTTTAACAAAATTTGTGCCAGACACTTTGTGAAGCATAATACTCCTAAAACAAACTAATTTTAGCCATTGAGAGTAAAAATAAGCATATTTATATGAACCATGTGAAAAAACTCAATTTGCATTGACTTTGTACACAAAATCACATTTTTGAGCCATTTTCGGCCTCACGTGCATGTACAAAAAGTTATGTAACTTCAGAACCGTACCCCCGGGCGTCACAAATTTGGTGTCAAAATGTGCGGGAAACTCGAAAGAAAAAAGTCATAGAGCATCGCGGCGAGAGCATTGCGTGTTGTTGAGTAATCGCGCGAAATGTCGAGGGGGGGGCCTTTTAGGCCCCCCCCCCCCAGTCTTTTTAGGGTTAAAGAAAATCCTTCATACAGCAGAGTGAATGTTTTGTGGGATTGTCTTAAAGTGCTCAATCATGGGTGCCCTTCCTATAGCTACTACATTTCATATTTGTTCTAAGCTTTGTGTAACCCCTTCCCGATGGGAACCTGGTGGCCTGTGTATTAAGTCTACATGTATGGGGATTTCAGAATTCAGTATGGATTAGGTTAACAACATTTAGGGGTTGAAAGCTGATCTGCATAATCCAAAGCATCTCAAATGATGTAAATATGAAGCTATGAGAAACATGGATTGAATATAAATGCAGGTAAATGCTTCAAAAAGTTGAAAATGTCTCAGTGACCAGATTTGCCATGCTCTCTGTATGCTGTAGATAGTAGTGTTTAGTATAAACCGTACAATAAACGGTTTATTTATTTGCATCGTGACATTTGTCTTTAGATCTCTTCACCGTGACAGCATGATTCTCATCTGTTTATGGGTGCTAGATTTTTCTTCATGCATATGAGCATCATCATATAGCTCAGCCAGCAAAACTTTGGGCTTTGTGAATGTTGATCCACCACATTGTTGAACTGTGTCTTTAATTCATTTGTCCCACAAAGCTACTCTGTATCAGAAAAAGAAAAAAAAAACAACATTGATTATTTGTGTGTGTATGCGTGTTTAGTTTTGTTTTGTTGTATTTTGTTTTGTTTTATTTTGTTTTGTACTTAAATTCTTAATGATGAACAAGTCCAAAAAGGGTTGTTTTGCCTCTAGGGATTCTTGCAAGAGAATTGGTGTATGAATTCACTTCTGCCAGTATTAACAGTCTGACAGCATTGATTTTGAAGCTCATTGTTTTAAAAACAGAGTCAATGTATGCTGTGATATCACTGTTTTTACACAACCACTGCATTTATGCTGTATACTATCTATTTTTGATATATCTTTTAAAGGGGCATTCCAGACGATTTTCATAATTTCACATCATGTAGTACATAAATCGACAGCTCCATGTATAGATTCATGGAATTTATTTTAGTCCTTGAGCAGAGAAACCAATAAACTGAAAATCTTAAACAAATTACACTTAACAGTGTTGATGACATCAGAGCCTCACATATTTCAGAAATGTAGCAGTGTAATTCCATTACAATATCGCTTGCTCAACAAGTTCACCTGTGAAGAATCTACACGTGCCTTCTTCTTTTGTTCTGCTTCCTTGAGCCCCAACTCATGCATTTTTATGGTGAGGCTGCCATGGCATCATCCTTGTTCATTGCAATTTGTTATGAATTTTGAAAACATTCTTATTCCTCATCCCAATCACTATAAATTCTGAAACTCTGTACTCACTTTAACTAATTCATGGTAGTTCAAATGTTAACGTCTGAAAATCATCCGGAGGTCCCCTTTAAGTCATGCTCTTGATAAATCAGGAATATGTTGTCAGTAAACACAGTCACAATTGGTTGCTTCCTCATCTATGGTTCATTGTTGCAATGTTCATTTTCGGAAAGTTCGGTTCTGTCCTGTAATATTCTCCCATTTTTGTCACTTTTCTTGAAAAGGCATGTGTGAACCTTCTGCTCTTTTGTTTGTCTATTTTACTTCTTTATCCTTTCTGTGTTTTTCATTTCAATGTTTGCTGTGGTGTACTGCTACCTATCCTCATTCTGTTTGTGCAGCATGCTTCTTGTTGCGGACCCCATAACGTGTTAAACCCATCAACCAACCTTCTGCAAGTTATTATCAGTGCGTGTTTGTAACTCTGAAAGTTATTATTCTGTATGCTATCATGGCTAATGCCAGTGACACTTGACATACATTTCCGGTACTTTTATTTGAACATACAATATTAAATCACTTCCAGTGAAAAGGAAATGTCAAAAAGTGTTCCTGGTTTTGTTTTCTAGGTGGGTGGGAAATATCTACATTCTGACAGTATAAAAAGTGGTAAGTAATGCTTACATATTTGACATTGGCAAGAGGTCCAGCCGTGCAAGAAGTCAACTAGTTAGGCACAAGATTTGCTCTGAAGTTTCTTGTTTAATTTTTGCACCCATTCTTGGCAGGATTTAAAATTCATGTTCATGCCTTCTTTATGTCGACTCCTGTCTCCTTTGTAGCTGATGAGAGGCCACCAGAACGTGGAAACTACATGCCGATGAACAGCAGGGAGGACTACGGACGACATGGGTCAGTGGGAATGAGACCTGACCCACGAAGGTATGTCAATTCTTTGAGAAGGGCACCTGTAATCCCAACTTAGGCCTGCTGTTGGTGTCATGGGAAGTGGTGTTGTCATCTCATTTTGCAACTTTGTTTCAGCTCATATCCATAAGATAAAATCTTGATAGCTTCTTGAAAGGCTTAGTGTGTTTGATATATGGTGCACTCTGAAGAGAAAGGAGGACTTTGATGATACCAAAGGCAAGGTGAATGCCAGGTTTTCAAAACTAATCCCATACCCTTCCAATTTCTCCCTGAACAACAACAATATTTGTTTCCTGGTCCTTATCCACCATGCTCCTGCATGTGTTTAGACCTACCATACTTGCAGGATTTTAGTTCTGTGAACATTTAATAAATTACTCTATTAGTTTCATGGCAAACCTCTCGGAATAAGTGTTTTAGAGTTTGATATACAAGTGTATATGCATTATCAAAACCAACCGTTTTGTATGTATGTGTTCATAATTCTTTATTTTAGCCTAGAAAAAAAAAAGAAAAATTAGAATGTGTCGAAAGTGTTTATGATGCAAGTAATATTGGTTTCTTGTTTTTATACAGCCGCATGGAATCCACACCAACACCACCAATTTCTCAAAGATCCAAGTCTGTGTCCAACTTAGAGCCAGATGCCAGCGAAAATGAGATCCAGAGGTCAGCTAAGTCTACCATGGATCTGTCCAGTAAGCGAGATGAGCAACCTTACCGAGGACACGCCCCAAGGGAGGAGCCACCCTTCAGAAGAGAGGAGGAATCCCAGTACAGGCCAGGGGACCGACCGCCTCTGGAGAATTACGATGAGGAGCCGTTTCACCGGCGCCAACCAGGTCCAAGACCTGTGGATCCAAGACGAGAGTCACCAGTCCAAAGACCAGTGCCCCAACAGAGAGACCTACCCAACCAGATGAGGCCCGCCCCTCAGCCCCGACAGGTGCAGCAACAAATGATACACATGCAGCAGAGGCAAAGGGGACCATCACCCCAGCACCCAGGGCAGTACCCTCGTGGGCCGATGGGTCCCGGGCAGGATCCAAGGGGTCCACCACAGAGGATGCCAATCCCTCATCCTCGGGGCCCGCCAGGACCACAGCAGGGCTGGGGTCCAAGGGGTATGCCACCCAACCAGCATATGGTAGATGGTATCATGCAACAGCCACCACCTAATCGCTATGGTGCACCAGAAGGTTACAGAATGGCACCGCAGGGGAGACAGAGTCCAAGAGATCCTAGAGAAAATCAAGGCATGCCACCCAGACAGAGGAACTTCAGCCAGGGGGATATGATTGATGACCTCCCCGAACCAAGAGGCAGAGTGTACAGTGAAGGGAATGTTTTGAGGGGTCCAGAGAGTCCTGCAGACAGAAGGTTTGAGAATCGCACAAACAGTCCTCAGCCTGCCCCGCGGATGGTGAGAGATGACGTTCAGCAACCACGAATCCATGCTATGGAGAATCAAGCTAAGCAATATGGCATGAATGGGCCGCAAAATGCAGATGTGCTCCCACCACCACCTCCTGAAATGGCTGGCAGTCGGGAATCAAACAGTGGTAGCATCGATGAACTGCCTCCTCCACCACCACCCCAGCATCTGAGTGAAGATGAAGAGTACAAGCAGTGGCAGGAAAAGAAGGCCAAACAGCTTGAGGAGGAAAACAGACAGACACCAAATTCCGGCTTTGCTTCCTTGCCTCGCCAAGGACGCATCAATAGATCATCATCCTTGACTCCAGTTGCAGGCGAGAGTCAGCGCCCAGCCCTCCCGCAAAAGCCTCCATTGGGACCAAAGCCAGTTCCTCCGCCAATGCCTCCTGAAAGGACTGCAGCGTCAGCAGAAGCAGCACGCAGCTCCCTTGACAGGCGCACAATGGACAAACCAGTAGGCCCAGCCAGTGATAGATTCAACCCCCAGAGAGCAGGTATGGAACCACCAGGGAGGGCCATGCCTGGTACAACTTCCATCACAAATTCTACTTCAGTCCCCTCATCAAAATCTTCTCCCTGGGATCGAGATGAGAAAGAGCGACAGGAGAAGCAGTTAGAAGAACATGTGAAAAAGATGCGCAGTGATGAAATTGAGTACCTGTCTTCCCTTCCATCCCTGACAACTGCCCAGCAGGATAAGCTGAGTAAGCTGCAGCTTGATGAGATGTTCCAGCAGCGACTGGAGGAGTCAATGATGGAGGATGAGGAGGATGAAGAGGAGGATATCACCAGAAAGCCAGAATACAGGGAACAGATGATGATGGCCAATCTCAGTGCAGAGCTTGCTGTTCAGAGAACAAGAGAACAAATGGGACAAGAAAGGGCACAAGAGATGGAGATGAGGCAGAGGCAAGAGAGAAGGGTTCAAGAACTTCAGATGCAGCGGCAGATTGAGCGTCAAAGGGAAATGCAAAGGCAGGAGGAACTGGAGCGCCGGCAAGAAATAGAACGTCAACAGGAGATGAAGCGACAAGAGATGCAGAGGCAGGAAGAACAGAGGAGACAGGAAGAACAAAGGAGGATGGAAGAGCAAAGGAGGATGGAAGAACAGAGGAGGGCAGAAGAACAGAGGAGGGCAGAAGAACAGAGAAGGGCGGAAGAACAGAGGCGGGCGGAAGAACAGAGAAGGATGGAAGAGCAGAGGAGGCAGGAAGAGATCCAAAGGCAACAGGAATTGCAGCGCCAACAAGAATATCAAAGGAGACAGGAGTTGCAACGACAGCAGGAAGTTCAGAGGCAACAAGAGCTCCATCGACAGCAGGAAATTCAGCGCCAGCAGGAGATCCAGCGACAGCAGGAGCTCAAGCAACAGGAAGAGCAGCAACGGGTGCAAGAACTGCAGAGGGAACGGGAGCGGCAACAACAGCTGGAGCGCCAGAAACAGGAAGAGAACAGAAAGAGGGAACTGGAGGAGTCCCGGCAGCAAGAAGAGCGTAGTGCGCAGTTTGAGCTGAAGAAACTGCAAGAGGAACGTGCCAGGTGGATTGCAGAGCAAGAAGAGATGAGGCGCAAGGCAGAAGAGGAGCGCAGAAAATATGAAGAGATGAAGGCACTGAGAGAGCAGGAGGAAGAGATGCAACGAAGGCACCACCAGCAGCGCCTCGAATACGAGCGCCGTGAAGCTGAACTAGAACAAGAGCGCCGCCGCTTCGAGCAGGGACTGTCCCTCGGTGGTCCACCACAGCCTCAGGTGAACAACATGCATGCCTTCCGCACCTCACCTATGCTGCATACAACAGTCAGTGCCGGCTATGTCCCTGGGCCAGACAAACCAGAAGTGAGGAATGCGTCAGAGGAGAGACCACCTACAGATGGGTTCAGCATCACCGACTCTGCTTCCCTTAACAAACCCAAACCCTTCAAGAAGGCCCCACCTCCCATTGCTCCCAAGCGAGTGTCCTTCAGGCCAGGACAGCGGCCCAGCTCCACTTCGGAGCCCCTCAACTACCTGAATGAGCGAGATCTGGTGGGAGACCGTGGTTCCATCAGCTCCCAGCATAGTGTGGGCTCCAACAACTCTGGGGGTGCCCCTCCACCTAAGCAGCAGTACCAGACACCACCAGCAAGCTATGGCAATGGGCACTCCAACTCTTACCAGGCTCAGCCGACCAACAACTACAGCATGTACAACCACACTCCACCAACTTCTGTGCCTAACTCCCAGAGCTCCTTCACACCGCAGAATGCTGCTCCAGCCCCAGTGTACCGCACTGGGGACACCCCTGGAGTGATCGGGGCGCAGGAAGTCTACAACGATCCTCGGGATAGGCGACTTGCCCAGCAGCAGCTCCAGCAGAAGCCTCCGACTCCAGACATGAACAAGATGTCATTCAAGGAGAAGATGAAGCTGTTCTCTGACACCACACCCAATAGCAAGCCTAGAACATCAAAGTGGGAACGAGAGTTCCTGGCCCAAAACCCAAACCTAGCGACTCCATAGTCCTTTTTGCCATGCAACTGAAATGAAACAGAACTAAATATGATTGCCCGATTTGTGGTATTATGATCGACAATGTAAATGAAATTTTGCGAGCCTATGCAAAAAAAGAAAAAAAAAGAAAGATAAAGAATTGTTCTGCATTCTGCATGGAGATCATCCAAGGATTAAAGATAACAGAATGAATCCATGAGTACTAGCCTTCCTAATCGATGGAAGCTTGATGTGATTATTTCTAGTTTGTTTGTTTTTTTATATAGTGTTACTAGTTCCAGGTAATTCTGATGAGGGGAAGATGCACTAGTGTGTCCTTTGATGTATTCATACTTGTGTGATATTGGTTACAAGATGCTCATAATGCTCCATATTGTTTCTTGCTTGTCGGGTTATGCCTTATGCGAGCAACATCAGAATCGTAAATGCAATGTCAAGGTCATCAAGACATTTATGTAGACAACGTTGCCCAGTAGGAGCTGTCCTGTGGTATGCTTTAGCTGATAATTCAGTGCAGCGTAGTAAGCATCGTACACATGTGTAGAGTGCAATTGACTAGTCTTTAATCTCTTCATTGTTAGTAAGCCATTGTTTGTGGTTGGTATAATACATGAAACTTTGTTCATCATGCACCGATTTAGAAGCATAACTTCATGATCTTTCTCTTTTTTTTTTTCAAGTCTTATTGGTATAATGCATGGATGAGAATGAATGTTTCAAATGTGTGTATTTGGAATGTGATTATTTAATTTGCCTTGCAGGTGATGTAATATCTTGATTGCGTTAGGAATTTCGTATGGTCTTAGATATCATTCTCTTATCGGTCGCTACTGCCCTTTTATTTGCTTGAGACACAGACATTTGCCACTGGTTGACTGTCATGTGAACACCAGAGCATTTCTTTTTGAGTCCCTTTCATGCTTCATAACTCTTGAGATGTATACTGGCAAAATTTACTGGTCAGACTTCAAAATGGTAGGTGTATTCGGCACAACGAGATAAGAAAGACAACTTGTTTGTCAACTACACTGATTGTGAAGACGAGATTCCAAGTTTATCTCCACTCCAGGTGCCTTTCTGCTCCATGTTGTCCTCTCATTTATAGTGGAGCCTACACATTGGACAAAAAGTATGTAAACTTGATGCCCTATGTGAACCTGAACTCTGATAGGATAAGGAGTAAGAAATTGATTTTTTTTAGAAAAGGAAAACTTACATGAGGTACATTAACAACCCAAAATGTAAAACATCAAAGTGTCGTTTCCTTTGAGATGGTCTAACAGGATGTTAAAACTGATGTTAGCATGTCTTGATGTTGGAGTCTTCATTAACATGGTATAAAGCTTTGTTCACACTCCCAGTGTTCTCGCAAGATCAAAACTATTTTAGTCTATCCAAGTGTGGCGGCATTACTGTCTTGCCAACATATGATGTCTGCATTGCAATATCTGTATCATCGGATGAATATAAAGAAAATGAAGTGAGGTAGTGAGTACATAGTCTGTGGAATTGGTCCCTTCCCTTTTGAATCCTACCAAATTCTGGGACCTGCTTTAAAGAACAGACGTGTTCCATATTCCTCTAGAGTGTGTGGTTTGTTGTTGTTTTTTTGCATCGTTTCCTTCCTTCAAGACCATTTTTTTTTTTTTTTTGTGGACAGACCCTATGTTGCGTACACCCTCCAGATGTCTGCTGTAGTGCATGATGTGTTTTGTCTAAGCCGTGTTTTCCTGTGTCTGTGATTGATGTACTTACCCATGACAAGGCAAAGTTTTACTCTTGAGATTGCACTTTTACACAGAATGACAGTGTTTCTGTCTGTTTTAAATGATCACGAAGAATCTTTTATTAGTCTGTTGTTTTTAAAATGATAACATTCGTCTGGAAGACAAGACTATGTAACAGAATACACTTTCAGAATTATGTCGTGGGCATTTATGGATATTAAGCATGTGTTATAGATTTATCGATGAATACTTTGAATCCCCTGGAAATCATGTATTCATCATATTATATTGTTCAGCAGATTTGCCTTGTGGACTCCGTGTGTCTGGTGCTTGTAGGCATATATCGAGCTTTGATGAAGAAAACATGTAGCATTAGTGTCTGTACATACAATCGAGTACATGCTTCCAGTAGAGGATATACCTTGAACTTTTTTTTTTTCATTCTCATGACATAGCTTTAAGTTTTCTCTTTGTCCCTTCCACCCCCTGTTTCCTAATCAACTACATTTTTCTACATTGCCATGTACAATGTTGTAAATATAGCTTCGCTGGTACGTATATGTTGTAAGTTGAAATAATGCTTGCAGAAAAAAGAAAAGATTATATTTTAATTCTTTTATGTGATTATACCTGCAAAATGGAATGTGGAGAGAAAGAGAATTAGCAAATTGAGGATTTGATGAAATTTCATCTTGTGACGTGGAAAGTTTTACAGTGAGTGATTCTGCAGGATTGTGTATTATTGTTGCTTGATTGGTAATATTTGAAAACCTACATTCTCTTTGCTGTAGTTTATTTCCATACAGGTTATTCAGTAAAAGCATTGTTGTTGCATTGATCTTTTGCTTGTACATAATTCCAAAGTTTTCAACCAAAGGTTTTTTTTTTATTTTTGGCTCGTATTATTTTGGAATGTTGTTTCAACCACCCTCACCTATTTTTCCTCCTGTTCTCTAACATGAAAAACGAACTAATTGAATATTTATATATTTAGGTATATTTATCTTTTTCTCGTATCAATTTATGCCCAGTTCTGCCATTGTGTAAATGATATTGTTCTTTTTTTTTTTTAAGCTGGGAGTCTGTGATACCACTACATGTATATCCTTGTTCAAGTGAATACCATCTGATTCAATAAACCCATAAATGTTATTATTTAAATGAAATTAGTGATATTTGTATGTAATGAATTGAACAGGTGCCTAAAGAAATATGAATTCTACAGGCATGCCTGCTATCTTTGTATTCAATTGCAACAGTTTTCTTATCTACTTCATCCTCCTTAAAGTCTTTTGCATTGTATTCCCATTTTGATTCAGAATTCACAGACTTAGGTATGTATTCACTGATTATTGGTATTCGTTGTGTTCCTGGTATGCGGATGAAATGAAGTATTCTATCATTTTGAGATATTCAAGTTTTTTGCCAGCAGTGTGTACCTCAGCCATCCAATGTTCAGCCAGGATAGAATGTCAATGGGATGTATGTAATTTAACTAACTTTGTATTCTGTATGAGACATGATACCCGAACCACTCAGAAGCTCGTTAAGATGGTCACACCATTATTAAAGCAGAGAGCATTTCAAAGCCCTTCAGCTTAAAGGGTATTCAGAAACTTCTTGAGGTACAATAACTTGAGCTGTGTACACCAAAGCATTTGTCTTACCTACATGCAGGTTCACTCTTGGCTGTAAACTGCTCATGACGAGTTGACATACTTCAAGGCTGGTAAAGTTTGTACAGACAGCATTAAATGTAGAAAAACCAATAAAAGCTGCATGTGAAAAAAAAAAATGACTGATGCAGATTTAGGTATGTAAGATTGGTAATTCTTTTTTCTTTCCTTCTTTTTTTTTGATAGTATGTTAAGTACATCTGTGTTAAGCCTCTGATCAATAAGTCTTCTTTTTCTGATCCTCAATAACACATTTGTCATACTCGATAAAACGTTTAATTGTGTATGGCAATTTTATATTTGGAGTTGTTGGTTGTTTTTTTCAGTGTTCCCAATGTCTGTACTCTGGTTCTAATGCCTGATAAGATTCTGGGCATAACATTAATTTGGCATTCAGATTATGAGTCATCGAGTGCTCTTTTCAGATGATTACATAACGCAAAATGAACTTGACTGCAATTGCAGTGTGCGCATACTTTTTTCCCCAGTTGGATTTGTTGCCGTGTATTCAGATTTTGCCGGCAACTGAGAGAGACCAACCCTGTGTAAATACCTGCTCATTTAGTCTCTTGTTTCTCCAGACTGAAAATATGTGTGTGTATACCGCTATTAAAGCAGAAGTATTCTTCGAAAAACCTACATTACTGCATAGTAGTCTAAAAGTCTGATGAACTGACCACCACATGAGAAGCAGAACAGCACTAACACTGTAAAATAAGTTTTTAGAGTTAGTGCCTTCTGCTTTTCAGCAACTATCACAATATGTTCACCACGTCTCAGTGAGAGTAATCCTCTGTGATGTTAGACGTACAATTTGCTTGCCTTAACAACCCTGCAGTTAACTCTTCACAGTTAACTTATTACTGCTGTTGGAAAGAATTTTATTACATTTTTGTTGATATTTTTTAAAGCAAACTGTTTGAAAATTGTAATTATTATAATACTCTTTGTGTAAGATTCACACTGTAATTAGACTTGGATATTTTGTACAGATATTAGAAAACAAACATGTTAAATTTGATCTTGTTTTGTCGACAGTGTAGTGGCAAAACATTTCCTAAATAAACAGGTTAACGCCTTCTGGGCAGGACATATGTAGCACATATGCTGTGATTTCTTTTTGGTTTCGATGTGTTTGTGATCTGATAAACAAGAAGTGGTTGTTTGAGAGGTAAAAGTTTTTGAGATTGATGAGTGTTTTTTATATGTAACCGTGCATCTCAAAACGAACATAAAGTCGCACACACTGATTTTGCGTGAGGACTGAAAATAAGTGAAATGGGTCAACCTGGCCGAACTTGACTTTTTCATATTTTCCTGAAAGAGCTGGTCTTCTTTTACACTACGCTAAAATTTGGTATCATAAGACGGGCAGGAATGTGTGTTTTTTTAGCAGTTTATCTCAAACATTTTTGGTAGAATATTGTGATTAGGTGTGTCTTTAGAATCCCTTTTTCATTTCTGAAAAACCTTGTCCACACTCTTCACTTTCAACTCTAATAACTTTTGAAAAGATAGGGCTACTGATTTGAAAGTTGGCATTAATTATGGACAGAATGTGTTATTGAGGCATGCTTAATTTCAGTTTAATCTGATAATCCCTTCATTGTTGTTACTCTGGTGGTTTACTTCCTGTTTTTTGTCCCATTCATCGCACAGCCAGCACGGTTTGGTAAAGATTAAGCACTTGAATAGACACTGTACTTCAGAGCCTCTTTTCTCAGTTCACACTTTTCCTGAGTTTGTGCTTTCTTTCCAATATTTAGATAGGTTAGGAGAGTCTATTTGATTTGAGTTATACATCATTTTAAAGCTTAAAGTCTGCTCTTTTAGAATATGGTCTTAACTAAAAATTCTTGTCTGGCGACTTTTTGTTTGTTTTGAGGTGCAGGGTCACATATAGAAGTTTTCTCATAGATATCCTATAGATGGCTGAAATTAAGTCACCGGCTACATTACTCGTGTTATCATAAAGTCTGGGCATTGATCCAAGTGAAATTATCTTGATGTGTTTGGTTTACTCGACGTGGCCTCTAAGGAAACACTGAACAAGTTCACCTTCATATACATGTGAATTGAGAGAATGCAGCAATGGTAATAGAACACGTCGGTGAAAGTTTGAGGAAAATCTGACTATCTGTTCAAAAGTAAGGAATTTTTGAAGTTTCAGTGCCTCCGTGGCTGGATGAAAAGACTACTACAGCTTGCGCTGTCACCCATGTAGAACAGTATAAAGAAAATATAAAGAAAATTTAACATACAATGTATTTTCACTTTTCTTACATTTAAAAAAAAAAGAGAATGTGACTTGCCTCTTTCAGAAGGCAGGGGGAGTAACATTGCCCTTAACATAATATACTGATGTCAGTGACAAGTCGAGGGAATGCGCACTTTTTTCAAAAGGGGACATTTTGTGAATTTCTCTTTATAATGTTCTTATATCGTTCTACGCATGTGACATCATAAACTGTAGTACAGTAGTCTTTTCATCCAGCAATGATAGCACAGAAACTTCAAAAATTCATAACTTTTGAATGGATTGTCCGATTTTCCTCGAATTTTCTCTGATGTGTTCTACTAATATTGGTGCATTCACTCAATACACATGTATACGAAGATGGACTTGTCCTTGAAATTCCGTGAGTAAGCTCCCATGCGATTAATAGCTATAAGACACCTTCAAAGAACATGGGTAGGAAAGATAAAGTGTCCTGCCTAAAGACGTAACTAGTCTTTGCTGCAGACTCAAGCCAGAAACCTCGGAGTTGAATAAAAGGACCTGTAGATGCAATGCAAATGCGTGTTCACTTTTTGTTGATTCATTGTCCTTCGACATCACTTTTGTTGTCAAATGAATATCTAGACATATGTACAGTGTATGTGGTCTACACCATTGGTATTCTATAATTATTTTCTAGCATTTTTTCTTTAAATTACAGTATTGTATACTCCCACACACACCCAAAGAAAAACAAACAAACGAACAAACTTCCAAAGCAAGATTCTGTCAGTGACAGCATCTGTCAATCACAACTAAGGTACTAATACAGTCAACCTCGCATACCTCGAATCCAGTCGGGACTGAAGAAAATGGTTCGACGTATGCAAACTTCGAGGTATGTGAACATGAGTTTCATAGGAGGGGATACACCAGGAAAAATCGGGACTTTAATTTTGCCTCCGAGTTAAGCGATATTCGGCTAATCTGACGTCGAGGTATGCGAGTTTGACTGTAATTTATGATTAACAAAAGACATTGGAATCCCCTAGACTGAGCATAAGTTATACATGTATGTTTCTATGTTAATTAGATTATTAAATTACAGGGAAACATGCAAGTTATGCTCAGTTAAAGGACAAGTTCACCTTCATAAACGTAAAGATTGAGAGAATGCAATAATATTAGTAGAACACATCAGTCAAGTTTGAGGAAAATTGGACAATCGATGCAAAAGTTATGAATTTTTAAAATTTTTGTGTTGGAACCGCTGGATGAGGAGACTGCTACAGCTTGTGAGTCATATGCGTACAACAGTATAAAGAAAATATAAAGAAAATTCAACATATTTTCACTTTTTTCGCATAATAAAAGAGCACTTGACTTGCCTCTTTCTAAAGGCAGGGGGAATAATATTACCCATAACATTTGTCGGTAACAAGTCGGACGAATGTGTACTTTTTTCAAAAGATGAAATTTTGTGAAATTCTCTTTATATTTTCCTTATATTGTTATACGCATGTGACATCTAAGTTATTCACACACTGCAGTAGTCTTCTCATCCAGCGGTTACTGCACAAAAACTTCAAAAATTCATAACTTTTGAACGGATTGTCCGATTTTCCTCAAACTTTCAATGATGTGTTCTACTAATATTGCTACATTCTCTCAATCCTTATGTTTATGAAGGTGAACTTGTCCTTTAACAAAAGACATCAGAATCCCCTAGACTGAGCATAAGTTATAATACATGTATGTTTCCATGTTTATTAGATTATTAAATTGCAGGGAAACATTCAAGTTATGCTCAGTGTAGGGGAGGGTGCATTCCAATGTATTTTTGTGAATCATATCAGCACTCTATCAGTGATTGACAGATGATATCAATGACAGAATCTTGGTTTGAAAGGTGCTGTGTGGGTGCATCCAAGTAATCTGAAGAAAAATGGTTGAAAAATTACGAAATATATGGTACATTTTTAGATAGTCAATATACATTAATTTTATATTTCATGTATACATGTAGTTCCATTAAGGGTCCATGGTCCTAACGACAGTATCACAACGTGCTCAAGACTTCAGAGTTGGAATTTACCTTTAGTGCAGGATTTACCCTTTGTCGTGAATAGTCACCAGTAACCTTGTTGATGACCGCTGCCGGTAAAATATCTCTCGATTTGTGGATAGATATTGGCTAGCTGTTAACTAGACAATCGTGTTGTTACTTTCAATATTTTTTTTTTTCCACATGGGAAAATTTAAAGATTTCGTTCTAATTGTTTAATTTTTGATAACCCTTTTAGGGATGAAGGCAATTTACCTCAGTAATTGAATTGTAAGAGCTAAGAAATTTCAATTTGCTAAGAGTCTAATGATAGCATGCAAAATTGCTTGGCATATTTCAGTTTACCAATTATGATAGATGTAAACAAACTCAAGTGTGTGTGTATGTCAGGGGCGGATCCAGGAATTCTGTAAAGAGGGGGCGCGTTTACAAAATTAAAGGGGGGCACACGCACCCCTCCCCCCATTTTTTTCTTTTTATTTCTTTTGTTTCAACAAAAAATAAAGGGGGGGCGTGCGCCGGTTGCGGTCCTCCCTGGATCCGCCCCTGTATGTGTGTGTGTCTGTCTGTCTGTCTGTTTGTCTGTGCACATTTTTTCACATCATAAGTTGGTAAGATGAACAGTATTATGTCAGCATTCATTTTTTTCAGACTTACATTGTGTGTGTATAATATGAATATACACTATCATATTACATAAATATATTACAAATGTCATTCATTCAGATGCACACAAAAACTACATAATGCAGGGGCTGCAGAACGTTTTCAGGGTTGAGGGGGGAAGGGGAGATGCAGTACATGGGTCAATGGTCCCCATCCCTCCTGATAGATAAATAGATAAATATGAATATATAATATATATATATATGTGTGTGTGTGTATATATATATATATATATATATATATATAAAATTATATATAAGAATATTATATACATATATATATATATATATATATATATATATGAAGAGTTTGTTTGCAAAAACCGATAAGTCCATATTTGCC
Organism: Diadema antillarum; assembly: GCF_040938485.1. NCBI lineage: Eukaryota > Metazoa > Echinodermata > Echinoidea > Diadematoida > Diadematidae > Diadema > Diadema antillarum. The sequence goes on along the minus strand of NW_027271003.1, from coordinate 2,311,936 downwards.
AAATGGAGATATTTGCGATTAAAGGTCAAGAAAGATAAAGAGAATAATAAGAAAATTTTTGCTTCTTTTGACCATAACTTCAAAAATGTACCTTTATATGTAGTGACCAATATATCATTTAAAAGGTATTATTTTGTACTTTATGACAGAGACCGTACTTAAAAATCTTCAAAAATGGACTTATTGGTTTTTGCAAACAAACTCTTCATATATATGAAGGGTTTGTTTGCAAAAACCGAGAAGTCCATTTTTGAAGATTTTGAAGTACAATCTCTGTCATAAAGTACAAAATAATACCTTTAAAATGATATATTGGTCACTTCATATAAAGGTTTATTTTTTAAGTTATGGTCAAAAGAAGCAAAAATTGTCTTATTATTCTCTTTATTTTTCTTGACCTTTAATCGCAAATATCTCCACTTGGCAAATATGGACTTATCGGTTTTTGCAAACAAACTCTTCATATATACATATTATAGATAGATATACATGTATATAATGCGAGAAGATAAAGCGTTCAATTCACTGAATTAATGAAGGAGCTACACTGGTTCTGTACCTACATGGTCCACATGACCCCTTCTCACACTCGTATGAGAAAGGGGGTTTATATGTGATGAGAGAGTATAAATTATGTCGGCCTATATAATCTTTTATTCGGGCCCATTCATTAAAAATACTGGACAGAGGGATATGTACCATCCTTGCCTAGTTAAAGTTGAGTAGGATGGAGAAAATTAAAAGTAGGGCCTAGATAACTTGAGTCAAAAGAGTTTTGTGCACTGGAATTAGGCATATCCCCACTTCGCATCTAATCAGTTGATTACGGTTCATGGATCACTATGTGAAAGGGGGAAAAAGTGATGTAGATTGTGGTGAGAAAAGAAAAAATGTTGCACTTATTAACATTAACTATTCTAATCATACATAAGCACCAATGAATCAAACCTACTTCCTCATGTTTATTATTTCTACAAACAAAGGCTGATTAATTTTTCATGCTTAGTTTGGGAAGTTTGAAAAGAAAAAAGTTTCAGTTTCATCCTGTTCTTTCCTTGAGAGCAAACTAACTTCTATTGCTAAAATCCTATAAAAAAAGAAAACACAAGGCAATGATAGTAACAATGATAACAACACTTGAATTCATGATATCTATGAAGCACTTTAATCACATAAAAATGTATCTAGGCACTCAGAAGAAAGAGAAAGTGAAAGGGAAAGAGGAAAGAAGAAGAAACGGCAGTTTCAAGGGAAACAACACAAACTATAAAACAGGAAGTTACCATAATCAAAAACCCTTTCATCAGAAATGAAAGTGAAGTTCCGTGACTGCTTCATAACATTGTTGCCTGACAATTTCCAAGAAAAGTTTTTGATGATATTCAAAGGGTATGATATTTATTCGATTTATTCTTCGTGTTTTTTTAACATGTAGTGAGAAGTTGGTTTTATCTTTCTCAAGGCCATTCATAAGAGTTTTATTGCAAAATGAGCTAAGCGCCATTTTTAAACATTTCAACATTTCGTCAGATAGAGCAAAATTGAACCTTTCTAATCATAACTCACTTATGACATAACAAGGAATATTCTAGACGTTCTGATTAAAAATTTCCTGTATTTTTATGATTTTCTTTGTTTTTAGCAGCTCAACTTAACAAAACTTGAGTTTTAGCTCGCTTATAGCTCGTAAAACTCTTCATATGGTACGGTAACACTCTTTTGGAGGTCCTTGATGAAAGCATTATGTTTATTATACATTATTATTTATACATTAATTTGCTAATTTCATTTTTGCTGCAACTTATTTTCAATATGTTCCCATTATTATTTTTTTTCATAAACAACATAACAGCAATAACTAACAGTTTACTAGTACTTTCATAGTTTTTTTTATTTAAAAAAACTTTGCAATATGGATTTCCTTGTAGTCTGGCGAAAACTTGCTGGAATCATTCTTCTTTAGCAAGGACTTTTCCAATGACCAAAAGAAAAGACCTCATGTCTACTTTGCATTCTCAGTGTTTGTGTTGTGGGTCCTAGAAAAATAAAATAAACACTCAAATAAAGAAACTATGTATACGTGAGTAACATATTTGTGTCACTGGACGCCAATTATTTTAAAGACCTACATTGTGCTTCTCGAGGTAAATGACCATCATTCACTTTTTGTCATGTAAACATGCTTGTATTGCAATCTATCTATCACATCAAATTGCCATTCAACGCTATTCATAATATTGCTGCTTTGTATTAATCAACGAATTATTGGTTCAAATTATTGAATTGATAGCTATTGATCGAATATTGAATTCAAACGGTCATTACGCGGATACTGTATACGGTACAGACCACGTCGAATATTTCGCGAGTTTTCTTGACAGGGAGCTGCAGCTCTCCTCGCCAAGAGAGGGCGTAAATGAACTTGTTCGTTGCATGCGCTATGCATGCATGCAGCTAGCAGCGCATATATGTCGTGTACATATCGATTGGATATCGTAAGCCCATAATGTCATCAATATTCGCGTCACTCTTCCGCAAATCGTAGTTGAGAGGTACAGATCTAACTGAAGGAATGACAGCTTCTATGGGTCCTATGGCACTATTTGGCGATTGTACATAGGACGTGATACTAAGTCGCTGTATTAGTGCTGACTCAAGCCTCAAGGTAAATATAACAGCAGAGAAACTAGCCGCTTCGGTTTTCTCCCATCATAGGGGAGTTGTGCAGTAAACATCGTATGGTGTCCACGACCATTGCATTGCATTGCCGCAGCGGCCGCATTTCACGGGCTGAGCAGCTACATCAATCGGTAGACTCTCCCACTGCACTGGTATTCATAATCACTTCACACGCACGCAAAGCCATGACCCACCAATGTGTATCGGTGCTACATGTAGATAGTGGGCAGTACCCGGCATAGCTAGCGCTAGGGTACTGAGTGTAGCAGTAGTTTTTGCTAATAACATGGCCAGTAATATCGTACAGATGTTTTACTGTAGTGCTAAGCCTAAGGTAGTGAATACAATGCAATGAGAGTGGATTGCCTTGTTGAGGGTGAGTGTTTCTGTAGTGAACCATTCACCATCATAGTATTCATCTAGATCTAATATGTTTATAGCATAAGTGTCATGCATCAAAGTAATGTTAAAATGCACACCTTGAGGCTTGTGTCCATGCACACAGATGTACATCCTTCCCTTTCTTGGCCTTGATTGCATAATAAGTTGTATCTAGAAAGAGCTAGACTCTAGTGATGGTTTCATGCCATCATAGAATTTCAAAGATAAAGCTAATTATGAAAGAAAAGTAGAGAATTCTGATGCCGACTGTGTGGCTACTGTGTTGGTGTACACAGTACAGTATAGCCCCGGAGACCGCGCCGCCAGGCGCGGTCCTGGCGGCTTCCCCGCAGTTTCGCTTATGTTAGTTCAAGTATTCTGTGCGCTTGTGCGCAAGTGATTGTGAATTCTGTGAACATCGGTGAGCTGCTTATAAGACATCATTTTGTGCATCACAAGCAATGAAATGCATCAAACAGTCGCCGATGATAGTCATTTAGGTTTCATCGACCCATGTAAGTATTCCTAGTAGTTTCTGTTGAAAAATTAAGGAAATATAGCGCCGCAAAGGCACCCGTTTGTTCAACATGAAGATCTTTTATGGGAGCACGGCGCAGCCGCCACACTGCGTGTGGCGGCTGTCGCAGTTAAGTACAGTATAGAGACTACTACTGTAACGTTAGATACGTCGAATATTTCGCGAGGTTTTTATTTCCACAAATTTCGGGAGTCAGGTGCTATTCGTGAAATTAAAAACATGCGAAAATATTGACTCTGATCCCGATGTGGATGTGACGTACGCATGTACAATTAACTGTACATTTCTCTGTTCAGTACAGGACTCCATGATCGCGAATTTAACCACTCGCAAAATCGTCGGGAATTCCCGATTCGCAAAAATTTAGACTCGCGAAATATATGGCGTATACAGTATATAACACAAAGCCACCCATAATTCAACTACAACGCAATGTCGTCCAAAATTCGACCACCTGCTAGTGCTGCATATTTAGAAACCTACATCTTGTAGAAATGCTTTTGCACACAGTTGAATCTTTGCAGGGGAGGTCGAACCTTTGTGAGTGTCCCGTACATAGTGTATACTACATATGGGTATGTGGGCTGTGTCGACTTTATAGCATGATAGATCACCGATCAATTGACCGAAAGATCAGTCTGTACTTCATTCTTGAGGATATGTTCCATGGAGACTACATCTGGCTTCACAGAATCCCTTCCGGAGGAGGACCATTAAAGTAAAAAAAATGTTTATATAAAACTCAACTGGACAGACAGATTTTTCTGTCTTCTTACTCTAATGCACTTGTCAATGTAATGACTCACCCCACTACCCCCGGACATGGGTGCGTCATTTCCTCGTTTGGTCCGTCAAATTTGTGACCCAGGTGTTCGTCATTTTACCAGCTTTGTCCGTCAAATTTTTGACCGAGGGGTGCGTCAAAATCCCATCATTGTCGGTCAAAATTTTGACCGAGGGGTGCGTCATGGTACGTCACTTGGCTATGGAAAATAACACGCATTATTTTGAACCGAGGGGTGGGTCATGGTACAATGTACGTTACTTGGCTATGGAAAACTGCACGCATTTTTGCACGCTACCGGCCCCGGATACACGTACCGCGAGTGAAATTACAGTGAGCGCTTTCCCGCGGCAAGTGAAAATCAAAGTCGGGAAGCGTTTTGGAATAAGAGGAAAAAATGCTTGCCAGAATCTGGCAAGCAAAGAATTTAAAAGCCACCCTTTCTCCTTACATTTTCCCTCCAACAAACCCATGAAATCATGCATACTCAATCTCAAACCAGGGACTGTTCAGCGATGTAACAACTTAGTTCAATCTTTCCTGTCGAAACGGCAGCAGAAGATCTGCCTGCCGCATGCCATTTTCTGCTCGCGGGATAGCCCGACCAGCTGGCCAGACGCGTGCGTGACGCTGTTAGCTAGCTGTGCGAATCTCTACGTACCGCGACTAGGCTGTAGTTACGCAGTACTCGAGCGGGAATATGAATGCCGTGGCGTGGTGTGTACCTACCTGCGTTGCAGCAGTATGCATCCACCGCACTAGCAATGGCCGCGCACACTCAGCGCATTCTGCACACATGTGATTGTCATGTATGGATTGCATGCACAGAATACATACTACTGTACGGAATATCGTAGCAGCAGCGTGATGTACGGTGAATGACAATACGGTGCTTACATGGTAAGGAAAACGTGCCGAAACTTTTACAAATTATGTGTACGAACCAAAAGAAAATGAAATTGCTTGAATAAAACGTATGCAAAAATCGTTTCAGTATTTACGGGGGTGCGTCAAATGTACCGAGGATGTCCGTCAAAAAAGTGACCGAGGTGTGCGTCACTTTCAACGTGTTGTCCGTCATAAAAGTGACTGTGGTGTTCGTCACTTGCAGCGTTATGTCCGTCAAAAAAGTGACTGTGGTGTCCGTCAAAAACCCCGTGTGGTCAGTCAAAAAATGACCATGACGCACCCATGTCCGGGGGTAGTGGGGTGCGTCATTACATTGACAAGTGCATAAGTGATCAGTTCATAGATTAGAAAAGCGAGAAAACAGTCATAGTCAATTGTTATAGTCTTTGAAATAACAGGTTGCCTTTAACTGTGCTATGTTTGGTCGACAGTAGGGTCCTATTGTGTAATTAAAGAGGAAAGAAAGGGAGTGATCTACACATTCTAGGTGAATCTGGCATATCTTTTTTTGTCTCCCTTTAAATGTGATTGTACAGATGTTTGTCAACATTTTTTGCTGTTAATGATCAAAGGATAATGTTGAATGTGCTAGTTAATGAAAATGATCGTAAATATGACAGGATGAAGAGTACACTTCAGTATGATATTTATCAAATTTATAGTTGGCAATAATAATTTCACTAAAGTCTACAGACATGGCAATTCTAAGAATTATGACATTCAACGGGGATGGTACAAGTGCACCTTATTTTTGAACTGAGTATACATGTTTGATACAGGATAGATGTTTTTATGAACATTAAAAGAATAATGAAAAAATAAAGTTTAATGTTTTATGAGATACGTCTGCTTGCAGCAAAGAAATAAATGCATTTGGCATCATCCTGTCACAAGCAATTATGATGGTGATTATTACCCATATAAGGTAGTTTTGCCGGGCAATCGTAGTTGGTATTTTCATCGGTCGGGAAACCACCAGTTTCCAACGGGCAATATAGTGGGTATCATCCTTCTTCCGGGTTTCGCCATTAAATTTGCATGTAAACACATACACAAACCGCCAGTTTCCAGCGGGCGACATTGGCGGGTATCATCCTTCTTCCGGGTTTGTCATACACACGAAGAAATAGGAGTTTCTCGCGGAGAGGTTTCGCGATGAAGGGCAAATTCCCATACGTTAGCAGGGGAAAAACGAAGACGATCGCTGCGACTGTGTGAGCATGCGGCATACCTGAATTGTGCATAGGAGTTGTGTGCAAGCATGTAGGTGTAGTTGAGGGCAGTCGTGTAGGATTCGACCTGACGCCGAGTCGAGTTTGTTACCGTGAATCGGGAAGTTTACATTGTAATGATTTAAGTTACTGCTCGAAGATGTCTGAAATGCCTGAAAATAGTACCAGGTAACAATAATAATATGGACTGTCTACTTTCGGGGGATGCAACATTTATTGCCCTCACTAGAACAGTATTGCCCTCGCCTTCGACTCGGGCAATACAATTCTAGTTCGGGCAATAAATTTTGTATCCCCAGGCTCAAGGCCAGTCCATATTATACTATATATTAATATCATGCCCTGTAAATTGATGCATTACATACTAGTCGAGACAACTCATGACCGATGCAACATACTTTTCACTTTGAACCAATATATTTCCCCTTTTTTCTCATTGGATGTATATTTACATTGTAACTCTTTTTGACTTTCAAGTTCCTCAAAAACTCTGCATTCCTATATTTGTAAATATGGTCCATTTCAGCACATCCAACAGTTGCATAAAATTTGATCAACAAACGGTGAAGTGTACAGTAGTTGTGTATAATAGCATTTCTACTTTTGTACATCCTATGATTACTGTAGTTCTCATGTACGCCTGCAGAAACTGTCGAATTTCACTCTAAAAAAAATGGAGACATACAATCTACACGCTATCAGAATGCATTTAACAAATGTTTGAGCTCATGCTGTGATTCCCCGACACATTTTCAGTTGTGTAACGAAGAAGATGCGAAATATTCACTGAAAATGTACAGCTGTATCTGCGATCATGGTTGCTGTGTGATGCTTTATATTCGATCTCATTGATTACATTATACTGTATACGCCAAATATTTCGTGAGGTTTTTATTTTCGCGAATTTTGCAAGTCAGGTGCTATTCGTGAAATTAAAGATGCAAAAATAATGACTCTGATCCCGATATGAATGTGACGCACACATATCTATTTGTCCATTCGTACAGTACTCTAATGATCGCGAATTTAACCATTCGTGAAATCATCAGGAAGTCCTGATTCACAAATATTTAGACTCACTAAATACAATATGTATGAATGACATACTGTAAAACATGATTTGCGGCACGAAATTTTCGCGAATTGGAGCCGACAGCCTTTTTCGTGGCATGAAATTTTCGCGAATTGCCACTGGCGTTGAATGCATACAGTGTAGACAAGAAATTTTGCGTGCATTTTGATTTCGCGAATCTTGGCGGTCGCGAAATTCACAAAATTAAAATACATGCGAACATTCCTCATCTTACAGTATACAGTATTGGGCCTCAGCAGTCTTGTGAGGGTGAATTGCATGTACAATTGTAGCAGCCTGTTTGCTGCATGTGATTCAATACTACTGCTAGTTGCCTAGGGTTCTACCAGCCCACTGCTGAGTGGGGAGGGTCCTTCAGGAATAAAAGTCAGGCATTAATGGTCAAAATTACTTGACAGCTTTGATCTCAAAATACTCCAAAACTGGCAACAACTCTTGTATTTCATTTAACATTACCCGGGTATGTAAGCCAGACAAGTTTCTTGGTAGAGCCTTATGATAATAAGACATAATGGCAAGCCAATTCCAAATGGTGGAAGATGAATTTTGAGCCCTTCTAAGAACTATGTACATTGTACAATGTATGTTTTAGCTTTAAGTTGGGCAATAATTAGCAACTCAACTGCTGTGATATGTGATTCTTAGTGGTGAATGTGTGTAACATGGACAGACCAAAATGCGACAAGTTGGTCTGTCCATGTTGCATGCGTTCACCACTAAGTCTAGAAACTTTTGGTATAAAGCACAGTATTCAACAGAATTTTAGAGCTGTTTTATCTTCTCTCATCAAAATTAAGCCATTCATTTGAAAAACAACAATGTTTCAATGAGCATTCATTTGACCTCCATTAATAGTACACAGCTTTCTGTCCAGTGTCACATGTTCACCAATTTTTTTTTTTTTCATTTGTCAGAAATTTTAATAGAATGCTTATATGTGAAGCAATTTAGGGGCAAAATTATCTCTCATTAAAGTGTTCTGGATGAATACCAAGGTATGCTGAAAAACTCTGGATAGAGTATCACTCAGCACTGTGGTGTCATGTGCAGCCAATCGCAACGGAGGTGACGCTGGAGCGCTTCTATCAAATTTATGAATCTGTTCATAGAACAGATTCATAATTTGACTTTTATATCTTTAGTACACAGATTTCTGTTGTGAATCTGTTCTAGAAGATCATAATTATTGTATTGCCCAGGGGTAATGCACACTGGAAACAAGAAAACAAAACGAGATATGAAACTCGTCACGCTGACGAGTTAGGTGATACGCTTGGGGTCATCAGGTGTCGGTCATCTGTGATCGACAAAGAAAAGAATGTGATATAGGCACCTTGAAGTTATATTGAGCGTGCATGCAAAACCGTTTCTCTAACCACTCGGCCACGGGACATCCCCGGAAATGGTAAGGCAAAAAAGAAATGTATAGATATTACAGGGGGAAAAAGTCAACAATCGTGGCCGCGTGAACATGTATTGCATTGCTAGACGGAAATGCGGCCTTGTAACGACTGATGTCGCTATGCCATTTCTGGCAACTTTGGAAAAATACGCGCCGTAGACATAAAGCCTATAATCGGCTGGTTTTGATACCTTGCCTTTAATCACAATTTTCAATGTGATGACGTCATCACAGTACAAAACAATGACATGGTCTTGAAAGACAATTGTTCAAAGTACAACACCTCCGTCGTCGTCATTACATACTATGATCGGTTTGACAAAGTCAACCTGCAAAATTTTGCAGCAGTCGAAGCAATGTGGTCTCCAACACAAAAAAGAGGGATATGGTGTGTGTCTGTGTGTCTGTGTGTGTGTATAGGTGCGTTTATATACGAACGTGATTTCTACATGGACGAATATGTAATACAAAATTGAAGAAAAAAAGTAAAATAGCTAAGTATTTTGTTTCCGTGATCTTGTGGGGTTCGAACCCGCAACCTCACGTCTCTGAGACGTCGCCTTTAACCACTCGGCCATACGTCTCGGCGAGAAAATATGAGGAACGTAAACTTATGTATGTGAAAGATGAATCGGGAATCGTTTTGTCCACATTCCATTCTCATTTTCAGTTTTAAACTGCAAAATTGTCAACCTGATGATGAGATTTCAAAAAATAAAATGCATGATTACTGAAGCTTATTGTCTCAGCTACAACATACTTAAGTTTCAGAGGAAATGAAGCGAAATCAGCTGAGATGAAGGTGCTTAAACGTTGTCAAGTCAATGCATGGTTTAAAAAAAAATCACCTCCCATAGACATAACACGTAAACTTGTCCGATTTTGCATCTTTACATTTAATCACAATTTCAGGTATGATGACGTCATCAAATTTCAAAACCATGACTTGGACTTAAAAGGCAAATGTTCAAAGTACAACATATCTGAATTTGGGATAATATTGAGCTTAAACAACAGAGATACGAGCAAATGAATGTCAGAAACAGTACCTCAAAAAAATTAATTCCACTTTTTTGATTTCAGATGATGATATGATGACGTCATAATGTATTTAGGGAAATATTGATACTTGAAACGTTATTTTCAATGCATATGCTTTTGTAATATGCAATAAAAACATAGGGTCACCTGACGTTTTAAAGAGCTATGGCGAAATAAACAAAGACAAGTTTTTCGCTATATTTCCACATAGACGCGCACACGAAATTTCAACTTTGACGCCAGCGCATTCCTTTGTTATAGGTCGAAATTGATCGAAAATCAATGGATATTGTTACTTAATGTATCAGGAATCCAAATCTGTCAAAAAATGTGCATTTTCATGTTGCTTACGCGCACTGCGCGCGGAAATGCGCGGACGGACGCGAACGCGCGGAACGCTTAAAATTGTCTGAAACTTCGAGATTTCCCATTGGGAAGTCGTTTTAAGCATTTAAAAACTTTGACGCGCGCTAATGCGCGCGTAATGATGTCCTAGGTAATTAGCATTAAAAAGTAAGATAGAGCGTGACCTGAACTTTATGTCCACCGAAAATGATACAGAAATGACCTTTAGTTATGAAGTTATGATCGATCATGTAACATGGTCCGAAAATCACAAAATGGCGCCTAGATGACGTCATAGATATGTTACTGTCATGAAAACCTTATTGTGGCTAGATATTGTCATGAGACATGTTGACTGAAAATGTCATGTTATTCCGTCATGTCAATGTTGAGATATTCACGACACAAAATGTGCCAGAAAGAAAGAAGAACGAGACATGAAAACTCGTCACATTGAGGACGAGTTAGGTGATACGCTTGTGGTCATCAGATGACGGTCATCTGTGATGGACAAGAAAAGAATGTGATATAGGCACCTTGAAGTTATATTGAGCGTGCATGCGAAACCGTTTCTGTAACCACTCGGCCACGGGTCATCCACGGAAATGGTAAGACAAAAAAAAACAACAACAATGTATAGATGTAACAGGGGGAAAGTCAATGCCCACTCAACTAACGTGGCCGTGTGAACATCTATTGCATTGCTAGACGGAAAAGCGGCCTTATAACGACTGAGGTCGCTATGCCATTTCTGGCAACTTGGGAAAAATACGTCCCGCAGACATCAAACCTATAATCGGCTGGTTTTGATACCTTGCCTTTAATCACAATTTTCAGTGTAATGACGTCATCAAATTACAAAACAATGACATCATCTTGAAAGACAATTGTTCAAAGCACAACACCTCAGTCGTCGTCATTACATACTATGATCGGTTTGACAAAGTCAACCTGGAAAATTTTGCTGCACTCGAAGCAATGTGGTCTCCAACACACAAAAAAGAGGGATATGGCGTGTGTGTGTGTCTGTGTGTGTGTATAGGTGCGTTTATATACGAACGTGATTTCTACATGGACGAATATGTAATACAAAATTGAAGAAAAAAAAGTAAAATAGCTAAGTATTTTGTTTCGTGATCTTGTGGGGTTCGAACCCGCAACCTCAAGTCTCTGAGACGTCGCCTTTATCCACTCGGCCATACGTCTCGACGAGAAAATATGGGGAAAGTAAACTTATGTATGTGAAAGATACATGAGGAATCGTTTTGTCCACATTCCATTTTCATTTTCAGTTTTAAACTGCAAAATTGTCAATCTGATGAGAAGATTTCAAAGAATAAAATGCATGATTACTGCAGCTTATTGTCTCAGCTACAACATACTAAAGTTTCAGAGGAAATGGAGCAAAATCAGCTGAGATAAAGGTGCTTAAACGTTGTCAAGTCAATGCATGGTTTTTAAAAAAATCACCTCCCATAGACATAACACGTAAACTTGTCCGATTTTGTGTCTTTACTTTTAATCACAATTTAAAGTATGATGACATCATCAAACTTTAAAACCATGACATGGACTTGAAAGGCAAATGTTCAAAGCAAAACATATCTGAATTTGGGGTAATATTAAGCTTAAACAATAGAGATACGAGCAAATGAATGTCAGAAACAGTACCTCAAAAAAATTAATTCCACTTTTTTGATTTCAGATGATGATATGATGACGTCATGAGTTTTCCTGGCAATATCGGTACTTGAAACGTTATTTCCAATTCATATGCTTTTGTAATATGCAAGAGAAATATAGGGTCAATGGACGATTTAAAGAGCTATGGCGAAATAAACAAAGACATGTTTTTTCACTATATTTGCAGAAAGACGCGCGCGCGGAATTTCAACTTTGACGCCAGTGCATTCCTTTGTTATAGGTCAAAATCGATCGGAAATCAATGAATATTGTTACTCAAAGTATCAGAAATCCAAATCGGTCAAAAAAATTGCATTTTCATGTTAGTTACGCCCTCTGCGCGCGAAATTGCGCGACGGACGCGCACGCGAGAAAATGTTTGAAACGCTTAAAATTGTCTGAAACTTCGAGATTTCCCATTGGGAAGTCGTTTTGAGCCTTTTAATATTTTGACGCGCGCAAACGCGCGCGTAATGATGACCTGGGTAACTAGCGTTTAAAATGTAAGATAGAGCGTGACCTGAACTTTATGTCCACCGAAAATGATACAGAAATGATATCTAGTTATGAAGTTATGATCGATCATGTGACAAGGTCCGAAAATCACAAAATGGCGCCTAGATGACGTCATAGATATGTTACTGTCATGAAAACCTTATTGTGGCTAGATATTGTTATGAGACATGTTGACTGAAAATGTTATGTTATTCCGTAATGTCATTGTTGAGATATTGACGACACAAAATGTGGCAGAAAGAAAGAAGAATAAAAAAAAAGAGAAATTTTGACAATCACAATAGGTGATACGCTGATAGCGTATCACCTAACAACATCCCTGAAAAGTACCCTTTTACTGTGGAAATGCCCACTTCAATCCACATTCACATGCCAAAGTGGTATATGTGTCCCATGAACAACAACCTACTGTGCAGCTGGCAATTTTCAGTTGTTGTGTGAAACGCTGTTTGACAAGTATGCCTGTAGTCACAAATATCATTAATTGTGTGAATGCAACTTTGCATGTGAAGCTAGGCACACTAAAATTGTATCTAGAAAGGTAATGTGCTAACTGTTTATCCCAGTGACCAACGTTGTTTACTTCCTCATTCCTCGCAGATTGATTGTTTGTTTGTTTGTTTGTTTTCTTGCCTGTCTGTGTGAGGCTTGTTTGTTTGTTTGTCATTCCTCCGGGGGGGGGGGGGGGGGGGGGGGTATAGGAAAGAATCCTCTCTATTAAATACAATAAAAGAAATACATTGTGCATCATACAACATTAAAAAACAACTACAGATCACATTACAAATGAAGACCTGAATATAAGAACGACCCAAGTCCAATTTTTGGCCAAATTCAGTTTGACATGCCTGGGAAATTGTAGCTTATGCATGGACTCATCTTGTGTAGGTTTTTATGATAAATCCTAATTACCCCCGGAAGTGCCTGAAATGAATGAGTTAAATCTTATATGAATATAAGAATGAAGGACTTGGGTCATTCTTACATTCATATTATAGCGCCCTCTCTCATTGTCTCATCTCTATATAGCAGAATATCATGTATATTATTCAAAAGAACGACCCAAGTCCATATGATTCAAAGGACGGCCCAAGTCCATCACACAAAATGACCTCTCCACAATTAATGTAAATGTTAATTGTCATAATAATATATGTTCTAATTTGTATGTCCAATGTTGCCTTCCCATCACAGTTAAATAGAATATTATTGGATAAATAAAAAAAGATATGAAGTTTTTTTAAGTTTACTCGAAATGGTCTTCCATGGACTTGGGCCGTTGTTATATTCAGATACCGTACTCAAATACATGTCACTTTACATTGGTGATTTCAAGTTACATGTACCATGTACATGTAGGTGCTAGTGCCAGTGCTGCCCCCCTCCAGAAAAAAAAATAATAATAATAATGTTATACACGACCCCTGGCATGTCAAATTTTATGAACATCTCTTGTTTGTGCAGTTTTGAAGTATGAGGTATCTCTATCAATCTGTGCTTGTGATTATGCTCAAGCCAGCAAAGCCAACATTAAAGGGAAGATAAACCCCAAGAGCAATGTGGATTGAGTGAAAGCAGCAGCATTAGTAGAACACATCAGTGAAAGTTTGAACAAAATCGGACAATCGATGCAAAAAGTTATGAATTTTTAAAGTTTTGGTGTTAGAACCGCTGGATGAGGAGACTACTAGAGGTTATGACGTATGAGTGGACAACAATACCAAGAAAATATAAAGAAAATACTACAAAAATCCATTTTTCATGAGAATTACAAATTCCATCAACTTGATATTTACATATGTTAAGGGTAGCAATTATTCCCCCTGCTTTCTGAAAGCGGTTGGTTCATTGCTCTTTCATAATTCTAGAAAAGTGAATTTTTGTTGAATTTCCTTTATATTTTCTTTGTATTGTTGTCCACTCATACGTCATATCCCCTAGTAGTCTCCTCATCCAGCGGTTCCAACACCAAAACTTTAACAATTCATAACTTTTGCATCGATTGTCCGATTTTCCTCAAACTTTCACTGATGTGTTCTACTAATTTTGCTGCTTTCACTCAATCCACATTGCTCTTTGGGTTTACCTTCCCTTTAACATTGTGCAGAGTTAAACTTAAAAGCCACTAGCTAGATGGAGAAACTTTTGAAAACAGACCAGACATCTTCTTCTTCTTTTTTTTCCCCCTGTCAAAATAGCACATTGCCAATTCAAATGTACAAGTATGCCATTCAGGAGCAATTTACACTGTACAAACCTGTACAAATTGTATGTTCACCATTCGATGTGTGTAAACATGTGAATTATTGAATGCTCTGGTCTGCAGTGAATTATGAATTTTTCATGATTTTGCTTATTGGTAGTAGTGCTACCGTTTCATTGCTGGTAAACTTTGACATTTGGGAGTACTTTCTAAGATTATGAACAATTAGATGCAAATATCATACAGTTGTAGAATACGTGTAGATCTACGAAGACATGCAGTGTAGACTTTGGTAAGCTCTTGACTTTACTGTGGAAAGAACAAACAAGAAACAAACAAAAACAAACAAACAAATTTTTATAAAGATATATGCGCACAAGCAAAAATGACTAACAATTCCCTAAGATACAATACATGGTACCAAAATAACACAGCGTATTGACTGTGTGTTTGCTCATGTTGTTTACATCCTTCTGTATCTTGGATGATTTCATGAAAATTTAATTGAGCTGTCAATGTACAATCTAGTTCCAGTGCTTAATCCAGACTTCTACGAGTACAACTTTGCATATTTTATTCTCTATATACAGTGCACTCCCATTGTAACGAACACGGTTATAATGCAATTCCAGTTGCAACAAAGTAGAAATTCAGGCTGCAACATTATCCACTCGCTGTATTTGTATTGTTTATTTGTTTGGTTATAATGAAATTTTGATATAATGAAAGAAAACTGCTGGTCCGGAGGACTTCGTTATAACAGGAGTCCGCTGTACAATATTTAGATGCATACACTGTTTGGACACAGTCTAAACATTTAAAAGCACTGTGATTTCCTGACTTGGTTTTTGCAGTTATAGGCAATTCCGACATTGAGTTGAGGGTACAGCATGTCATCATAATGTAAAGTTCATGGGATTCCAAAATCAGTGTAAGCTACACTCCATTTCCTGTGCTCCTTTGTAGCCTGTGATGTCATGGAACTAGATAGACCTGTACAATTGTATAATGTATTGCACTAGGAACCCAGTACTGAGGTAAAATCCTTACCTTTTCTGAAGCCGTCCAAATATGGTGATCTGGTTTCAATTAGCCTGATGCCCAGTACGGGAGAGCTTGTTGTGTAATATTGGTTGCGTGATTCACTGAATATACATTAGATTGTGTCAAGTGTGGAAAATTTGAACCAAAACAATGTTAATGAAATTTCTCTGTTGTTCAGTCTGATTTAAAGCTGGTGGTGCAAATCTCCCAGTTTGAAGCTCAAATTCTGTTACAAGATGGAGCCTTGTCTCATTGTAAATGATAGTTTTACGCTATGATGAATACCTGTAGGTCAGATTCAGGTAAAAATTATCTGGGTTACATAAAGGTTAAATTAATATACACTGTACAAAATAGTAAAAACAATGCAGACATTTACAGACCAGTGTACATGTACAGTGTATGTTTACATGGTACACTTGTCATATGCACAGCTGTGCATTGGCATTAATTTATTGATCTCCAGTGTATAGGCTGTACTTTGTGTTAACTCCAACATTTACCGGTACTTGGTTGAGAGGTGGTGTCCTTTAAGAGCAAGACAAATCAACAAACAACAGAAACCTTAAAGTGGAATGGTGTAGTTTTGGTTGAGATGGGGATTCAGATTTGAAGGTGATATACATTGTAATTAGAAACATCACGTATGAAATGTTTTTAAAAAATACAATACAAGGAGTTAAAAGTTTATTTGATGAAAATTAGTGTTGAAATGGCCAAGTTATCCAAAAATTAGGAGTTTGTAGTAAAATGTGAGACTCACCTTTTATTACAACCACTTTGTTTTACTTGGTTTTGGGGTATAAGTATCTCAGCCATTTTAAAACCAAGTTTCATCCAATAAATGTTTGATTACTTTTAAAATTGTGTGCACTAAGTGGTTTCTGTCAATTATCTTGCAAAAAGCTAAAACCTGAATCCCCATCTCAACCAAAACTATGGGCTTGTACCATCCTTTTAAGCAGGAAAGTTTTATAGGTCAAAAATCACAATGTGAAAGTGAGCTCTTCAGTGCCTCTTCTAGACACGTTAGCATGTTTTCTCTCACACAGATGTTCAAAGAAAAAAAAAATACACAGTACATTTGTACAGCTGATGGTGTACATGTACTCTGCATGTACAAATTGTACAACATACAATATTGTAGCTAATAGTGTGTGACTCTGCAAAGGTGTGCAAGTTTTATTCTGCACTTCAGCTACATGTACTTGTATGTACACTGTACATGCATCACATCTCAAACTCACGTTGTCATGATCAAAAACACACAAGAGGAAGGATGATGGTGTTGTTTAGAAAAATTTCCCAAACCAATCTTTTCTTTCTTTCTTTCTTTCTTTCTTTACTAATACAAAGTAAAGCTGAATCTGTGGTGGTATGCTCTGTGTTCAGTATTTGACTATTATTTCTAATCATTTGTCTATTGTGACATACATTGCAAATGCACACCAAACCTATTGTTTGATGAAAAGTTTTGTTTTTGTATCCTTTTTTTCTTTTCAGTTGGCGCATCATAATCGCTGCAGGGTTCTCCCGCCAGCTTCGGTGTATGTGAGGGAGGAAATGAATGGTTTGACCGAACTGTCTTGCAGGGTAAATATTTTGAGCAGCGGATCAAGCGGCAGATTAACTTGTCACCTTCCTATCCGCACACCAGCGTTCAGCAGAAGGGGACTGCTGTTGCCGTAGCTGGGTGATCCGTTGGGAAGTCGTTGGATGAGCTGCTAACCGTCTACGGCGATCTGACTGAATTGAGCTAGCGGAATCACAGGAATAACCTCTCCGACAACCCTTCTCAACAGCCAACTTCTTGTCAGCAACTTCTCTGTTCTGTCTCCGTTGACCCCCCCCCCCCTCCCCCCCCCCCCCCCCCCAAAAAAAAAAAAAAAAGAGAAGAAGATAGAGGTGCAAAAAAGGGCAAAGTGTGATAGTTTAGTCACACACATGTGCTCACAGGACGAGGGTTTGACTTTTAAAGCCAGCCCACAATTACGGAGAATCATGCCAGGGCGCACAACGTGTGCGGCACATGAGTCAGACTCAGAGTAGGGCTGTGTGTGGAGGTGTTTGACATCAACTTCCCCGCCCGCCTGCCTCATTCCCGACCTTCTTTGAAGCCACTTCGCTAGAAAACCTTCGACTGTGCCAGACACTGTAGTGCACAACTCTTGACTTCCCATTGGTGTCGGACAGACTCTACGGCTTATTGCACATATTGTGTACAAACTGTAGACTCATTCAAGCTATATACTTTTTGTGTGCATACGTACAGGTTTGTACAATGTTTTTATGGATGAATACAACACTTTCTGTGACAACTGTAAAAGATTAGAAGGAGGATTTCCAACATTGGGTGCTAAGGACCAGTGAAATATAGTACTGCAAACCTTGCTTGGATTGTATTCTGTGTGATAGAAATACCAGGAGGGCGACCACATTGATTTAGGACATCGTGAAGGTGCGTTCAAATTCGACGCAAGGGGTAAGTGCATCGCCAAGCGATGGTAGATGGCGCTATTCTGAAGTGATCTTTATCACCAGCAAGAATCATCGAGAAATCCTTGGGAGTCTACATTCTGGCACGATGGAAATTAAAGTGGCTGTGCAAGAGAAGCTGAACACCAGTGCTGGGGAGCAATGTATCGACATATCCTTTTTGCCCTTTAAAATTGAAGGAGTTCAGTTTTCGTCTCTAAAAATGATGATGTGATGTGTGTGAATGATGACATTTTCAATGTGAATTTTAAAGTGAGGAATAGAGAGAACATCTGTAAACCTTCGTTGGAATTAATGTAACATTAGAATGTTTCTGCAGACTTTCTATGTTTGTGGAAAAGAGGGTCTATGTATTTCATATTTTTGTTTAACCCGTTGAGGATGGACTGATTTTGCTACAAGTGTACAACACGCATTTCCCATAGACACCTGCCTGAGTATACTCGGGACTCTTCCTCAACAGGTTTACAATGTAATTCTGTTGTGTAATCTGTACAGTCTATCAAATCAAAATTGGTCTTGAAGTTTTAAAACTAGCTGGCAGATTATAGAAAGCACTCTGTTTAAATTTCCTCTTCACACTAACTACATATTGACTACTAGTACTAAAAAAACTCTAAAATCATTGTCACACACACACACACACACACACACACACACATTCTTGCAGTAATAATATCATGGGACTCGGCACCCAAAGAGATTTACATTAGTGAGGGATTTGTTACTGTTGATAGTGATTTCTGAGGATTGTATTTTATAATGCTATTTTTGAGACATTTTCTGTGGAGAAACAGAATTCCAGCTTTAAACATTCAGGCAGACAGAAAAATGAAATGATGAATGAGCATGAAATACAATGTTTTGATTGGAAGTTTCTGTACATGTTCCTTGTAGGTGTGACAGCATGTAGAGTCATAGGATACTCAGACATTTTAAAAGAGAAAAATGATTGATGAAAGCGTCACATTAAATTTTTATTGCAAGCACTTGAGAAAACTACCTGGGTACAGTAGTCCAAAATGAGGTTATCTGTGAAGCAGAGTTGTTGCTGGATGATCTTTTGTTTTGCATGCTCCGCAGTTTTCTCCATCAAATTATAAGTATCGGTTATGCTCTCAAACTCAAAACCAGAGGAAACTTCACGGGTATGTTCAGCTCACTGAAAGTGAAACGCTATATTGCTTTGGTACTGGGACCCATTATGTACATGGTATATATGTTTTACTGCAGATTTGATTACTTCAACGTCCAAAAGTGACATACTTGTACATTTATGATGTACAGTTTTTTGTGCAGTGCTCACGACTGTGCATTCACTGTGTACCATGTGGTACGCCATCTATGGGATCACACTTACATGTAATTGAAAAGAACAACAAACAGTGATATAGTGGCAATCGTCAGTAAGTGTATTTAAGGACATCCCATGAAATCTTGAACATCAGTTTTTCTACTTCCTCGCATTTTTCATCGATATTATTTGAGTTAGAAACACCATTCACAAAGTTCAGTATGAATGAAGTGAAAACAAAAAGGTTGTCAAAATTGTATTAAACATGCTTGTACATCAAATGGGAACATTACAACAACTGTAACAACAAATCATTTCACCAGAAATCATGGCCCACACACATTGTATGATGTGCTTTATTACACAATACATGTACAGTGTACAGTCAAACCTGTCTACAGGGGCAACCTAAGGGAGACAAAAACGTGCCCATTATAGATAAGTAACTGAGATATCTGTAGACTGATTCTTTAACATGCTTTTTCTCTCGAAGCGAATTGTTTTTAGTGGTGGTATACGGCAGGTGGGCCGCCATAGACAGGTGGTTGCTAAGACAATTTGAAAGAGATAGACAATATCACTATAAAATTTCGTGCACGATGTTGGCAGACATTATCCTTCAACCATGCAAATTTCTTGACTTTTGCAGAATGCGACGTGCACAAGTACATGGTTGTCCTACAAATTGTAGCTATTGAAGCATGCCCAGGCTCAATGACAGACAAGTTTCAATTTCATCGATCACTAAGCTGTTTTGAAAAACATCCCTTCATGTCACAGAAACCATACTTCTGTGACTGTAAGCTGATCTATCTTTTCTTATTTTTGTTTTTATTTTAATGTATACATACTGTTATAGTACTATACCAATGGAAGCGTTTCTGGTTATAGAGCAAACTATGCTTTTCATTTCAGCCCAATGTTGTTTAAAGTATACAGTGTAAGATTGTAATTGTTTGTTTCGGTCTCAGAAATTTCAAAAGCCTCTAAACTGCTACATACCCGTAGCTGCTTCTTAAAGTTGACAACACTAATAGGAGAATTATTTCCTGTTTCTCTATCAAGTGGTATAAAATGTGTAAATGATTTCAAATTCTGATTTTGTACTGATTTAATGAATTCGGTGAGTTCCTGTGATTCCTTTGTGGGATAAGATACTCAGAGACCTGTGTACTAATCTGTAGATGATACGAGAATAATACAGTGTAATTACAGCAACAACAACAACAAAATCTGTAGGACTTGATAGGTTAAAGTGTGATCATTAGCCCCATCCCAATGAATTTCACGTAAGTAAGTTTCTGTTTTTAAAAAGATACTAGGAAATCATTAATTTCAAACTCAACATGGGCAATGGGATATGATGTAATCATAACCTTTTCATTAATTCTTAAGATCTCCCAGGTAAATTTTTCTTTTTGTATGATTTTCTGTGGAAAAGAAAAAAAAAACAGAAGGCAATGATTTGATGGCAGTGTTCTTTGTGTGTGTGTGTGTGTGTGTGTGTGTGTGTGTAATTTGGATTTTTTTTTCCCATTTAGACAAAATTGTGACACTGGGATGTTTTACACTTCACCTTTGACCTTTTGCAGGCAATTAGCTTTCATGCAGCTGTTTGGTTTTGTTTTCTTTCATATCAGAAGCTCTTTTGTAGGAAAGAGAAACCAAGTAGAATGCGTTTCAGAGTACAAGAGTCATGTTGGATATCATTTGATACCCTGGTGCTCTGATCTAAATGCCTAGATCTTTGTCATACATTCCAAAACTGGATGCAGCAATTGTACATTATAGGGATGTTATGTGAGTCCAATGCAAGCAGCACAGACGTTCCTTCCTCGCTTCCAGGATTTAGCTTTTACTGTTTACGTTAAAAGGGAAGACGTGCTGGGTATAGATGTTTAGATAGTTGATGCCATGTTGATGTTGCTATATCTGGCTCCTAGCTCATTGAGTAATGTGAGATATTAGAGAGGACGCTACCCTGTATTATGACAACAGTCGTACAATTCTCCTTCTACTTAGTAGATCTTCCACTCGTTGTGTTATTCTAAAGATCACAATGAACATACGACCACTCCAATAGATTTCCAAAGGATAAGTTCTAAAAATCTAGAGACAGAAACAGACATGGAATGATAATTCAAATTCATGAAATTCATTCGTGGAGATGTTTTTTCATTGCAATTGATTGACAAATTGCCCTACATCAACGCAAATAAGCTCTGAATTGATCAGTGTTTTAGTAGTGGCCATGATAAAAGAAATCATGGATGTACGTACTCGAGCAGGATTTGAACCTACAATCTCCGGGCAGGCGTCATCTCCACTAGAGTGCGCTTCCGTCCAACAGCAAGTGTTGGTTGTAATCCTTATACTGTATACACCATATACATATTTTGAGAGTCTAAATTTTCGTGAATCAGGACTTCCCGACAATTTCGCTAGTGGTTAAATTCGCGATCGTGGAGTGCTGTACTGAACAGACGCGTGCGTCACATTCATATCGGCATTTAGTCAATATTTTCGTGTTTTTAGTTCTGCGAATATAAACAATAGCAGCTGACTCGCGAAATTTGCGTAAATTAAAACCTCGCGAAATATTCGGCGTATACAGTAGCATGCCACAGGTACTGCGTAATTATTCAAATTCATGGAGGTCATACAGTACATGTAGGTTTGAATCCTGCTCGAGTGCATACACCCATGATTTCTATAGCTACTACCAAAACACTGATCAATCAGTGCTTATTTACGTCGATGAAGGGCAATTTGTCAATCAATTGCAATGGAATGATGATGTTATAATATTCAACATGTATGAATATAATCTGCATACATGAAATTAAGTTTTATTAAGCCAAAATGTATGATTTGAATCATTGAATTATTTTGTGCCATGGTATGTTGAAATTTAACAAGCCTGAGATAGCACAAGAGAGCATATGAATGATATCTGGAGCCTAATGACCCAAGGGACTTCGCGCACATTATCGAGTTGGAGTCTCCCATTTTCTAGGGGTTCAGGTGGGAGAATCGCCATAGGGCAAGTCCAAGATAACGCGCACGTTACGTATGGGACATTCAGAGACTTTTATGACCTGAAAAATAGTGTTAATGGCCTTTGATCATATTGAACTTCATCATGGTGATTGATATCTAGAAGAAGTATAATCATGTAAAAAATTGAGAAAAATGACCTTGACAATTATATTCTAGAAGAGAAAATATGTGCCGTTACGTATGGGACCAGAAAAATTTTGTTTTTTGGAACATTTTTTTCAACCTCAAAACTCTCTGAAAGTATATCATTCTACAACTTGTAACTCACTGTGATGAAAGTCACAACACTCAAGATTATCACAGGTAAGTTTCATGTCATTAGGCAAAAAGCTCTAATTACAGGTTCTAATTAAAGACAGACATGACGTGTTACGTATGGGACAGTTACGTATGGGACAGTTTGTCCCCCATTCATTTAGTGTGTGAAGAACCATGTTTATGGGTATTTTGCATAATTATTGAAGTAAAATCAGTTGAAACTATTCAAATACTGATCCAGATTGTCAAGGAAACAATATTCCCCAAATATTCACTATCATAATCATATTCAATCATATTTTTATATTTTTATGACCAACCTGGGTATGCATGCCCTTTGTCCCCCATTCGTTTAGTGTGTGGAGAACCATGTTTATGGGTATTTTGCAAAATAATTTTGCAAAATACCCATTTAAACAAATTTTTGCATAATTATTGAGGTGGAATCAGTTGAAATTACTCAAATACTGATCCAGATTGACAAGGGAACAATATTCCTCAGATATTTACCATCATAATCACATTCAATCATATATTTTTTATGACCAACTGAAAAATTGAATAGTTTAAAGTGTTTACTTGCACTGATGAAGGGCAGTTTGCCATTTAGTTTCAATAAAAAAACAACTTGACACAAGAAATATTAAGTTTAATAAATAAGCAATACCTGCTGCGTGGAACCCCTGTGATCGAGTAGATATATGATGTCTGCCTAGCAGTCAGGTCATTGATTCGAGTCACACCTCAGTATGTATACCCATGAATTTTGTTGTGGCTACTACTGAAAACTGAATAAGGACAATTTGTGTATCACTTGCAATAAAAAAAAAAATCATTTTACTTTATTTTTCTTCTATATATATATCACAACCATTTCAAATTGGATCTCCATCACATAAACTTTGAATTCCTCTAGTCTTAGGATTTTATGCTCTTAAGTACTGTAATTCATATAATTGGTTTCCAATCATCTCTTTAAATGTTGAAAATTGAATCCCCATTTCTACAAAAAACTATACCATCCCTTTAATGTTGATTTTTCATTGTGTATTTTGCCATTTTCCCCTCCCCCTTTCTGAAAATTGTTCAGTCAAGTTCATGTATTGTTTCAAGTGTCTATAACTCAAAAAGTAGCTACAATGTTGGGATGCTTTCTTCAGGATGATTGACCATTTGTGTACTGAGAGACCTTCCCAGCTAGCTACATGCATTCACATGCAATATGTATGAGGATGTCCCATACGTAACGCATTTATCCCATACGTAACATTATTTCAATGCCTAATAAAAAATATTTCTTTTACTTTTTTTTTCTTTTTTCTCTGGTATTTAATTTCTTTAAACAATAAATTAGAACTTTCCAAAAGGGCATTAAAATAACCTAAGCAATTTCAGAACAAACCTAAAAAAATGACCTCATTTTGTTACGTATGGGACATCCCATGATAGGACACGAGCTAATTTGCATAATCACTTGCATAATCCCTAAATTTTCATACCAAGTTTAACTATGTGATGAACTTCTTATGTCCACATATTAATCAAATATTATTTGCTTTCCTTTGAATTAATATGAATTTTTATAAATGTCCCATACGTAACGCTGTGTTTCACATTTATGCAAATGAAGCCCTTGAAATTTGCATAAATTTACATAATATCATTATTTCCTTCACGGAAATCAAAACTTCAACTCATAAGCTTCAAAATGATACCAAACATGTCAATATTGAGCAAAGATGAAATTTTGCCTTCTGAGGGGACCTTATCTTGGACTTGCCCCATATCGGAAGGTGCTGGGGGTTGGAGTCTCTGGTAAAGGTACACAAGATGGTGCTACACTCCTGGTATACTACAAGTACATTGTACATACAAGCTAAAATGTGTTTTCGAGGCATTCCTGTACACAACATCGGATGTAATAGCAATCTTGTACAATCCCATTCTGCACATGATTCACCTACAGGTGTATCTCATGACGTAAATCTTACTATAACTGGCACCAGACTGTGTCATAGAATAGATCCATTACCTACTGTTCATACGTGTAGTACATATGGGTTTGTCATGAAAGAAACCTGAACTTTGTATACTCCTTATATTTCTTTGAAGCCACCCTACAGTAGCCCCAAGGGAGCAGAGTTCATTCCCTGGTGTAACCATGGCAACATCATGATGCATTATATAGATAGTGATGTGTGTATTTAACAGGTTGACACAGGCAGCATTTTCAGTTCCACTCTAGTATAACAGCCTAGAATGTTACCGGTACCTATTAAAGCTGAAAGAGTCCAAATTTATGATGAAAATTTAGAAGAGGGCCTCCATTTTTAAAGTTGGTGTGTCACAAGAGGAGAATAGCACTGGTCCTGTTGGAGATCCCGTAAAATGTAACTCAGCTATTGGATCCAGTGTTATTCTTAATTTGAAGTACAATGTATCCATACATTGTACAAGTGCCACAATTTGTAGGTGGTTTTATACAAACATACAAACATTTGCAGATGCTGCAGCAGCTTCTAGCATTTCAAATATGTCATATGTTTGGTTCACTTTCTGCTCTATGTACTTCTGTGCATACACTGTAACTTCTTGATCTTGGGTGCACTGCATTGGTTGGTGTATTGCCAAATGCAGTATGTTGCTACAACCTGTATTTAGCACATTGGGCCAAAGTGTGAAGGTGATTGAACTGCCGATTTGCTTGGAAAATCTTTGCCAAAAGTTTGTTGACATTGCACTGGCAAATATGAACTTTCCAAGAGGTGCCCTCTAGACCCTTTACTACTAGGCAACTTTAAGACTTGAAAACATCCAGTTTATTTGAAAATATGCCATCATATTTGTAAATGGATCATACAACGTATTTTTGCCATATTCATTTCTGTTGCAAAGTACAATGAGTCCACACTACTTTCAGTCCAACAATATTTTTTAGCTTCCGAAAGTACAGATCAGAGCTGGTATTAGATCAACAGCTCAGCTGAATTTTAATTTTCCTTAACCTTTCCTGCGTGCACTACTTGGAAGGAACACTTGTTCCGGACTGGCTACAGGGGAGACGGCTGCTAGCCCTGGTCCACTGCCCCACTGCTGCTCGGGGAATTGGTGAACAGGCGTGAGTATACAACATCTTTCTAGACCCTTTCTCAACCTTTTCAATCTGCCGCCCGCTGTGGCTCCTATAGGATTTTTCAAGACCCAGTTCTAAATCCAATGTGAATCTTTTTTGTTTTATTTATTGCCGGCATCACGGCCGACCGGTTGATAAGCATGATTATAGCAGGGAGCTTGGATCTTTTTCTTCTGTTAAAGGAGAATGATGCCCAAATCCATGCTGTGTGAATTGCCGAGATGCAACAATAATAGTAGAACACAACAGTGTGGGTTTGACGAAAATCAAACAATCCTTTGAAAAGTTATGAATTTTTAAAGTTTTGGTGCAGCTTTCACAAGATGAGAAGACTACAAAAGTCAAAGTTCTGGAACTTCTAATAATGAGAAATAGGTGTAAGACACCCATGAGTAGAAAGAGGGAATTACACTGAGGGTGTTTAAGAAAAATTGCTACAATGTATAAAATGTTGATAGAATGTCATATTACAGATATTATGGCAGTCATGTGATCAATATCCCATGTCTCAACTTGAGGGATAATGGCTTGCAAAATGGTTTATTGGCTTTCTGAGGATCATGACTTTAATATCATTGTTTCAGGGGAAGCCACGTTTGACAGCTTTGAGTGCTCTTTTGGGCAGTGACATGCTGTATACGCCATATATTTCACGAGTCTAGATTTTCGTGAATCAGGACTTCCCGACAATTTCGCGAGTGGTTAATTTCGCGCTTGTGGAGTCCTGTACTGAACAGAGAAATGTACACTTACGTTACATTCATATTGGCATTAGAGTTAATATTTTCAGGTGTTTTTAATTTCGCGAATAGCAGCTGACTCGCGAAATTCGCGAAAATAAAAACCTTGCGAAATATTTGGCGTATACAGTATACTGAATATCTCTTTGTGAATGTTGTTGGGATGACTTGCCCCTTTAAACCTTGTTGAGGATCATACCATGGTGACTGTATAGTAGTAGTAATCCTTAGGTGCTTGTTAGAAGAAAGACTGCCCAAACCGGCAAGTATGGGTGCATGTATCGGGCTGTGAGGGTGCATGGCGGTGTACACAGACTCGTGTGCTTGGATTGACGCCCTATGTCACTTTCGGTAGCCGCTCAAGCAGCCCTGCTAATAGGCCAATTCCTGACGCCAATTTCGCCGAAGGAAAGAATCAGGATTGAGCGGCGAGCGGTAATGATGTCAAACGAGTTTTGAGTGGGAGTTGTTCTTGACGTGATCGCAAACCACAGAATTGCGAAATCTCAGCTGAGGGGTTATTAATAGGCCCAGCTACTCCATTAATGTCTAAGATGGAATTCTGGCCTGACTTCAAATCTGTGTGGGCTTGTCTGCAAAAATCTGAAAAAGTTTAATGAGACTGCAGCACACATAGGAAATATGCAATCTCCCTTGAACTTGCACAGTTCATGTAGAACACTACCCACATCATCTGTGCGTTATATATAATACACAAAGCACTAGGTAGGCTCATGCTCAAAAGGTCATGGGTTCAAACCCCAGGTAAGACACATTATTCTATGCACAGTGCAGGTCTTTGTCACAAGAAGGCCAGACTTGGTTTGCAGACGACACAAAGATGAAAGTCTTTGAGGACAATGAAGGCAATTGCTCTTCCGCATCGTATTTGAGTTTGCTTCAATAAATGCAGGAAAATCAGTCAAAAAGAATGGTTGAGATGTCTTGAAATCAGACCAAGGAAAAGAGAGTCATGAAATCATGAAGTTTTATATGTTTTCATGCATCATTGATACAGGGATGCCAAGTTTTAAAAAAATGTATGAGTGAGATTTTCATGACTCGGCATCTCGGCATGCGAATGTGTGCGCGAGCGAGGATGTGGGAGGGGTTTTTCCCCCCTGTGGCCTCCCAAGGTAGGGATCTTTTTCAATTTTTAGCTCTTAATGGTGCGATCAGGTGCATACTTTAGTGACTATTTTTTACTTATTTTGAAAGACAAAAGGGAAATATACCTTCAATTGCAACTGTCACAATTATCTTTTGAGCTATGCTCATTATTATAGGCCCAAGTTGCAGACTTTGCCCGTTGCGTGAGAAAAATTGGTGCCATGCGTGAGATCTTGAGATGGCCCCTAAATGCTTGAGTCTCACGCAGAATGCGTGAGACTTGGTAGCTCTGTTGATACTGTAAACACTGTTATTTTTTGCGTACAGGTATTTTTGCAAATGAGGAGGTCATAGATGATTTTGCAAGATGATTTCACGAATTGACACGGATGCTAACTTTGTTATGCACTATTGAACCCGAGCGCATGGAGACATTTTCGTATGTTGTTAAATTTGCGATCTAACTGTGATTCACGAAAATAACGAAAATTAAACCCTCGAAAATAACGAAAATTAAACCCTCGAAAATAAAAGCTTAATCCCACAGTATTTAGTATGGCATGCTCTACAATATCCAAATCAGAGTCCTGCAGTGATTTCTACTCTCCACTTTGTACAACATTGTGTACACATGGTGTCTCATAAATGGTGCACCCTTGACATGGGACTTGTGAAAGGCATCAATAGTTTTGCCTATAGAGAGTCAGTGCAAAATCCACTCCACTTGTAAAGGGATTATTTACCATTTGCAGATGAAATAAAAACCCAGCTTCAGTCCTTCAAAATAGTTCTAAAAGGGGAATTAGGGATAGAAACAAATTTGTGATGTAAAAAATAGAATCAGTATAATTAATGTGAAATATTAAACATGTGAACAATGGTTATAATAAAAATGTTTCTAGACTAAACTGTCTACAGTTATGGTTTAGTGGGAAAAACAGTGATATCTCCTTATGTTTTAAGCTTTATTACAAAATTTCTATGTGGTAGGATGTTTTATGATACAACTGACCTACAGATATAACTCTTAAAAAAAATGGAGAAATTTGATCACTGCTCCCAATGGTAAACAATACCTTTAAAATCATACAAAGTTAAACAAGTCAACAGCACAAATTTTATCAAAGATGACATTAAATAAGGAAGTTACATGTACTGCAGTTCAAAGGTAAATGTATCAAAACTGATGTGGGGCATAGCCAGGATAAGTTTATTGAGCTAGTGATGTCATCGCACAACTCACTCTCCCATCAGTCTGGTGATAAATACTCTTGAATCAAAACAGTTTTAGCAACTGCAGCATCATCCCTGCGAAACTCCTATCGCTTGTAATTAGATTGTGCAGTAGAATGTAATGGATATGTTTTGATTTCAGTCACACACATGAAAAGAAGAAATGAACTGAAGTGTAGATGTGCTTGCAAGTTTGTGGGAGACTTGTGAGGTAATGATGTCATTATCTAATCTAATTTGCATAAAAACAACTGTAGTATTTACAGATCTCACTTTTCCTTGGAACAGTTCCTCAACCCCCCTTTATTCTTTAAAAGAGTTTAATGAAGCTGTGCTTCTTTCAGCTGTATTGATTTATACCTCTTTCTTGAAAAATCTAGTGTTCCTTTAATCAATCTTTTATTGATAATCACTCCTGAGGAAAAAGGAAGGATGATACTGCTTGTCTGGTAGTAATAAGAGTAGCAAGCCCCTTACTGGTGAATACCACAAGAATGATGCTTTTGTTGTTGTTGTGTTGGTTTCTTTAACCTTTAAAAGTCAGTTGTTTGCTGTATCCTTCACAAGAACAAATTAAGATGTATTTATTAGTGCAACAGTGGTTTGTCTTCATGGATGAAGGAAACACCAATTTGGAATGTAAACTGAAGTATGGGAACATGGTGTAGACTCCATGAGAAATGTGGTAGGCAGAGATGACGGGCAGGGATTTTTTTTTTCTTTGCTGCCTTTCATTCCTTTGTGTGGCAGATGAATTATAGGGTGTGGTCTTCATTCCCCACCATCATTGATATCATCATCCTGTTCTCCTCCACTGCTTCACTCTCTTCCTTTGGTCACCTCCTCCTCCTCCTCCTCCCTCCACCTCCTCCCTCCTCCTCCTCCTCCTCTGCCTCTTCTTTCATCCTCTTCTTCTACTACTTCTTCATCTATTATTACTTTACCATCTCTCTATCTTCTTTCTTTTCATTGCCTTTTCTTCTCCTTCTTGTTCTCCTCTTCATCCTCTTCCTTTATCTTTTTCTGCTACTACTGTTGCTTCCTCTCCATCTTCTCATTTTCCTCCTTCTCCTTTGTCTTTGCTATCATCTTGTCATGTTGTGTATAATCACCATCATTATTGGTGGAAGGAGAGATGTTTTGAGTCTCATCACTGGTAAACTGTAGTGATATCTTTGTTGCAGTTGTGGGTTACATATTTCTTGACAATACTAGATATCAACCTTCATTAGCCACATTTACACCTACTAACAGCCCGACTTTTAAAATCGCGATATTTTGGTTCCACCATTTACACTTGCGCAAACGCATGCGAAGTTTAATCTTCACGAAACATCATGATTTTTTGGTCGGTAGTGCGCATGTGTAATTTAGCTCTCTTCAATGCGGTAGACGAGTGGAAGCGCGCGCTATTCGTATTCACTACAGTGCAGTCTATTTTGCTCACAGCTAGCTGGCTGAGCCGAGGATCAGCCATTTACTGAGTACCTGTAAAGTATGTATACCGTTTACTCTGGCCAGCAGCCGACGTACTCTACACTTTCCAAAGGGGGATAATCCGATACCGAAAGTCACGTGATGAAAAATCGTGATATTTCTGCAGATTGGGTTTACAATCGTGAAACTTCGCCTGAAACATCGCGATGTTTCAAAAAATCACACTCCGGCTGGCCATTTTTCTGGCGATGTTTCGAGGGCGTTTGGGTGTAGTTGCTTAGCAAGTTGCACCCAAATGTTGCAATTTTAGTAATATCACAATTTTTCCAAGCAAGTGTAAATCCCCCTATTCATTGGTAAGTCTGAAAGTCTAAATGTTGGGACTGTTTGAATGAAACGAAAGCTGCATTCTTTAAATTCCCATTGTGTTTGAAGACGTTGATGAAGATCAGTATGAAAATTCTGCTCTACCTGTACCATGTCATTGTTACGAAGGCGGGTTTGTTTTTCTGTTAATTGGGTAACGTATAAAGAAGGGGAATGTTTTCAAAAGATTAACCCGAAGTCACACATTCACTTTACCCATTCATTGTTAGCATGCTAGTGTTGGCATGGCAGACATAAGTGAGTCACCTCATGGATAATGGATTTTCGATAAGAGTTTTATGTTTTGCATTATTTTATTTTCATTTCAGGTTGTTCATCTTCACCAGACCAGACGTCATAAAGCAAAGCAGTGACATCACACTACTGAGGGCGCTACCTATCAAGGGAGACTTCAGCTACACTATAGGTAAGGGTTCAAAGGTCGCATACGTATTATGTCCTTGGCTCAGGATCGAACCCATCAAGTCTTCAAAAATATAATGGGAATTATGCTGCAGAAAATACTATCCTGTCATAGATTGGCATCTCTGAATTTCACTGCATTTTATGTCTCGTAGACTGGGGTATTAAAGATAATTGTAGGTTGTAGGTAATAGAAGCACAGAGAGCATCCATGGTTCTTTGTTGCAGCACCACACTGTAAAGACATGGATTTACTATACTTTCAAATCTGATACAGTCTTGCTGCACATGCAAGTACTAATTATGTTAATAGATCACAAATTTTTAGGAGATGATCCTTCCTCTTTGCAGTCAGATTTTAATGAAATGTTGTCACAGTAGCATTGGAAGCCATCAATTTTACATCTTTACTGCGATGATGGTTTTTTTTTAGCATGGCGAGTACCTGCGAAAGTGAAAGGGCAATTATCTAACATGTCAGGTGGTTTCACAAAACGGTTTCTAGAACTTGAGGCGGGACAAACTTACCTGCCTTGATTGATCACTTGATTATAATTGACAAGAAGAAGAAGACTGTAATAATTTTTTATTTCTCTTATGAGAACAAAGGGGTAAAATAATGGAGCTGCTAGATTGTGTTTATAGACAACTGCCTATGACGTACAGTTAAGAATGAAAGTAATGGCAGTTATGACGACATTGATTATGAATATAAATCTTTATTGCTGTATCACCATCAAATTACTGGGTGTCAGAGGATTTTATAGAACATAAGAAGTCATTTAAAACGATTACAACTTCATTAATGTTTCACCAACGTATGGCATGACAAGTGACAACTCTAAATGATAGTCATCCTATTTTATTAATGTGAACAGGGGCCTGTTTAATAGTGACATATTCCTTTATGATGAGATTGCCCTCAATACACAAGAGCTGTAATGATTCTGAATCATGAGGATAAGCTTTAGTGTGGTGGAGGGGATTAGAAAAGAGGTGTGAGTTGGGCAGGTTATGAATCACTATACAGTGTTTGCAACCACGGTTTTAACTGGGGAAAAACTATTTTTAGTGCATAAATAGACTTTTGGGGGTTTATTTTTGTAAGTGAGGGAGGTAAAGGGTATCAGTCATGATTTTCTTGAAGGGAAGGAGATAGAGAAAGAAGGAGAGGCTGAGTTAGAGATGTAGTTTGTTGTCAAATTTCTCACAGTATACACTACCGACCCCAGGTGTTGAATTAAATGGTATTGAAGGATGCTATGTTGTGCAAGAATTGTTTTGGAAGATCCATGCATGAGAAGCTTGATGTAAATTTGCAAACTTTTATTTTTTTTTTTATTTTTTTTTTATTTTTTTTAGGGGGGGCGGTTATAAGTCTTCTGTCAATTTTGAGAATCCTTGAAAGACCCTCACATATTTCGCAGAAAATCATGTGACATTTAAATCCCATATTTGTGTATTCACATCCAAATTTTAATCTCTCCCAAGGTCTGTGTTTATTGTTGTTAGTTGCTTCTGTTGTTTTGCTACCATTTTCCTTGTTCATCATACAGGGAACTCTTATTTAATAGCTTTTCTGATTTGCTGAGAAAATTAATTCTCCTAACTGTTTGTGGAGGAGCCCTTTGTACACTGTATTGGAACTTCAACATTAAAACCATATCACTGTTGGCAAGAGTTTTCATGAAAACACAAATCTCAAGTAAATGTTCATGAAAAGATTGCGCTTCAGACAAAGTAAATGATAAGTCATGTCTGGCAAGTCAATGTTTGTATTAAAGGTGTAGAGGTGTTTGCATCACTGATCAAAGAAATACTCAAATTCACATTATAACATAAAGACAAAAGGAAGAAGTTTTCCACGTATTTGAAACTAATCACAAGTGTAAGGCAGAAAAGAAACTCATTTCATGTGGCTAAAAGCAGCGATCATCAGTTAATTAATGAAAGCAATCTTGTTATTGGAATATAAAGGGGAAAAAAAGAAGTGTAAGATGAATGGAGAGTTCTGGATGTAATTAATTTAACCCAGTGAGGACGGACCAATTTTGTCATAACACACATTTTCCCATAGACACTTGCCCGAGTATTCTTTGGACTTGTCCTCAACGTGCTAATATTGTTCACTCAGTATAAAGTGGCATTATACATGTAAAAGGTGTATCCGTGTCATTACAATCATCAATGCAGTATTGAAACAGATCCACTTTTAATGTCCTATGTGCCCAGAAACCATTGCCCGTGACCAAGGGATGGTGAGAGCACACGTCAAGACAGCTGATACCAGTCTCATCATAGAGGTGCCTTTCGCCCAGCGTTCCTCCGCTTTCTTCAACAATGTCAAGAAGTCTATGAATGGTAAGATGGCTGCTGAGGTAACAGCTGAGTGTTCATCTCCCCTATTCCATTTCTCACCACTCCCCCCTTCCCCTTCCTTCTCTCTGCCCTACCATATCTCCCCTTGCCCCTTGCCCTTCCCACTCATCAGTACCCCCCCCCATTATCCTTCCCCCCCCCCCAACTTACTATTTTCCTCTTTCCCTATGTCTCTTACCTCCCCCCCCTTTAAATCTCGCTTACCCCCTTTTTCTTCTTGTTCCCCTTCAGCCCCCTCAGTATTCCTTCCCATCTGTCTTATTATTTCTTCCCTTGCCCCTTACCCTCCCCCTCTTCAATCTCCCTCACCCCCTTTTTCCCCTTTCCCCCTAGTCTCTCCTAAACTCTTTACCCTTTCATCCCTCCCCCTCCTTCTTTCCCCATCTTCTGTTTATCCTTCTCCACTTACCATACTCTCACTAACCATATCCTACTCTTCATCTCTTCTTCTTCCTCCCCTTGAAATTCCCCCTTCCCCTCTTCTCTCCTCCCTTTCCACTTCAGTCCTTTTTTACCCTCCCACCCTCTCCTCCCCCTCCCCCTCCCCCTTCAGCCTCCCTGCCTCCCCCACTCTCCCTCCTCCTTCTCCACCTTTCACTCGCTTCCCGTCTTCACCATTTCCCCACTTCTTCTCCTCCTCTTTTTCTCAATCTCTTTCCCCTCCCATCCTCTTTCTTGCCCCTTTTCCACTCCCTATCCCATCCCCTTTACCCCTTCCTTCCCTCTCACACCCAGTCCCATTTTGGCAGGCTAATTGACAGCATATGCCAGATCAATTAATGCATAAAAAAGCAACAAGGGTATCGAAATAAAGCACAGTGAAACACATGTGTACTGTCGTATCTGATTTTAGCTTTGTCAATACTCAGGGGTACAGGGATGTCCTCTGACAAGTCCAAGGTTCACCCTATGAGGTTGAACTTGACGGGTCAAATGGGCTTGAGTATATTGAACTAGTACAAAGATTGAGAAGCTTTGATAACTGTTGCGTCACTGACAAGTATGCTGTTATTGTTGTTGTCTTAAGCAAAGGGTATGGTGTAGAAATAGGGAATTGATGATATGAAAGATTGTACAAGATTATAGATCTATCATGGTTGTGGTTGTAATATTGTCAACTACAATGTACCATGAAGGTCTATTATAAGGGAAGATCCTCGTTTTGTTCGTGCATCATGATCTCTTTCTACAGTAGTCGGTGTTTATCAAATCATACCAAAGAACATGGAATATGAGGTCTTTCTTAGATAGTCCAACCAATAAGTATATGGTTGAAGGAAAACACAATACCCCGTTTATGCTTTCTTATTGGTGGGGGGGGGGGGGGGGGGGGGGGGTCCTTATTATATTGAGAATAACCCCAAGGCCTTATTGATGTCAGTTCTTTCAAGCCTAGAGCTGGATCCTGATATGAGGTGGATGCCCAACAGAAAACAGTAGTGCCCATTAAGAACTTTAGTAATGACCAATTAGATATTCATAACAAGATTCTAGTGTATCATAATGTTTTTTAAAAAAAGAGTTTTTTGAGCCATAGGAGATGACCCAGGGAGTAACAATAGTGTGAACAAGCTTCAAGGAATGTGGTATTACATCACTTTAAAACAAAGACACCATTATTTAGACGGAAGAAATGGTTACTTACAATTTTGTAATACATGAGAGCAGCTAGTTTGTTCTCTGTGTTTTGTGAATAAAGTCCACACTGCTTGGCCCAGTTCTTCTGGTAAAAGAACAAGTTACCTTTGACCAACCATTATGTGAAAGGGAAATATTTGGTCATACCAAAATTGTTTGGTCCATACATTTCTTCTCCTGCCATACCCTTGCTCTGAGGTTTTGAGGGAGACATTCTTTTTAGCAGGGGATAACATCACAGCGTGTGAGTTCTTCATGTAATGACCTTTAACCTTTCATTCATGCAGAATTCTGGACTTTTGCATTACTATTAAAACCTGCATTTCTCTTGTGCAAACACTTCTCATGTCACTTAATTCCATCTTGTCTTTTACTCTAATACTAAACATTAGCACTTTAATAGTAACTTTTCCTACAGCAAAGGTACAGTGTATGAAGTATAGTCTATCATAGTCTAGATTCTAGACTGGTTCATTTAAAAGTTAAAGCATCTTGACAGAAAACATCTCAGCCACTGCGTGGCTAAGAAGTTAGTAGGAGAATTGTTTTTCAACGGGATCTGAGGGTACTGGAGTACTTGCAAGAGCTGTACTAGAGAATATCTAGGGAAAATCATAAAACACAAGAGCACAAGAGCACAAGTTTTCTTTTTTTTCCAGGCACTGTAAAAGCATGGAACAACTTGGCTCCATCTACTATTTCCCAAAAGGACCCCCTTAAGTTCAAACATGCCCTGTTTGAGGACCCTTCCCTCTCATCCCTTCTCTGAAAGTCCACCCTCTACGCAACCTCCAGTTAAAACTCCACAGGAGATGTTTAGGAGGTCTACTTATCCAAGATCCAAGATCCACTCAGCCTGATTCGTAGGTGCTTTTTGCACTGTTATGGCAAGAACAGCAGTCTGGAATCTAGACTATTAAAGTGCATAGAAACAATTTACTACAGCATGCCTATTGTGGTAACTGGGATGTGCTAATCCTCACTTTATATGCCAAAGAATTACTGTAAAACATGATATATTCGCGGCATGAAATTTTCGCGAATTGGAGCCGACAGCCTCTTTTGTGGCATGAAATTTTCGCGAATTGCTGCTGGCATTCAATGCATGTAGTGTAGACAAAAGCTTTTGCGTGCATTTTAATTTTGCGAATTTTGGCGCTCGCGAAATTCGCGAAATTAAAATGCACGCGAAAATTCCTCGTTTTACAGTAGATTACAAAGTGCAGCAGATAATGCTTGATACATTGTAGATTGTCAAAGTGAGCATACATACTGGGCTGGGTTACTCTTCACTTCCATATTTCTTCATGTTGAACTTTGATCTCTGTTCTTGCATTGCACCTTGATCAATTTGTCAGATTTTAAATTAATTGTTGAAAATATGCTGGCACAAGGTGTGTGTACATATAATGCATGGAACTATTCTGGCATTATCAGGCAACAGCCTGAATGCTGAGCTTGTTGAGAGTGTACAGTAATTAGCCTGAGTGTATTTCATCTACCTTTAGACTTTATGCAGCTAAAAGTCTGAGGCCAATAATTAAAGGGGAATTCCAGACCAGGTAAACGTTAATCTCAGAACAAAAAGTAAAATCTTCATAGCACAACAACAGTGAAAATTTGGCAAAATCATGAAATTGTATAGTTTTGCTAATATTTGTAAAACAGCTCTTGAACAGCTGATATGAATGAGTGAGTTGGTCATATCAACTCAGATTTTATTCCATTTATAATGTACAAAAAACCTGATGAATATTTCATGTTTTATTTCATTCATTAAATTTCTTTTTTTTACTATAAAAGTGTAAAACATAATGTTAGTCCTGAATGAATAACTTCAAAATAATGATCGTTCGGGTATATTAGGATTAAAGGCTGGGGCATAGTTGCATTTAAACAAACCTTTCAATATTTTGTCGTAGTGGCGCTCTGCTTGTAAACAAACGATTATTACGGGGAGTGCTTTACAATTTGGTGCCGCATTTGGCCCAGTTTCGGTTTACAGCGAGAAAAGGCCAGGCCAAGCCCGGGCCAAGTCAGGCCGAGCCGCGGCCAAGACTACCTCCAGGGCTTGGCCAAATGCGCGGCCGATTTTGGTACCGCATTTGGACTTTTTGCGTGTTTACAGTGGAATGAAGGCCGGGCTCGGCCGTGGCCGAGCCCGGCCCTTTCACTTACTGTCAACGGGGTCTTTGCGATTAGACTTGTGCTGTCTCTTCTCTTTGTATCCTGCTTGTACTAGATTGTCCTTGTTCTTGTGGTCTCACAATTTACAACCTTGTGCAAAGTGGTGAGGGTTGTTCTTGGAGTGGACCGACTCTATGCTCCTTGTAGAAAGCATTTGATCCAAGTGTTAGTTTTTTCTTTTCTTTTTAAAGAGTTGAATAGACTGAAGACCATGAGAATTGCATACGTACAAGGGTATGTAATCAGCACCCTTATATGTATGCTGATATGAATTACATACGTATACATATTGGCAACTCCCTGCTTATAGTACTCCTGCTTCTCAAGACAACTCAAGATGCATACATGTGAAGGAAAGCAGTGTGCTCATCACAGAGAAGGTCAGGAGTCTTTCTCTGATAGAAGGGCATTACATGCACCATGGGTACATACAACATTTCTGCACTAACAAAGTCCAGAGATGTACATGTAGATCTTATGAGTGTCTCGTAATCTATTCTGTTCAAGAGCAATTTCATGATACAGGCAAAGTCAGATCGAAGATGTGTCCAAAGCCAGCCTTCTGTGTCTCGTCACCCAAACCCACCCATGTTTGGTCATTCTTACTTGATGTTCACACAAAACCAATGCTTTCTTTCCCCGTCATTTTAATAGCAGACTCATTTAGAGAAGTCGTCTTCATTTTTTCACTGTTTCCGTCCGCTAGCATGCCTAGAGAAGGTCAAACATGGAGTCGTTCCCGGGTTCTACTGGCTGCAACGATACCATCAAATGATCAAGGGTGGTGGGGGGCAGCAGCAGCGATCAGCTAACCTGTTAAACCTCTCTTCACCGACCACCACGGATCCGTTCGGAATGACCTCCTTCGCTCCTTCAGCCATCGTCGGCGACCTCCGTGTCGTCCCCCGAGTTCCACCACTGCCAGTACTAACCCCTTCTTGCCACACGCCCAGACCCTGCCCAACCTGAAGCGGCGAATCCGGCATCAACAGCCGGGAAGCCAACCATGCGTAGGGGAGTCTCAGACCCCCATCACGCAATGGCTACGTCAATATTGGGGCCCAGAGCGACGTGAAGGGGAAAGGAGTTTACTGGGACAGTACTGACCCTTTCACCCCCTCCCTCTCAAATGGATACATCCCCGCCCCTCCATCGTCATCCTCGTCAGGTAAATTCATCGCTGGTCGTCGTTCCTTCTCCCCCTCTTTCCATCTTCTCTGAATCACGTTTCCCTTCCACTCCCCACTCACTCTATCACCAAGCCACAAGTTGGTGCCAAAGGCATGTGTGTCACCCCTCCATTTGTCCATCTGCCTATCCAGACATGACTGTTTGTAAACTTCTCAAGTTATTGGGGAATTTTGCTGCACTAGAATCATCATATTCAGAGTATCGTCATTGATTTAAAGCACCAGTTTTTAAGGGAACAACAAATGTAAGTCATCTTGTATGTTCTACCAATGTGATAATTAATTAATTGTGAGCAATTTGAGGCTTGGAGTCAAAAGGGGACCTGAGCTTTCATTCCTAGCAGAATCTTTCGTCAGAGGCAAAATGACAAAGCAATTAGAGCCTTTCAAATTATACAGCTGAAACAAATAATCTTAGTATAAAAGAGACAAATTACTGTAGCTCTGATGAAACAGTATACACTTACCAATGAATTGTAAAAAAATCTTATTAAAAGTTCCAGCTCCAGTTGCAGACTTGAGTTACTGGGACATGTTTTGTTGTTAGGGTAAACTTGGCACTTGCGTAATTATCAGGTTACGTGGCCATTCTTAAGCAATACCTTTATGGAGTCCATTGAATTTTGATAATGCACACACTGGCACCACAGGATCAATTGTTTATTAGTGTGGTCATTTGTGTTTGTATGAACTGTAATGAATCTGTGCCAGTGTTAGACTACATTAGATTTATACATCCAAGCTTCAACTGCAGCATCTAAACAGAAAGTCTCTCACTAGTAAAGCACACAACATTTCAAAATAAAAAAGTCTTCTTAAAATTTGTATCAACCATGATAGATTCCTGTGATTTATGTACATCTATAAATAGGCAGATGATATTGTTAAAAGTCTAAATGTATGGTACAAGGCAAAATGTCATGTGCTACTAAATGTGAGAATATTAGATTACAACATTGTCCTTTTCCCAAACTAGCAATCTACCTTTCCCCATATCTGTATCATTGTATTGTGTTTCGTCCTAGAGTTTTCTCCTAGAGCTTTCTGTACATCCACAGCTCCATATTTTTCTCTTGCTATTTCCCTACCCTTTCCATCCATGCACAGTCACACACACATGCATACATTTTTGTACAAGGCTTCCACCTGGATATATGATATTTTGCTCTAGGCAATTGGACATATTCCATTTTTTATGTCTGAAAAACATCCTTATATGTTTTATAGATTGATGAATTGAAATGTAAAAACCATCAAATTAAGTATCTTAATTCAGATTAGTAAGTTTAAGATTTAGGTATCATGCAGAATATCGGTAAATACACAGTTATGTTTCAGAATATGGGTCAAAATTTTAGAGTTGTCCCAGTTTAATGGTGTGAAATGTATTGATGACTGCTCGGAGCAAAACTTACAAATATCCTCAGTTGAAGCTGATTACAAGAACACACACATGAACCAACAAAGCCTGAGCAAATGGATGTGCCTGCTGTGCTACATACGCTCTTCTTCACCTCACACAAGCATGCGCACATCCAAAGAAAGACCTTCCTTTGACAAGTCATACTACTGAGTGCATCCTGCAAGTTTTCACCCATTTGTTTTCCCCTTTACTCCTTCAGTGCATTTTGTTCTTGTTCCTATTCACAGAACTTGCTCATTTTGTTTTGTCTGTTGTGCATGCTGGTTGTATGTCCTTGTATTGGAATGTTCTTGCTTCACTGAGCTTCTGAATGCACCCTGCAAATAAATCACACTCATATGCAGCATATACTGGGATGATCCTATCTTAAAGAAAGGTCAAATATTTGAGTTATGGCCCTTTGCATCATGGATTTATGAGTTTGTGGTCTGTCTACTAGTAGTATGTGGACAAGGTTTTAAAGACATCTTCTTCCAGTATACTATGGTCCATGTTTTGTGATCACTACCACTTTTATTCTTTGCAGAGTAGACATTGCCAGGGAACCTTTTGTTTGAAGATTATTTGCTTCTTTCTTCTTCTTTTTTTCCTCCTTTCATCATGCTCATTTGTTTGGAATTTTCCCCTGCAAAGTTGGACACCCCATATATTGAGTGTATTTTGCATGGATGTACCCATAGCTTCTGGTATATGTCGTAAAATCATACCACAGTCTGCAATTAAGAACATGCACATGTATGTAGGCCTACATGAGATAAATTGAAAGAGAGAAGAGTGCAACAAGTTTTGATATGATGTTTCTCTCTGTTCTGCTATGTTGCTATTATTTATTCACATTGGACCTAACAGACGTGTCTGTAAATATATGGTTCAGAAAAACTGCTAATATCTCAATTTTGTCTTTTCTGAAGCAGCCAAATTTTGACAGTAGGTAGAGAAGAGATTACTTTCCCAGCTAAAAGGCAAACTTTTTTAAGTATTTGATTCTGTCAACCCAAGTGACGCACATTTTGGTACAATTGTACATTACAAAGAATCCGAATGTGTGACTTTTTGTGGGTTTTTAGTTTTGCGGTCACATTTGGTCCTACAGAGGGGAAATTTTGAGACTAGTCAGTGGTATAGTTGCTGTCTTGTTCCGTAGGGTGGGTTTGGGGATGAGGAATGGCTTAGTTTGTTTTGGTGAGGAGACTTCAGGAAATGTGAGTGTGCATGCTATGCCAAGGTTCAGTGATTAAGATGCACATGTCTTTATTACGATGGGCCCTTGAGGTTTGTTTGGGTGGGGAATGTGTTCCCCCCCCCCCCCACCTCTTCCACCCCACCCCACCCTACACATACTGATGATAACAAGCAGATATTGATGTAATGCCATGGCATACTTGTTCCCACTTCATGAAACAGCTCAATACATATGCGATGTGATGTATATACAGTGTTAATGCTTTCTATGATATGCAGCTGGGCAACAACCAATCAGCTGAAAGCTCTTCAGTTGTTGCCATGGCAACTGAATATGCGAGTTGTATCATACTATTAGGCTGAAAGGGTAATTGCAAAGCAAAATGAAATGAGTCCAGGGAGATGCTATCATTCCTATTGAGTCTATTGTCGAATCGTGCAAGATCATGCTGACATTGCTTGCATATTTGCACTTATCAGCTACACTACCGACTGATCATAGTCTGCTTGTGTATGACTGCCACCACACAGTTATCAAGAGAGAGCTAGTAATTTTAACCCATTAACGATGAGTCCCGAGCATACTCAGGCAAATGCGTGTTTTAGCAAAATCAGCCCTTCCTCAATGGGTTAATCTTCATGGAGATTAGTGGACAATGTGTCAGCAGTGGCTGGACCATGGGTTGCCACAAAGAACTTTGTGGATGACGTGTTGGGGGAGGGGGTTACTTGCAGAAGGTGGATTAACCAACTATACAAGACTAGAGGCTAAACATTATGGAGTGTGACCCATGCCAGTGTTGGAGGTCAGCTCAGGGTCAAGTGACCTTTGGGAAAGGTGTGTTCATTTTCTGTTCATAAGAAGTCTTCTTTATGACTGTGAATCAGAACTTGTCAAAACATTTCATCTGCCCTCTGGTTGGTGAGGTCCATTTTATGCAGATATAGTTTGTTTTGTTCTGTTTTGTGTTGTGTTGTTTTGTTTTGTTAAAACAAAAAAAAAACAAAAAAACATGTTTTTGCCAAGAATGGCTTAGGATGATATACTGGAATGCAAAGAACAGTTCTAGTATGGACCTTTTCTTGTATTGTAATCCAGATACCTTTTCATCTCATTCCACTAGTTTCAAATATGTTATGCATTCTGTAAAGACAGGTTCGCATGTGAAGATCAAGTTGGATTTTGTTGTGTGTTTGTGTGACACTACACATCACATTGATATGATTGTATCATCACAGATCTGTTATCCTGGGATTATCAGCCAAAACAGAGCATTGTACACAGTGTGCGTACGGGTCGTGAATCGTTACTTAAAAGAAATTCCTTACATGTATTCACTCTGCTCCGTGTTTTCACTGTTCTGTTTTGTGCCATGTTTTATCAGTTTTCTATGTCAATAATACATGCTCTTCTTGCTTAATTTTTTTTTTTTTATAATGGCTGTATGCTGTTACATGTTCTTGATATTTTTCACGACCTATGCTTGTCTGTTAACATGTATATTATGCTGCATGTACATCTTCTTTATTGCACATATTTTATCTGATCTTACATATTTTGCATGTACATGTATCTTCTTTGCTTGCATGTTTTGTCATGTATATTATGCTGCATGCTTCATGTAAAGTAACGCCAAGGCTGCCTTTAATTTCTGCCATGATGACTTTAGGTCAAGAATTATTCCATTGTCACCTCTTATAGCACAATCATTTACATAAAGATGTACAACATCTTTCTAGCATGAATTCTAATCTATTGAAAATTATATGGTCTACAGCTCTCCGTTGTGATGCCTTGTATGAAGAAAGTCTTTCACTGTCACTCCATTTATGGATTTTTTTTTAAAATCCCAAAACTTTGTATCTACCTTCAAAGTAGTTGGTCATTCAAGCTACCAGCTTTTCAGACATATAGCAACCTTCTTGTAATCCAGCTTCATTATCATACTCTAAGCTAGTGATTTGAATGAAATCTTTCAAAAGTTTTTACCACACCAAACTTCTGAAACAGCAAGTGATGATTGAAGTCAAGCCACTAGGGAGGGGTGTGACTTCCAAGCCTGTTAATTTCAGATACGGGTGAATTCCCAGTCAGGTCACCCACATGTAATGGGCAATGTTAGACCTGCCTAAAAAAAAATTACATACTTTTGGAAGCGTTGAAGCCCATCTATGTAGATGAACAACAGAGTGCATGAGGTCAGACTTGCTAGTGAAGGTTGTGGCTTTCAGGCCTGACCACTTTGGAGGTGGATGACTTTTCACTTAGATCACAAGCTTTAGCGGGTGGTGCTAGAGATTCATAAAAACTGGTGACACTCTCAAGACAATGTGCTATCAACTTTCTCTATAGCTTGGCACGTGTCACAGGACTATGGGAATAACGAGGGGTCGTCATCGTCTTCGACATCATCCTCATCATCATCCTCATCATCATCTTCGACATCTAGTAAGTAGCAACAAGGCGGTGCTCTATGCTTTGTCTCCTGTAGATGCTGTGTTTCCACTCTCTCTGTCTCTCACTTGTCCTGTGTCACACAAAGCATTGTGGGCAGCATCAATATCTGTTAGTGGGACTACATAAATCTTCTTCTCCTTTCTGTCTCAGCTACTGCCTCGCAGTTATTTGGGCATAGATTGTCATCAAATGTTCTGTCCTGTGGTTTTCCTGTGCTTCAGAGCCTTGTGTATGGCAGCTTCCAATCCAAATGCAACTTTTTCTGCAAACTGGCAGATTCATCCATGTTGAAAAGACCATATTTCAAGAAAATCTAGCAAGAGCAAGGGGGAAAAAACAACTTTAAGAAGTGATGTTTTCTTGAGGGAGCTTCAATAGTAGACACAGCTGGTAAGTCAGAGTCTAGGGCATAAAGGTATTTGATCATTCATCTTTTCATGTTTTGCATGGTTATTTTGTGTTACCATGGTGATTTATCCAAAGCTGGTCTCAATTCAGTGAAACAGATTCACACCTTATCTCAAGATTTGCAATTTTCACATCCACTGACAGCAAATTTTGTGATAAATGTATAGAGCAAGATCAGTTTGGCTCTGAATGCCTTCATCATTATACACCTGTGACATCAAAGATTTGTGATACACCATCCCAGATGGTATTCTACATTCAAGATAGTAACAAACTGAATGTTTTTACATGCTACCTTAATTACTAGTGAGTTGATCTATCTTGTGCGTAGTGACACATACCATACTGTTATGAGTCTATAGTTGTGTGACGTGAGTCGAGATTCAGAATTAGATGTGCACTTTCGTGGCGCCTGCCCACATTCTTCTACTCTCACCAAGGTGTAGACAAAGTCGGAGTGACGCCAGGGTTCGAGGACAACTTTGCCGGCATGGTGCTCAACAGCAACGGCGGCATGCTCATTCAAGACGACCATTTCCAGGAGCCGACGAATAGT
Organism: Diadema antillarum; assembly: GCF_040938485.1. NCBI lineage: Eukaryota > Metazoa > Echinodermata > Echinoidea > Diadematoida > Diadematidae > Diadema > Diadema antillarum. Next base: position 2,267,115 of record NW_027271003.1, on the reverse strand, counting down.
ACATTCTACACCGACCTGGATGGGCACAAATTCCAGGAGACGACATCAAAGTCGTCGTTACTGACGTAAGAAAATTTTGCTTTTCCTCCCATCATGATGATGTTAAGATTTGTTATGGATCTATGAAAGAAGTTATTCATAAATAATTGTTACAATTGTAGCTGTAGGCACTGGATAAAGAGTGTCGAGATTAAGTGATGTATTCAAATTTATGGATATTTTTCCTCTAGAGGAGCAGGTAACAAGCTGTTCCATCTGCCTGTAGATACCAAGTGCATTTTGATACTTGTCATCCAGTTTGCCTGTACAAATATTAGTTTTTGCTATATCATCAGGTGAGAATGAGAACGATGTTCAGTCGCCACTAAACCAATTGGCCCGAATTCACGAAGGTGGTACAAATGAAACCATGGTTTAAACCATGGACAAAAACCATGGAGCGCCAAGTGTCGCATGGAATATTTCGTTAGCGAAATTGTCATTTCGTGGACGGAATGTTCATTTAGTTACAAAATGTTGTCATTTCGTTACAAAATAATCATTTCATCGACGCAATGACTGATTTCGTACCGAAATATTCCATGCGACACTTGAGGCTCCATGGTTTTTGTCCATGATTTAAATCACGGTTTCATTTGTACCACCTTCGTGAATTCGGGCCATTGTGTTTGAGATAACTGAACGCCCTTCTCATTCTCAACCGACGATATGGTGGACAAGAGTGGGGCAAGCTATGTGGTTGTCATGAAGAACCTGTGAAACCTATGAAAGGTACATGTCGGCATCGAATTTGAATTTGGTGGTGAAGTAGTCTTGCTGTGGTGGCAGAACCAGGAGTCCCCAAATGAAGCCATCCCAGGATTCACAGCAGGAGCCACATCTGGTGATTCACATGGAGTATTACAATCTGCATTCATCATAAATCCATTCATAGATATGGGGGGGGGGGAGGGGTTTGTGGCATGGCGGATTAAAACACTTGACTTTCGGTCCAAGATCCAAATCCCATCTAATGCTTACACATACGTCCTTGAACAAGATATTTATACCCACCATGTCCCTCTCAACCCAGGTATGTGAACAGGTACCTCAAAACGACTAGGGTAGTGATTTACAAGGCAGGGCCCTCTGATGGAGCAGTGGCAACATGCTACCTTTGATAAAGAAGACCATGCTCATATTTGTCATCACACCCTGTTCACTTGATATACCAGGGTTCCGTTTCATAAAACTTGTTATCAGTGACAACTGCCACATTTCTGTGACAAAGTTGCTCTCAGCCAATCAGATGCAAGGATTTCAGTAGCTTATACCCTATTCTAACTGGGCTATTTGAGACCAAGTTTTTACGGGGGGGGGGGGGGGGGTCAATTTGTAAATTTTGCCTGTACATAGAGCCGGATGTCAACTACAAGATTATATGGTCATACAATAGAAAAAATTTGATTTTATATTTTTTGATAAATTAATTATGCAAATTTACGCATGAAATCATATTTTCACCTATAACTCCATTAAAAAGATTGAAGGATTGCTAAATTTTTATGTCAGAGTTCCTCAAGACATATCGAACAATTTTCTTATAAAAAAATAGCGCAATCAAAATCAGTTTCTTTTGTTTTGTATTGTTTTGTTAATTTCTTGTGTATTTTATTGTTTTTTCGACCTTTCCTTTTCTATTGTTTTTTGGCCAAAATTTGTTGCAGGCACTTTTCCAAGCTGATCTACATTAGAATTGATTAATTTCAATGGTTAAAAGTTGAAATAATCTAATTTATATCATTTAAACAAAAAAACACAATTTGCATTGGATTTGCACACAAAATCATGAATTTGAGCTGTTTTGGGGTTGACATGCATATGCAAAACAATGCGTAACTTCAGAACGGTGTACCCGGACATCGCAAATTTGGTCTCAAAATATGCGGGAGACTTCAATGAAAAAAGTCATGAAACGCCACGGCAAAATCTTTGCGCGTTGCGGAATCGTGGCGCGAAATGTTGGGGGGGGGGGGTCAATTTGACCCCCCAGTTAGAATAGGGTTAAAACAACTATGACAACTTGTCCGTGATACCAAGTTTTATGAAAAGGGCCCCAGGGCCCCGTTTTATGAAGAGTTATGATTGATTATATAGTTGATTTCTATCACTAGTCTATGGCAGCCTGTGTGTAAGGGAAATTTATTATCAGTTATATCTGTAGATAAAATGGGGCCCTGCTTTAACCCCTTCCCCCACCACACCCATGTTACTTCTCCCTCTCTCAATCTCTACCCCAGGAGTTCAAACCCAGAGATAGACAAGCAGGGCTATGCCTCCATCAAACCCTTCAAGCCTGCAGGAATCCGGGAAGAGATTCTGAAGAGGAGAGAGGACGAGTACACCTTTCCTCATGATTTCAGGTAGGTGGTGTGATTCAACAGATCCATGAAGGCCATCGGATGGAAACAATCCTATTTTCTCTTCAAAGATCAAAAATTTGAAATCTTGAATTCATCTTCTTCCAATTTCAACGACGGAAACATTTTGTAACCTGAAGCTCTTTAGATATTGTGAAACGTGGTAATGTTGCTTGATGGGTTAAATTGACCTATATATTCTATTTCTATGCACAGTCTTTTGCACATTTAACTGAATCTTAACTTCAAAGCTGATTTTCTCAATGCAGTGTGTATTTGGTAGCCACCTTTTCGACTGTTTATCAAATGTTTATGTGGAGGTATTTAAAATTCATGTGAGAGAAATGATACATGTATGTCTTTAGAAAATGTGGGATATGGTCTGGAATGTTCAGAAATGCTGAAAGTACAAGACCTATGCCAGGCTGTTTTATGAATCTGACATGGTAAGAGGCCACATGCATGTTTAATTGTAAACTGCAAATCTCTATCCAGTTAAGCCTTTGTCATCCCCAAAATCATCCTCCTAGGGTGTTTGTCGGCACGTGGAATGTCAACGGCAAGGGGGCGACGGAGGACCTGCGGCATTGGCTGGCTGCCGATCCCCGACCCCCAGACATGTACGCCATTGGGTTCCAGGAGCTGGATCTGAGCAAGGAGGCGTTCCTCTTCAACGACTCCATCAGGGAGGAGGAGTGGCATAAGAGGGTCGTCATGTGCCTCCACCAAGACGGGATCTACGTCAAGGTAATGTCCCCCAAGCTTCCAGCCCCTTGGACAGAACATAAAATTAAGGTCCCATGTGTGAGATCTACAACCCACACTGTCTTGTAAAAGATCTCGCCTTGTTCATTGAGGGGGCAGGGTGTATACTAGCCTGTGGAAGTGGTCCGCCCTAAGTATTGTACGTACATACTATACAACTTGACCCCATGGAAGACCAGCTAGTGCAGCTGAATATGGGCTATCCAGCCATCTTGTCAGATAGAAAATGACAAGAGAAAAACAAAACAAAACAAAATGAGCCCCTTCTCTATTGACTCTCGGAATTATTACACTTTCAGACCAATACCCTTTTAGTCCATATTAAAGGTAGGGGATACCTTTTACAGAACTCCCAAAATGCAGCAAAACATTAAATTTGAACCTCACGGGACTTGTTTAGGCTACTGCTAAGAAATTTGAAAGTCAACAGTTATCTACAATTTGAATAATGCACAAAACTCAACTACTCACTAGTTCTATGTGTCAGCCACACTCAAGCCTTTTTGTTGCAGTCTTCTGTATTTTTCTTATCTATAAACACAAATCTAAAAGTATGAGAGCTGATGTAATAACATATAGAGTGTGTGGCAAGAATGTATATAGAAATGTTTGTACGTTTTGATGAACTTTATTCACAAAATATACATGATGGACACACATGCAGTGCATGGGTCTGCAAAGGTAGCCTAGTAATGTACTGGAATTTACGGTGAGCCCCGAAAAGAATTCAATTCAAAATCTAACGGTCAATAAAAATGTACTAAATGTTAGCTTCCACTTTCAATACTTTATGGGAGTTTCTAAAATGATGCTCTCCTAAACATACCACTGTGTTTATACAACTCTTCATTTAAGGCATGCAAATGGGATTCCCTACCTTTAAACTTGTATCCACTTTGATAATCGTTCCTGATGAATCAATTATGCATATTACTCTACACATATGTTTGTACTACATCATCCTCCAGTACATTATCTAATTGAGCTGTGCAACACATTGTCGGCTGAGGCATTAACACTGAACAAAATTTAAGTATACCCCTAATGACATTCAATTTGCCAACATTTAGCTACACACGCATTCTGACGCTCACAGATAGAATTAGAATTCACTGTTGCAATGTAACATTTTCTGACGACATAAATACATCTGTAATGAGGCAACAAGCTGTCCGCATACAAACAAAAAGGAGTTGTCATCTAGAATAGTTCCTATCCCAATGCATCAATTTGACATGCAATTTCACTTTCACGATGCTGATGCCATATGCCATATATGGATCATGCTCAATGGTACTTGAGCAGGACTAAACCCGAATAAAAACTAACAGTGTTATTTCAAGTGTTGTGGTGGTTTTGGTGTTCACGGCACTGTGCTTGCCATTGCGTTTGTACTGATTTCATTTTGACCTTTCACCTTTGATGGTCCCATCAGATCAAACTGATCCGTCTCGTGGGCATGATGCTGCTTGTATTCATTTTGGAGAGGCACTTTCCCTACATTGACGACGTCATCGCGGAAACTGTGGGCACAGGCATTATGGGTAAAATGGTGAGTTTAGATGTACTTATAGTAGAGAAACATCAGGTCTGAACTCCAGGATTTATAACCACTTATATCAGAAATATCTCCCCCACCCCCTTTACCCCAGACAACATTAAAAGAGCTCTGTAAGTGTGCTATCACTATTGTCAAGTATTATCATCATGTGAGATGAAAATGATGAAAAATAAAACTTCAGAGCATATAATTTTTCTTTGTGTGTGTGTGTGTGTGTGTGTATGTGTGTGTGTGTGTGTGTGTCATTTTGTGTTATGTGTGTGTGTTTTAAAGAAAGAGGAGAGAGAGAAAAAAAAAAATTGGGACCCTATACAACAAATAATTTGCCCCAGACAATACTAACATAAAACAAACAATATAAATCTTTTGTGTTATTCTTATTTGTTTCAATGCGTTGTGTTATGTGATGATATGAGGAGTAGTGATTTCTTAGAGTGTTAATCGTTAGTTGATGGAAACTCGAATTTGATGAGAGATTTGCGCAATCTGGGGTTTGTTTGTTTTTGTGTGTGTGCATGGTAAAATTACATCACAATAGTTTTATTATAAAAAATTAGTCACCAAGTGACTCCTATTTACCCGTTACATATAATTTGTAATGGTTTTGTCATATTTTCATAGTTTCTTTAATAAAGCTGAATTAGAGAGTTCGCTCTTCACACAATGATTCCTGTCTATGCCTGCTTGTTGTGAGGAGAAATGTAAATATTAATGAGATGGGAGGGGAAAACTTAAAATGCATATTCATATTTAAGGAGATGTGCAAAAACGCAGTGAACAATTTGCAATGAGTGTTTGGAGGCTCAGTGGACTGTGGTCACAAGTTGACATCACGCATACTGCTTGCCTGCATCAGCCAATTAAAAATTCAGAGGCATTGGTGATCAGGTGATTGCTTTTCCAAAAAAAGTCCTCGTGCCCTTAAAAGGGGGAAATGCCGTTTTTATCATCAAACTTTGCATCGTTGATTTGATACACATAATATTAGATCATACACTTATAATCTTTTAATATAGTCCTTATTGAAGAAATAAAAAGAAGAAGAAAACAAAACTGCTTGTGATATATATGGACTGTGCAGTGGTAATAAACACAGGCATGAATACTGTACATTATGATGGCTGTTGTGAGCTGTCTGTAATTAAAGGAGTTCAGTATTGTTTCTTTCCCGTGCATTTCATTTCTCTTTTTAAATCATCATCATCAGGTATTGGTGCCTGATGTAGGAATTGGACTCTCTGCTCTGAGGCAACCTCAGGGTGACAAGAAAACACTGAGGAGCAATATTTCTTCTTTGATTAACCTCTGAAGATGTGACTGTACCTTTAAACTCCTTTCCTTCCAGGGTAACAAGGGAGCTGTGGCGGTGAGGTTCAACTTCCACAACACCTCCTTCTGCTTCATCAACTCGCATCTCGCGGCCCACATGGAGGAGTTCGAGAGGCGTAACCAGGACTACCACGACATCTGCGCCCGCATGAAGTTCGAGCGGGAGAACCGCCAGCCCCTGGGCGTTATGCAGCACGAGTGAGTTGCCATGGCAACACCATCTCCCCTCTCTTTCATGGCCTCATGAATGTCGCCCTCGTTATGTCAATGCTCCATCTCTGTGCTTCGTCGCTCAAATATTCATGACAGGCATTAGGCTTGCCACCTGCTCTCAGGAGTTTTCATGCATTTTTTTTTCCTTTACATTTCCCCTAGTCTTTTTCATTAAAGCAACAAGAACTCAGGTGTTTCTAAAGTGATAGCTGTGGCATGATTACAAGGATGATATCAAAAAGAACCAGGGGTATGGAAGCATGAAAGTGCTTTCAACTAGAAGATACCATCACATTGCATTATTGTCACACAGACCTCAAACTGTTAAGTGAATAAGCTTCAGTTGATTAGAGTGAGTTTGATCAATTGGGCAGATAGCATAACGTGACCGTGATGTGAATTTTGTCTGGTATTTACCACAGACCATGTCATTCATATTGTCAGTCGTGTGATATCGATATACTTGTTGTACCACAATCACCAGGAATGACTGATGTGTTTCTTTGTCTTCTTTTCATTGTTGTTGCTGTCGTTGTCGCCATCATTGCCATCGTCATCATCATCATTGTCAAATGTATTATTTCGTATTTGTACTCTTATTGTTAGTTAAAATCCTAACCCAGGATGAAAGTGCAATGTGAATTCTGCTTTCTTCCAGTCGCATTTAATCTCTACAGACCAGAGATGGCTTCTGTTCAGTAAGCGTCAATGCAGTACATATTTTAGTATACCATATCTCCCCCCCCCCCAAGAAAAAAAAAAAAAATTATAACGAGACCCTCCACAGTGATAGCTTTAAAAATAGTGAATCAATCCAAATACAATTTCAGGGTAATATAATTTATTGCCCACATCTTCCAGAAAACCTCATCCAATTTGCTTCAGTGGTCAAAGAGAAATGAGGAGTTTTGTAGAGCATGTCAGGAATCCCTTCCCTCCAAGTTCTGTCCATTATGTTCACACATTGATATGCAGTTTCGAGCATCCAAGTGCTAAACTTAGAAGAATCAGACTCATGACATGCTTTAAAATAATCCACATTTCTCTGTGACCACTTAACCAAATTGAATGTTTTTTATGCCTCCGCCACGAAGTGGTGCCGGAGGCATTATGTTTTCGGGTTGTCCATCCGTCCGTATGTACGTCCGTACGTCCGTCCGCATTCATTTACGCGATAACTTGAGTAATATTGACTGGAATTTTACCAAACTTGGTCCAAGTATAAAGTATGATGGGGCAATTACTTGATTAGATTTTGGGTGAAATCGACCAAAGGTCAAAGGTCAAGGTCAAATCATGAAATTGTATCTGTATACGCGATAACTCCAGACTGGATCACGCAAATTTTACCAAACTTTGTCCGAGGATAATGTATGGTGGGACAATTACTTGACTGATTTTTGAGTGAAATCGGACAGAGGTCAAAGGTCAAAGATCAAGGTCAAATCCTAAAATTTATCTGTTTATGTGATAAATCAAAACTGGATGGAGCAGCTTTCCCCAATCTTGGTCCAAGGATGATTTATGATGGGGCAATCAGTTGAGTAGATTTTAGTGACATTGGCAAGAGGTCAAAGGTCAAAAGGTCAAGGTCAAATGCTAAAAATGTTGCTATTTCCCCCATATCCATGCCATGCCCAAAGGTATTTTCTTGAAACTTAGTGTAGACATATACTATTGCATAAAGATTCTCCAGAGAGAGTTTCATGTCAAGGTCAAAGGTCAAAAGGTTAAAGGTTAAGGTGAAAATGTTACAATTTTACTTTTCTCGCAGGTGGTTCAATGTATCTTCATGGAACTTGGTACATATGCATGTACTGACTAGCAGGGATTATCTAGGGAATATAGGGGTCATGGGTCAATAGTCAGGGGGTCAAAGGTCATGGTCAACTCCTCAATATTTTACTATTTCCCTCATAAACTAGTATGTATATGCAATGCTTGCATTATCATTTTTAAAATTCAATATACAATATGTACATGTATTACCTAATGGAGATTCTCTTGGAAATTTCCTGCCAGAGGGTCAAAGGTTAAGGGTCAAAGCAAGGCTTTAATGCAAAAAAAAAATCTATTTGGCACTGTTATTACACTCTTTCTTCATACCTTTAAAATTACCCAATGCATAAACTTATAAAGGGTCAGTCAGAAGTTAAGTAAAAATCCTCAATTCCCCAAATACATGTACCTGAACTCTTTCATAGACAATTATAGCAAACCTAGTTCAAGGAAAGTGAACATTCAAGATATTTCTGACAAACCTGTCATTTCAATATTTTGCCAGTTATGTGAAACTGTCATCACACATTGTAAAGACATTGTACTATACACCTATTGGGAGAATCATGCATTATGGCGGAGGCATCAGTCGCCATAGCGACATTTCCAGTTTTTTTCTGCCAGATAGAGCTAAGATGTTGCATTTTAAGACCCTGAAGTAGCATATAGACAGTTTAATCATATTGGGAGTTATCAATGCAAAAATCTGATCGTAATTTTTTGGGGGACATACTGTAGAGTGATCAATGCCGCTCATGCTCTCTGTTGCAGTGTTGTCATCTGGATGGGGGACCTGAACTACCGCATCAGCGACATTCCAGTAGAATCAGTCAAGATGCTAGTGGAAAAGAATTCATACAAAGAGCTGCTGATGCAAGATCAGGTAAGGAGAAAAGGGATGGTTTTGCTTTCATCCACGTCTGTGTGAAATACTGTTTACTGTGCTTTGCATTTGTGTGAAATGATGGACTGCACGTTCGCAACTGTTGAAATTTATGAACAAAATATTTGCATAGACAAGGCCCTAAGAAAGATAATAGCACACCACTGGAAGGTGATGCAGAATGGAACATGCACATGATGGACAACGGCTTTGAACTGCAAATGTGTGAATTCCTGCTGGAGGATTTTAGTTGCATAGCAAATTGTAGACCTTTTGTCATACATGCCCTCTTTGAGCAATTACTAGGGGAGTAGTAATGTAGTGTTATGTGTGTTCTTCTCTCAACCAAACTTGACATTTTTTTTTTTCTATCCACCCCTGTCCTGAAGCTAAACAGACAGCGGGAATACCAGAGAGTCTTTGCAGGCTTTCAGGAGGGGCCCATAGGATTCAGACCCACCTACAAGTACAACTCGGGATCAGATGAGTGGGACAACAGGTAAGGGACTCCGGAGCTGCTTTGCCTTTTTAATGGTGTCATCCAGGAACAGAAAAAAAAAAAAAAAATCAAGACATACACAAAAGGATAAGAGGTAGTACTCCATGGGGGGGGGGGGGGGGGGGGATGAATAAGAGTTACTTTGTGAAATATTGTAATTGCATTAGAACTCCCCTCATTGAGATGTGTCAGGGCAGTTTAGTTTATTTGTGTGTGTGTGTGTATTTTTTTGTCAGTTTGTTTTGTTTTTTCAAGCATGGAGCTCCAAAAGCAAGAAGAACGAGGGAGAAACCTGGGTCCTTTCTTTGCATTCAATTTCAAGAAGAAACAACAACACAACTACAAATCAACTTTTCTACCTAAGGAGAAAAGTCTAAAGTTTTCATTCTAAAGAAACTGGCGTGAGAGCTCAATTTCTTCAAGGATTGTTGATAAGTTGAGGAATGTTCAGTCTGTTTCCCTGACTCACTAATGTCTTCTTGTGCTTTCTCAGCCATGACAAACTTTCATATAAGGTTTTAAAAAAATCATCAACAGCAATAGAGAGAGAGAAAAAAAAGAAAAGACTTGTGTTGGACGTAGGAAGAGTCTGTACATACAAGTTGTACATTGTATGTAGATCTGCATCATAACATGTTATAGAATTTGTAAGCTCTGCAGATACTTTGAAGCATCTGGCATTTGTTGTGAAACAATGCTTTAAACCATACAATTGATGAGTTGGTGTGCTCATTCAGGAGAATTTAGACGGACAAATATAAGAAGTGTTTTGATAAGTTGTCATGTAATTTTGTATAAAACATAAACATTATATCCTTGTTCCAATCCAGTGAGAAACAGCGTGTGCCTGCCTGGTGTGATCGCATCCTTCACCGTGGCGACCGCATCGCCCAGAAGGTCTACCGGAGTCACATGAAGCTGAAGCTGAGTGACCACAAACCCGTCAGCGCCCTCTATGATATAGGGGTGAGAACTTGGGAGATTTGTTTTTTCCTTGTAACATCTATTTCCTATCGTACAGTTAAAAAATGGAATGCAATACTATGAGGATTCAAATTCTGTATGGAGGTTGAATGGTACAAGTATACATTTGATTTATACTTTTTGGCTGAGTGCAGACCTCCCAACCATTCTGAATTTGGAGGAAAGAGTCAGAATTTTGTCCATTCCCAACTGTTTGTTTTGATAGGTGTTTCCTATTTTTCTTGATAATTTTACTACACAATCCTATGGGAATTGCCCTTTCCTACTTCTGAGCCAGATCATCCCTATTTTTAGTCAGAAAGGTTGGGAGGTCTAGTGAATGTATGCAGATTTCATTGTGAAGGAATCTCATAGATTAGATAATTTGGGGATTTTTTTTTCTTTTTTTTTCATCCATGTATCACCTATCATGTAGTTTCCGCTGGACTACCAAATAATTTGTGAAATGCTCATCAGGTGGAGCAAGCTGATGTTTAGTAATTCACTGATGTTGTACTCTTTTATGTGCTTGAAAAAGCTTTGTCTGATAATAGTAAAAGCAATTCTTTTATAACTGTAGAATATTTGGTAGTATCAATTTGATGAATACAAATATGATTTACTCCTCTTTCCTTGTGCTGCAGGTGAAAGTTGTGGACGAGAAGAAATTCAGGGAAGTGGTGGAGGAGGAGATACGAAAACTGGACAAGCAGGAGAATGAGGCCCTGCCTCAAGTCACCCTTGGGAGGAATGAGGTGAGTTTTCTCTCTCTACCATACCTTGTCTGTCAATTATCTGTTCCTCTTCTTGTCATGAGAAGAAATGTCCTTAGGAATTAAGATATTCAGAATATTTGTGCCCATCAAGCATCATATTTCTTTGAGAAAAACCACAACTAATGTTATCTGTCTTCTACTGATGCCAGTATAAGTGTGAGTCAGGCCATATCTGTTTAGTTTGCTGCCCTCTGTATCACACCACCAAAGATCAGATAATGAAACTATCTACAGTTGAGAATGATAATGGCATTAAGGTGTCACTAACACTATGATGGCTTTAGTGACAACTTAATGCCCTTATCATTCTCAACCGATGCTATCAAGCTTTTCCTAACATTTCATTTGATAATTGCCTAATCACATTTCAAGATGTTACCTAATATGTTTCAAAGAACAGTGTGTAAATGTGCCGCCGCCATCTTCCAATATCTTTGCGTGTGGTGCTCAGTCAAACACCCAAAATGTCAAAGTAGTTAAATAGAATATCCTGTGTACCGTTTGCAGTCATCCAGTCTGACATGACATTGGTGACTTGTCACATCTTCCTTTTCTTTTCTTCTTCTGCATCTCGTTGCCATGGTGAAGTTGAACCTTGGTGAGCTGCGCTTCATGGAGGAGATGGTCGAGATGGTGGAGGTGGCCAACACGGGACAGGTCAACACGCTGATTGAGTTTGTGGCCAAGCTGGATGACAAGTCGCCGTGCAAGCCCTGGCTCAAGGTGGAGCCCCAGTCTACGTTCATGATGCCAGGTAGGCTGGTCAGCTCCTCCGGGGGGATGCTCTGCCTTATTGACCTTAAAGGCACTGTTTACTTGAACCTTGAACCTTGAAGTAGTAATCCCTTTCAGCAGTTCCTTGAAACTATCCCGGGATGGTAGAAGTGTCGTGCGTCAGTGAGAGGTGACATGGTGAACAGGATGATTTTAAATGTCACTAATGTACAATAAAAGTGACGGTGCATAGTGCTAGTAAAAAAAACATGCATCTTTTCTTAGAGCATGTGTGACCCAACAGGAGGCTGCATCACTCGGATGACTGGAAGAGCAGCCTCTCTGAATGTTAATGGGTTGGTAATTGTGACCACTAAAAGGAAACTGTTAGACATAGGAGAATTTAAGGGATCTGTCAGGTTAAACAAATTTGTTATGTGCTTGGCCTTTCTGTCACCTGTGCAGGATGTTTCTTTTATGATGTTATGTGAAATTTCTTTATCATACTAATGTCTAAATGGTTATTACTTTCTCATCACTAATGTTATGCAATCACCCTTTGTGTTTGGTATTGTGCAGTGATGTCCTGAAGTTTTTTTCTTGTGGATGTATCCATCTCTTTCCATGATCAATGTGTTAGCTTGATTCATGGATGGACACGGATTGCTTATCATGGAAAAATTTGGTGGTAGGAAATCATTGGGGTCACATTGTGTTGTATCTATGTGTATGAGCAATGAAAATTAATGCAGGCAGTGCTCTGTGGTTGTTCAGAAGACTGCATTGATCTTAAATGGGCCATTCTTTAGCTGCTTCCTCTGACACTGTAATTTCCTTTTTTTCCCCACAGGAGACATGGTGGAGGTCAAGGTTACAGCATACATCGACAAGACAACGGCGTCAGCGTTCAACACCGGCCACGACAAAGCCGAGGACATACTGATTCTTCACCTGGAGAACGGCAAAGATTACTATATATCCTTTACAGCATGAAGTACCTGCTGCCTTTTGTCAGCTGATGTCTGTGCAATTTCATAGGTGTATTTGTAAATTTTTGCTCAGTTCTCTACCTGGATCTACTCTAGCGTTATGCAGTACCTTGGTAACTTTGGCCATCAAAATTCAACAGTCAAAAGAAAAAAAGAAAAAGAGGTTTCTTGGAAGATGTTGAGAGATTTCTTATGTGGTAGCAATCTGTAGAAACCATGTTGATTGTCGTGATTGCGATTTCCTATCATAGGTATTTATAAGTAGAACTAACTGAAAAAAAAAAATATTTTTTTATTCTTGTGCCCACTAGGATGCATTGCATATGTCTTATGTTTTTCTAAGCCAGTGTTGGAATCAAAAGTTTACATCTTAATGGGGACGTTTTCTGAAGTAATTACATCACAAATTGTAGTGTTGTCATCTACATTGTAAGGAGGGCAACATATGGAATTAAATAAAACTTCAAGAACTAATGGCTTTTGCAGGATGGTAAGGTTTTCCTCGGATGTCAATGACTGCTTCAGTAGTCTTTCTGCATTTAGTCAATCCATTATGTGTTTTGGGAAACTTCCCCTTTTTATCGTTGAAAGTCAGCATGTGTAACGGGGACTACAATTGTGTGCTACTGAAACTGTTCCAAGGTGTATGTTTAGAGCTCAGGAAGCAAAATTCCACTTGTTATGACATCCTTGACCACATGATCACATCACAGTAAGTGGTAGCTATCGGCCAAGCTGCTTCGGGGCGTCCATCGAGGCGCTGGTCAAGATGCACGAGCCCATCAGTGAGATGACCATGCAGGAAGTGGTGGACCTGGTGAGTTGAATGGTCAAGCTATAGGGGTCATCACAACCTTGCTGTTGGTTATTGCGTGTACAATGTATTTCAGAGATTGGATTACTGTTTAATTTAAATGATTTGAAATGATTTGATTTAAATTGATTTGTTTCATGTGACCACCAAGGAAGTAGTGAATGCTTGTATGCAAACAGCCATGGCTATAAGTCACTTTTGAATGACTAGGCAGAGAGGATTGAGTGCCTTGCCGAGGGAGACAACCGCGGCAGCCAGGGGATTTGAACCTGGGACCTTGTGATTGATAGTCCATGGGTGCATTTGAGTAGTGCTCTAAAGGGAACCAAAGTGAACTGAACCCAAAGAGATTTTTCTCCTCCCCACCACTAGAGGGCGGACTCTACAATGGGGTCAGTGATTTCATGGGGGCTGCCATTGACCCACTTAGTAATGGTGGACTTTGTGTACTGAAGAAACATTTTTATAGCCCGTATTATGCGAACTTTTGAACTTTTACGCGAGTACGCACTTCATGATTTGGCTGCTCCTCGGTTGCTCATTTTCCTTATGGACCAGAAAATATGAAAGACTCCCATCTTTCATCTTACCAGCAGTAGCCGTATGGTTTTGCTTTTGACAAAAATGCTGGTGTTTTACCTGCACAGCGCTGCTTGCATTGGGTACTCTATAATTAATCCCCCCCCCCCTTTCTTTCTTTCTTTTTCTCGGTGTGCCAGGAACAAAATGCCAAGGTAAAGGAGAGTGCTGCAGACTTCAAGAGTTATGACATTCCAAAGGAGATTTGGATGCTGGTAGATTACCTCTTCAGGAACGGCATTCAACAGGTGAGGGCGCCGTTTGGATCAGTGATTCTTCTCTTTGAGTTGCAACATTATTGAAGATGGACATATCTTACTTGATGACTGCAAGTATCATGTGACTCATTCAGTGGTTTTAAATCAATCCTGTGTTCAATAAATTTGATGCTGCTACTACCTTACCGATGGTAAGATCCCAGATGAGTTAGAAAATCCTCATGCTAGACAGACAAGAATGTGTGATGTGTGAGGCAAAGTTTATTTGATTACTGTATATGCTGAATATTTCGCGAGGTTTTTATTTTTCATGAATTTTGCAGGTCAGGTGCTATTCGCAAAATTAAAGACACCCGAAAATGTTGACTCTGATCACACTATAAATGTGACGTACGAGTATACATTTCGTTGTTTGGTACCAGACTCCACGATGCAAAATCGTCGGAAGTTCCGATTTGCGAAAATGTAGACTCGCTAAATATATGGCGTATACAGTATCTTATCAAAGACTCTACCAAAAATTCTTCATATTTGGTGAAAAGATATCTGAGCTATTTATATCATGTATTTATCTAATATGCATTGTTTTTATTACAGTTGTGCTTCGTACATTTTATTTTCAAATGTGTATTTTACATGTATGTACATGTGTATGTGTAACCATATGTAATGTTGTGATGTGAATGCTCTTTCTCTGTCTCTCCTGTATTCACCCATCTCCCCTCCTCCTTGCGTTTCTTCTTCTTTATCTATTTCTCATTTATCTCTCACACAACTATCTCTCATTGTTCCTTTTTCTACCTGCCAATGCTATCTTCCTACCTTTCATCTACAACTCTCTATCTCTTTTTCTCTCTGACTCTGTATCGATCTCATTCTCCCCCTTACGTACCTCTCCCACCTCTTCACCTCCCCTCCCACCCCCCCCCCCCCCCTCGCCTCTCCTGTGCTCGTCTTACCCCTTCAACAGGAGAACCTGTTTAGCCAGGAGGGTCTACATGCAGAGGTGCTGGCCATCAGGGACTTCCTGGATACGGGCTTCCCAGAGGAGATTCGTATCCTTTCCACCACTAGGGGGCGCTGCTCACCTACACCCATTCTCATCTCAAAATTGTTTGTTTTTTAGTGCAAACATGGTTGGGGTCTTGAATCAAGACATATTTATCTAGCTTAGGCTTTTATGCTCTTTGATTACCAGTTAACACATTCACTGCTTTGAACCGTATCCGGGCAATTACCCCCAGAGTGCAATTACCCCCATGCTAAATACTGTCTAGTGGTGAGATTAGACCAAAGATTAGGGTTAGGGTTAGGTGTATGGTCAAGAGTTTTGGTTAGGGTTAGTATTAGGTTCAGGATTAGGATTAGGATTAGGGCCAGGGGAAGGGGAAGGGTCTGTGGTAGCTGTCCAGGGGGTAATTGCCCTAGACCCCTTTACTCCCTTCAGAAATTGGCACAGATGAACTGGAGCTAATCCTTGAATGAATAAGGATGAAATTTATTTTTGTACCTATCCAATCACTGTTGTCCCACAATTTCTTTCATGTGGGACTATTGCATTTTTACACGTAAATGAATATGTCCGACTTGCTTACACAGCAGCTACAGTGTAAGTGTATAGATACAATAATACTAATTATTATACATACAAGCCACTTTTTCGATACAATAAAACCATGTATCAATATTCCTGCAAGGGGTTTACTTAATGACGTACAATATTGTTAGCATAATACCTGTCCTATGCATTTTACATTACCCGTATCAATGGAGAAAAGGAGTACAATATTGTTTCCAATATTGTACTCTGCTGTCAATATCGTACTCAAATGTTTCTTTATACGCGCGCGCGCAGTATCGCGTCCTCGCGTAAGAAAGTGCAGTGGCATTGCGCGATGAGGTTGAGAATGCGCGCAGGGGTTGAGAAATGCGCGATAAGGTTGAGAAATGCATGCCATTACCGTGCGTAGATACACGTACGTATACAAGTTGAAAGGTTAGATTTTGTAAACAATAAATTGGTGAGTGAAACCCTTTTTCATTTTTTTTTTTCCTTTTTGAAAATTGAATGTGATGTTGTAGTGGAAAGTGGTTTGTATGTATAATTATAATAATACTGGATTTCTTTCATGGTATATCAGATATATTGCATTCATCAACATGAATATTGCACTCGTCTTCGACTCGTGCAATATTCATGTTGATGAATGCAATATATCTGATATACCACTCAAGTGCATCCAATATTATATAAGTATAGGGTTAGAAAGATGAATGATGCAACAGAGATAACCTAATGATGATCATGTGGTCTGAACATACACACATCACTCTATGAATGATACTGTACTGATGAGTCTCGTGACAGTTTAAAATCAACCGCACAGTGTCATGACCCTTAACCTTTAACCCCCAGCTGGCAACATCCACTCAGTAGCGGAGTCTCTTCTGGTGTTCCTGGCCAGCCTCAGGGAACCAGTCATCCCGTACAAGTGCTACCAGAAGTGTCTCGACGGGGCCAACAATTTTGTGCTGTGCAAACAGGTTAGTAGTGCATTGATTTTACCCTTAACATGTGTTGTTCAAGATGGTCCAAATTATACTAGCCTAAAAAGAAAAAGAAGTTACAAGACAAAAAGAAAGTTAAAATAAAGTGAACTTGTATCATGAAGTTATTTCAGGATCATGTCTTTTAAATAAAATGAGTGTAAAAAACCCTGTAATATACAGTTTTTGATTAACTACATTAATACAGGGCCCCGTCTTATAAAGCCTTCAAATCAATCACAAGTCCCCAAATCAATCGCAACTTGCATTGAAGCCCTCAAAAAACTTGTGATTGATTTCTATCACAAGTCTTTATAAGACAGGCCTAGGTTACATTTGACCATTGACTATTCATTGGCCCACAGAACAACCCCCCCCCCCCCCTTAAAAGCATCCCACAGTCTGTGTACAGTACACGAGACTTGAGGCCTCATGGCCAATTTCTCCATCTCCTCCTAGATCATGAAGCAGCTCCCGAAGTGTCATCGGAACGTCTTCAAGTACTTGACGGCCCTCATCAGGGAACTCCTCCTGCACAATGACGACAACAAACTGGATGCCAAGACACTAGGTGAGGTCCTGGGGCCTGTTTTATGAAGAGTTAAAATTGATTTATAGTTGATTTCAACTGTTAGTCTAAAGCAGCCTGCGTGGTAAGGAAATTTAAAATTGATTTTATCTTTTGATAAAACGGGGTCCAGGTCTGCTATCTCTTTGTACCCTCTCCTATAAGAACCAGAGCTGCTTGGTCTCCCTGATCCTGCTGGGAGCTCTTTGAAAACACATGTATCTCCTATAAGAACCAAAGCTGCTAGATCTCCCCGATTCTGCTGGGAGCTCTGTGAAAACACATGTTTTCCTTTAACCTGTTGAGGACGAGTCCCAAATGTATGCGGGCAGGTGTCTATGGGAAATGCGTATTGTAGCAAAAATCAAACCATCCTCAACGGGTTAAAGAAGTTCACCCCAAAAATAGATTAACTCTCAAAGAAAGAGAAAAAAATTCCCCACAGAACATTCCAAAAATGAATGGTGCAATTTCTTGTATATATTTGGGCAGACCACTTCATTGGGTGTGCACCCTGCTCTTTTCGAGGAATAAAGCGGGATTTTTTTTACCTGCATGAGTTGTGACTGTCTCACACACGGGACTTCGATGACAAAGTATTTTCACCTCTTACTATTTGATAAAGGGGATGGCATGATAACACACAGCATTGCTCATCAAGACTCACAGGCCTCAAAGACGAGTCATTTAATTGCAAGGCAGAGACTCTACTGTCCTAACCACTTCTTTGCCTAGCTGTTCATTGTGGAAAACAGATGCACTTTATTAATAGCTTAGAATTTTGCCTCATACCTATGTGATGATAGCCATCTGTTACCTTATCCCTTATTCTTTTCTCTCTGTATGTTTTTATTTATGACAGCAACCATCTTTGGCGAACTCTTCCTCCGCTGTCCTCCGGAGGATCGCGAGAAGGAGGAGCAGGCAGTGAGGAGTAGGACCACAAATCGGCAGCAGATCACGCGCAAGAAGGCTACTTTCGTCTACCAGTTCATCATCAACGAGTACGATGACTGATATCCACGACCTGCTTGGGGAACTTTGTACTTCTGTTATTTGGAGGCGCAAGTGAGCCATCGACATTTCCATTTCGTGTGATTACATGAGGACATCAGAATGGCGAACTTTGAAAATCATTGAAGAATCAAGGGATACTAAGTGTGGTGAATCTATTCATGAACTATCATTGTACAGTACAATTTTCCTGGTAAATACATTTTATAGTTCATATTGCGTAACCGTGAAGGACTGGCAAGCCAGTAGACCAGAGCGTAATATGATTGTTGATCGAATTGACAACAGAAAGAAACAGCCTAGTTTTTTGGCCCCAGCTTGTAACAATCTTTCAACACAAAGTGACGTCAAGTTCAGGGGAGGTGTTCCAACATGAAATATGGCAAGAATCCTCAGAAATGAATCCTGGTACGATGGTGTAAGAGCTTACATCATCTCTTTTTGCAAGAAAGCAGTGCAATTCAAAGGATAGTTATGCTGCTTAATTGTTTGCCTGTTTTTTATATGGATAAAGTTCAGGTCGATGGGCCTCGGGGAGTGAGTCTGGGCAAGATCAGGTCAATGAGAGTATACACCCCGTTCTTTGTGAGAAGTGATGTAGGAGGTTTTCTGTTTGATTGTTTGTTTGTTTGTTTAGAGTGCCTGCGTGAACTTCAGCTCGCTCATACGTGATCGGTTATCCATAGTGTGTATGTCCCGTCTGAGTATTACATGCACTTTACAGTGCCTCAGCTGATGGCATCTTTGTTGAGTCTGGAACCAGGGACATCTTGTTCATGCAGCAGACACATATATCAACAGACCCATTGCCCTACCCACTTGCATAAAACATTGTGTACAACTGTGACGCGAAGTAGTTGTGCTTGTCAGGTTATGAACAAAAATGCAAAGGATACAGCAAGGATTCTTCCAGTTACTTCTGGAAAGAAAAATGTAAAGAAATCTTCAGTGAGTATAAATACATTCATACAGTATTGCGGTGTATTGATATCACTCCCAAGATAACTAGAGCACTCGCACAGGAGACCCGTTCGAGCACATCCCCCGAACCCGTCTCCCATACCCCATCTGGATTACTTTTTAGGCCAGCATGTTGTATAATATGGCAACTGTCGCAGGATAAAATCTGACGAGAAATAAGGTTATATATAACACATACAAGGAATATGACATGTCATCCTATAAAAGTTTGAACAATGAGAGCGCTGGCAATGACAACTTTTGTTACCTAGAAAAACTCCCCATAAACCTCAATAGCAAGTTCGAATAAAATCCGACACGAAATGTGGCTGATAGAGCATGCACAAGAAATGTGACTGGCATCCAAGTTGAAGCACTTAGGGCACCATCCACCACCCACAAACTGTTGTGTCCTATATGTACATGTAGAATGACAATCCGTTCACTGATCCTCAGCAAGTCTGAATAAAATCCCATGAGAAATGAGGTTACATGTAGTACAGCACTTACAAGAAATATGACAAGGCATCCTTAAAAGTTGGAACAATGAGGGCGCTGTCAATGGAAACTTTTGTTCAATTCAATTCAATTCAATTCAAAGTTTATTTCATTTTTCGACAAAACATATGTTTCACTTCCTTTGATAACAGAGAATAAGGTAAATAGAACGTAGTGGAATGAAAAGACTGTACAGCAATTGAGGACCTATAGTAATCATACATTGTAGAGTAAAAAAGAAACAGAAGTGATCAAAGTGAAGTACAAGTATACCGTTGCTTAAAGTGCGACAAATGGAGGGACCCACTAAAAAGACAGAGCTTATGTGGGCCTTGTAGTATGTGGGCCCCTCTTGTTACCAAAAGTAATCCCCAACAAACCTCCATAGCAAGTTTGAAAAAAAAATCCGACAAGAAATGTGGCTTATAGAGCAAATTGTGATAAAGGAAATGTGACATGGCCTCCAAGTCGGAACACTGAGGGCGCCGTCACCACAAACTGTTGTGTCCTTCATGTAGAATGACCACCCATACACCTCCTTAGCAAGTCTGAGTAAAATCCAGTAACAATCATGTTATTGCATAAATAAGCACTTTTGCAAATTTTGACATGATCGGGGTGACCTTTGACCCTGTAAAAGGTAGAACAGTGAGGGCAGCATTATCAATAGGTATAAGTGTATGGATTTAACTATACGTGTAATACATTTACATACCAAATTAAAAAAAAAATCGGTTAAAGGGGAAGGCTAGTAACCGATCAGTGGGAATCAGTGGGAATGCTGAGGGATGATTGTTCCAATCCTTGAGGGATTCATTTAAGAGTACAATATATATCTACTGTTGTGTTATTATTTGCTTCAGAATGGTCTCATAATCAGGTAATGTGCAGATTAATGCCCCGTCACTGACCAGGCACGCTAACCTGGAAACATTAAACTGCACATTACGTGAATATGAGACCATTCTGAAGCAAATAATTTTCAGTCAACAATAGATATATGATGAACTCTTAAATTAATCGCACAAGGATTGGAACAATCATCCTTCAGCATTCCCACTGATTCCCACTGATCAGTTACTAGCCATCCCCTTTAAGAAACAAGGCCGGCGTCGCACATACAAGCAGACCCTGTTAAACCTACTTTTTCATGTATAAAAACGGAACAAGTGAGGGCGCCACCACCACCAAAAAAAAAAAAAAAACATTAGGCATCTTCATTTCACTGTAATGCACCTTTTTGCCAAATTTGAAGAAAATCTGATAAGAAATGTAGCTGATAGAGCGCACACAAGAATTGTGACATGGCATCCAAGTCGGAACACTGAGGGCGCCGTCACCACAAAATGTTGTGTCCTTCATGTAAAATGACCACCCATTCACCTCCTAAGCAAGTCTGGATAAAATCCGTTGAGTAACAATCAAGTTATTGCATGAAAAAAAAAAACACTTTTGCAAATTTTGACATGATCAGGGTAAGGGTGGTACAGTGAGGGCAGCATTATCAATAGGTATAGGTGTATAGATTTGACTATAATGATACATTTACATACCAACTTTGAAAGAAAAAAAGAAAATCGGTCGAGAAACAAGGCCTCACAAGGACATACAAGCAGACCCTGTTAAATTTACCTTTTCATGTATAAAGACGGAACAAGTGAGGGCGCCATCACCAATTATACTTCTTCCTTTCACCATAGTACACTTTCATGCCAAATTTTTGAGAAAATCTGATAAGAACTGCAGCCAGTAGAGCGCTCACAAGAAAATCTCTGCGGTGGACGCAGGTACAATGTATATCAAGCAAGCCAGGGTTTTGTTACTTCCTGATACATCCAATGTGTACATGCTTTCGTTTGAAGTATACAATATTCTGTTTGTCATTAGAGTAATCGGCAAACGTTACCAAAAGGCAGAGAGCTGGTCACATGATGTTTCCTGCAGAAAGTCACTACATAAAAATTTTCATATAGGTGTTTGTTATTTACATGTATTTGTTATCGTCTTTTTTGACTGGTTCAAGTGTCAGAAATCTGCATTGACTAAGAGGTCCTGATACAATGGATATTTTTGCCCTTGCAAAAAAAAAGGGGGGGGGAGGGAGTGCCCTGGCCATCCTCCCCAACCCACTTGGTGCACCCAAAATAGTACTGATACATTAATATCACATTTTACATAAAAATAATTACCCAATTTAAAAAAAAAATCACTAAGAGGCACAATAAAAAAATTAAAAATTTAGACTATTTCAATATAGTTTTCAAATTAATATATGTGTAACTTCCAACCTTTCTAACTCCATTAAGATATCAAAGGGCGTTTTCTATATAACAAAACTAAAAAAAAAATGATTATATGTATCTCAGCTCATGAATGGTTTGCATATAACCTGACTCGCTTACAAATGCATACAAATGATGTACAAGGTGTGTGTAGATTTTGTGATTCCATATAAGCCATATTCCCTTGCAGTATTTCACATAAACATAATGCATTGACACAATTAACAAAGCAGAACACCAAAAAAAAAAAAAAAAAAAAAAAAGACCGCAAGACCGTGTGCAGCTGATCCCATACGATGGGATCCCATAAAAAGGCACATAGCTGTCTTGGAAAGTCTTTGTGTGCAGGCTTTCAGATGCTGGTACATGCAGATCTTTCATAACGATTACTTGCAGCCATTGATATGGGGTCATCCCACGAGACCGACACCCACGAGTCATACGGTCCACGAGACCGACATCAAAACTAGGTCCATGAGTTATACGGTTCACGAATCATACAATAACAGCCCATGAGTTCAACACTACGCACAAAAGGCTCACGAGACCGACACTAAGCAAAGAAAGCCCACGAGACAGACACTACGCAATAAAGGCTCACGAGACCGACACTAGGCAAACAGAGCTACCAAGTCTCACGCATTCTGAGTGAGACTCAAGCATTTAGGGGCCATCTCACGATCTCACGCATGGCATCCATTTTTCTCACGCATTGGGAAAAGTCTGCAACTTAGGCCTATAATGAGCATAGCCCAAAGGATAAAAGTGATAGTTGCAATTGAAGGTGTATTTCCCTTTTGTCTTTCAAAATAAGTAAGAATAGTCACTTAAGTACCACCTGATCGCACCATAAGAGTTAAAAATTGAAAAAGCTCCCTACCGTGGGAGGGGTAAAAAAAAAACCCTCCCACCCTCGCTAGCGCACATTCGCGCGCCGAGATGCAGAGTCATGAAAATCTCACTCATAATTTTTTTTTTTTAACTTGGCATCCCTGGGCAAAGAAGGCTCACGAGACCGACACTAGGAAAAGAAGGCTCACGAGACCGATAGAATGAACAGCGCCATCTACATATCAATTACAAATATGTAACTGTTCAGGGTGTTCCATGAAGGGGAAAAGACATACTGGCTGGTGCAATTTCGTCACGCTATCGAGCGAGAGATTGTAACCAATTGCGCAGCACCATCTACATATCAACGACATCAAGTATGTATTTCTACACGTGTGGCATTTTGGGGCAGTTTTGTCACTCTACGGGGGGGGGGGGGGCGACATTGTTATTATAAAAAAAAAATTAAACTTGTCCACTTCATGGGACCCCCTCAAAAAAAAAAAATGTTTGAACAAATAATAGAGGACAAGAACGATGTACAGTGTATATGGTTTAATTTTAGATGCCATCGTGCTATTTTTATTAGGCTTTCCTAATTTCTAGATAGACGGTGGACAGGATATAAGTTTTCTTTCTCCCTTTTTTTTTTTTTTTTGCTTCACTAGTTAAGTAGGCCTTATTTGATATCCTATCCGCCTGCTTATACCCGCCTGCTTAGAGTTCAATTTGTAATTTTCTCTGTAACTATAATGTATGACATTCAACGGATAAAAACGTTTTATATCGCAGCGATTCACCTCGATTTGTGGCTTGTGTTTGTAAAATTATTCTTCTCAAAACGGTACATTTTTCATGAAATAGAATAGCTGTTTGATTCATGGATGCATCTTCTTTCTCCGAATCCTTAACGCTACCTTAATATTGTAGACGATCACATTATTTTCTGTGAATTTATACTAAGCCCTTCGAAAAAAGTTTGGAAATCTGAGTTTGATCAATCATTTCTCATCTTTCCTTATTAATAATTCATTTGTGCTTAGTACCACAGAAAGATTGTTTAATTCCCTTTAAAATGATACCATACTTGTTATGATTATCGTATCCATTGAGGTGCAGTGCTTACAAATATGAGGTAAAGTCAGAATTGAAAAGCTGCAAAATGGCCCAATTTTTTATGTCCATAATGCAGTTTCCTCGTGATGAGTGAGTTCCCCATTTTTTCTTTGGTGTCCATTTACTGTAACATCAGCATTTTTTTTTTTGGAGTGAAACATGTATGCGTTCAACCAAACAGAAAAAAAACACACACACACACACACACACACACACACACACAAACGATCACGACTCAAACCATTTCATCTCACAGAACCTCGCCACATTAACCGCAACAAAGACATAAAGAGGTGAAATGACATGGTCTTGATTTTATTGGAATTTCATCTTCATTTTGTTTTCATTTTGTCGTTATTTTGTGTTTACTTTACGTTTGCTTTGTCTTTACAATTATTATCGTCAATGAACATGATCGGGGCTCAGCATCTGGTGGACGATCCAAGTTCTTGCACCACCGCCTGGCACCGTGTCCCCATTTTTGCTGTTGATTGGCGTCAACCAGTATCTGACGGAGTCCTGCCTTATGTCGTTGCATTTGTGACCCGCTTCCCCACTGCTCGACCATGTTGATCCCCAAAATGTTCTATGGGGTTGAGGTTGGGGCTGGATACAGGCCAGTCTATTTCTAATGATGCCCTCACTCCCTCGAGGAAGTTGCGGACATGTCTCGCTTTATGTAATTTTGCTTTGTCATCCTTTTGAAGCATCTCACCTTAAACTTGCCCTATGGCGAGGGGTTTTTGAACATTACTTACAAGTGGCATGATGTACAACCATATAAAACTTGATGAGCTATCAAAATTGCCTGGCATGCCACCACTGAAAACTTGAATGTGAAGTTAAGATGTCTATTGAAAATTGCCTTCATGGCTGACCAGTTGAGAACAAAAGACATAACACAAAAGAACATGTTCTTTATGTACTCCTCACGACCATGCTCATTCACAAGGACAGTTCTTGTTCGTTTTGCAACTTTTCAATGCACACCTTATCAGACACTTTTGAGCCCTGTTCTTTACTTGATAACATAATCATAATGATTAAGATATCATTTTAAAGAGAATATAATTTTCTTTCCATTGATATCAAGCATGTATTGTATAGTGCTTACAAACTGGAGAAATTTATAACTGTCTGAAGTCAACTTTTTTGAAGGGTTTAAATCGACACCTTTGCAGATGAATACCCCCTCCCTCCATATCATGTAAAGCAGGTGTGCACTGCAACATTGATCATTTTATTAAATATTTTCTTGTAAACTTCATCAGACAATCATACAGCCAGATATTTTTCGAGTTGGTTGATCTGAATGGCCACATCATTTCATTTCATTTATTTTTTTTAAGTAGGTGTGTACCGGTAGTGTTTTACGGAAAGGGAAAGGAGGGTGTTTTGACATTTTCGAAATTAAAGGACAAGTTCACCTTCATAAACATAAGGATTGAGAAAATGCAACAATATTAGTAAAACACATCAGTGAAAGTTTGAGGAAAATTGGACAATCGATGCAAAAGTTATGAATTTTTTAAATTTTTGTGTTGGAACCGCTGGATGAGGAGACTACTACAGCTTGTGAGTCATATGCGTACAACAGTATAAAGAAAATGTAAAAGAAAATTCAACATATTTTCACTTTTTTTCGCATAATAAAAGAGCACTTGACTTGCCTCTTTCTAAAGGCAGGGGGAATAATATTACCCATAACATTTGTCGGTAACGAGTCAGGGGAATGTGTACTTTTTTCAAAAGATGGAATTTCGTGAAATTCTCTTTATATTTTCCTTATATTGTTGTACGCATGTGACATCTAAGTTATTCATACACTGCAGTAGTCTTCTCATCCAGCGGGTACTGCACAAAAACTTCAAAAATTCATAACTTTTGAACGGATTGTCTGATTTTCCTCAAACTTTCAATGATGTGTTCTACTAATATTGCTACATTCTCTCAATCCTTATGTTTATGAAGGTGAACTTGTCCTTTAATGTGGAAAGATCTCATGCACACTTTTACTGAATTTTGTTCATTTTTTTCACAAACACTCACACATGCCGCAAACACAAAGATCTTGAACAGTTCAGGGGGTAACGGAGGGCAACTAACAGGGTAATACCCTAACAACTCTCCTTTCCCATCTCTCATTATCGTCCTTATGCTATTATCTGGACACCCTATACAATTAATTGATCTATAGGTGGCGCTGTTCATTCTGTCGGTCTCGTGGGCCGCCTATGCCTAGTGTCGGTCTCGTAAGCCTCTTTTGTCTAGTGTCGGTCTCGTGAGCTTTGTTTGCGTTGTGTCGGTCTCGTGAACCTAAGCGTAGTGTCGGTCTCGTGGGCTTTGTTTACGTAGTGTCAGTTTCATGAGCCTTCTATGCGTAGTGTCTAACTCATCGGTTGTATAACTCGTGGGCTCATTTTGCTTGATGTCGAACTCGTGGGCATTATTTACTTAGTGTCGAACCGGAGTCGTGGGCTGTATAATTAGTGGGCGGTATGACTCGTGAGCTGTATGACTTGTGGGCTGTATGACTTGTGGGCTGTATGACTCGTGGGTGTCGGTCTCGTGACGTGCACCCTAAAATCTTGGTATGCGAACATGTTTTTACATGTATTAGCTAAA
Organism: Diadema antillarum; assembly: GCF_040938485.1. NCBI lineage: Eukaryota > Metazoa > Echinodermata > Echinoidea > Diadematoida > Diadematidae > Diadema > Diadema antillarum. The sequence continues at coordinate 2,240,193 of NW_027271003.1, read as the reverse complement.
AATAGAAATTTTCCGAAATTCATGTATGACATACATGAAAAATTGTGAGGGTATGACATCATCAACTCGCTCATTTGAATATTCATAAAGACCGCATGGTCAAGAATTGTTTTCCGAAAAAATATAAAATTTCACATATCTGATTTTCCCTATTTCTTGTCCGATTTGTGTATCGTTCTGTATGGAATAGTTTTCTCTTTCTTTTAGAGTGTATTTATTTTAGGGTGGATTTCCTCTTTGAAAAAAAAAAGAGAGAAAGGAGGCCGTCTTCGACATGAGGATGCAATATTCTGTTGTTTAGCATCGTACAGCGTCATTTTTTTTTTTCCGGCAGTCTGTATTGCTAAACTCCGAGGGCAGTAAACGCACTGCAAATCATCGATCTGCTCTTTTAACCTTCTGCAAATGTGATTCTGAATATTATTTCACTTCTCTTTGGGCCCAATAGACAGGTTCTGTAAAGTATTCAGATTTTATGCATACTTTCTTCACAAATATTGCCCGTAACAACCTCAAAGCTTGCCGGAGGCTTGCCCTAACAATACCTAGCAACAACTATGTGAATTCCTGCCCAAAGAACGTAATTTAGGCAGGAATTGATCACTGATAAAATAAAACAATGAAAACAAGAAAGCTAAATTTCCCAAAAACTCGAATGGATGATCAGATTTCACCAAATGTATGATGTAGGCCTATATCCCTATAGATGATTGTCTTGAAGAAATGACGATATGTCAGTCATGGCTGCTTGGCTGGGGTTTTCCCCTCTCTCGGATTTGCTCGTCAACTTTACTTAATATTCTTATGAATAAACTCTCCTTATTACCCGATTGCTGGCTTCCACTAATTCCACCACCATCTTACTCTACCAGGAGGAGAAAGGGTTGTCAATTGGTGAAAGAAAGCTGCTGGCACCGCGGTGAATGTTACCTTGGGTGACTGGAGCACTGTTCAGTTGGACACAAGTCGGGGCAAAAGCTGCTGGCACCAGTAAATGTTTGCTAGAGCTTTCATAATTTCAGCAAAAGTTTTCAGAGTCTGCCAGGCAAATGAGTCATAGCTAGGGACTTACACTGCCGCCATCCCACCCCGTGACTGCCGTGTGAGACAGGAGTGCAAGCTCGGCTATGCTTATACCAGAAAGAAGCCCTCACTTAATTTACTCCAACAATATTTGCAATTCATCGGAAAGATGGATGGAAGGAATTTTAATTAACCAACCCAATTAGATTGAAATCTCATCAGGAAAGTGACAGGTGTCAAGAATCAGACTGGTTCAACCATAACGCGGGTTGGACAGGATTGTGTCCCCTGAATTTAGGGAACTTTCGATTTTCACGACGCGGACGTTCAGAGAGAGCGAGAAAGCGAGAGGGAGAAAGAAAAACTGACCAGAAATGAATGTATTGATCATTTCTGGACAGTTTCCCTTTGTTTGTGTTTATTACACATTCAAAAAGCTGCATCACTTCGGTGATCCCTCGCATTTATCCCCAAGTTGATTGATATCTTTCAGATTTATGTCAGGTTTCAGTGTGTGTGTGTGTGTGTGTGTGTGTGTGTGTGTGTGTGTGTGTGTGTGTAGGCATACGTGTCACACACACGCACACACATATATACTGCAATAGCTTCTTACCACACGAGCACTGAGAATTAAAGAAGAAATCCACTCCAAAATTGTATCAATTTAACAGGAAAGAGGAAAAAATCCCTGCAGAACAGTACAAAAATGATCAAAATCGGATAAGAAATTAGGAAAGTATATTTTCAAATTTCATTTTTCTTTTCGGGAAACACTTCTTGACTCCGAATTTCATATACAATTATACATGAAAAAAATATGAGGGCATGACATCATTAACTCGCTCAAGTGAATATTATATGGACTGGTCAAGAAATGTTTTCAGGAGAAATGTGAAATTTCAAACTGCCGTATCTTCCTCATTTCTAATCAGACTTTTGTCATTTTAGGAGCGTTATGTAGGGATTTTCTATCGCTTTCATTTAGAGTTTATTTATTTTTGGGATGGAATACAATGTATCTCCATTTCAGACGTTTAATGTAAATTTGGAAGTTCATTTCAAGATTGTTATTCTTCATAAGACGTCAGTGTGACAGGTGTACTTTGAGTGGTCATTTCAAGCGGTTCTTGATCTCTGGACGGATATACAACCTGTAAATGGGCTGAATGTGTGCACACCTACATTCCTCATTTGACAGGTTACAACGTTAATACCCCTCCCTTCGATCCGAGAGGTATCATGCTATTATGTAAGCAAATGGCATAATGCTATGTCAAACGGTCGATCATTTTTATCGTCAGAAATGTCATCATAGCAAACTGCCTATATCTATCAAAGCGAATCACTTTCAAACAGAAACAGGGGCCGAGGAACGGGGGGGGGGGGGAGGGGGGAAATCAAACAATATTTATTTTCACACTGCTCGTTATACGTACATTGTGTTTTATACGGTTGGGATAAGCAGACAAAAAAACAAAAAAAAAAACAAATTCGGAAAGATAAAAAAATCACAACAAAACCAAAGGCACTCTTGAGGGTTCCGCGCCCGGAGTGTATATAATTCCCGTCGAAACGGGGGGGGGGGGGGGGGGGGGGGGGCGAGGTGGATACCATGACCCTTTACCTACCCCATCAACACACACACACACACACACACACACACACACGGGCACACACGGGCACACAAGCACAAACACAAACACTAAAAAAAAAGTTTCATGGCTAATATAGGCCTACGTAGAAACCAGGGAAGTGTTGGAGAAGAGGTATCTCTTCGCAATTTGTACAAATTTATGCAAAGGTATAAATTTTGCCTGTTCGCGTGGGAATCCCGTTCTCTACACACTAGTTGATAATTGCTGCCAAAAATACTGGAAGATGAGGCAGCGAACTGCTGCTCGCTCAGTTTGATTAAAGAATTGATGCATATAACTTCAAGCTGTCTGTTATCAAAGCAATTGATTAACACCTGCTATATAGAACGCATATAACTTCTCCACGCGGCACGTGATGAAAGGTGGCGTGTTTCGATCTTTTCCTCTTTTGACTCCCTGGCAAGTAGGAACATCGACTTTGAAAAGTTTACTGGAAGCTTTTGGGTGCGTTTATGTTCAACTTTATGTTCAATTTGCGAAGGCAGAATCAGCGTTTAGAAGGCCGAATCGAAAACGACTATTCGAAGAGCTGATCTCGCGAACACGCACTGCATGCGCTTTGTTGAAAAACTATAGAAACCCCTATTGTATCAAGCTGTTCAGCATACGTGTTTACTTCACGTGAACCAGAGAGGTGCTGAGACCAACGGCGTAGCCAGGATTTCATCTTAGGGGGGCGGTTAGTCTGCGAGGGAGCGAAGCGACCGAGCCCGAGCGAGCGGAGCGAGCGAGGGGGGGAGGGTGTGGGAGGGGGGTGTCCCCCCTCCCACGGTAAGAACTTTTTGCATTTTGATGTTGTAAATGGTGCAATTTGATGCATGCTTTTGCGCGTTTTATCGACGTGAAACAGTCCCACTTGTTTAAGGTAGCAGACTATTTTGATGTAGATTATTATTGAACAATTTGCCTATAAAATGGTATAATTTAAATACACTTCTTGTATTAATTCTTTTCACTGAATATCATGAACGCGACTGAACCCGAGCAAGCGGAGCGAGCGAGGGGGGAGGGGAGGGTGTGGGAGGGGGTGTCCCCCCTCCCATGGTGAGAACTTTTTGCATTTTGATGTTGCAAATGGTGCAATTTCATGCATGTTTTTGCGCGTTTTATCGACGTGAAACAGTAACATTAGTGTAAGGTAGCAGTATATTTTGATGTAGATCATTATTGAACAATTTGCCTATAAAATGGTATCATTAAAATAATCTTCTTGTATTAATTCTTTTCACTGAATATCATGAACGCGACTGAACCCGAGCGAGCGGAGCGAGCGAAGGATGAGGGGGAGGGTGTGGGAGGGGGTGTACCCCCTCCCACGGTGAGAACTTTTTGCATTTTGATGTTGCAAATGGTGCAACTTGATGCATGTTTTTGCGTGTTTTAACGAGTTGAAACAGTCCCACTTGTTTAAGGTTGCAGTATATTTTGATGTAGATTATCATTGAACAATTTGCCTATAATATGGTATGATTTAAATACACTTCTTGTATTAATTTTTTTCACTGAATATCATGAACGCGACTGAACCCGAGCAAGCGGAGCGAGCGAAGGGAGAGGGGAGGGTGTGGGAGGGGGCGTCCCCCCTCCCACGGGGAGAACTTTTTGCATTTTGATGTTGCAAATGATGCAATTTGATGTATGTTTTTGCGCGTTTTATCGACGTGAAACAGTAACATTAGTGTAAGGTAGCAGTATATTTTGATGTAGATTATTATTGAACAATTTGCATATAAAATGGTATCAATTTGAATAATCTTCTTGTATTAATTCTTTTCACTGAATATCATGAACGCGACTAAACCCGAGTGAGCGGAGCGAGCGAAGGGGGAGGGGGAGGGTATGGGAGGGGGTGTCCCCCCTCCCACGGTGAGAACTTTTTGCATTTTGATGTTGCAATGGTGCAATTTGATGCATGTTTTTGCGCGTTTTATCGACGTGAAACAGTAACATTAGTGTAAGGCAGCAGTATATTTTGATGTAGATTATCATTGAATAATTTGCCTATAATATGGTATGATTTAAATACACTTCTTGTATTAATTCTTTTCACTGAATATCATGAACGCGACTGAACCCGAGCAAGCGGAGCGAGCGAAGGGAGAGGGAAACGTGTGGGAGGGGGTGTCCCCCCTCCCACGGTGAGAACTTTTTGCATTTTGATGTTGCAAATGATGCAGTTTGATACATGTTTTTGCGCGTTTTATCGACGTGAAACAGTAACATTAGTGTAAGGTAGCAGTATATTTTGATGTAGATTATTATTGAACAATTTGCCTATAAAATGGTATCATTTTGAATAATCTTCTTGTATTAATTCTTTTCACTGAATATCATGAAAGCGACTGAACCCGAGCGAGCGGAGCGAGCGAAGGGGGAGGGGGAGGGTGTGGGAGGGGGGTGTCCCCCCTCCCACGGTGAGAACTTTTTGCATATTGATGTTGCAAAATGGTGCAATTTGATGCATGTTTTTGCGTGTTTTAACGAGTTGAAGCAGTCCCACTTGTTTGAGGTTGCAGTATATTTTAGTGTAGATTATTATTGAACAATTTGCCTATATTTAAATACACTTCTTGTATTAATTCTTCCACTGAATATCATGAACGCTGTCTGTTCAGCAATCAAACAGAAAAAGCATGCACACGAGGTTGTAGATAGGGGCATATCCCCTCCCACACGAAGGGGATTTTGCGTTTTCAGACCTGAAATTCAGCGATCTGGTGCAAATTTTTGGTGCAATACTTTTTCATCGAAGTGTTAAAATCACGGAATTTAGCTCTTATTCCGAATGAGCACCATCTGTGTGTCAGTGTATAAAGTCTAGTGAGGTAGAGCTTAGGGGAAGGGGAATTCCGCCTCCCGCTCGCGGAGCTTTTGCGTTTTTAGAATTGAAATAAAGCGATCTGGGTATAGCCACAGTCTACTTATATGCATGGCGGAGGGGGGGGGGGAGAGGCGGGTGAGCAGGGAGAAGGCGTGGGCGAGTGTTATCTCCACCTTTCCCTTCCGATGGAGCTTTTGCCTTTTTAAGGTTGATATTGAGATATCTCGTATACGCATATTTGATGGAATCAACATTTGGGAAATCAAAAAAAAAAAAAAAACTGATGGGGGGAGGGGACTGAGGGAGGAAAGGGTCGATTAAAAGGGGAAATTCCCCTTATACATGAGGGAACCTTGAGTTTTTGGAAGGTATGTGATAAGTCTTGTGCACTCAGAATTATTCATAATTTTTTTTGTAAATCTAAAAAGTGTACTAAGCTAGGGAAAGAGGCACAGAGGGGGAGGGTTTGGGAGGGGCATACCCCCTCCCAAGCACGAGAGATTTTGCATATTTTGAATTGAAATTCAACGATCTGGTGCACACTTTGAGTGAAATATTCAAAAAAATATCTTATTTGATGAAAGGTTGCAAAGGAGACCCGCTTCATGTGCATGCATACAGTATACACGCATTTTTTTTTTCCGCCTCCCAAATCCCCGGTCCAAATCTTAGGGGGGGCGACCGCCCCCATCGCCCCCCCCCCCCCCCCCCTGGCTACGCCAGTGGCTGAGACGACGTTAGAATAAATGTATTTATACGTGAGATTTTGCAATTATGCTTCCGCGTTACACGCATTTGGAGAGAATCCGCGACCGCACTTTTTATGCGTTTTGAATCGGCGTTTTGAAACGCCGTTTATATGTACAAATGAGTCGGGACCTTGAACCTTGAAGAAAATAATCCCGATGGCAGCTTTTCCATCAAACTGAACTTAGACGCAACTGTGTTTTGAATTAAATGCGTTTCAAAAGCATATCTATGGTAAAGAATCGCACTCAAGGTCTGGAAAGGCGGCCACCGCCTTGATCGCATATGAGCGCGTTATTGTGCTCCCTCGCTTCTCAGTCAAACCGCCACATACGGTGCTTGAAGCTTGCATCATCGCTTCCAGTTGCTCGTGGAAGAACAACACTCGGGTTGATAATTGGCGGCCAAGACAACGTGCCTTGCTGGTGAGCTTTACAACGGTTATGCTCTTTGTAATCTATTAGTGGTCAAAGGCCACGTATATAGGTGTTTACAAAAGACTCTGCGAGCCATTAATTGAAGCTATAAGCTTGTGTGGTTGATTTTGAGCGATTTTGATGTCGATATATATCTGTGCGTGAAGCTGTGATTGTGGTGCGTGTGTATAAAGTTTATGGTATGGTATGGTAATTTATTTCCGTAAATATAAAAATCAACATTACAAATCATGTGATACAAAAACTCATAAATAATACGGCTGGATAGCCTCGCTCAGCGAAGAGGACCATTATGGTCCCGCTGTTTTACAGGAGGCTGTCAATCCGGTGCCGTACAGTAGGACAACAAGCATTATGCAATCGTTTCGAAATCCTAAACGCTTCCTTGGGTAAAAGAATTAAAGTGCTGATGCATAGACCAAGGAGCTTGGGATGTGTATACTAATTTGTGTCTGCTTGACCAGACCATGGATCTACCGTCCATGACCACCAGACCAACTAGACCGCGGAGACAAAGCTCCTCCACGGCCGCTGACCATGGGGCTCCCATAGCTCCATGAATAATAACTATACACAGCCCAGTCGCTGTACATGGTACGTCGCGAATCCTGCAACGACGAAGCCCGACGGTCAGGAATTGCGCCAGAAAGTGTCATTTTATTTGTTCCACGGACTTATCGCAAGTGGTCTCCATGGACCCAGTGTGGCGAACTATTCTTCTGTAATAGAAACATGCATTTAACGTGAGTAAAGTATTCTGTTTAAAGGAGAAAAGTACTATACATTTTCCTAAGTTTTGTAGTTGTGTTGAGGTTCCTCACTTCGAGGCTGCATGCCGCGCTCGTCAGACGCTGTTTTCGCATAGCGTAACAGCGTCTGGTCGGGCTACATGAATAACGGACTACCAAACCATGGACACATTTCATACCTCTTTGACCAGACTGACCTACACAAAAACTGTTACTCAACTGTATTTCTGAAGGCTATGAGAGAGAATTTGTAATACACTTGTATCGTCTTTACGTGCTATAGCCAAGGCCGGTGCAATATCGGGTGCGTGGTGGATGCGTGTAGTATTCATGCAATACATACTGATAGGAATATTCTCCCCGAAGCGGTTTCATAAAAATGAATCTTCTCATTGTTTAATGGAAGCTTTACTACTTGTATACGTGTTTATACACTAGACTGCCTACACTGTGTTTGTAACATTGATTCCTGTAGGCGGCCTGTGATATGATTCTGTGTAAATGAATAGTGTTGCCGAGCTCGACCCATTTAAAACCTGTGATTTACATCCTGTTCCTTCGTCGGCCTATTAAAACGCCAGTGTATACACTATTTGCCAACATGTGCCATGCAGACATTGCAATCAATATTTGTCTTTGCTTTGTCGATTTCGATCTGTTTTCATACAAACTTTTCGAATTACTCTCTTCAAACAGCGAATTAAGCGCATGCTGTCTAGTTGTCCTCGGAGGCAGGCCAGGACGTATATTACGTTAATTAGACTCGTCCTAGATGGAGGATATGCACGTGTACAAGTGGTCAAGGTTTAAGCTACGGTCAACGACTGCTGAGAATAATGTCAATTATTTTCTTGGTGTAAGAACTGATAAACAAAGAAAGGCATGTGAGGTTTGTGCATGCATTCAGCTAGGTTCAATCATGTCTTGGGAAGTGGGAGAGAGAGAGAAAAAAAAACACATTGTTTGCCTAGCTTCTTTATATAACGCAGCACCCTGGTATGACGGTTCTTTCAAAACTAAAAACGTTTCTGCTAGGGGGATAAAAAGAGAGAGAGAGAGAGACCCGGCGATCTTGTGCGCACCTGAGTATCGTAAGTTCACCTTCTACACATTCTTGCAGACTATCACCCAAGAAGAATACAGAAAACTTGGGGAGCTTTTTGAGACATTCAGGAGGGCATGGTGTCCATTCGTATATTCAATAACACAAGCAATAATACCTGTTAAGTTTGTAGAAAATATCAAAAGAAAAAAATTCTTGAGATTCTTTCTGCCCCCCCCCCCCCCCCCCCCCCGTAGGATGGGACGGGGGAGGGCACGGTGCCCATCCGAATGAAGATTATACCACCCTATAGGAAAGCTAGAGTTGCCAACCAAGATTGGTGAAAATTCTACAGGAGGCTTTCAGGGAGAAGCTGAAACGTAAAAAGTCTTAATTTGGCTATATTGGGCTCCGAGGGAGCACCTCTGATCCACCATGAATAATCTTGAAACTACAGGAAATAATGTACTTATAAGTACCTCCGGTTTTAGAGAGGAAGATTATTAAAGATTCCTTAAATTGGTGCTGGCTCAATAGCCTTTATCTTAGGTGAGCTGAAAACTTTTCTTGGTTACGTGGCGAAGAGTAGTTTGTTAAAGTAGAGATTATAGATACCCTATAGATCTAAATGCGGAATGTTGGTTTGAGCATATGGCCTTGTTTGGGTGTGTGTTTCTGTATGCGTGTCGCACACATTCTAGAGAGAGAGAGAGAGAGAGAGAGTAACCCTATCATACCCGAGCAAGACTATCATGTGTGACGGCTCTGCAAACTTGAGACTGTGGGTGTGAGAGGATTAAATAAATCTGGATCACATTAATTTGTTCAATAACGTGTTTGCTGTGGATGGGGTTGTTGATTACTTAATTGCCTTGACTTCAACGTTTGATGTGAAGATGGAAGAATTGTGAGAAACATTAAAAAATAGTTATAATTCTCTTTTCAAAGAAATTGAAATCACTCCTCGATCACGTATATCTAATTAGATTCGACCCTATGCAGCTCTACGTAATGATTATACCAAGGAGGTTCGAGAAATGGAGTCACAACAGTGTTATTCGCTTTGATCCCATGCTCGAAGCCGCCACTCAAAAATATTTGAAGACGTGTGTCAAACTGGATCTGCCGCTCAGATGCGAAGACAATTGACTCGTGTCTCATTGCATAATCACCAGCCACTTTCCAAGGAAGATATGTGATGGTAATTGCTTTTCGCTATCCCTACTTACAGACGATGGGCGGTAGACAATGGTAAAGGAATAAAAATTGCTCAAATATTGCTGAAATAGATATCAAAGTTACTCGAATGTACGTGATTGTACGCTAATCTGACATATCAATTTATAAAGAACTATACTTGAAGATGATACCATATTAGTTTCATTTTGCGGAAATAAGGAGAAAAGTGATAAAACCGGATTTCCATGAGGGTAAAATTTCAAACACTTTCACAAAATACAGCTCAGATTTACACTTTTGCACATATTTTCGAACGGAATTGACTTTTGTTTTATATGCTTTATCATTAGGTGAAATTTCATTGCATTTGATATATAAACGAGCAGCATATACCCGCTATTATGTTAGCGTTAAAAATGAATCTTCAGATTGCTCAGAAAGATGGCGGCTTCAAGCATCGAACATCAAAGGCACAAATGCACCTGTGGAATTCTTTTGTCCATCCATAGAAAACTGACAGCTGATTGAATAATTATAGTCAGTTGTAACTCCATCTCTCGAACCTCCTTGATTATACATGCACTGTAGATGTAAACATATTTTGTCTGTGCCACTGCGCATGCGTTCAAACTCGTCGACGAGTATTTAGATATCGTGTTTCATATTCAATTGATTATTGGTTCATAACAGAAATTGGACAGAACAATGAAAGATAATTGTACAAAATAGTCAACAAATTTGCAATTGGAGTTCTTCGCATCGATTGATATATTATGGAAACCAAACGTAAGTCAGTGCTCTGTGAGAATTCGAGCGAAATCTGCCCCATGAAAGGAGACCGTGATCAAGCTGACCTCAGTTCATACAATAACATCAAATTAAGGAACATGATACTTTTACACAGAATTTGTAAAGTTTTATGAAATGTTGAAAAAAATAATGAGAAATCCATACATCTCAAGAGTTTAACAGCAACATTGGGTACAATGACAAGAAGCAATAATGATGTTGCTGCCGCACTATTCTCTCATTGACATATCACATAGAAACCTCGATTGAATTTCCTTGTGTTGAAGAAAATGAAAAAAAAATAATCACTTTACAATTTCGTATTGTCTTAGTGATGCAGAGAAGTGAGAAAACATAACTTTGTATAATACATAGCAGCTTTAAATTTCATGTTTAAATTCTTCAGCTGTCAGCATTTATTTTTATGCATATGTAGGGTAAATAGTCACTGTCGGTAGCAATTTATTGGAAATACATCGTGACGTGCAATACATAAACTGGTCAAACTTTGCCTTTTGTTTCGCTTTAAATGCTGACGGAATTACTCAGCGAAAGGAAAATGACGCATTTTCAAAGAGACTTTCATTCCGTTCTGGGGAAAAGGAATACAAACCAACAAAGACGGAAAATGCACTACTATAACAATTAACTCCTTTCGGCGTGAATTCAACTGTGTGTCACATACTTCTTTATGAATATCAAAGATTGTAATCTAAATGACACTGTATAGGGGCTGCACCCCCCCCCCCCCCTTCGCGGTTCCGCGGCCATGTTACGTTAAGCATGGGTTAACACAGTGTGATGCAAAGCACAATACTTAATGGTGCATAATTTCATTCTTTTCGTCGAAGAATGTGTTTACTTTTCACGTTTTATTTGTCTGTTGTCTCATGAATGTCGTAAGTGTGTGATTATGGTTATCTCGTTTCTCACTTATTATTCAGGTATAGGCTCCAAGATGAATCTCAACAAAGTTTTAGAGCAGATGAGGGAAAAGGACATACAGTATGTCCGATTTGAACAGACGGACATTAACGGGGTGGCTCGTTCCAAGACCATTCCCGCCCGCCACTTCAAAGAGAAGGTTACAGGCGGACTCAATTTCTATCTCGGCCATCTTGGTATGGACGTTAAAGCAACTGTCATCTCTGGAAGTGGATACAACGAAGAGGTCGGCTTTGCAGACGGCGTGATGTTTGCTGACCCGGATACTTTCCAGGTAATTCCGTGGCTCGAAAACATGGGGCGGATCCTGATTGAGCCGACCTTCAGAGGGGAGTATGTCTCGGGGCATCCTCGCGTCTTGGCCCGCAGACAGCTGGACAAGCTGAAGGAGATGGGGTACTCTTTACTCTCAGCGCACGAGCATGAGTTCTACGTCGTTGACAAGGAGACGCGCGAGCCTCTCAACGACGATTATAACATCCGCGCTACGATCCGCTTGGCTCCGGTGGAGAAGTTTGTGAAGCAGATTATGGACGACCTACCGGAAGTTGGCGTGGATGTTGAGGCTGTAGAGTCGGAGTATGGTCCCGGACAGATAGAGATAAGCTACAAACCGGCTTTCGGCATCCGAGCTGCTGATAATGCTCACACATACAAAACGTCCATCAAAGAGATCGCCCTCCGCCATGGTTTAATGGCTTCGTTCATGAGCAAGCCCTATCTTGACAAGTCAGGGTCTTCCTGTCATTTCTGTCATTCCCTGTGGGACGCGGAGGAGAAAGAGCCCGTCCTGCACGACGCCGGAAGTCCTATCGGTCTGTCTAAAGTAGCGCAGCATTGGATGGCGGGTATCCTCGCACATGCGCGTGCCATCCAGGTTCTAATGGCACCTACGGTCAACTGCATGAAACGTGTCAAGCCATGGACCTTTAGTCCTGTGAACGCTACCTGGGGGATTGACAACCGATCCTGTCTGCTACGGGTAAAAGTCAACGGCGACAAGGGTACATACCTTGAAAATCGTGCCGGTGCCGCTGGCTGCAACCCGTACCTGGCTCTAGCTGCGACGGTGGCCGCCGGTATGGACGGCATTGCGAACGAGTACAAGCTTCCCCCTGAGGTTACCGGAGTGGCATACGTTGCAGACGACCTCCCTCCGAAGACTCCAGCCTTACCAATCAACATGGAGGACGCCCTGGAAGCCTTGATGAGTGATCAGGTCATCCGGGAGGCGCTCGGCAACGACTTCATCAAATGCTTCTCGGCCGTCAAAATCCATGAGGCAAAGATGGAACGTAAGGCTCTGGCTGAAGGGGAAAAGAACTGGGACTTCGATTATTACTTTGAATATTTGTAAGGGTCAAATCATTTGCATCGTGAAAGAGCCTATGCATGTATGGGTGTACAGTATTAGGCTGAAGTCATAGTTTTATCGAACATCTTACTTTTTTTCACTCCTCCTATGGTATGGAGAATAAAGGCAAATGTACGTGTAACGGCTTATCCTCACAACGTATGAAGTACAAACAGGAAATGATAATATTGACTTCAATGTTCTACTATTTTTCAGCATGTCAGCATATGAAACCTTTTTTTTTATACAACCTGTGTATTGTGTAGACGTCGCATTGTATATATCTTGTATACCGTGTATTCACAGCTGTTTGAATTGAAAGATGTGTGTAATGATGTATGTATACATGAATATGTTTACACATGCCGGCATATCGTGTAGAGCAACAGGTAATGGAAACTCGGGATGCCTGTCCCAGTCGTGGGAGCAAGCTGGTATATAGATGTTCACTTTTATCTCTTTCAGTGATGTTCTCTCTTTTTTTCTCTGTCTCTCAGGAAATTCAGACGCTGTGTGCCTTGTAAAAGTTGTAGTGGCCGTGTAGAATTTATATTTCTTTCAGGGATGTGGCATTTTTTCCCTTCTATTATCATTATTATGATTACAAATGCGATATTACTGCAATCAAATCTTTAATTTCTGTCGAAAAAGACGCCTTGCTTTGCGTATAGTACATTACGAGTAGGTTGCGATAGAATAGTGGGAACAGACGATGGATTATTGTGGTCATTCGGCGAGATACAGAGATTTTTATTTTCAGGGATGTCTCAAGTTTGTATTAAATAACAAACATTCTGAAAATAAATGTTGTGAATAATAGGAAAAGGGTTTGAGCATGGTTTGCGGGTTTGTTAGGATCCCTCGTTAGGAGTAATCCGAATGTAAAAACTAGGATGAAGGAAGGGGCCTTAATGTACATGTGGAGCTTTATCTAGAATTTTAGGTCAACATGGAAACAATTGATGGAATGCTCTAGAATGGTAGCAAATACAAGGAGAGAGAAATGAAGAGAGCTGTTTGAAAGCACAAAAGAAAGACAAAGCATAAATGACTTTCACTGCAAAGGAACTGTAACAAAAGCAAAAATACCATTGTTCCTTTTCTAGGCCAAGGATCTAGACTACCATACATAATAATGGACTTCGAACTGAGGGCTTTCTTTGATCCCATCATTTTCGCCGCCACCTATTAAAGGACAAGTTCACCTTCATCTTATAGACATGTGGGTTGAGTAAATGCAGCAATATTAGTAGAACACATCAGTGAGAGTTTGAGCAAAATCGGACAATCCGTTGAAAAGTTACGAATTTTTGAAGTTTCTGTTCAGTCACGGCTGGATGAAAAGACTACTAAAGTTGGTGATGTCACATGAGTACAACGATATAAAGAAAGAATAAAGAAAATTCAACATATTTCCATTTTTCTCGCATAACAAAAGAACACTCGACTTCTCTCTTTAAGAAGGCAGGGGGAATAATATTACCCTTAACATATGTAAGTAGTAAGTCGAAGAAATGTGTACTTTATTCAAAAAGTAAAGTTTTGTGAAATTCTCTTTTTATTTTCCTTGTATAGTTGTACGCATGTGGCATCATACACTGTAGTAGTCTTCTCTTCCAGCAGTGACTGCGCAGATACTTAAAATATTCGTAACTTTTGAACGGATTGTCCAATTTTCCTCAAACTTTCCCTGATGTGTTCTAATAATATTGCTGCATTCTCTCAATCCTTATGTATATGAAGGTGAACTTGTTCTTTAAGTGCACCTTAACGAGTATGTTTGGACAATGGCGGTTGCGTAATCGTGCATCGTCATTGACAAAAGAACCGTTTCCCTCATTTCGGTCTTATTTGACCGAGGTGCCTTTTCAGACTCGAACGAGTGCATTTGAATCGACACCAATGATTGTTAGGAGTAAACCTGAAAACGTGACAAATTTTGTGTTGCAAAATTGGTAGTTACTAAAGTGGACACTCGTGTTATATTACTTAATGGTCAGACTTACATGTCGTCTACCGTTACTGTTCACGTTAGCACCGAAAAAATGCGCGAAAATGGGGAAAATGAGATTACAAATCAAATTCAAGGTGCCAAAAATTTGCTGTTCCTTGTAAGCTTGTGCATATTGCAAATTAAATTGCTTGTTCGATGATTTCCCAAGATACAGTACAACTGCATGTATATTCTCGATTTCAGAGAATGAATATCTTTGGTTTTTCAGATTTATCGGAAGTGCCGTCTTGCTTTTATACGCGCTTGCTGTCGGCGGTGATGATGAGATTAAAGGAAGAGAGGACGTTAAAAATGTTTTTGTAACACCTTTGACAGAACAGATGCATGAATTATTTAACGAGAGATGATTGTCTATGTGTAGTACAAAGTGTATTTATGTCCATGGTCTCAAATTAAATCTTTGTATACTGAATCATTTTGAGGAGAAAATAAAGACGATATGTCTGTTGATTTAACATGTTCTTCAAATTTTACTTTTATTAGCCTAGTGCATCCTACCTATTATGCTTTCTTATCATCAGATTCTGTCACTCGTCGGAAGTTTTGTGTTTTTTAATTCTTTTTGTAACCCACTGATGTGTATCGTATCACAATCCCATGAATCCGTCTTGTATCGATCGACCAATCATTGGTCGGAGTCAGACGTGACAGGCGTGATCTGATGAGGAGAGATCGTCGGATGTGATAGTCGTGGAGCCAGCGGAAAGACCTCATCGTAACATATGTTTTGAATCTCCCAACCAAGCGATGATGACCACTTCTGGATTTTCATAAGGTGTGTATCCATTGACCAGACACGCCCCACCCCCAAACACCACTCCCCTACACACACACACCCACACTCACTCACACACTCACCAAACTATGCACTGCATAATTGGGATCCATTGTTACGAACCATGCACCATCCATCAACATTTCTGAACTTCATTTCCCAATTCTATCTTCTCTTCATGTTTAATTATTTGAAGACCGATATTGGCAGATTTTATACCGTAGAGAGGAAATCCATTCCAGAACAAATGAACTCCAAGAACGAGAAAAAAAACCCACAGAACGCCCCCACCCCCCCCTCCTCCAAAAAAAAAGAAAAAAAATCGGATAAGAAATAAGGAAGGTATATGACATTCATTTGGAAATTTTACATTTCTTCTGAAAATATTTCTCGACCATTATTCAAATGAGCGAGTCGATGATGTCATGCCTCACAAATTTTTCGCGGATTCCGGCCCTTTTAGGGTTAATGCAGAATCCCTTGTCAAGTCGCATGTACCAATAACTGAATTTACAGAGCAGGAATGAACAGTGTTGTTAAGGAATCCCCTGCTATGTGGTTGATGGCATGGAAATGTGAATACAAAGGAAATATATTACAACGACATGAATACCATGTAGCGTTAGATGAGGATGCATTGTGATGATTATGAGCAAACAGTAAAGTCGAGATTCAACAAAATTAAATAGCATAGGCGCCAACACATACACAAAATGCCCAATCATGCAGGGAGTATTGATAGTATGGGGGATTCTTTTTTTTTTTCGCCAACCGCAAACTCTGTATGAGGTGAGTTGTACAACCCTATAGAGATAAAACTTCATTGGATCCAAAAGGAATGAACCCACGATGATCCCGGACAATAGAAGTAAGAATTGTGATAATAAAAGAAACACCTATCATCACAGGTAATGAACTGTGGAGCAAGATAAGATTTTGTTTGCCTGTCTGGTGGCTAATAAAGAATATAACCCATATCCGTTACCATAACAAAAAACATTGAGTTTCCTATTTTTGTGGTCAAAAGTATCAAAATTTGTCCTTGAATGTTAAAACATCAAACACGGAGAGAAGAGATATTCTGAATGAAGTTCAGTGATATAATGGATGGTGGTTTAATCGGTAGTGAATTGCCAGTATACAGTGTAGTTTGTAAGTCTGTATGCATGTGTGTGTGTGTCAGGGAGGGGTGGGGGTGGGGGGGGGGGGGGTTAAGGTTGATGGATATAATTATAAGACATCGCCTTAGTTGCCGGAAATCAAAAATTAAGTCACAACTGTTTTGCTTTCGAGCATGTTATTTCAGTGGATTCGTCGTGTTAGTCGAATTCATATTTCATAAACTGACAAAAATCGCAATTGGTAGGCCTACATGTAACACGATTTCGTAGTCCAAATATTGTGTAATCTGATGTTAACTGTACCTCGCGTATTACAAGTCAGAGGTGTTCTCGCTGCGGCTACTTGATAGCACAAGGAGGTAGGCCTACTGTAGGCCTACTATCTATAGGCGAGCTTGCCTAGTACCTCCTTGCAAAGACTAGACATGACTGCGTGATCATCGGAAATGAGGTTTAATTCTCAGCGTTTTGTTGACTTTACGTCTGCGAATTGAAATGTTGCATGCAGACACTTGTGTACGTGGCTCTGTGCCAAATGCATACGATTATCTGTTTGTGTGCGTCCCACCATGGTCCCACGAACCCTTCACGTGCACCGTACACAATGGTCGGCCATTGTGATTGTACACATTCAAATTCATGGGGAAGCTATGTTTATTCAAATTCAAATTCAAATTCAAAGGTTTTATTTTCACTTCTTTCAACAGAATGTACAAAAAATATAAATTCGACATACGTTTGAAGGAATGATACATAGATAGCAAAGGATAGCATTTGTCAATAATCATTACAAATTTAGGCATTTTTCATACAGACATATTTATACATTCTGCCAAAAAAAGTGGAGGTACCCACTCAAAAGACTATGCTTGTACAACGTGGGCACCTCACAGGAAGAAAAAAAAAGGTGAAAACTTAACTACAAGTGTGCGGGATGAAAAAAGAAGTGGAAAAGGGGAAAGGGAAGAAGCATAAATACAAGTAAAGAGACGAGACAACTAAGAACAAAAAGCCTAGATCAATCGGTACATTCAAGATCAAACCAACAGAGACTATTAGCCATATTAGAAGTGTAGAGCATTAAAAGCGACGAGAAAGTGATATATACAATTGTATGGAATTGCTGATAGCAGAACGCATTATCTGTTCTGTGAAGGCACGTAAGTTTGCAATAGGAAAAACAGGGGATGCGATGCGGAATTCCGCGAAAGACGCGACCTAACAAGCCTATGAAAAATCAATAGCATCCTGGTGCTTACAAAACCTACTTACTGAAAAAAATAAACAAACAAAATTAATTTCTTTCTGTTACATTATAAGACTTAAGAAGGAATGATTTCAATCTTTTTTTGAATGAAAACAAAGAAGGAGCATTTTTTATGTCTGGACTAAGGGAGTTCCAGAATCTTGGGCCTGTATATATAAATGTCTGCTGAGCTAAAACCGTTCTAAGCAGGGGCAAATGAAATTCATTAGACTGTCTTGTTGGGTAACTATGGTATGTCAGGTTACGAGGAAACATAGAATCGAATATAAGCGGAAGACAGTTATTATTATAACTATACATAAATTGTCCTAAATGAAATAAAAACAAATCCTTAATTTTCAGAATCTTATTTTCAGAAAACAAAGAAGCTGTATGAGAGCAAGGAGCGGCATTACAAATGATTCGAAGTGCCTTCTTTTGTAACAATAAAACCCTATCTAATAATGTTTGATGCGTGTTTCCCCATGCCAAGATTCCGTAATTTAAATAAGGTAGTATCAAAGACGAATACAGTATGAATAATGAATGTTGGGGAAGAAACAATTTGAACCTGTTAATGACGCCTATATTGCGCGAAATAATTTTACAAACATAATCTATATGAAATTTCCAAGAAAGTTTATCATCTACTGTGATTCCAAGAAATGTTGTATATGAAACACTTTCTAAAACAGTGTCATCAAAATAAATATCCATATTCAAATTATCTAAAGTGTTACTAAAAAACATATACTTGGTTTTATTGATATTCAGGGACAGCTTATTAGCTCGTATCCAATCTCGTAAATTTTGTAACTCCGCATTTACTGTGTGCACAAGAATATTTGGATCTTCATGTGAATAAAACACATTTGAGTCATCGGCGAAAAGTATGAATGATAACACTTGGGAGGAAGCACATAAATCATTAATATAAACAATAAACAACAACGGCCCCAATATACTACCTTGTGGCACGCCACACATTAATTCTCTCATATCAGAGTTATAATTATTTATTGAAACATATTGTTTACGATCAGTTAGATAACTCCTGAACCACTCCAAGGCCTTCCCACGTATACCATAGTGGGACAACTTATAAAGCAATATATTATGATTAATAGTGTCGAAGGCCTTGGAGAAGTCCAGGAAGATACCGATCAAATGAGAGTGATTATCTAAAGCATGTGCTACTTTATCCATAAAATTCAAAAATGCATGAGAGGTGCTATGCTTTTCTCGAAAACCAAACTGGGAGTTTGTCAGAACACAATGCGTCTTCAAAAAATTCATTGTTCTTTTATACATAATTTTCTCTAAGATTTTTGATATACAAGATAATAAAGAAATAGGTCTATAATTACTAATATCCAGGTTGTCACCATTCTTAAATATAGGAATAACTTTTGCTATTTTCATTTGTTCCGGAAACTGACCGTTTGACATTGACAAATTGAAAATATACACCAAAGGATCCACAATAGAATATATTGCTCCTTTTAAAATCATATTGCTTATATCATCATAACCTGCACTTTTTTTATTTTTCAAACCAGAAACAATATCAACAACCTCATACCTAGTGGTAGGAGTAAAGAATATAGAATGTGTATTATACTGATTCAAAAAATCAGTAAAATGTTTATCAGTATTGGGAATTTCTTGAGCAATATCTTCTCCAATAGTTGTAAAATATTTATTGAAAATATTTACAATATCTTGAGAATTATCAATAATCTTGTCATCAAATCGAATTTTTGATATACCAGAGATTTCGGTAGATGTATTCATAGCTTGTTTTAACACATTCCACGTACTTTTTATATCATATCTATATCTCTGCAATTGCTTATGATAATACTTTTTCTTTTCTATACGTAATATTTTTGTGAGGGTATTTTGATATGATGTGTATTTCAAACGTGCTTGCTCAGTACTTTTCATCTTAAATGAATAAAACAATTTATTTTTCTATTAATAGATCGCAAAATGGACTTTGTAATCCAGGGAAGCCTTGGTGTTGTTTTATAATTCCCCCGTTTGTATTTTCTTTTGGGAATACATATATCCAAATGAATATTCAAAACATCAAAAAAATTATTCAAAGACAAATTAATGTCATCTGTATCAAACACACATTCCCAAGTAGCATTATCTAAAGAAGCACAAAAAGAAAACAAATTTTCTTGAGTTACTCTACGCCTTTCCTGACGATGAAATGAATTAACATTAATATGATTATACTTAAAATGCGTCATAACAGGAAAATGATCAGTAATATCAGACAAAATTATAGAAGAATCTGGGAGAGTTAAAACATTACAAAAAATATTATCAATCAAAGTAGCCGAATGACTAGAAACACGAGTTGGTTTGGAAATAAGGGGTAAAAAAGAAGAGGATAAGAATGTATCAAGGAATTCATCCGGTATATTGTCTGTTGTATGTTTTAACAAATCTATATTAAAATCACCGAGTATAAAGGACTCTGAGTTAGCAAATAAAGGATCTGTGAGCAACTCGGTGAGATATGATAAAAAATCTTTGTTATTAGAATTTGGGGGTCTATAAATGATACCTATCACAATATTTTTACTACCAGGAACATTAATTTGAACAAAAAGGGACTCCACAATGTCATTCATTTTACTCAACTTTTCACAAACAATACATTCAAAACTGCTTGAAACATACAAGGCAACCCCACCACCAGAACGATCGGGTCTGTTATTCACAAAAACATTATATCCTTCAAGCGAGAAAGATCGTTTGGGGCATGAAGATAACCACGTTTCAGTTAGTCCTATCACAGTAAATAAAGGGTTATTTGGGTTATCCAATAATAACTGTAATTCATCAAAATGCTTACTTAAACTCCTTATATTCAAATGTATCAACGAAAATGTGTCTTTACATAAACCCTTACGAATTTCTTTAAA
Organism: Diadema antillarum; assembly: GCF_040938485.1. NCBI lineage: Eukaryota > Metazoa > Echinodermata > Echinoidea > Diadematoida > Diadematidae > Diadema > Diadema antillarum. Next base: position 2,219,354 of record NW_027271003.1, on the reverse strand, counting down.
TTGATTCATAGTAACATAACTACATAATGGGGCTTGGGTTAAATCATCAAAATCATACTGCATTTCTTCAGCTGTTGAGTTCATATTATCTGCAACTAACTTATCATAAAAAGATGTACGCGAATTAGAAACATCATCTAGGAAATCAAATTCTGGTGTAGTAGGTCTAAATAGATCAAAAAACTCATCATCCAATACGGAACGAAAAGGCGCATTTATCCCCTCAGCCATTTTGAATGAGAAATTCTCTGACAATTGAGCGCGCAAATGATGCTAACAGGAAGAAACCAGCATAGGCATAACAGCAAAGTCGACGCGGCAGATACCGCACCGGATTCTGCGCAAAGTGAAAAGGTAGGCTGGCGCCATGTGTGACAATGAAGGGTAAGTGCCTCTCACGGGCATACAAACAAAATGTTCGGGCTAGTTGGCTGTCAGCAAAACCAGGGGTACTAGAGTAGTTAGAGGCAAGGAAATAAGAGGAACAGTGAACAATCAAGAAAACATAAAACATGACTAATGTCTCTGTAGGCTTACACTTCGTTATAAAACACAACATACATAGAAAAGAAGAGAACAAAATGTTGAGAATACACATAATGGACAATGATCTTACACGATACACTACAGTACAGGTAAATTTCTCGTATGAAACGAGGGTGTAATCCCAGTTGCGGGTAGAGCTCCCGCCAATAAGTGCTAAAAAAACATCAACAGCTGATTTATAACGAGGTACACGGAATGAGGTAGGCCTTTGTGAAAAGGATAAAAAAGAGAGTGGGATAATCGATCAAGAGGGTGAATAGTGAGCGAGCATTATCAGAGCACCTTGTATTTTGAAAAGAAATAAGTGCGGCGGGGAGAGTCTCGTCTCAGTGGACTTGAAATATGCAGAATGAAACCGAATAAACCCAAGAGCTTCAAAAGGGTAAAGATTTGAGAGACTTTGACGTATTCAATAAAAACAGAAGATCAGGTTAAGAAAGATGTGCATATATCATGAAATAAAACATGTACATCTGAGCAATTTATCGACGTGTTGACATCAATCAGCGATTTTTGTTATCAATGTGCAGCTGTTCAAAAACTTACTCAACATCAGGGTCAAGGACTTACGTAAGACATAATATGAAGAAAGAAAAAAAAATAAGAAAGAGAAAGAGAGAAAAGAATGTGTAAAGGGAAGGTGTCAGCAAGTAAAACGTATAGAACCGCATACTTCCGAACTGGGTGTGGACAAAACAACACCAATTGAACCCGGTAATCTGCTACATCGACAAAGACTTAACAAGGATAATGAACTGAGGGAATTTGATCTGTTCCTAACTTGTAACAAGACAAACAAAAATCGGAGAAAAAATCCTGTGACAGGGAACAAAACGTTTGTACTTGAACATTGAATCTATTAAAGGGAATGTGTATCGGTTCAAAAACTTGCTAAGCATTAGCGTTTAGTCAGAGGACTTGCGTAAGACAAGAAACTTGCATATCAAAACGAGTGGTAAGTGTAGAATGAATGCTAGACAAACATCAGCAAGAAAGAGAAAAAATGTACATATATTTTGTGATAATGCACGTAAAGCTGAATATTCTGTCGATGTGTTGACATAAATCAACGATTATTCTATCAGTGTGCAGCTGTTCAAAAACTTACTTAACTTCAGGGTCAGGGACTTACGCAGGACAAGAATATAAAGGAAAACAGAACAAAAGAGAGTGAGAAAAAAATGTTAGAAGGGAAGGTGTCAACAAGTAGGATACGAGGGTATGAATAGCCAGAAAAGAATAACCATTTTAAAATTGCAGAACCACATACTTCCGAACTAAGTGTGATGGGCAGAACAACTCCAAGTAAACCCGGTAATCTACGACATCGCCAAACAAAAGACTTAACAAATCTGGGACAGGGAACAAAAAAGATTGAACCTGGGTATTGGGTCAATAAAAAGAATGCGTATCAGTCATGTCGTTTCAAAGACTTGCTAAGCATTTGTTGGAGGACTTACGTAAGGCAAGAAACTTACATGTCAAAAAAGCATGTAGGAAGCATACATGACAATGAAAGCTAGAGCAACAACAGCATGCTTGTTGCAGCATGCTTGTTGTTTCCCGTCACTTTTGAATGCAGTCAAAGCCTATAGATATTTGTGTTGATCGAATAATCAGCAGAAATTTGAGTAGAACACTTCAGTGAAAATTTAAGAGAAATCAGACAATCGATTCATAGATATGAAGTTTAAAGTTTCGGTGCCGTCATTATAGATAAGGACACACAAAAACAACAACAACCGAAATTTCGTCACAACGATCAGGGGACCGTTTCATGAAACTGTTTGTCAGTGATTTACACTGACAACTGTTAAAAGCTACTGAAATCCTTGCGTCTGATTGGCTGATAGCAAATTCGTCGGTGAAAACCTCCGATGAAATCGTTGATGAAACGCCCTTAGGTCTCAAAATTACCACCATTAAATGTAAGGAATGCCTACAATAAACACGGTTATAGCGAAATTGTCGTTATAACAAAGTCCTTCCGAGGCCATTGACAAAGAAATAAGTCATTCCGTCGACGAAATGACCGATTTCGTAACGAAATCGACCGTGCGACAACACTAGGCGCGCCTAGAAAACTTATCCTAGAAGTTGCGTATCCTCGAGGTTAAGGATCAAGGTCTGAAGTAACGATCCTCGAAAATAAACGATGCTGAGGGTATCACGAATCAATTATAACGTGCGTTTGCAACAAAGGTTCCTTGAATGGTTTGTATAAGAGTTTGCGTAAAGGATCTACTGTATATAGGTCGACCTAGGTATTACAAATCACTATGTTGACTCTTGTTGATTTATAATACCCTGATAATTTTTCCAAAAAATATCTGAATGTACGTCCTATATATGTTTCATAGAAATATTCTATTTTTCTTCAGATAACTTCCATATTATTCTATTGATCAGATGATATGCATATGTGAATCAGTGCTAGAGTATATCGGCCTAATATAGGTTTTCCCGTTCATTTTCAAACTTTTGTCATTCAATTTAATAGATTTGTAGTTCAATTTCGTCTCGAGAAATCTGGAATATGACTATCCTGGTTTCAAATTTGTCTCTTCGGATTATTTTCGAACAAAGTCTATTCATTTCAATAATTTGTCACACACAGTCGTTATTTACAATTCAAATTTGTCCGTTACACTCGCTGCTTACATAACAGCAAAAGCAATTTCGTCTTTTAGTGATCATTTTTGTCAAGTTTTTCTTCAAATTCATCTCATGTTTTTTCTGTTGTGATTTCTTGGTTATTCAATTTTCCTGCAACCGTTCACTTACACACGTGTACCCCATCCCCATACCAAAAAAGAGAAGAAACAAAAAAGAAACAAAAACAAAATAAAAAAATCACACACGGACACACATATACATTACGTACACACTTACACACAAACTTTATTCAACATGGAAAATGGCAGGAAACAAAGGTCTAATGTTCTCATTTTTTTTTTCTCTTACATTAAAACGGGCTGACACTATACACATGTAAAACTATCTTTAATCAAGTGTCTGGAAATCGTGGATCACTGGACAAAAGATTAAAATTGAATGGACTTTGTTCGAAAATGATAGACAAAAATGAATTTGAAACTAGGATTGGCATATTCCAGATTTCTCTGGACGAAATTGAACTACAAATCTATTTTATTGAATGAAAGAAAAAAGTTTGAAAATGAACGGGAAAACCTATATGATTGACAAAATGCATTAGAATGCAGCTTCCCCTACAAACTGAGCATAACTTGCATGTTTTTATGCAACGTTTTGTATTTGAGGCTGTTTTCATTGAGCGAGCAATTGATTTCCGTTGGACGCGAATGTCTCAAAAAAAGTACAAAGTTCAATATTCAGTGATTTTTTTCCTTTTTTTCAAATGTGTCCCGACTTATGTCGTGAGCCATAGGCTCTGAACTATTCTTGTGCTATTCAGTTTGTGCATGGCTGTCACAACGTTCATGTTTGTGCGAATTATGCACTGTATGATCAGCATGCAAACAAGAACACGCGACTTTTGAAATGCAATGGTAAATGTTCCGATAACCACGAGCAGAATGTTTCCGAGGGAGTTGATAAGCCTACCTGTTTAGAATAGATGTCAAATCTGGTTTCTTTTTCTTGTTCTTTTTCGTCTACTTCTTTTTTCTCCCTCGATTTTTTTTATTTCTACCTGATGTTCTGATGGTTTGTGAACGCTCTCTTACTGTGTGTATTTGTGTGTATGTGGTGCACACATTCTGTGCGTGTGTTTCCGTTTATTTATACCACAACAAGCATTTGCTTTGCCGTTCTAGCTTTCCTTACCCATCAAGATACGGTCGTATGGCGTTCTCTATACAGTAATTTAAATGTATTATGCCATCATCGTTACGTAAATTTATTCTCTAGAAATGGTTTGTGTGTGCGACAGCGCGTTTGTGTGTGTGTGCTACTATTGTATCTTATTACAATACTAATACACAAGCCAGACAGTCTCCAAACGAAAGCAGTCGGGATATATTTCGGATTTTACGAAGATTTTGCAAACACTTCGCACGTCTCGAGTACTTATTATGTCGTGCACATTATGACCAACCGTTAAATACATTTTCGAGAATAAAATCAAGAGCAAATCACGCCCCGGGATGCTGAAAACAGTCAGAAGACTGTTTATACACCTGTATACATTGTAATTATTTTTAAACTCCCGCCGAACATAGGGTTAGGGTTGAAAGAGATTTTTTTTAAAGGTTAGATTTGATGTGACGATTAAGATTAGGGTAAGGGTTGTGTTTGTGGGTAGAATTTATGTTTGGCTAAGCATGCAGATATTTCATGGGAGCAATTGTCGCAGGAGCAAGTATCATGTCTCATTAAGCCATAATTATTATTTTTGATGGTTTATTCTAGAAACAATTTCAATGAAACTATTGCTCACATTTTGTATACATGTATTTAACAATACTCAATATTAATTATACTGATTGACATTTTACAATGGTTGTTCTATCCCTATATCACATTTTAGAAGTACATGTATTGAAGCACTATAGCTGTGTTTGTGTTCATCAGCAAATGGTAAATAGTGCCTTAAAGAGTTCAAATTCAACTCAAGATTGTTGGGAAAATGGCGGCATTAAAGGTCGAGATCAAATGCACAAATGCACCTGTGAAATTTCTTTGTCTATCGTTAGAAAAGCAAAACTGACAGCTGTTTGAATCCCAGTAATTACAGCCAGTTGGAATTACATAGCTCTCGAACCCCCTTGGTTCTTGTAGTGCTGTCCCGACGGATTGTCATCGTTGATAGTGGTAGCCTTGAAATTGTACATTTCGGATTGGCATTCACACGTCTGCTTAAAACTTTACACCCATTGTGCTTTTCATAAACTATTGTTACTATAATATTGATCTCAATGGTGTGACAGTAGCACAATCTCAAGCTTCGGAAGAACAATAACAGCAACAACAACAACAAAATGTGTTGCATTGATTCAATTTCACACAAATTTATAGTGTATCGATACACACACAGATGTATATTCGGGGGCGAGGGTGCAGTAGACTAAGCTTATCAATGGCGGCAAGTTGTCGTTATGAATGTATCTGAACATGCTGAATGTACCAGCATCTGAAAGCCTGCACACAAAGACTTTTCAAGACAATGTTCCTTTTTCCCATTTTATGAGATCAGCTGCCCACGGACTTGCGCACAGATATTGTGCTTGTGATACGACTGAAGGCGCAATGTCTGTTCTAGTAGGGCCTATGCGTATCATTCACACAATTTGTACGGATTTTTTGTTTGTTTTGTTTTGTTTTGCTTTTGCTGTCTGCTTTGTTAATTGTGTCAATACATATTGAGTTGTTTATGTTAAAGGGGACATCTGGATGATTTTCAGACTTTTACATTTGAACAGCTATAAATCAGTTAAACTAAGTACAGAGTTTCAGAATCTATAGTGATTGGGATAAGGAATGAGAATGTTTTCAAAATTTATAACAAATTGCAATGAACAAGGATGATGACATGCCAGCCTCACCATAAGCATGATAAGAATGCATGAGTTGGAGCTCAAGGAAGCAGAACAAAAGAAGAAGGCATGCATAGATTTTTCACAGGTGAACTTGTTGAGCAAGTGGTATTGTAATGGAATTACACTGCTACATTTATGAAATATATGAGGCTCTGATGTCATCAACACTGTTCAGTGTAATTTGTTTAAGATTTTCTATCTATTGGTTTCTCTGCTCATGGACCACAATAAATACCACGAATCTATACATGGAGCTGTTGATTTATGTACTTCATGATGTGAAATTATGAAAATCGTCCGGAATGCCCCTTTAAATGCTGCAAGGGAATATGGCTTATATGGAATCTCTAAACCTACATTGTACACCAATTGTATGCATTTATAAGTGAGTCAAGTTATATGCAAGCAAGGCATTAAAGAGCTGACATACACATGCAAGGTTTTTTTAAAGTTTTGTTATGTACAAAATGCTCTTTGATATTTGAATGGAGTTAGAAAGATTGGAAGTTACATATGTCAATTTAATAATTATACTGCAACAGTTGTTTAAATTTTTGATTTTTTTTTAATGTGACTCTTATGAAATTTGTGTATACATGTATATATATATTTTTTTTTCGTATTGGGTAATGATTATTATGTAAACTGTGAAATTAATGTATTGTTACTAATTTAGGTGCACCAGGTGGGTTGGGGAGGATGGTGCGAGAGCCCAGGTTATTAAGTTGGCTCTTTCCAGACCCGGGCTGCCCAACCTGATGGTGCACCCATAACTCTCCATTGTATGTTTTGATTTTGTATTATGTAATATTGATGTTTGTGATTGAAAGCCAAATGAATAATAATAATAATAATAATAATAATAATAATTATAATAATAATAATTATAGTAATAATAACAAGGAAAAGTAGAAATTACGCGATGCGTAATATATGTCCCCGCCGGAAGTAACATTTTGTAGCAAAATATACAATATAGGTCAAAAATCAAGGTCAAAGGTCAAAGAAGTCAAAGGTCAAAATTCTGTGTAGAAGTTTTGAAGCCCTCACCTAGTGCCATCACATAAAGCAAACGGAATCGAAATCGGGTTAGAAATGGCGAAGGAGTAGCATTTTGTAGCAAAATGTACAATACAGGTCAAAACTCAAGGTCAAAGGTCAAAGAAGTCAAAGGTCAAACTTCTGTGTAGAAGTTCTGTGTAGAAGTTTTGAAGCCCTCACCTAGTGCCATCACATAAAACAAATGGAATCGAAATCGGCAAAATGTACAATACAGGTCAAAACTCAAGGTCAAAGGTCAAAGAAGTCAGAAACTTCTGTGCGTGCCATCACATAAAACAAATGGAATCGAAATCGGTTAGAAATGGCGAAGGAGTAGCATTTTGTGGCAAAATGTACAATATAGGTCAAAAATCAAGGTCATAGGTCAAAGAAGTCAAAGGTCAAAATTCTGTGTAGAAGTTTTGAAGCCCTCACCTAGTGCCATCACATAAAGCAAACGGAATCGAAATCATGTTAGAAATGGCGAAGGAGTAGCATTTTGTAGCAAAATGTACAATATAGGTCAAAGGTCAAGGTCAAAGGTCACAACTGAAATTCTGTGTAGAAGTTTCAAAGCTCCTATGTAGTGCTATCATATAAAGCAAACAAAATCAAAATTGGCTCATAAATGACAGAGAAGTAGCAAATTGAAGATTTTGATCAAGCACGGACGCACACACGGACAGACAGACAGACGGACAGACGGACAGACACACACACGTACGGAGCCCGTTTCATAGTCCCCTGCTCGAACTCGTTCAATAATAATAATAATAATAATAATAATAATAATAATAATAATAATAACAATAATAATAATAATAATAATAATGTGTGGTCTCCATTGCCGTTGACACTGTAATAGCATTACTGCAAGGTTGTGGTTTGTGCTTACAGTAAAAGCCACCATTCAATCAGTTGGGTTTTTTTCCTCCTCCTCGTACAACTAGTAATGCATTAATGAAGCGATATATTATGACATCACAACCTTCACAATGTTTCAGCTGTGCAAGGTCCCACTACACAAAAATGCGAGGAGTGAGAAACTTTCAAAGCGGGGTTGAGGGGGATGACCCCTTTACACACGAGGGAGCTTTCGCATAATTTATAGAATTGAAATTAAAGGGGAAATCCTGGCCAAATATAAGCTTGAATATAAGTAAAATATTACGAGTTCAACAAAATTTGATCGAAATCAGATGAAAAACAAGGAAGTTATAGTCCAGGCTAGGCTCCATAGAAAGTGCACCTAACCTTTTTTTTTTTATATATACAATGTTTTTTGATGGGTTCTTGTCAATTCGAGGGTGCTGATTCCAAATCCGATTGATGCCACTCGCGTAACCTTGAGCATTTTCGGCAAAATGCAAAAATCCAAAATGGCCGCCAGATATGCTAATTTGGCCATGATAATCCCAGTTATGTCAATTTTATGACCAATTATTCCATCAAAGTTTTTTAAATGTTTGTTCCTTGAGTAATTCTACTTGCACATGCAAGAAACTTTTCTTTTGAAGAGGTACATTTAGTATTTTAAGCTTATTTTCAATTCAAAATGGCCACCACTCCTATACTCATGTACTATATGAATGGCAAAAAATATGCATAGAAATAGAAGACGAATTTTCAGTCACATACCTACGCTTTTATCAAGTTTTTCATGTGCAATGCAAATCTGATGAGTGCCACTAGCAAAACAAGCAAACAAACAAACAGAAAATTTATTGTTTTTAGGCTTATTATATTCTTCTTAATACAAAACTTCAAAATGGATGCCACTCATATACCCCTACACAATTATGAACAGCAAAGTGTACATGGAAATAAACAAATTTTCTTCTTTTTTTTCTGTCACTCAGGTACACTATTTATCAATTTGTGTACTGATTATAAATCAGAAGGTTGTTCCTAACAAAAGCTGTTTTATTTTTTGATGCAAACATCCAAATTTACTACCTCAATCTGAATTTTCCCCTAGGAATTTGGAAAAATCCACCAAAACTTGAATTGACGCCAACATCAAAATCGTTTATCAGGAATTATTAGATATGAACGTTTGATACTTACTTGCCTTGAGATGTTCAACATCATAATATTCACTCTGATTTACTGAATTAAAAGGTTGAATCCTAGATGATGACACAAATGAAATTCCCTATTAACTGTCCCGTTCTTCTAAAAGCTATATTATACCAACTTTTCAGTCCCCTCATCCGAGAAAGAACAAGGGGCAGGGGAAATTGGAAAAAAAGGGACCACCTTACTTCCTGTCGTCAAATCTCTGAAATGAAAACAATTGCCAAAAGTTTTTCATGTTAACCCAGATGAATTATATATGGTAGATTAATTTTACCACCAGTTTTTTTTTTTCGGAGTGAATGTGTTTGCGTATAATATGATGTCAAGGGAGACTCTGAGATCTGTACAGTGCTGCCTCATTCTGAAAGCAGTGTTATAACAACTTCACACGGGGTCATCCCACAAGACCGACACCCACGAGTTCGACATTGAAAACAGGTCCATGAGTCATACAGCCCATGAGTTCGACACTAGGCAAATAAAGCCCATGAGTTCGACAATAGGCAAAAACAGCTCACGAGTTCGACAGACTCAACACGGGGCTTAATGTGTCGGTCTCGTGGGCCTTGTTAGCTTAGTGACGAACTCATGGGCTGTATGACTCGTGAGCTGTATAACTCATGGGCTATATTACTCGTGAGCTGTATGACTCGTGGGTGTCGGTCTCGTGACGTGCACCCCTTCACACTGCTTGTCTTTAATCTACAGAACTTGCAGATTCAGGATTGCTCTAGGTAACCAGACCAGCTGTGTTACGACTCTGAATGATGGCCTCCTTAAGGTGGCTGTAAACTAACTCCACTAGATACATGGTGATATAACATTCACTTCACGTAGGAAGTTTGCACATGATCTTGCCTTTACGTCTCATAGAAAGTCCTTGGATGACATGAGCTGAGTACTGACCCATCTTTGGAGACTTTGCCCCAACCTTTATAAGATTATCATCAGACCCATGCCTTCCATCTTCGTAACCATTTTGCCAACGCTATGTTCAAGGTAGCCCTCTGTGGCAAGCCTTCCAAGCATAGGCTAAGGAAGTCCACCCTCCTTCACTGGCACTCGATCACTCTCCCTCACGCTGGAAGGAAATGATGGCAAGTGTCACCAGTGCCGTCAACGCATACCCTGACCTTCCAAACACGATAGCATGGGGGGGGGGGGGGCATTTCATGAAGCGTTTTGTCTGACAATTTTGCTCTCAGCCAATCAGATGCAAGGATTTAGTAGCTTATAACAGTTTGTCAATAAGAAAAGATCAGACAAAACGCTTCATGAAATGCCCCCTTGAACAACCTGCCATCAATGCGTCTGAAATCCCACAAGCCTAGATTTCCCTCCTGTAACTTGAAAGCTTTGACTCCAAAACATTTTACAGGTTGGTGCAGATGCTGGTCTGATGTCATCTCTGATACCACCCAAGTTACCTACAACACTGTCTCTGGCCTGGCAACAGGCCATAGGGCTTCAACTGGTGGTGATCAAGCCAGTCTTCACGTCTTCATTCTGTTTCTATGGCAAATAATCGCCCTCTGACCCCTGAGGAAGTGCTGAACATCATAAGATGTGGTTGCAATTAAAGCAATTGCAGGACTAATATGCATCTTTAGCCTGAGAATTCTGCAAATTTGGGGCTGATGTCGCCTGCTGCCAAACATCCAATTAAAGGGTTCTTTAAAGACAATAAAAATGACAGTTTTAGTTTTAAGACAAGACTGAATGAAATCATGATGTCAAAGTGAACACCTGGGAACTGTGAGAGAACTGAAAGAGGTATCTCACATTGCTCCTTGATTGATGTTTAATGAATAGTTTGTACTGTATTGCGTTTGGACAGTTTCGTTTATGCCTTCACCAGTTTTTGTTGTTGTTTTAATTCAAGAAGAAAATCAAGTTTGCTCGATAATATCAAGGCGGTACTTTTAAATTATATCATATCAAAGTGATGGAGGTTATGATCCATTTCAAACTCGCCTCAGGACTCCTCCCTCCCCCCCCCCAACTCCTTGCTGAAAAAAAAAAACAAATCTACAATGTAAAGGTTTTTTTAGCTGTGTCATTAATGTCCAATGTTTTTTTGTCTGCAACCATGTATCTCTGCATTTACTGTACAGGATTTTTCTGTACTTTGTTAATATGGTTTTAGGGGAATGCATATTAGAAACTTTGCTTTCTAGCTTCCCCTCCATTTTCAATATTATTTGATAAATACCATGCATCTAGGCTTCTTAATATATAGTGTTAGTATTACATTTTAATATTCAACCTGCATGTAGAATATGATGGTATATTGATTTCTTGCGAGACGTTTAGTGAACTTATATTCGTTGTAGAGACAAAGTGAAATATATAAGAAATTGTGTTAAACATCGTAAGGTTTATGAATATCAAATGCTCAAATATACATGTAGGCCCTCAATATTGTAAGTGACACCCAACACATTAGTATTGCACATGCAACACTTTATGAAAGCGTAGGTACGGGACTGCAACAGTAAATTTGTTCTATATGTCCATGCATATGTTTTGCCATTCATATATAGTACATAAGCATAGGAATGGCGGCCATTTTGAATAAAAAATGAGCTTTAAATACTAAATGAACCTATATGAAATGCACATTCTCTTGCAAATGCAGATTGAGTAACTCTAGGAACAGAAAGTTTGGTGGATTAATTGGTCATATAATGCACATTTTTGTGTTTATCACGGCTGAATTAGCATATCTGGCGGCCATTTTGGATTTCTGCATTTTGCCGAAAATGCTCAAGGTTACGCGAGTGGCATCAATCGAATTTGGAATCAGCACCCTCGAATTGACAAGAAACCGTCAAAAAACATTGTATATATCAAACTAGAAATGTCGCTAAGGCGACTGCTATGCCTCCGCCATAATGCATGATTCTCCTAATAGGTCTATAGGACAATGCATAATTACATTTTCACAATATTGGCAATATTGTCACAAATGTGTTGAATGTTCACCTTCCTTTACCTAGGTTTAATTAGATGAATAGGAGAGCATGTATTTGGGGATTCAAGGACTTTAACTTGACTTTGACCCATTCATAAGTGTATGAATACTGTAATTTTCAAGGTATGGAGAAAAAGTGTAATTTCTGTATTGAAAAGTACACTGTTACCATTTTCTTTTGGCCTTTGACCCTAAAATTCATAGGATAATCACTGTCAGGCAGAACATGCATAAATATGTAGTAAGTTTCAAGATAACTTGAGCCACTTCTGAGATATGGAGGAAAAAGTTAGTTCAGCACTTTCCCTTGATCTTTGATCTTTTGACCTTTGAGGCAAACCCCCACCCCCCCCCCCCCCAAAAAAAAAAAGAGAAAAAGAAACTTTTCAGATAATCTAGGTTATACATGCATACACCAAGTGTAAAAAAAAAAAAAATTGCTGGCATTACATAAATGTGAGGGAAATAGTAACAATTTGAAGTGTTGCACTTGACCTTTGACCCCTGACCTTTGACCCTATGAACCCTAGATTCTCTAGATAATAACTGCCAGTCAGTACATGTTTATATACTATGTTCCATGAAGATACCTTGAACAATTTCCAAGGTACGGAGAAAAAAAGCGAAGTTTTAATATTTTAACTTGACCTTTTGACCTTTGACCTTTGACCTCATGACCCAAAACTTTCACCAGAGAATCTTAATTGGGTAATACATGTATACACTAAGTTTCTTCTTAATATCTTCAGGCATTGCATAGATATGGAGGAAATAGTGAAATTTTACGTATTTGACCTTGACCTTTTGACCTTTGACCTTGACCATGTGCACCCAAAAGTTGATAGGCACAACTTCACCCCCTCATACACATACATGCCAAGTTTCATTAGGATATCTTAAAAGGTTTTGATAGTTACCCTGTCCACAAAATTTATTACGGACGGACGGAAGGACGGACGGAAGGACGGACGGACGGACGGACGGACAACCCGAAAACATAATGCCTCCGGCACCACTTCGTGGCGGAGGCATAAAAACAAGGTTGGATGCCTTCTAGCCTGGACTATTATGACATTTGAAAGTTTCGCTGTTTCGGGGGGAAATAGTTCTTGAACAGTCAATATGAATATGCAAATGGCAAAGTGAGCAGTCATTCCCTCACAACTTACCATATAGTTTGTACATAAAATTTCAAAATTTCCAGTTTTTCATTCAAACGCAATTATGCCCAAGGCTCAAATCCTCGTATGTCTAAATGATCACTATTCTGAAGTTATTCAACTAGGAATAATGTCATGTTTCAGACTTCAACGACAAAAACATTGCGTTTTCGTCATTTTTTTTTTTTTGTACACGATCAATGGAAAATTGGCAGGGTATGGCATGTGGTTAGCTCACTCATTTGCACAGTTATATCCACTGTACGAGAACTGTTTTGCAGCAATTAGCAAAACTTCAAAATATCATAACTTCCTTATTTTTCATCCGATTTCTGTCAAATTTTTTTTACTGTTGAACTTGCAAGATTTCACTCTTTTTTATCAGACTAATGTAAATTTGGACTGGATTTCCTCTTTAAGTGATCTTGTGCATATTTTTGGTGATACATTTGGACAAATTTCAATGAAAAAATCGGGTTACAAATGGCGAAGGAGTAGCATTTTGTAGCCAATGTACAATATAGGTAAAAAAATCAAGGTCAAAGGTCAAAGAAGTCAAAGGTCAAAATTCTGTGTAGAAGTTTTGAAGCCCTCACCTAGTGCCATCACTTAAAGCAAACGGAATTGAAATCGGGTTACAAATGGCAAAGGAGTAGCATTTTGTAGCAAAATGTACAATATAGGTCAAAAATCAAGGTCAAAGGTCAAAGAAGTCAAAGGTCAAAATTCTGTGTAGAAGTTTTGAAGCCCTCACCTAGTGCCATCACATAAAGCAAACGGAATTGAAATCGGGTTAGAAATGGCGAAGGAGTAGCATTTTGTAGCCAATGTACAATATAGGTCAAAAATCAAGGTCAAAGGTCAAAGAAGTCAAAGGTCAAAATTCTGTGTAGAAGTTTTGAAGCCCTCACCTAGTGCCATCACTTAAAGCAAACGGAATTGAAATCGGGTTACAAATGGCGAAGGAGTAAAAAAAGTTAGGAAATAGAGATATTCATGGAAAATGGGAATGGTCTACTCTTTCTGCTAATCATTCTTTCATTCAAAGTTCTTGCCAGCAGTCATGAATGGAAAACTATGTGGTGGGCCAAAGTTCAGTGACCTTAGATTGTGAGAGATTTTTGTCCAAATTTTCATTAGCCTATCTACATTGTACACCAAATGGTCTGTAGCTTACCTCAGCAAAGTATCAAGTAAATCAACCAAAGATCATTGTTTGTTTGTTTGTTTATCTTTTTCATTTGTTCATTTGTCTTTGGTATTGTCGTGATGTGATTTGTGGTGTGTGGATGGACAGACACGCAAAGTAAATAGTGGACCCAACACCCCACTCCTTTTTTTTTTTTCTTTTTTTTTTTTGCCAGGGCAAAAAAATAATGTAACCACTGTCTAAGGACCTCTTAGTCAGCCCATATTTCTGACACTTGAACCAGTCAACAAAGACAGCAACAAATAAATAAATAACAAACACCTATGAAAATGTTTGTGCAACGGCTCTCTGCAGGAAACATCATGTGATCTTTGAACATCATGTGACCAGCTCTCTGCCATCTGGTAACGTTTGCCTATTCCTCTAATGGCAGACAGGAAATTGCATACTTCAAACGGAAGCATGCACACATAGGATGTATCAGGCAATAATAAAACCCTGGCTTGCTTGAAATACCAGTTAGATCAAAAATCACTCGGGGGGGGGGGGGGGGGGGGGGGGAGCATGTACAATGCATTTGTGTGTGTAGGACAGTTGCTTTGAAATGTAGTTCTCCAACAAACGATTCATGCTGTTTTGCCGGCTTCTTTACATGTAGATTTAAAAAAAAAAGAATCTTGATAATTTTCACCTTAGAATTTCTTAATAAGAGTCATCGCACTTTAAATTCTCACTATATCATTATCTTGGTAGTAATATCAATACACTGCAATACTGTATGAATGTACTTATACTCACTGAGGATTTCTTAACATTTCTTCTTTCAAGAAGTAACTGGAAAAATCCTTACTGGTAGCAAGAATCCTTTGTATTTTTTTTTTCATAAACTGACAAGCACAACCCCTACTTTGCGTCACAGTTGTACACATTGCTTTATGCAAGTAGGTAGGGCAATGGGTCTGTTGGTATGTGTGTCTGTTGTATGAACAAGATATCACTGGTTCAAGACTCAACAAAAAGGCACGCTGAGGCACTGTAGAATGAAAGTTCCCCTCTAAAGTGCATGTAAACGTTAGAGCACTCTGTACCACAGACGAGACATACATATGGATAAACGATCACGAATGAGTGAGCTGAAGTTCACGCAGGTACTCTAAACAAATAAACAAACAAACAAACAATCAAACAGAAAACCTTCTACATCACTTCTCACAAAGAACGGGGTGCACTCTCATTGACTTGATCTTGCCCAGACTCACTCCCCGAGGCCAACCGACCTGAACTATATCCACATACAAAACAGGCACACAAAACAGCATTATCCTTTGAATTGCACTGCTTTCTTGCAGAGGAAGGCATTTATTCTAGCACTGCACATCATTGATGCATATTGCTGCCTGTTTTAGACATTGTTGCACAGTCAAATTTATGATTTCATTTAGATAACTAAATGATGCATGTCCTTTTTTACCTGTCTTATACAATATCCACTACTGTGCTTCCATTTCTGAGTTTGCATCATTCTACACTTCCTGCTTAACCGCTTTCTTTCCTAGCATTGAAATTTTGAATTGATATGATAAGAATGGTGAGGGGACTGAAACTCACAAGATGAGTTTTCAAACAAACAAACGATCAAAATTCTATACCATGTACAGGAAAATTCATTGCTATAACAGTAGTCACTAAGGAACGACAGCCCCCCCCCCCCCTTTCAACTTCATTCAGCTGTTCATTCTTGGCATCAGACTACTGTAGAAGGGGCATGATGCAGGCGGTGGGCACACAATTAGGGACCTGATATACTGTTAAAATGAAAATTTCTGCAGTGTTGAAATTTTCGCCCATTTTGCACAACCACAAACCAGCGTGAAAATAAAAGCATGCAATATATTTGCTTGCTATAGGTCTCAGTTATTTGTGAATAGATTCAGCGGAATGTAAAACATTCGAAACTCATCTTACCCGTCCAAGCGCAAAATATTACTCACACAAAAATATCCACTTTTACAGTAATGCCCAATACAACAAACTTTATTTTTCAGTCTTTGTAATAAGAAATCCTAAGTTTTTGATCGCTTTTGACAACTGGTAAGGTAATACTATTTGGCATATACATGTAACCCAATGACTACAGCATACCCTGGTCCCAAGAATATCTTAATGAGGATTTCACTTCCTTTAGGATTTGACAATGAAATATAAGAGTTGGTGATCATGACATGGTTGAGGCAAACAGAGGTATTCATTGTTTTGAGTAAATATATAAACCCTTTAATTAATCTTAGAATTGTACGCTCTTCAATATTTCATGTAAGTGGTTTCTAATTGTCTCACACAAAGTTAAAACCTGAATCTCAATTGTAACCTGAATCTCAATCGTAAAAAGCCTCCCCCTTCTTTTATTCCACTATGCTGTACATTCTTGGCATCAGAACTGCATAGGGCATGATGCACGGGAGGCACACAATAAGGGGCCAGGGCTCTGTTGCATAGAAGATGAGATCAAAACATAAGTCAGAAATCAAACATAAATCTCTGAATACTCAATTCTGATTGGTTGCTTTTCTGGCTTATGTTTGATTGCTTGCATCTTTATATGCAATAGAGCCCTGATATAACAAAATGCCCAATACAACAAACTCTATTTTTCAGTCTCCAGGATACAAAATTCCAAGTTTTCAATTGCTTTTGACGACAATTATGATATTAGGGAGCTTTAGATTTTCGCGACGGGGACGTACAATGTACAGAGGAAAAAAAAAATGTTCTGAGCATGCCAAAAGCGCTCTCAAGTCGATCTATTTATAGCTCTCGTCGTCTGAGTTTTTCACTATGCGTTCTGGGCTATTTTTAGGTCTACTAAATTTATGACACAGAGAGCTACTTGATGCACCAATCATCTGGGGGCGCCATTTTATTTTTTATACGTTGCATCCTAGCGTAATCTAAAGCTACTTTTCAGCACAACGCAGGGAGAGAGGAGAACGTGCAACGCACTCGTCGTCTCGAAACGTCCGCGCCGTAAATCTAAAACTCCCTTATAATCATACATTTATGTAGAACCTAATGACTATAATATACCCTGGTCCCAAACATCTCTCAGTGAGGATATTATTTCCTTTATGATTTGACAATGAAATACAAGATTTGGTGATCATGACATGATTAGATGTCCTTTAATAGAGGTATTTATAGTTTGGAGTAAATATCATATGTTGTCACCTATTAGGATGCAATAGAACACCTGCAACCCATGAAATAATATTGTGTAATATCTGGCAACATTAGTATTTTTTGATCTGTTCCAATATGATCAGCAATCAGAAAAACTGAACTCATACAAGTAGAAAAGACTTTACAGGAATACAAATTAGCTTACAAACTAAAAGGTGGGATAATCTATGCAAAAAAAATCAAACTCACTGATGTACTCTCATCCACGTATAAAGGTGAAATTCCTGAGGAATACTACCTGTGTAGCTTGGGGCTTTAAGAGAACACAAATGTAGCTTCTATTCTCATCATGCCTGTCAAACAATCTTTATTGACAAACACAACTCTTCTAGAGAAAAACAAACTACTCAATCACTTATTGTTATTGGTTTTTTTTAAGTTAGATTACATGTACATTTGAACAAAAGTAATTGTTTTTCTCATTACTATCTTGTGGGCAACAGCTACAAAATCAGAGCCATCATAGTCCCACCCATGGGCGAGTTGTTATCTGTGCATTTAGCCTCACTGGACAAAACACACACAAATGCACACACAACACAGTAAAGCACATTTTTCTCCTTTTTCATCACAGTTAGCACCACTAATTCAGAAACTACATCATGCGACTCTCTGCTATCTGCGGCAGTTGGCAAGGTGACGGTCGTCAAGGTGACAGGCGAGATATGTCCTCCAGTCGGGAACTCAGACTGAGCTGATCCTCGGAGGCCGACGACTTGCCCAGGGACACCACGTACATCTCTTTGTAGGCTGACAGCATCTGCTGAGACCTGGTAAGCAAGGATACCCAAATTTGATCATGAAATCAGTCAAGAGAATGAAGACAAGCTTAGAAACATCAGACACACTTCGTATATACCTTAACCCGTTGAGGACGAGTCCCGAGTATACTCGGGCAGGTGTCTATGGTAAATGCATGTTGTAGCAAAATCAAACCGTCCTCAACGGTTTAACTGCCTTACTGGATACTGTGCGTGTCGTATGTTTCAAAATCTTCATTTTCACACCAAAATATTGCATCTCATAATACGAATACAACATACAGTTTATGTCACCCTCCATGCTGGGAACTCATAATAATTTCTCATGAGAGAAGACAATATTTACATCTTATCTTGTCATTGTGGTTTTTAACAGCAAATTCAGCAAATTCCATCACACGCAAAATTGTCTAATGGGTCCTAATTCCTCAAATATTATGCTTGCGATATACGTGCCATACAGAGTGTGAGAATATTTTATGAAACAAACTGACCTTTTCTTCCCACTGTTTGAGAGTTTGACAAGTTGGAGAAGGACAAACTGGAGACGAGATTCAAAAATGGCCAGAAGTCTTTTCACCTCTTCCATCTCAGACTTGCTGCCTTCCGCATTATCGTCGTCCTCCTCCTCCTCTTCCTCCTCCTTCTCCTCCCGTTTCTTCTCCTCCCCCTCCTCTTTCTTCTCCTTCTCCAGTTGACGTTCATGCCCTTCTCCCTTTCCCGAGACTTTCACTTTTGAATCTGCGTGCTGCTCTTTACAACAGTCTGCATCACTTAAACCAACTGCCTGATCTCCCAGGTTGGATCTGTCCTGCTCTGTCCTCCTCATTTCATCATCTTGCTCGAAAGATGATGTGGCAGGAGGCGACAAGGCTCTTCCTTTGGGCGCGTGCCTGACCCTACCCCCTTCCTTCATCGCTCCATCTTCTCCCCCCTCTTGTCCTGCTCCCTCTCCTTCCCCTCCAGGGCTGCGCCCTCCGTCTCCAACCCCTGCAGTGGTGACGTCTCCCACTGTTCTTGCCACCCCTGGGTCCAGCGTGACCTCCCTCGCGGGGACCGCTGCCTCAGCAACGCCACATTTTGATGTGCTCATCCGAGATGACTGCTGGGCAGGAGACTCTGCCTGCTTTGCAGCACCCTGGTCTAGCTTTGTTGCGGTTTGTGTTGAAGGCATGGACGAGGGCACAATGTAAAAACTCATTTTCTCCAGCTGGGGCATGACTTGCCTACAGCCAAGCAGGATCGCTAGAGCGCCCTCTAGTGTCTTGAAGCGTGTTGCTGCTCCTGTTTGACCTGGAAGGGGAAGAAAATATAACACTATGATTTCAAAAAGTGGATATGGGAATGCATAAACTTAATTTTGAGACTTTGTAGGTGAGCCATGATGTCACTGATTACAACTGCCTGACTGTTTATAACTAACAAAATGAAAACCATGATAAAATTTTGTTAGACAAGTTTAATTTAACAACTTTCAACATGCTCTGTTTAAAAGTCATCCTTGGCAACTAAGGCAAAAATCTACAATGATTTCATGCCATGGGAAGAATTTGGTCTTTTTTTAGTTCATTTTAAGATAAGAGCAAATTTGGTGAAGATTGAGGCTAATGTCACTTGGACACATACAACATGAGAAAAGCATCCTCATATCCAAATTTGATATGTGACCAATATAACAATATCGTTTCAAAAAAACATGCACAGCTTTCATATTCTAAAGTTGATTTCTAAAGCTTATTCTATGAAACTTCTGCAACTTCTGTTTCTTTGATATTACTCCGTTCATTAAGGTTGTCTACAGCACGAGTCCAGCATTTTGCCGCAGGCACGTTGCAAGCACTAGGCTCTCACCTTCCAGCTGGTGCTCCAGCAGGGCCACTCTCTCCAGCTCCACCCGTAGGAGTTCCACCGGCCGATCCAGTTCCCGGAAGAGCTTGACCGCCTTGGCGTAGTGCAGCTCAGAGAGGGAGCGAGTGTGCTTCTCCTTCTTCTGGGAAGACTGCTAAAGTGGCGAAAGGAACACAGAACATAATCTCTCAATACGTGGCAAGGGGAAGACATCTCAACTTCTTAATGCAATGAATCTTGTGAGACATTGAATTCCATTTTTTTTTTTAAAATCAGTTCTCATTTAGATTGCAAGACTTACTGTCAACTATGATTGTTACAGATTGTTGTGCAGGGTGTTTCAATGGTTTTAAGCAGGCAAGGATGCCAATCTTGCTAACAATGTTGCCATACATCATACTTTCATGTACATATATTAAACATGGGTTCATTTGCATGTTAGATGACATTTTAATCATAATTTGATCAAGGGAATGAAAGTTGGCCATCTATATCCATGTATATCGGATAAGCTAAGCAGGTGAGTAAAAGACACTAACTTTGAGAAGGCTCACATCATCATCATCATCATCACCATAATCATCAATATCATCATCATTACCATCTATATCATCACCATCATTATTATCATCATCATCATCATTATTATCATCATTCATAACCATCATCAACATCATCACCATCATCATCATCATTATTATCATCATTCATAGTCTTTGGAACCCGTTCTGTTCTTCGTTAAGGTGTTTCCAATATCAAATTTGCCTAAAGATTACTGTAAAATCAGATATTTTGAAGTGCATGACACTTTCACTAATTTTGCAAGGAGCCAAATTTCATGCGAGTAAAATGCATGAGAAAGTGTTTGTCGACACAACATACTAAATGCAGTGGCGATTAGCAAAAGCTTCATGATTTTTTCACGAAAGTTTCATTTCAGTTTCATGCTGCGAATGTTTACAGTACAGTACACTCCCGTTATAACGAACATGGTTATAACGAAATTCCGGTTACAACAAAATAAACATTCAGGTCGCAAAATTATCCTTTCTATGATTTTCAGAGTTAATTTGTTCGGTTACAACAAAATAAAAATTCAGGTCGCAACATTATCCTTTCTAAGATTTTTAGTGTTAATATGTTCGGTTATAACAAAATTTCAATATAACGAATGAAAATTGCTGGTCCCATGGACTTCGTTATAACAGGGGTCCACCGTATATCATTACCAGGTAAGCTACAGGTGATGATTGCTGCAGAAATGTAAGAAGACAATCCATACACAAATGTTCCCCGAAGATTCAATTGCAAATACGCTGATAATTGCATAGGAGTAAACACAATTGCTGACACAGGTTCTACTCTGTCCTCTACATTATACACAAAAACACATTTTTCTTATGGATCTCCAGTTTTGCCTAAATGAGACAAAATTGTCAAAACCAGGGTGTTCTTTCCATGTATACCATAAAGGTCCTTGAATGTTGAGACACAAGAACAAACAACATCTCAAGACAAGAAAAAACAACAGCTCAAGAAAACGTCTGTGACCTCTTCATAGACCTCCTTCTCATAAAAATATCTGTACATGAAACGACAGCTTTTATAGTGTTGAGACATAGTTCTCTTTTAACCCTGTATGCATCAAGGCACTTGCCAAGTTTTTTTAATCAGCATGCAGTAACCCATCCAAATTTTACTCGGGTGTAAAGTTACCAAGCCCACTGAGGTGTAGCAGTGTGCCTCGGTCCAAAAGGAATGCCACGACAACACAAGGGGGATTAGGTGGATTAGGTAATCTCTATTGAATTAAGAACTATTTTTAGGACATCTGTACCAATCTGCACAGAAGGCTCTCCAGCACGCCTGCCAATATTAATTAGACCGGAAGTCGAGGAGACAAGCATTGGTATACCTCTGCCAAAGATTGCGTAGATATTGGGGGATGGTCCTGCAGAAGACAAGCCATGTTGAAATACGTCGTGCAGAGCTCCCAGGTGATCGACTCGTGCAGCAGGGCCTGGCCGCGCTTGCTACCCAACATCTGCAGCGCCCTCGTGTAGCAATCTGCTGCCTGGGATGCATCAGAACCAGTCAAAAAATGTTGTGAAGCTTGTTGCTACTTTCCTAGTCTCTGTGTTCTATTTTCTTTAATTTGGTTGTTCCAAAAAGCAAACCTTCAACACTCCAGTTACTTTTGAGTTGCTCAACTCCCACATATTACATGCACATTTGTTTAGAGTTTTAATCATCATTATAGGTTTTAGAGAAAAACTCAAGATCTTGATGCCTTTCAACTGGTTAACTTTGACTTGGGACTATCATTTCAATGCCTGCAAATTTTCCTTTCCGCTTTTGTCATTGGTAATTTTAAACAGGTGATAAGCACAATCAGGGTATGCAATCATGACTTTCTCACTTTAAAAAATTGTAACTTCTAAAAGAATGTACCAACTGACTTAAAAATTCACATGCAGCATGCTAAGACATCAGTTATCACATGTGGTGAGACAATAGCTAATTTCTTCTCATTTACTGTTAATTATTAAAGATTAATTACCAAAAAGTCCCCCCAAACCCATGTAATGCGTCAAAAAATGCAAGATTTGAGGTCCATATCTTAAGTCTACTCCTATGTGTTTGGTATCAAATTAATGTATTTTTTCCTGGCATTGCTTGCATGCAATAAACTAGATATATCGCTACGGTGACTGATATGCCTCCGCCATAATGCATGGTTCTCCTAATAGGTCTATAGTACAATGTCTTGACAATGTGTGATGACAGTTTCACACAATTGGCAAAATATTAAAATGACAGGTTTGCCACAAATGTGCTGAATGCTCACTTTCCTAGAACTAGGTTCAATTGGATGAATGATTAAAATGTCAGAGTGCAGGTATTTGGGAACAGATGATTTTTACTTGACTTTTGACCCTTTTATAAGTTTATGCATTGAGTAATTTTCAAGGTATTGAGAAAAAGTATAATTTCAGTATCAAATGGGAAAATAGCATTATCTAAACCTGGCCTTTGACCTTTGACCTCACAGTTCCAAAGAGAATCACTGTTAGGTTGAACATGCATAAATATGTAAGTTTCATGATGATACCTTGAGTTACTTTTGAGATATGGAGGAAAAAGTGCAATTCAACACTTTCACTTGACTTTTGACCTTTTGGCAAGAAACTTCCCACAGAATATATATTGGGTAATACATGCATACATCAAGTTAAAAAAAAAACAACCTTCAGGCATTGCATAAATATAAGGAAAGTAGTGATATTTTGAGGAGTTGACCTTGACCTTTGACCCCTTGACCTTTGAAACATGACCCCCAACTTCCCTAGATAATCACTGCCCATTGGAACAAGCATATATACTGAGTTCCATGAAGATACCTTGAACCATTTGAGAGATATGGAGAAAAACATGAATTTTCAACCTTTTTTTTCCACAAAATCACCTGTGACCTTTGACCCCATGACCCTAAAATCCAAACAAAGTATTATCCCCCCAGTATATACCCTCATACCAAGTTTGATGTAAAACCACCACACGGTTCTTGAGATGTCGACAAAAACAAAACAGGACGGACGTACGGACGGACAGACGACCCGAAAACATAATGCCTCCGGCCACTTCCTTGGCGGAGGCATAAAAACTGTGGTTCTTTCAGCTGGAGAAAGTTATGAGGTCTGAAGTCCCGTCCTGGTAGGAGTGTAATGCTGGCTTATTTTTGTGACATTGTGACCTTTTAACCCATGCTGCACAGGTATACATGGAGAAACAGCTTATTTTTCTGCCTTTCCCTAAAGTACTGAAGACACACTACAATATGGTGTGCTGTTTGCCAATAAATGTTCAGCCAGTTTTGAGTTTTGAGCCATTTTCAAATGCTGAGGAAAATAAGTGCAGCCGTTTTTCAGTATTTTCAGTGAGGTATATCCTAATTTGACTACTTAAAAGAATCTTTTCCCCTTATTGAATATCCTTGTTTTTTTACCCATGAATTGTACATATGTAGAAATCTATTGTGTGAAAATTTTAGCAAATGTGAGCAATAAGAACTTATTTTTTTATATTTTTACAAATTGCTGAGGAAAAAAAAGACCGATCCACGCCCATGTTATACTGCATGAAGGTCATATGATAAGTGTTCAGAGTTCATATTTCAATGCTTGTTCAATTTCTAAAGATATCATAAGCAAAAACATAGTATTTTGGCTTAATATGTCATTGTTTGAGTGTCACAGCTTGGATATCAACTCAAGACATCATAAATCTCACATTCATTCTTCTATCTGTGTTTACAAATATGAGAATGGATCCAAACACTGTGCGCACATTAAAGGTCAAACTGTACAGGTAATTTTTTGATGAAAAATATCATATCTTCCAAAGTACCAGCCCTAATTTCATAAAACTTTGTAATAATAGCCACTATATGTCTGTTACCTATTCCTGAAAGTTTCACTTCTTCTCTCTTTGGCAAAAGTGAAATATGATAAAATATGTAAAAGTGGTTTTATTTGAATTCAAAATAATGCCTACAAAATTGATCATCCATTTCGAGAAGTGAAAATATGACATTTATTCATATTTTGTGATATGTCATGGCTATGTGCTGGTGGTGAATGAAAGGGATGTTTATCAGGAATATCTAACAACCATATCAGATGAAAAAACATTCTCCTTTTTTTTAATGAATTTTTCCAATATATCAGTCATTTCAATGTAATTCGACACCCCTAATTAAAATGCTAATTTATGCGCAGTTTAATGCAAAATTTTGACTCTTTCTTTACATGAAATGAAAATTTGAACACTCAGCTACAACAAACAGCAAAAAAAGCATTTTCACCAAGTTTTTTTCATTTTTCCCCTGTTACACAATTGCATACCCTGATTGTGCTATTGACCAACAATGCTCTCTGATATTTGATATATGCAATGATCTGGTGATAGTGATATTAAACAAATTTCCTACATCAGGGCAGAAGTATAATTCATGCTTTCAAGTTTCATAGAATATACTGCATGAGAAACTTAAACACATCTCTGATTTTGCAAGGCTGATTACTAGATCTTGCAAAAATGAAACACCTTAGACAAAATATACCGTAAACTATGCACAACAAATCGAATATCAGTTTTACTATTTGAAGTGTTTGATAAATTTTTCCTGCAAGCTAAAAATGAGGTCAATCTCACAATACAAAATCAATTGGTTAAAAAAAAAAAAAAATATATATATATATATATATATATATATGTATATGATAAAAAACACTTAAATCTGCACATCCAACATAGCATTATGTTAAGAAGGCTATCAAATAGTCTTAACACACAAACACAAATGCCCTTATTCTAAATAATTTATTTGTTTTTACCTTGACATAATAATGCTTCTCCTGGTTGCTGAATTCCCCCTTGGGTCCCATGCTGCCACCGGCCCCATAACTCTGGGCACACAGTCTCATCAGCCGGCCCATGTTGCTGTTCAGGAGGGCCACATTGGTCATGTCTGCCACCTCCTCAAAAGTCTTGATCCCGGCGTCGAAATACATGTAGCTCTCCTTCCACAACTCTTGCTGGAAAAGGCTGGGGAGGGAGTCTAGTCACAGAGAGATTGAAAGCGAAAGACTGTTTTAAAGCTTTGGCAGACAAAGTGCTCTGAATAGACAGTGTGTTGTTGTATTTTTCTTGTATTGTCCTTCAAGTTGCTTAAACATCTCTAAAACAGTTAGCTCATAATGTGTAAACGGTCTTCCTTGTCATAAGAACTCCTAAAAAATCTCAGCAAATTCAAGCAACAGGTTCACATGTGTATTGATACTGAATTACTATTTGTTTCACATGGCTGCTATTAAAGGGAGTATTAAATGCTTGCAAGTGAGCAATACACGACAGACTGCTGTCTAACTCTCTAGCGAATGACTAGGAAATGCGGATAAAGTGCCTTGCCTCGGGGCGTTACTACTGCAGCCACAAGAGGTACACCAGGGACTGCGGAGATTACCAGTCCATAGTCTTAGCTACTAAGCCACCAATGGCTCCTGTAATGCATTGAGCTGACTCCATGTCCTTCAGCAATGTTCAATAGTACATGTCTCAACACTTCTTGTGCTCACTCAGTTTAAACACAAAATTTGTGAAAAGAAATGGAGCAGGGGCAAAGTGAGTGTTTCTTTTACAGCATCATGAAATGTAAGACATCAGCAAGGTGGTTCTCACAGTTCTGGTCTTGAGGTAATTGATTTTTAATAGTAAATGTTATGTGTATCAATACTTGCTTTACATCATCTCTTCTTTGAAAAAAAAAAAATATGAAAAGAAGAAAGAAACTTTGTAGTATGTTTATAGAAGAGATTTTATGAATACCACAAGGTCTTCCAGGTGCTTTGATTAAAGCTGATATCAACTCATCATCACCAGAAATAACAAAATGAAACAAGGGCCCCGTTTCATAAAACTGTTTATCAATAACAACTTAAAGCTACTGAAATCCTTGCATCTGATTGGCTGAGAGCAAATTTGTCATAGAAATGTGGCAGTTGTTACTAATAACAAGTTTTATGAAACAGGACCCAGATATCATCATCCTGGTCAACTATAGAGGGGGAAAATGATACTGCATCTCAATGCAAAGTTTCAACTCCATAAGCTGCAGAACAAAAGTTAAAGGGAAACAAAAGCAAAACGGCCAGTGCTCCCAACAAAACACCTACCGTCCTTTGGCGCCACATTGGCCGCGGTGTTCATGAAGAAGACGCCCAGCTCGTTGCAGGCGTTGCCCAGCTTCTGGCTGATGTTCCTCCTAAAGGCCTTGCCCTTCTTGGAGGCCTCTTCCAGACACGCCTTGTAGCACCTGATGCTGGTCTCCAGGCAGTCCTCAGTCTCACTCTGCATCTCTGTGACTCGCTCGTACTTTCCCACTGAATGTCGAAAGTAGACACAACCGCCCAAAAACAGGTGAATAAGACACTCATGACCATGTACAGTGCACTCCCATTATACGAACATGGTTATAACAAAATTCGGGTTACAACAGGGTAAAAAATCAGGCCGCAAAGATATCCACTCCATGTATTTTCTTGTTTATTTGTTCAGTTATAACAAAATTTTGATATAATGAAAGAAAACTGCCAGTCCCGAGGACTTCGTTATAACGGGAGTCCACTGTAAGTTACAGGACACTTCCCACATGGGAAGCATAATGGGACAAGATGAAGAGGGGGGGGGGGGGGTTGAGTAGTCCAGTTTGACCCATTACCACATAGCCCCAAAGTTGGCTGACCACTGATCTTTTTCTGACCTTGGCATGACTAGCTCTAAGAGACTCTGTGCTTTTCACTAATATATGCTATTGCTCCACTTCATTAGAAAACTTGTGGCCTGATGGAAAATCATGGGGAAGTTGGCTTGCAGTTAAAATGCGATTTAACATAGCAAAGATTAGGCAACTAAGCACATTAAAAAGAAAAAAAGAAAGAAACATAATTATTCAAATGCTTCACAAAGTTAAGAATGCAACTTGCACATCATCTTAGACTTTGCAATTTGGACTGGAGATGGAAAAGATATGAAACTTTCCATTTTTGTACAAATATCACAATTTCTCACCTTTTTCCTTTTAATTCATCCTACTTTCCTGCATCCCCACCAAGTGAAAACACATCATCATCATTATCACGTTGTGGGGCAATGTGCCCAAATGGTCTAGCATGAAGTTACAATGAGGTACTTAAAGGTATTAGCCCACATTAGCAAACCCACGAAAATCAAAACTGCATAAAATAGGTCCAATATGACTTCAAGTACAAGTTATAACAGTAACATACCTCACCTGTTGCTCTTTGTCTATACCATTCGATAAAAGAGAGAAAATCATTGTTTTAAAATCAATCTTCAAACCGGGTCAACCCGACCCAAAATCGAATTACGAGCGCGGGCTAGCTACGTACATGTAACTTACACATGTATCGCATGCATGTAGTACGTACACTTGTATGTGGACCGGAGCTAGCGAGCGTTATACGCATGCATACGGTGCATTTTCATTTATTTTTATGAAAGCAATGGACTAATTGGAACGAAATTTTGCACAGGTGTTACTGCAATCATACCCAAACTCCATGCTAACTATGAGACCAATTGCTGCAGGTTTACAAATGTGGGCTAATACCTTGAAGACAACATGAATAGAAAAGATAATGGAAACTTATCAGATGTTTTCTTCCCATTCAGGTGACATGTGTGTGACCAGACCAGACTGCAATAGCTTAATTTTCCATTGAACACATGAGGGCTCACACTGACAATCATTTAGTGTTTGGGATAAAACTTTCCCAAGAGTGATATAAATGACTACCTCACACCTCTTAATCTAGATTCAGGGAGGGGAAGCCAATAGAGATAGATAGATAGATAGATAGATAGATAGATAGATAGATAGATAGATAGATAGATAGATAGATAGATAGATAGATAGAAAGATAGACAGACAGACAGATAGATAGATTATAGATAGATAAATTGATTGATATATAAACTGATAGATAGATAGATAGATAGATAGACAGATAGTAGATAGATAAAGAGATAGATAGAAAGATAAATAAACATATAGAGAGATAGGTAGATAGACAGATAGATAACAAGATAAAGTGATAGCTATTACTGGATAGATAGATAGCTGGACAGATAGATAGAGAGAGAGAGGGAGAGACAGACAGACAGAAAGAGCGAAAGAGGGAGGGAGAGACAGAAAGACATATACAGAGAGAAAGAGAAAGATAATGCCTGCAATGCTCGCATCACCATCTGACGTCTGCTGGAGTACAGCTATCTCCAGAATGGCGGTGTCGACGTCGGACATGTTCTCGTAGTCGTGCCGGTGGAGGGTCTGGTTTTCGAGGTCGTGCGTCAGGAGGAGATGGGAGTCGCCGCACACCGCGAGGAGCTGACACAGTTTTCCGTCTGGGTCATGGATGGAGCTACATGCGCCTGGGTGGGAATCGAAACAGCAGGTGTACAAGCTGTCAGACCTTTGGCAGTGGCTCCATGCCAGATAGAGTATCAGGAGACCGCGTCTTGATAGATGTATGGACCCAGTGTGGGTTGAAGTTTACTACTAGTCGGTGGGGTCAATGCATCCAAACAATTGGAACCACGCTAGCAATCTCATGTTTTACGCACACATCTTGAATTCACTCATCAAAACATATCAGCAAGATGCAACGTGTCTTGAAAGAGAGTAGAGTCTGTAAGACTTCAAGACTTTTTCGTTCTTTCTCACATATTTTACTTTCCTCGTGTTTTCTCTGATATTTTATTTCTGCCTGCTAGGTTCTTGGATGGTTTGAGCTATGATGTGACACATGTTGTCCTAATGTTAGAAAATATGAAAGACAGTAAAAGGGCCTGATAAAAAGGGATCACCCATCAAAGAGATATAACAATGCATATCACCCATAACTGATTGCATTTTGAACTTGGTACATTGCCAATTTCCTGATATGAAGATAAGATAAAGGTATACCTTAATTTTCAGCTACATGGGAAATCATTCACTGTTCACAGCAAAAACAAATATAGATTGTATGACAGTTGATGACTTCAGGAGTAAGCAAGAGTTTTAAGCACTTTGACATACATTTTGCGCTGAGAGCAGTATGCAATGCTTCCATTGAGGAAGAAATCTTTATATCTAAATATACCAAGGAATCATTATTTCTGGCAGTTTTCCAAACTTTCTTGAAGATCTTTTTTTCCTTCAATAATAAATTTATCTATCATATACATATATTCTAGTTTTATTTGCAATTTTCCCTCCCTTGCCTTAATGTGCATTTGATATCATTTTGTGAAGTGCTGTGAAACATTGTTGTAAAAGCGTTATTCAAGTACCAATATTGTACGGTTTCGTACGAGGGATAGAGATAATTATTCATGCATGTACCCCATTACCTCCCCATAAGTTAACCTGTTCAGGATGAGCTGAATTTGCTATAACACGCATTTCCTATAGACACCTGCCCGAGAACTAGTCTTCAACAGGTTAAGGGGATAAGGAGTGGGGCTACAATGCAGACAAAATATAAAATTAACTATGTTGTGTGTGGACTACGCATCCTAAAACATACAGTATAGAAGTTCTCCAGATGTACTGGATAGGGCAGTTTAAATCCCCATGCGTTTGCAAAGTAGTGGATTTACTGCAAAACTAGAAAACATTCACTGCATGCAACTTGAAATAAACTTTTGCATGCATTTTACTTTTGCTAATCTTGGCTACTCACAAAATTCACCAAAGTTTCATCATGCAAAAATTTCTGGTATTACAGTAAATGGCTGCAACTCACCAAGACATTTGATGGCCAGATGGCTTGTGAGGAGCGCCCTCCCATGACGATGCTGTCGCCAGGCCACTTCACTCAGCACACAGTAAGCCTCATAGGCCTTCTCTAGGAGAAGCAGTCCCGAGGTCTCCTGCCACGAGCCCTGCGGGAAGGACTTCTCCTTCACCACCACCCTATCACTGGCCACGCCCCCCGCCCTGCCCTTGTCCGATGACGGAACCCTCGGCACCAGGACGCCGCACTTTCCTGCGGCAGCATCGTCAACATCTGAGCTCTGACTGTTGCCTTGGCAGACTGTCCGCATACTGCGTATCACTATCTGATCCTCTGTCCTCTCTTCCTTGAGAGTACGAGGTTCATCACTTGCACCGTCCCCATGAGGACCTCCAATTGTACTTTCCCCCTTCCTTTGTTTGCCATGTCCATCACTTTCTGATTGCGGAGTCCCCTGAGTATCATCCAGCATGCTGTGCGGAGGTTTCACAAATGGATCGCTTGAAAGTTCGCAACCATGGTCATCTTCTTCTTCTTCCTCTTCTTCTTGTGTCGATGAAGCCTGCCCCCTACCATCTCCGCCAATCTTTCCGCCGACTTCCAGGGGGCGTTGCTCTTTTCCCGGTTTGTCCGGCAAGGGTATGGCTTTACTGGTCTTCTCTGGAGACAGTTGTGGCAGGAGCATCGTGATTGGGGCCTGGGTGGGAGAACCTGGTTGGCGGGTGCTGGCCTTGCCATCAGACGATTTGGCCTTGAGTACCTCCAGGCCCTGTACTCAAGGAAGATATATGACAACAATTTTAAATGCTATGTGATAACATGAAGTACACATTCCTGTCTCAAAACATACACATATCATGCTCTTGACAAGATATCTTAGGATTCTAGAATGACAGCAAACAGGTGTTCTTCACTGCATGAATGTTTGGCTCTTTTACTTGCTGTCATTTATCTGCAAATAAATATAATCACATTTTGGATAAGAATGCATCCTTTAGTGATTAGTTGAAAGAGCTTCATGTGACTGATTTTTTTTTCAACTGCTGGTATTTAACAATGTTGGCCTGTTTGACACTTCATGGCATACTATTTGGAAAATGTCACTTCTATACAACATTTTCCAAATTGTAAACTGATTGTGAAACAATGTCATGAAGCAACTGTGAAAGCGTGCCCTGCTTAATACGGTTACTGTACTATGGGCCTCGGTGAATACAAACTTTCTATTTACTTTAGGGGCTGCAGCCCTCAGTGGAAAGTACTATTTTGGGGTCATGTCTGCCTACCCTCAAGCGAGGAACTGTGGCTTTAAATGCAAGCATCAGAAACAAAGAGGATCCAAAAAGCTATAATCCACACAAAGTGAAAGTAGGATGATGAGTGATTAAAAAAAAGTGTAAGGGGTGCAAACAAACAAGAAGTCACTACTCTAAAGAATGCCTGCACAGATGATTTGGTGAAAAAAAAAAACAGAAAAAAGATATGGGTGGGTAAGTGGGCCTGGATTTGATGACATACAATGTGAATTCCTATGTATTGCGCTCAATGTTTCACTTAACAACTTAACAGTTCAAATTCTCATCAATCTCTTTCCTCACCATCACCAACATATACTGTATACGGCATACATTTTTAGCGAGTCTAAATTTCCACGAATCGGGACTTCCCAACAATTTCGCAAGTGGTTAAATTCGCGATCGTGGAGTACTGTACTGAATGGAGAAATGCATACAGTATAAGTCTGTGTCATATTTATATCGGAATCAGAGTCATTATTTTCGTGTGTCTTTAATTTCACGAATAGCACCTGACTCACAAAATTCACGAAAGTAAAAACCTTGCAAAATATTCGGGGGATACAGTACTCACCCTGACGACGTATTCCAAAGTCTGCATGGCTTTCTCCTCTCTGGAGGCATTCAACAGTTTGACCTCTGACCTCCTGCGCTCGTCATCCCGGTGGTTCTTCCACGCCTTTTTAGCCGGCTGCTTGAGG
Source organism: Diadema antillarum (assembly GCF_040938485.1). Classification (NCBI taxonomy): domain Eukaryota; kingdom Metazoa; phylum Echinodermata; class Echinoidea; order Diadematoida; family Diadematidae; genus Diadema; species Diadema antillarum. The sequence continues at coordinate 2,186,682 of NW_027271003.1, read as the reverse complement.
CTGGGGATATCGATGGGAGGCAGGACGTAGTTTCCATCATCTTTCTCTCCGGTCATCCCTCCATCATCGTCGTCGTCGACATCATCGTCTTCCACTTCGCTTCCTGTGCTAGATTCGCCTGGGAACACAATAGAGGATGGAATTTTAGAGAAAATCAGTTCACTCTGGTCAAAAAAAGGAAAAGATGAGACAATCACAAAGATTTTCATTTCTATCCGCTGATGGTGAAGAATAATATGATTCACTCCAGTCTTTTTTGTAAACTCAAAACTACTGAAATCTCAAATCATCATCATGTTGTGCATGTATCAAGAGAATCACGAGGAAGGGTTTCTTTGTGCCATAGAATTGATCCAACACAAAAACAAGGCTGGTCCACATCAGGTCCACATCAATGTGTCATAATGACAATCACTCATATAAGTTTACCACTATCTATTCACAGAATATTTACATGTTTTCATAACAAACCAAAAAAAAAAACACCCAACTTATGGAAATCAGGCAGATTTTGAACTGTCTTCCAATGAAAGCTCAGAAAAGGTGTCATCTTTTCTTGATATGCCTTTTATTTTTGTCTTTTGTCATCTTGACAATATCGCTCATTTTCTTCAAGCAGTAAGGTTAAAAGTAGTAAAAACTACCTGTCCAGTCCGAGCCAACCTCATCATCGCTACCAGTGTTGCCATGGTTACCTTTCTTGTTGTTGTCGTCCATGAACATCTGACAAAGGATGTAGTTGGCCGAGACCACAATCTGTTTGACGAACCAATCACGACAGATCACGCATTTAGGGCAAATATCTACAACAGACAATGGTGCCAAAAAAATTGAGGCTACCGAGACTGTGAGTTTGCAATACTAAATTATGCTGCTGTAGCCAGAGATATTCATAATGTGCCTGCTGTTGTAATAGAAGGCCACACATGTGCTAAGATCATTCATAACTACAAAAGCACTCGGAGACTTCCGCCAAGCAGGTCATTTCCACCCATATACACATGCTGAAAATCATCCAATTTCCCTAAAGCCACATTTACACATAGGTCCTACAAAATAGTGGGATAACTAACACAATCTAAATCTCGAGATTTGTGTAAATGTGAATCCCACTAAGGATAAAAACACCTTGCGTGTACCTCATTAGCTTCCTGCAAGCTGTGTGGCACCTCAAGCAGAGCACACGCTTTAGTACTGGTATGCATATATGCACACCTCAATACGCACAGCTTGAACTCCCAAATTCATTGACCTTATTTGCCAAAAGATAAGAAATCCTTCAAAAATTCATAAGAATTCCCAGATCACTGCTAAAATTTGACCATCTGTTCCTTGTGTCATTATCAACTTTTCCTATAAGTTTCATCCAAATCCATTTGCAACTTTTTGAGCTATTTTGCAAACAGGCAGACATACAAACCCATGCTGACAAAAGCATAACCTCCTTGGCGAAGGTAATGATATCAACAAGTAGTGTCAAAAGTGTGCAGGCACACACCCTGACTTTTTGTCTTTGCAGAAAGAGTATGTTGAGCAGATTGATAACCACCTAGTAGACTTCCAACTCCCGATATATTATTATTGATTACTACCTTCAATGATCTTATTCATATTAGTCATATCTCACAGTACCTTTCTCTTCAAACAACTATGTGTTATTACACAGATATCGCAACCTAACTGTAAACAAAACAAATCACCTTTGCTTTTGCTATCTTATGAGGGAGACATATTGCTATTGCATCAAACCCACATACTCTTGACTTTCTTCCATAAAATCTTGCATACTCAGTACAACAGACATTACACTTTACATACACGTTTAGCACTAAACGCGACATTGTCAAAACCTCTTAAGGCATGTATACAGAGCAAACATGCTTTAAATGCAGAAGTTGGAAACTTCCCAGACAATATGGTTGGCACTATCAAAAGCAGGTCATTCCTGTGACCCCTTCATTCTGCCCTACTTTACCCTACCACTATTCAAAAAAATATATGTATATATATATTGAAGTGTTTACACACTAGCATGTTTGCACTTCCACACACTCATTGTACACATCAATCACTTGAGAATTTCACACTAACAATGTGTGAAACCCGAGGCTGCATGCACACATTATGTGTCACTGTCTGGTGAGCATGTGGAGGAGGGGGGGGGGGGGGGGGGGGCTGCGAGGGGACAGGATTGTACATTGTATGATGTAGAGTCTAACTTTCCAGGTCCACAATATCAACACTGGCAGGCTAACAATGAATAGAGCAGTCTTATTCTGAACGCAGACGGAATGTTCCCAGCACTGCCAAATCAGAGATCCATTATTATCTGACAACTAATATTTGCTTTAATGGCTCACTAGAAATATTTCACCTTTCACACACATCACTGATGATAAACAATGCTGACGCGCTGTCTAGAAGTCTCTCTTACAATGATATTTTTGAAGCTATTTTTTTTTTCTCTCTCTGATCTTGGGGTGCAAAAATAAATTATTGCAGTTGAATTGATGACGAAACCACCATTCTAATCAAGCTTCTCTTATAAAGGTAGTCTCCTGCTTTACTTTTTTTTTTTTTGGGGGGGGGGGAAGCTGAGGTTGATCTGTGATTGTAAGATGCAATCAGTTTGTTGTTATGATATTGTACAATGGCTCGTGAAATCGTCAGATGAATTTACATGCAATAAGTTCAGACTACACTATACAGTATGTCCCCCAAAAAAATTGCCATCAGATTTTCTCATTGATAACACTCAATATGATTAAACTGTCTAAATGCTACTTCAGGGTCTTAAGATATAACATTTTAGCTCTATTTCGCAGAAAACCCCATTCGATTTGATTAAGCGGTCACAGAGAAATGTGGATTGTTGTAAAGCATGTCATGAGTCTAATTCTTCCAAGTTTAGCACTTCGATGATCTTGTGTGTGAATACAATAGACAGAACTTGAAGGGAAGAGATTCCCAACATCCTCTACAAAATTCTTAATTTCTCTTTGACCACTGAAGCAAATCGAATGGGTTTTTCTGTAAGATGGGGACAATCAGTTATAGTTTCATACCCTGAATTTGTATTTAGATTGATTTAATATTTTTAAAGATATCATCGCGGAGGGTACCACTGTAATGTTTTTAGGGACATACGGTATATATATCAATTCACAATATGGCTATTTGTACATCATTTTATTTCTACATTTGTGTCGATATTGTTTTGAGAAAAAAATACAGAAATAAATGTAGTAAACAAACAAACAAACAATCAAACATACAAAACAAACAAACAACAAACAAGTGTTTACCTCTGGATGGGGGTCGCGACCCTGACCCAGCAGAGCCAGACACTTCATCAGGAGGGTCACTATGATGTGCTTGTCTCTGCAAGATGTATGAATTTGAGTCATTCGTCATTCATACACTTGTTTAATGTAACTGCTCAGGGAAGTGTAGAATGCTTGTAAGCAAGAAAACAGCCATAGGACCCACTGCCTTATTAACTTCTTTATGTGCCACATTCGCACGCCCAACTCAGTCAACATCGTGCCAAGTTCGCATATTTTGCTCAAACCTGCCCAAATCGATCAATAAATCGCCAAATGATACCTTACAATGAAACCATCACTCACGATTCCGTTCCTGTCAGATATAGCCTGGAAGTGCATAATGTTGCGATTAAATATCAAATGGTGTTACCTATTGCGTTTGCAAATAAATTCAGTGTTAATGATGCTGTTTTGTGTGCAAAGGACATGCCTGGAAAGTGATGTAGCTACTGATCATTTGAATGAAAAAGTAATCATGGATTTATGATAAAAATGTACATCAGAGCAAAGCTTCCCATTTTCCCTAGAATTTTGCTCATTGCATGTCCAGCATAATAAAAATCTATAAAAACTTACATAGACTTGAAACACAGAATTTTTACTCAAAGCATGCCTACATTGTATGTTGCGGTCTCAGAATAATGTGACAAACAGGGGGTTTAAACCGTGGCGCATATAGAGTTAAAGGCCCCTCCTGAGGACCAGGCTACAAAGATAAAATGCTTTGTCATAGAGCACTAACCACTGCAGCCATGTTACTTGAACCATAGAGGGACTCTGTAATTTATAGTTTGCGGTATTACATGTATCTGCTGAGCTACAAAAGTTCAGTGGATAAGGCCACAGACAGTAAAAAAATTGATGTGTCTTCACACAAGCGGGCTATTTTGCAGTTTAGGAAAAAAGCCCAGTATTATTAATGTACATCTTCATCAGCTCGAAGACAGCTAGCTCACCAGGGAAATTAGTTTGAAGTTGACGCATGAGTACTTTGCATCATTACTTGGCTCGCTCAGTCACAGAACTTTACGTAGAGTTTTGTGGTCCCAGCGTGCAGTTTGAATGATGGGATCCAAAAAAAATTCAGGCTGATGCAGACGCAACCCAAATAGCGCGCTAATTAACAAATTGGCGCACTATTTCACAAACTAGACCAAGGTTTGGGAGAAATGTTCTTGATCAAATAGCGCACCATTTGTTTCTTCATTGCAGGCTTCTTCAATAGCTGGTTAATTTGACAATGGGCTAATTTCCTAACCACAAAAGAGCGTGCTATTTCGATACTTGGGTCTGATGAAGACAGGGTCAATGTGCAGTCACAGTGGGTGGCAGTCATTACTGAAGTCTTTGTGTGTCCTCCTACGCACATCCAACCCAGTCAACAGCTTGCCAACTTTGTGTATTTTGCTCATAAGCACAAATTGATTTGTTTCAAATACTGGCCATTTGCTAGAAAAACAGCAACAGCTCTGTCATAAAATTTGTATCACAGCAAAGCTTGTAATTTTTCTCTGCAATTTTAGAACTGCATTTCTGAGTGAAATGCTTCTACAAAAAGTTGCAGGGGTTTGAAAAGCAGAATGTTTTCCAAAAGCATTGGAATAAAGTGGCACACAGGGGGCGTACACTGTGGCACACTTAGAGTTAATGGATTCAATTGATTACTTGATAATTTCAGCTGATGCTTGCAGTGTCTAATGATACTGACTATTATAGGGGGCAAAAGAGAGAGAGAGAGAGAGAAAATATGGAATAGATGAATCACATGGTCTGCCGGCAAATCTTTGAGACCAGACAGAATAGACTTATGCAATATTCCAGCTAAGAGATCTCATCAAAACTAGCAAAAACAAGCAAAAGAAAAAAATTAAGCACTTTATCATTGCAAGAACTAATATCATTAGCAATATCCTTTCCACCATTTTGCAAATATGGGAAACATGTATTTGAGCCTTTATACATTACTTAAAATAAACAAGCCAAACTTTTTAAGATCTTGGCACACAAAAAAAGACATATGGTATGTGGTAAATGTGTTGGGGTGCATTCAGAAAGTAACCCCAAGAATTTGACATGATGAAATGCTGCATTGAATCTCAACCTGTTGAGGACGGACTGATTTTGCTATAGCACGTACGTCCCACAGACACCTGCCCGAGTATTCTCTGGACTCATCCTCAATGGGTTAAAACATTGCAACACGTTTGATGGAATTTCAAGCTTCATGAAGGATTTCCATGAATGACAAACTTTGACCTTTGACCTGGACCATCCTATCTATTATCATCATCCAATATTAATGTCTCTCTTTCTTCCCACTCTTTGAGGTTGGACTAAATCCCTCGCCTTAAACCTAGCGACTTTCACTTTCAGAGAATTCCTCACCATCACATCATACATCATAGTCTCATATTTCATCAAGACAAACAGAGCGGTATGCATGTTGTCTCATGGTAGCAAGAAATTACGTGCACGAACAGACAAAGAGATGGCTGTAAAAAATGCAGTGTGTCTAGCTAGTAACATTCTAGTAATGGAAGTTCAAGGACATCTAAATATCAGGTTCTAGATATTCCACCATTTCATTCATACATTCATTCATTCATTCATTCATTCATTCATTCATTCATTCATTCATTCATTCATTCATTCATTCACTCACTCACTCACTCACTCACTCTCTGACCTTACTTGGCAGTGGTGGCCGTCTGGGACATGTTGTGGGCCACACGGTACAGCAGCATGGCCACCGGCACAACGTAGGGGTTGTCCCAGGGACAGTCCGGTTTCTGGGTCATCAAACTGCTCAAGTCATACAACTTGACCACATCATCACCTTGACCTAATCATTGACACAAGCACAGATGGACGGACAGTTAGACAGACAGACTAACAGACAAATATGGAAGGATGTTTTCCATCAGAAAAAAAAAATAATAATGAAGAAGCTGTACATTGTAACTTCGAGCTTGAAACCACCAGTTGTGATGAAGACTTTTGATTTCAATGCTCTGTACTGTTACATACATGCAGCTTTAAAATCTAGCTCCAAGTCACTTCTGAAAGGTACAGGCATTTCTATGTTTATGCTGTTAAAAAACATAATATACTTTTTATTGAAACATTAATTTTCCATATTTCCACAAATCTTGGAAACATACTATTTTGCAAAATTTGGAGATGGCATCGACTGCATTTTTGTTTTGTTTTGACTAGAGAGATTTTTTTTTTTCATTATTTCTTGAATAAGTCAACTCACAAACTTGAAAATATAGTAGCATCACAAAATAAATGCCAGTTACTGCATGTTACTGGTAAACAAGGCAATTGTCCTGTAGATAATTATCTCATCTACACAATTCATAAGTGAGAATGCTCATACAATTTGTGACCTTACAACCATCTATTTCATCACCAACGATCCGACTTTGCAGTTGTTATCAATAACTAAGAAACGTGACATTATGTCTGAGCATAAATAAATGTATCAAGACAAAAAAATTGACTCCATGAAGAAAGTTGTTTCAAACTGACCGTGGTAAGACATTAAGCACTGATCACTATGAATGGAGCTTACTGCACAAATAACAAAGTAAATTTAAGCCAACAATTCAAATGGCACTATATCATGTAGCTGAGCATTCTTTGCGAGTCATCAGTTACCTTAGATTTCCTAACCATCGATCATTTTCCCAAATTTACTGAGATCCAGATATCTCTACAACATCTATAATACAGAAAGCATCTACACCATAACAAAACAAAAACAAACAAGAGACCCGCGGGTCTAGCGCTCACCTGAGTATCGCAAGTTCACCTTTCACGCAGTCACTAATCTAAATTATTCACAGCTCTACCAAAATTTGACGAGGCATTCTCAAGTGGAAGATGAAAATGTACAATAAGGGCCCAATTTTTTTAAGATTCCTTAATTTGGGGGAATTGGGGCCCCCTGGGGCCCTCTGGGTGGGGCATGGTGCCCAGTTTGATAAATTGAGATCCTGACCACCTAGGGATGCTACCTGCCAAGTTTGACAAAAATCCATCATGAGGTTTTCAGGAAGAAGATGAAAATGTACAATTCAGGCCCCCATTTGGACCCTTCCAACCACCCCCCTCCCCCCTACCCCCAAGAGGGGCACCCCTGGATCTCCTATGAACAAACTTGAAACTACAGTCATTAATGTACTCACTCATAGTATTATCTCAGCTCTATAACTTCTGATTCTAGAGAAGATTTTTAAAGATTCCTTCATTTGGGGGGTTTGGGCCCCCTGGGGGCCCCCTGGGGGCCCCCTGGGCGGGGCATGGTGCCCATTTTAACAAATTGAGATCCTAACCCCCTAGGAATGCTACCTGCCAAGTTTGGTGAAAATGGGTCATGGGGTTCTCAAGAAGAAGATAAAAATGTACAATTTAGGCCTCATTAGGACCCCTCCTCACCCCCCCCCCCCCCCCCCTGGGTCCCAAGGGGGGCACCCCTGATTCTGCCATGAACAAACTTGAAACTACAGTCATCAATGTGCTAACTCATAGTATTAACCTAGCTCTATCACTTCTGGTTCTAGAGAAGAAGGTTTTTGCGGATTCCTTAATTTTGGGGGGTTTGGGCCCCCTGGGGGCCCCCTGGGTGGGTCATGGTGCCCATTTTAACAAATGGAGTTCCTAACCCCCTAGGGATGCTACCTGCCAAATTTGGTGAAAATGGGTCATGGAGTTCTCAAGAAGAAGATGAAAATGTACAATTTAGGCCCCATTAGAACCCTTCCCCACCCCCCTCCCCTGGGTCCCAAGGGGGGCACCCCTGATTCTGCCATGAACAAACTTGAAACTACAGTCATCAATGTACTAACTCATAGTATTAACTTCGCTCTATCACTTCTGGTTCTAGAGAAGAAGATTTTTACAGATTCCTTAATTTTGGGGGGTTTGGGCCCCCCTGGGGGCCCCCTGGGTGGGGCATGGTGCCCATTTTAACAAATTGAGTTCCTAACCCCCTAGGGATGCTACCTGCCAAGTTTGATGAAAATCGGTCATGGGGTTTTCAAGAAGAAGATGAAAATGTAAAAAGTTTACGCAAGACGCACGACGGACGACGGACGACGGACGACGGACGACGGACGACGGACGACGGACGACGCACGACGGACGCCGGACGAAGGGCGATCGCAATAGCTCACTTGAGCCTTTGGCTCAGGTGAGCTAAAAATCCTCCACCAAGTATTATATCTACATCTAGACTCCATGAATAACCAGCAAAATGACTATGATTGTAGCAAATCAAAGCATAATGACATGACTATGATGACTACACTGCATGTGAAGATGGCCCTTGGGCTTCCTAAAAGATCATTTACTACCACTCATATGATAAGTAGTGTAATCACCCAACAATGCTATATATATTGGCGATTTTCTCACTTTTAATTCAATTCTTCACACAAAACAATTTTCTGCACAAGATTTCTTGAAGATGCTCAAAAAGGAAAAGAAATGCTGAGACGAATCAATGGGAGGATGCATCACCCTCAACTCTGTGCAACCGGGTCATTGACCCCATGACCCTGACTGACCTTTGAACAGCCAATAAGTGTGGCCCTCCTTGGTGCAGTTGCTGTTGATGAAAGACAGGATGTTCTGGGCGATGTCCTTCACAAGCTGAAGGTCAAAGGTGTACATATTAGCTTAATTAAGACTTGTAATTTATCTCACTCAGTTACCACTTGTTCAACAAGACAGCTCTCCCCAGCAAAGATATGTACATATGTTTTGGTTTTTTTTAATCAAAATTATTGAAGGTATTATTTACCATTGGGAGGAGTGATTTAAAAAATGTTAAAGTTATCACATTTGATGCATATGTGTTCGTCAGTTGTATCACAAAAGATCCTGCCATATAAAACTTTCGCATTACAGCCTAAAATATAAGATATGACTATTTTCTCAATAAACCATAAGTGTAGATGGTTCAGTCTATAAACAATTTTATCATAACTATTGTTCACATTTTGTATATTTAACAATACTTAACATTGATTAGACTGATTAACAGTTTAACATATTGTTTGCTCCTATTCCTAACTCACATTTTAGAATTATTTTGAAGCACTAAAGCTAGGTTTTTGTTTCATCTGCAAATGGCAAATAATGCCTTTAATACTGCACTCACTGAAAAGCCACTCTCAGACACAAACATATTTTTAGTAGGCTGACTTGCAATGTGCAGTAAAAGTGAAAGTGTAACTAAAACTTCAAGCCACTCTAAAACAAGTACAGAACACGTACTAAACATGCAACCCCTGACCCACATGATGCTCCACTCCTCTTCATCTCTATATGTATAATTCTTCCATTGTAATACATTCTCTGTAATTGTGTTGCAATTTGCTTGTCACATTTTTATTCTCTTTGTTCAAAAAAGGATAAGAATAATAATGTACACATTATTCTCATCTAAACAAAGTAAATCTGGTAAAGAGAACAGAGCTTTACCAGATTTCATAAGACTTGAAAGTCAAGTGTTATCAAAATCATATGATGAATTGTTCTGTACGAATATGTTGGGGAATCCTGTCAAATTTTGCGCATAGAAACTGAAATATGAACTTTCTTTTAAACATACTAAAGACATTTCACCTTTTGAGAGAACTGGGCATTCTCCAGCTTGGGGATGTCTTCCGTCTTGATGAGCTCGTACCGCTGGACGAAACCGTCAAGGTGGTAGCACATGACCAGCTCTGGGACGTTGCACATGAGGTTGTCCAACCAGTAGTCCATTCCGGTCAGTATGTTGATGGGGCTCTTCATGTCCCTGTTTAGGACAGGACGGGGCCGGACATTTATACCACTCATCAACACTGGACTTCTTTTTCAATTCCCTGTGTGACCGAGTATCTGGTACCTCTCTGACTTTTAAGCACTTATCACCAGTGGGTCTTGGATAATTTTCTATTACATGTCAACTCATTTCTTCATGGATTTATACATTGTCAGTCTTTGAATGTGATTGATGATATCAATGATATTATTGATAAATTGTTAACAGCAAGATAACAAAAACCAAATGCAAGGGAAAAGTGTTTTCTTTCTGATTTTGTATCAAACCTGGAAAGTTAGAAATTGCAAGGCCATGATATCAGTACCTCATCTAACTTGCATGATGTGGTTGCTAATAAGAAAAATGTGTACAACTGTTTCCTGATAACAAGGCACAATCTTATGTCTGGCTGTAATAAAAATTTATATATTACATTTGTATTAGTTTTTCTCCATCTATTAAGCCAACTTGAACATTTGGGGGCACTCAGGCATAGTGGATAAGACTCCTGACTCCCAATCGCAGGACCAGAGTTCAAATCCTGCCTAGTGCTTACGTCCTTGGATAAGATGAGTTACCCACCATGTCCCTCGCGGCCCAGGTGTATAAATGGGCACCCTAGCAACGTAAGGGTTTTAATAATGGCAGGGCCCTCCTGTAGAGCATTGACAACATGGACGAGGCAACCCTGGATAGATAAGACCTTATTATTATCATTATAACATTTCACAGACTTGTACTTTGAACCACCAACCCTTGTCTCAAAAAAAGTCCCTGCCCATACTATTTTGTGCTCCTTGTACACCATGATATCTTGACATGAAACATGGGTCTTAATTTTTGCCTCAACTCATACCAATGTTTCGTCCTTTTGGCAGACATAACGACAAAAAAGAATTTGAGAAAAGGGCACCTGAGCCTGAGACTGACAGCCGGATAGTTCCCTCCTCCGAATATGGGCAGATCCGTTCCTATCAGCATGCGGATGTCCTCAAACTGCCAGAACACTTGACGAGCAAACTGGCTAACCTCATCCTGGTAGACAAAAAAAAAAAAACAGGGTGAAATAAAACATGATAGAACAGTTGGAAATAGGGGCAGGAAGGGGAAAATACGTGCAAGGAATCACTGAGTATGGAACACATGTGCTGCTTCTTAAGACAGTTTTAGAAACGCAAACAAGTCTATGACATACAGTAACAGTGATTCACTAAGTAGGTCGGGTGCACAATGTTATTCATTTCTAATTGCACACCTCTTGAGCATGTCGCAGGCATATCATAGTTGAATAATGTTTTCTTCAGGTCGAAACATATCCTTTATTTTCTGATTTCATATATACAAAGGATTTATGTTATGGTTGGCTACAAAGTAATGAGTTCAAAGATGCTACAGTAAAAAAAGAAACAAAGATGGAAAGGAAATGGAGTAGCTAAAAGTCTATCTCAGCACATCACTCTTAGGGATTCCAGCTTTATCAAGGATGTGAAGTTTTGAAAATACCGACATTTTCTTACGAAGGAAGTCTAGCAGTAATGAATCACTATGACGTCATATCGTTATTCTCTAATAGGTTGAATATCACAAAAAGCCCAGAAGATGATCGCTACGGTAACTGACAACATACATAAGATGCAAACAATGTGTACGTCACCCCGTGATTGTGTAAGCTTTTCAGGCCGTCGTCAGCACGACCGATTAACTGGTTGTACGGTTTCGAGTGGACTGCCTTGCATAAGGCACGACATGCGTTTCGTAAACCCCGTCGAGAGCTACTTGTGATGTGCAGGGGGGACAACTACCAACAGATCTTTCATACACATAACTAGCCATTACAAAGATGATTACAGTAACCTCCCTCTCTATTTGATAGAGTACTTGGAATTAAAAAAACATGTCCACCCTACATCTTGGGTTGAGAAAAAAAAAAAAGGGAAGAACGAGATCATAACCCCTCCAAGGCTGAAGTGCTACTTATCTCTCAATGCAAGAGCAAGACGCAGTTCTGGTAACTAAGGGAGTATTGTTCGGCAGCAACACCCTCAAGAGGAAAGTAGTTAAATCCCGTTCGTCAAGAGATGATGACTCAGAAATGAATAATGTGCAGTGGGAGATAGTGTATACAAGAGTCTGATGGGATCATTTGGGTTAGCCACAAGTGAGTGATTTTATAACTTGGCAAATAATGGCATCAGTGTGTTAGGCTCGTCACTCCTCTATAGCTGAAGATTTCATCTCAAAGTAGATATCTCATGTTCATGAATATTTCAAATACAGGAATGTATGATCATCTTAACTGTCAAACAACTGCTAATTATCACAACCATGCTCTTGTCTATTCAAGTTCACATGCTGGTATGTGAATTTGTGTGCTAATTTCCGTGGCAAAAATTGCAAAGAACTCACCACCAACACTTATTCAAAATGTACAATTATCTAAATAGTACAAATTCACGGAGAGTCTTGCACAACATATTTCAAAAAATGTACAAACAGTAATCCTTTATCAAAGACATCTCGCTTTCTACTGCATGTCAACTGTGGCACTTTTGGGATGCCCCCCAGACCTCACTTGACGTTAAAAAGCAGTGTTTATGTTTTCAGGAGCCGCTGAGTGGAGTGACCATAGAGCTTCACCTAAGGCTGCATGGATGACGCATTACTTCTCCCCGAGTGCAGCAGATCCTGCATGGACAAACACATGCACCGCAAGTTCCCCCTTCCCTCCCACACACATACAGCATCACAAACAAATTAATGCTTATGCTTATTCACTTTTTTCTTAGTGTTTTTCTGACAAGGATTATCAAGGGTAAATGCTGTAAGGTCATAGACCTGCTCTTCAGTACACTTTAACATTGCAAATTTCTGAAAATATTTACAATTGATATTTAAAAAAAATATATATGTCATGTGATGTCTCCCAGGTGGTTGATATTTCTGGGTGATTCCTCACACTATCTATAAAACATGACAAGTATTCAAAGTTCTCAAGAGCACTCTTGGTTAAACATGCAAACAAACAAACAAACAAACAGGGAGTTAAAGCTCTTTGCTGACATGGAAATACATTCGTCTCGATGATTTCAGAAGATGGTTGAAATCAGGAAGATGTTAGCTTAAGTCAAAAGGACGAAAAAGATTTAACTGCATCTTCATACGCAGTTCACAAGGCTGGTCAGCAGCATGAAGGTTCAAGGAAATGAAAGCTTCAACGGCGAGAAAAATGATGTTTTCCATTCTAACTACATGGATATTAGAGTTGCCAGTAAAAATAGATCTCTCTGTCTCTCTTTCTATCTATCTATCTATCTATCTATCTATCTATCTATCTATCTATCTATCTATCTATCATTCCATCCATCCATTTTTCTGTTTCTCTCAATCTCTAACGTTCATATTGTGATAAACTCTAGGTGGATGATACAATTTCAAGCACATTGCAAAGAGGTGGCTAGCAGTCATTAGATTATTCAAGCTAGGCTACAGGCTGCTTTGCCACTCGTGCGCAAGATTGTATCACAAATTCTGGAAGTAAGAGCTAATTTCTGTCTTGTTGGTATAGCAATACATTAAAGGGACATTCCAGACGATTTTCATAATTTCATATCATGTAGTACATAAATCGACAACTATATGTATAGGTTTGTAGAATTTATTGTGGTTCATGAGCAGAGAAACAATACTTTGAAATATCTTAAACAAATTACTCTGAACAAGGATGATGACATAGGAGGTTAACATATTTCAGAAATGCAGCAGTGTAATTTTATTACAATACCGCTTGCTTGCGAGTTCACCTGTGTATAATCTATGCATGCCTTCTTCTTTTCTTCTGCTTCCTTGAGCCCCAACTCATGCATTCTTATGAAAAAAAAATTGGGGGGAAAATATTCTTATTCTTCATCCCAGTTATCACAAATTCTGAACTCTGTCCTCAGTAAAACTAATTTATAGTTGTTCAAATGTAAAAATCTGAAAATTATCCGGAGGTCTCCTTTAATCAAATCTCTTGTTAAAGATGGACAGACAGACAGACAGACAGACAGACAGACAGACTGACAGACAGACTCGCAGCCCAAAAGTATACCCGATCTGGTATTCTAATACTCTAGGCAGAAAGTAGTCATAATACAAAACTTGCTGTACTATGTTTTTTGTTTGAATGTTGGTAAGAAGACTTTGCAGTCTGTTGATTACGGACAGACAGATAGACTGAAAACGTAATGCCTCTGGTGACACTTTGTGGCAGAAGAATAAAAATGAAATGATTTCACAGAGATGATTATTGGAATGGTCAAGACTTGACAGGCACCTGGCATCAAGATCGGCAATCAAAACCAGTCAGTGCAGACAGGGTCGAATTGGAGATGACCTTGGATAATGCCACATGCTACCCACTTCTTTCCATCTTGATCTGATCAAGGGAGGGTGGACCCAATCAGTGTACCTCCATCAATGACTTCATTAGCAATTCAACCAACTTCAAACATCTCTATGATAACGAGTGCTGGCAATTGAGATGTAAATCTGTCTCTGAAGATTCTTCGAGTGATTGGTTACTACACCTTCACTTGCTCAATGGTAATCATGAAAATAATCCACACAGACTAATGACAAAATTTTACTGATCTATCACACATAATCATCACTCTAATGACAATAGCAACATCAATAACATATCAAACAGTTGCAACAAAAAAAACCCAGTATCTATCTTCTCATCAGAGATTGCATGACATGTAAGTCTGGTATTTGTACAAGTTTCCTTATTAAACAATATAAACTGTCAAATGTATACTTTTGTATACTTTGTATTGGATGGAAATAAAGTACAATTGAATTGAAATTCAAATTGAAAAGATCAGCACATTTTCAGCAGCATTTTCAGCAGCATTTTACAAACAGGAGAGGGGGAAGTTGGAGGAGGCAAGGTAAAGTGAAGGAGGAAGACAAAAAGGAAGATGGAGAGGGAATGGGGCATGTGACAGATCTTCAATGAAAAGAAAGATCTTTCAATTCCATCCTCTCAATCTAGGTCAAAGATGGCCCTTTGGTCTGTTCCCTAACAACCATACCTCTGGTGATTTTGGGAGTGGCCTGATGGCTGTTGCTAGGTGGGGCTTCTGGCTCTCCTCCGGCTCCTCGACATTGTAACTGGGCTGACTGAGGAGGTCTCTGTCACTCCCCAGGCTGTTGCCATGGTAACATGAGATGGTGACGATAACAAAATAAAAGAAACGTATAAGCAAAGTGGATATGAATGCAAATCATTCAAGACTTGCATTACTGCAAAATGTCAAATTCTGTCGATAAGATATTAGGTTCTACGTGATAAGGTCCCTCTCAGTGACATATGCTTTGAAGAATCATTGTCACCATCATTATCATCGTCACCATCATTATCATCATCATCATCATCATCATCATCATCGTCATTATCATTATCATCATCATCATCATCATCACTATATAGAAGGTAGGCATTAAACAAACTACTCAATGATAATGTTCTGGAGTCTTCTCCCACTAAGCATGGTACCCACAAGCTCATGATTGTGAAACACAGCTCAATTTATGACTCTCTTTCATACTGGCATGCAAAATGTAGATAGCATTGGTCAATATGAATACCATGAGTGCTTGGAGGATAACCAACAGGTGTGCCAAGTTCTAAACAAAGTAACTCAAACAAAAACTACACAAACCTAGTATCAATGAAAGGTTTTTCTTTCTCTTTCCTTGACTGAAAAGTATACTCATAAGTGCTCATCCTTCACAGCCACTTCTGTCCTTGTAATTAGTATCGATCAGAGTATGCAGCAAAAGTTTAGAAATGTGTTGAGTTGTTATTGTCTTAAACACGAAGTGCTTGAATGTTCATCCATTTAGACCAAAAACATGATTTTTTTTTCTTTAAAAATACAGCTCAATCATTGAGAATTCTCAAGCTGACCTTCAGTGGGGGGGGGGGGGGGGGGGGGGGAGGGGGTCAACTCCTTAAAAAATCCTTTAAAATGATTAAAGACATGTTAACAAGCGAGGTTAAACTGACCTATAATCTACATTGGAACCAATAGCCTACATTCACAAAGATATCTCCGACATCATCCACAGTTGAATTTCAGGCATGGATAAGGGAAAAAAAAGAGAAAGCAGACAAACATGAAATAGATGACCCTTGCTTTGAGACGTGTTCGCATACATTTATCATAGGATGTATGTCAGTGCATGAGATGTGTCTATGTGCATTTATGCAGTCAAAGACTACATGATCCATGGCAGCCCGAAAAACTATCAAAATTTAATCATTAAAATATCAAAACTTTACAACAGATTGTCTGATTTTCCTCAAACTTTCACTGATGTGCTCTACTTTAATACTGCTGCATCCCCTGAAGTCACATGTTTGGGTCTCATTCTCCTTCAAACGGTGACATGACATTTGCTCCTGTGACAATTGCTCCTGTCTTATTTTCTCCAAGAACTTGGGGTTTAAAGGGTTGTGATAGGGTTTTAGGTTTAGTTTGATGTGAGGATTAAGATTAGGTTTAGGGTTATGTTTGTGGGTAGAATTTACGTTTGGCTTTGCATACATATATTTCATGGGAGCAATTGTCGCAGTCCTGAGCAAATGTCATGGAACCACTGGTGATACGACATTAGCTCCTGTGACACTTGCTCCCTTCTTATATTCTCAAAGGTCTTGGGGTTAGGGTTAGGGTTGTGATAGGGTTTTAGGTTTGGTTTGATGTGAGGATTAGGATTAGGGTTAGGGTTATGTTTGAGGGTAGAATTTATGTTTTGCTTCAGTGTACAGATGTTTTCTGGGGGGCAATTGTTGCAGGAGCAAATGTCATGGAACCCCTTCAAACAACCCTAACCTGTGGTAGAGGAACTTGGAGAGGAGGTTGGAAGTCTGGAGGCTCTCGGTAGTCTTGTGCTGGCCCTGGAACGGGGTTTCCCCTTCCTCCTCCTGGAGGAGTCTGATGAAGACATCCTTCAACCACTGCCGCTCATTCTGGTTTGGGAAAGAGACATACGGGTCAACAATAACAACATCAACAACAACAACAAAAGCACACTGCATATATTTCAGATTTTTTGCAGGTCAGGTGCTATTCGCTAACTGAACAACCTGTGAAAATATTCATTCTGATCCCGACATGAATGCAACGCAGAGACTCCAACCCCAAGCACCTACTGATCTGGAGATTCTCCCACCTGCACCCCTCGCAAACAGGAGACTCCAACTTGATGTGCGCAAAGCGCGAAGTCCCTTGGGTTATAGGGTTCTATAGATGCTCTCTTGTGCTATCTCAGGCTTATTTTCAACATACGATGGCACTAAGTAAGTAGTAATTCAATGAATCAAATCATATATTTTGGCCTAAAAACTTCATTTCATATATCAAGTGCAGATGAAATACATGCATGTGTATTATGAAATTGACTGGCATCTACAAAACCATACAAGCGGGAGACACAGAGCCAGGGCGGGAGAAATTAAATCTCAAGTGGGAGAACATGAGATTTTGTGAAAATGCGTTTTCGGTGGGAGATCTCCCGTCTAAAGCGGGAGAGTTGGAGTCTCTGGCAACGTGCATGCATGCATACATTTCTCCATTTATTTACTGTACACCACAATTGTGAATCTTGACCACTTGTGAAATTGTCGGGAAGTTCGAATTCGCAAAAGAAAAAAATTGACTTACTAAATACATATATGGCATATACAGGAGTCATCCCCATGGCAGACTACTTCATGTGTAACAGCAGCCTGTTTGAATTGGGTGAGTGATAGTGTTGTGTATATTACATGTTGCTATCAATTACATTTCGTTAGCTGGGAACCAGAAGGGCGCCGCTCTCGCATTCTAAAATTTAAGCACAAATAAAAATGAAACAATCAATTTTCACAAAGTAAAAAGTTTATTTCAGGAAGATTTGGTAGATTTATAAGCACTGCTCTAAATATAGGGTAAAAGGATGCCCTTGTGGTTTTCATTTTTAACATTTTACTGAAAATAAAGATAATTGAAAACTGACACCATAATGTTGGGGAAATCGAGCCCTACAAAATTGACACACATAGAAATTGAATACAACTGCCTACACGGCTCTACACAAAAAGACACATTTGAACTACAAATCTAGCTATGAACTGAGCTGCTTCTCAAATTAGTTTGGAAGTGAAATGACAGATGTAAATACAAGATGTGCCAACAGCACGAAGTGTACGGTCTTCAAGGTATGGTGAAAATAAAGGAAATGGGGCTATTAACAAGAAATATAATCCGTCTCTTATCATCAAAGTAACAGTTGCTGTTGGAGTTGGGATGATTCTGGAAAGCTGTAACTTGTATTAATTGCCTGCATAGCTCATCTCATACCTGACTCTTGTGACCCTGCACCTCAAAACAAACAGAAAGTCGCCAGCCATGAATTTTTAGTTAAGACCATATTCTGAAAGAGAAGACTTTAAGCTTTTAAATGATGCATAACTCAAACCAAATGGACTCTCCTAACCTATCTAAATATTGGAGAGAAAGCACAAACTCAGGAAAAGTGTGAACTGAGAAAAGAGGCTTTGAAGTACAGTGTCTATTCAAGCGCTTAATCTTTACCAGACCGTGCTGGCTGTGCGATGAATGGGACAAAAAACAGGAAGTAAACCACCAGAGTAACAACAATGAAAGGATTATCAGATTAAACTGAAATTAAGCATGCCTCATTAACACATTCCGTCCATGATTAATGCCAACTTTCAAAGCAGTAGCACTATCCTTTCAAAAGTTATTAGAGTTGAAAGTGAAGAGTGTGTACAAGGTTTTTCAGAAATGAAAAAAGGGATTCTAAAGACACATCTAATCACACTATTCTACCCAAAATGTTCGAGATAAATTGCTAAAAAAACACACTTTCCTGCCCGTTTTATGATACCAAATTTTAGCATAATGCAAAAGAAGACCCGCTCTTTCAGAAAATATGAAAAAGTCAAGCTCGGCTAGGTTGACCCATTTCACTTATTTTCAGTCCTCACGCAAAATCAGTGTGTGCGACTTTATGTTCGTTTTGAGGTGCACGGATACATATATATATATATATATATAATGCTGTTACAGTGCTGCAGTCTAAACAGGAAATAGAATGAGAGAGAGACACACAGAGAAAGAGTGAGAGAAAGATGGACAGACAGACACACAGACAGACATAGAAACACACAAAGAAGAGAATGGTGATATAAACAAGGACAAGGTTACTGGAGATTCAGGTATACTCGGCTGTAAATGGACAGTTTATCGGTTTCCCTGTGGATATATATCCTGTTTGTCAGATAAAGTGTGCTATTTTCCGTAAATAACTTACATTCATGAGCAAAGAGGAGGGCTCACTCCTTTGCAGTTCTGGTTGAGAAGGGGTTTGAGGTTTCCAATGTTTTTGATGATATGTGAGATAATGAGAAACCTCTTATGAAATAGCATGTATTATTCTGAGAGGAATTAAATCTAATTTCATGAAAATCGATTTTGAAATGGCTGCGATATCCAAACAAAGCGATCCTAATAAAAAGTGGGACACACCTTTTCTCAGCATCGCTTTGTTTTATTTAAATTTGTTTTTGGATATCTTTGTCATTTCAAAACTGATATCATCAATCATGCTTGTGCAAAAGTGTATTGGCACATAAAATATGTAAATGTAGATGTTATGAATGAATGCATGTGTGTATGCATGCATTTATGTATGTTGGTATGTTTGTAGAAGTATGTAAAGTGGGTCTATATTCTGGGTTCATTTTTCTTAAGTGGAAAAATGACTATGGTGTATACATATTTCTTAGGTAGATATGAAACTAGTAAAATGTGTCTTTTGCAGTGGTATATCCCTTACAGTGCTCAGCGGTAAATTTTAATACACATGTAAATGTGCAATCACTACTTCATTAACAAAATTGTAAATCATACACTGCAATTCACTTGAAGGTTGCATACAATACACACAACAAAGCTAATCTGCAGATACCATCAAATCTTATATACCTCAAACTCAAACTGCAGAATTAAATTACAAGACTTTAAATTAATCTAGTTTAAAATCACATCTATATCTTTCTATGTTGGTATGTGTATACATATGAATATATCTCGAACAATATAACAAAATAAGTGTCTAAAACACTACACATGAATCCATTAATCAACAAGGAAAAGTAGAAATTACGCGGTGCGTAATATATGTCCCCGCCGGAAGTACATGTAGCATTTTGTAGCAAAATGTTCAATACAGGTAAAAAATCAAGGTCAAAGGTCATAGAAGTCAAAGGTCAAAATTCTGTGTAAAAGTTATAAAGCCCTCACCTACAACTTTAGTACCACCACATAAAGCAAACGGAATCGAAATCGGGTTAGAAATGGCGAAGGAGTAGCATTTTGTAGCAATTGTACAATATAGGTCAAAAATCAAGGTCAAAGGTCAAAGAAGTCAAAGGTCAAAATTCTGTGTAAAAGTTATAAAGCCCTCACCTACAACTTTAGTACCACCACATAAAGCAAACGGAATCGAAATCGGGTTAGAAATGGCGAAGGAGTAGCATTTTGTAGCAATTGTACAATATAGGTCAAAAATCAAGGTCAAAGGTCAAAGAAGTCAAAGGTCAAAATTCTGTGTAGAAGTTTTGAAGCCCTCACCTAGTGCCATCACATAAAGCAAATGGAATCGAAATCGGGTTAGAAATGGCGAAGGAGTAGCATTTTGTAGCAAAATGTACAATATAGGTCAAAGGTCAAGGTCAAAGGTCACAACTGAAATTCTGTGTAGAAGTTTCAAAGCTCCCATGTAGTGCTATCATATAAAGCAAACAGAATCAAAATTGGCTCATAAATGACAGAGAAGTAGCAAATTGAAGATTTTGATCACACATGGACGCACAGACAGACAGACAGACAGACACACGGACACACACACGTACGGAGCCCGTTTCATAGTCCCCTGCTCGAACTCGTTCGGCGGGGACAATTACCTGCAAATGAAAGTACTTGAAAATTGAAATGCTGTACAAATGCTCTCTAACTTTTTCTTCCACTTTGTTGAGTAGCTACTCTCACGATTTATCACTCACTATCAGCTTTATTACTTCCCTGGCAAGGCAAATAGCATTGACAATGCTCCCTCCTACCCCTCCCCCCCCCCCCCAATAATGAAGAATCTTGTAGGGTTTTTCTTCCCCTTTGTTTTAGCCAAAAGTGTGTCAAGATATGTGAGGTATGCACACCAGGATCGTCTTGTCTCAGGTTCTGGCAGATCTCATGTATACCCAAGTCAAAAATTCTTCAGGGAACCATAAATATTTTAGATAGTACTTGAAGTTGCTTTGGGAAAATAGACAAGTAAATATGTTCCTAGAAATTCAATGAGTCTCTATTTCTAAAGTATACATACCTCGGCAACAGTTAAAGGAAGGGGGAAAAGGGATTGCAATACACAAAATATGCAGACGAGATATAAAATTGTTTCACTGCTTATGGTAAACAGTAAATCCAAATTTTGATGGGCATTTAAATAAATTTACGACTGGCACCAGTGTCTGGAGATTATGCGGGTAGGGCAACACTTGCTAGTAAGAGCAAAACACATTGCCCTCCCACATCCCCCCCCTCTAAAAAAAAAAAAACACCAAAAACAATACACACACACACACACACACACACACACACACACACACACACACACGCACACATGCACACACACAAAATGGTGAACCACTTTACACTTTACATTGCTAGTTATAAGCCCCATTCATACTAAGCAAAAACTGGGTTCCAAAGCCTCGTCGAGCAACCTTTCAGCTCAGTATAAACAGACAGAATACCGAAGAGTTGATCATGTTCTGAAATCACCCCATGGGGTTGCATGGTTTCAGATGCTCCTACAGCAGCCTTGAAGAGCCTTGGCTACAGTATATACTTAAACACTACGGGTTTTGAGAAGATGCTTTTTTGCGATGCTAGTTAATCACTAAAGGTCATCGCCAGTAAGGGTAAAGAAACCTGACTTCGAGACCGACCACCACTGATTAATGCCGCATAACATACAAACTCTCACACTTAAATCACATTTGCGGTTATGTGAGAAAGTCAAAAGCCTACAGCATTTTTATTGGAGGGGAACTCACAGCCCGTTTATACTATAAAAGCAAAAAGGGGTTCTGAAGCATCCTATAGCAGCCTTGAGCAGCCTTTCAGCTCAGTATAAACAGACAAAAGGTGAACCGACCAGGTCTGATCAGGTTGGGTTCTAAAACCACCTACAGGGGGTGGTTTCAGAACCTGCTATAGCAGCCTCTGCTGCAGTATAAATGCTCAGGGGTTCGAGAAGCCGCTTTTTTAGCCGACCTGGAAGTTATCGATAAAAAGTCATCGCCTGCTAACGTAAACAACCCAGCCATTGTGCCAAATTCCAACTGATAAAACCCATGCAACTTGCACACTTTCGCGCAAAAGCCCACGCCATATATTAGAGGGGAGCTATAGGAACTGGTTGGCCTGCTAAGGCCTGCTTTTGGTGAGCAGTATAAACAAGACTCGAGGCTGCTTTTTCAGAGCGGGCTTTTGAACCTCCTTGAAGAGATATGCAGGGTGTCATACGTAAAAAATTTATACTAGAACAGTGTAGCTATACCATAACGGTATAGCTATACGATGAATTTATACTTCTGAACGCTGACTAACAAAACGACATATAGCAAAACGACAGTCAGAGCATCGTTTTGAACTAGAACTCGATAACGAATCAGCATTCCATCGTGTCCAATGTGCGTCTGATCGAATGGCGACCATAGAAAGGTATAACTGGGCAGGGTTTAATGGGAGCAAGCACAAAAGGTGACCTTGTACATGCGCAGTGAGAAACTGCACATTTATATGACGTTTTTCCGGAATGGTGGAAATTAGCATCTGAAAGGTCTGTCGGCTATACGATGATTCTTTATACGTCGTTTCTTTATCGAGTTTTGGTATAAACGGGCTTGCGTCTGAACAGGGGGTATGAAACCTGCTCCCAGTATAAACGGGGTATCAGTTATTATGAAAACAGAGCCAGTCAGGGCCTGCTTTGGGCAGGCAGCCCTGTGGCTTTAGCAGTTATAAAGAGACATAAGATCACTTTTTGGAATCCTGGTTTTTGAAACTGTTCGACGAGGCTTCAAAATTTTGGCTGCAGTATGAATGGGGTGGGTAATGGTATACTGTAAAACATGATATATTCGCGGCACGAAATTTTTGTGAATTGGAGCCGATGGCCTTTTTCGTGGCAAGAAATTTTCGCGAATTGCCTCTTGCGTTCAATGCATATAGTGCAGATAAGAAATTTTGCACGCATTTTAATTTCGTGAATCTTAGCGCTCGCGAAATTCGCGAAATTAAAATGCACGCGAACATTTCTCGTTTTACAGTATTGTATATCATCTTCTGTTTCAATAGTCACTATGATATTCTTGGGACTATAGTGAAATGCAGGGAGCCGAAACCTGCATATCATATACTGTAAAACGAGGAATGTTTGCAAGCATTTTAATTTCACGAATTTCGCGAGCGGCAACATTCGCGAAATTAAAATGCATGCAAAAGTTCTTGCCCACACAATATGCATTGGATGCCAGTGGCAAATCGCGAAAATTTCATGCTGCGAGAAAGGCCGTCAGCTCCAATTCGCGAAATTTTCATTCCGCGAATATATCGTGTTTTACAGTAGTCACGTTCACACAACATTTGTAATCTTTGAAGTTTTAAACTTTGACGATTAGCTTGTAGTTGCGCATCCATCCACAAGACACCCAATCTTAAAGATTGAATTTTCAAGAAAGTGTTCCTCGCAATGGTTAAGCCACAGAACCAGAAAAAACTACAGGATACATGCAGCGCTGGCAGTAAGTTTAATTATGTCTGATGATACAGTAGTGTAGAATACCCACTGGAGGTTGACATGGAACTGCATGATGCACATACCAAGATAGAGTTCCATAATTTTCACTGGCATCCGCAGAAAAAAACCAAGAACAAAGCAAACTCAACTATAAACAATTACCAGTAATAGCAAGGGCCAAGTGGAATATCACTGAATGTGCCCACTTGTGAGTTTCTTAATACTACCAAGTGAAATGTACCTGCCTACCTTGACTGCATGCAAAGATATGTCATTGATCCTCAGTGGCATCCCCCAAATAAAAATAAAACTCAACCATAAACAATTACTGGTGATACCAGTGATATCGGTTGTGATCTTCTTTACCTAGGGAAGCCGCATCGGTGCTGGCGATGCTCTTGGGGAGGGGGCCCTCATTTTTATGGCCAATAATAGTATATAGTTGTTCTTACAATATACAAGGGTTGGGTTTTTTTTGTCCCAAAGAATTTAGAACATGATTGCAACTGTTTACAAACCGTGATGAAACCTTAAATTCACAACATTCCCAAACATTTGTCGCTCAGTGAGATACCCCCTTAATATAATAAGTGACTGCAGTACCATATTACCTGTGAGGCACTTCTCAAGTGCTTGTAGAAGTCCAGTTTGTCCAGCAGCAGGGTTTTGCCGATGCGGTGGACGGCCAGGCTGACCTGGTCATCGCTGAAGGGAATCTTCAGTAGTGTCTTGATGTTCTGGGAAAAAAACAGAGACAAAGACATGAAATCAATCATAATTTAATTAAATCATTTTCTTTTTTATTTCCAGTATTTATGCTTTGCAAAGCCTGATCACATACTGTGAAGCCAGTAATGTTGTTCCTATTGTCAGTCGCAGGTGACTTAAAGGGTGCGTACAGTTCTGGTTGAGGTGAGGATTTAGCTTTTAACGTTTTGCCAGATATTCAGAAACCACTCTATAAGATGTCAAAGAGCATGCAATTCTAAGGGGTATTAAAAGTATATTTGATGAAAATCGGTTTTGGAATGGCTGACATCCAAAAACAAGGTGAAACAAAGAAACCTAATAAAAGGCGTGGCCCATCGCCTTTTATCTTTATCACTTTTTTGGATATCTCAGCCATTTGAAGACCAATTTTCATCAATTAAACGGTGAATCCTTCTTAAAATTACATGCTCTTTCATATTTCTTTCTCATTATCTCACTTAGGAATGTTCAAAATATGAATCCCCACCTCAACCAGTACTGTACACTCCCTTTAAAGGTATATACTATGTACCTTGCCTACCACTCAATTTGCTCTTATTGTGAGCTCATGCACATACACACAAACACACACACACACACACACACACACACACAGACACAAACACACATAGAAGCACGCAGAGACACATGCACAATACCACTTGAAGTCTCCATGCTTGCATGAAATCCCTCTGGACAACAAATGACATCTATTTGCTTTAAATACTAGGAGGCCCATTTGCATATTTTGACAAAATTAAGTTTGAAAAATCTGGATTATTTTCTCAGCGCCAATCTTTCCATTCCCCCCCCCCCCCCAACACACGCACACCAAAAGAGAGAGAGAGAGAGAAAAAAAAAAAAGTCATAAAAATTGGAGTCTGTTTGCCATCCACAGCTTCTAGCTGAGTTCATACAGTGTTGGAGTGTCACATGACCGTGTACTGATACTTTGAGACTGAAAATACAATGTAGATGTACATTGTCAAAAAACTCATATACCTATAGCGTCGATGGGGCGACAAGACCTCATATCTACAAAATGTCAAATGTTCAGGAGAGCAAAAAAACATGGCAGCCAAAGCACTATGTCATATGGGACAGCCTTTCCTTTGACATGCCGTGGTGGCTTCGTTTTTGGGGTAAGACAGCTAGGATTTGGACAGGACATCACTAAACTGATTATCTGACCATTAATCCAAAAGTCATTTTCACCAAAATTTCAGATACGAGGTCTTGTTGCCCCAGCAACGATTTACTACTACTATATGAGGGATAATTACTTAACTGAAATAAAACCAATGATTGTTAGTTTTACACCATGCTTTTATGCTGGCCCCCTTTAACCCACTGAGGTCTGCAGACTAATTTTGTTTTTTCATTTGTCATTTCTCTTTTGTTTTGTAGTCATTTTCCCACATACAACAATACACAAATTGTACTGGAAATTCAAAAATACAGTATGCTCAAAATTTTGGGCCTTCTCTCAAAATAACACACAAACGGAAAAAGGCAAGTAAACACTCTATAAAGATGAATAAAAAAAGAAAAGACTGACTTTTGTTCAAATATTTCTTTGAATCCTTTACCTTGCATCCTATTCTGTTTGTCTGTTTTTTATTGAAATCACAAGAATGCCAAAGCCATTGGGATTTCAAAGCCTTCATAAACAATGATATGTGGAGTTTTAAATCTGGTAATTACAAATATCAAGGGATTTCCCCTTATTCTCATCCAGCAGGCTTTAAGTTGATTTGTTACACTAGTAGCTTACACTGCTGTAGCATTTTCATTCTTATGATTACAGTATGATACCGGAAGCATGTCATTACAATTCACTCCCCTCCCCCTCCCCTCCCCCCCCCCCCCCCAACCCAACCCAATATCTGATATTAGGCAGGATACAGCAAAAATACAGCAATTACAGCTCAAAAGTCAGAACTCCCTGATACCGGCAATATGCAAAGAAATGTTGTAGAGTCCTGTCACAGATCATGCACTGTGAGATAGCCAGTAACATCGTTGCTTCATAATTATCTAGCTCACGTCTTCGCTTCATTGACATAAAATAAAATGCAACTAATGAATGCATTTTGTTCACTACTACTCATCTCCTCACTTCGCATTTGGTGTAAAAATAGTTTACAGGTTTTCAGTTACACTGATTTGTGGCCATAAATGTCATGGGTTGCCACTGTGACACTGCAATGTGCTGGTCACAGGAAGTAAAGAAATCTTAGCCCGTTGAAGACAGTTTGATTTTGCTACAACACGCATTTCCCATAGACACCTGCATGAGTATACTCGGGACTCATCCTCAATATATCCTGGATAAAAAACGTGACCTGGGTTTGTCGTTTGGCATGCTCTAATGCTCCCCATGCTTCGTCCCCAACTCGTCATCATACAGACTTCTGTATATGGTGGATGTTGATGATGGCAAGGGCAGTGGAAAGGTAGATTGGATGATAGGGAGTGGGAAAAATAACTGCATCATATATGGCCTCAATCCTGGAAGAAAACACGCCACAACGGGGAGTCACGTTTGTATCATTCCTTGCCCTTACTTGGCTGGTGAGCGAGGTGGGAAATGTAATTGCGTCGAGAAAATGTACCAGAGAAGATGGTTGGGGCGTGGAATTATTGTGCAGAAAGTAAGTCAGGGTTACCCATCATTCATGTTGGGGCCACGTTCATCTCACAATTAACCTCTCACAACATGTTGGCTGAAATTACTTTGAACAGTGGGGGTTTTATTAACAGGCCAAGTACAATTTTGAGCATTGTTGTACAAAGTGTTTCAAGAGAAACTGTCTATGAACTTTGATCTGAAAGGAACACGATTAATATGAAAATTTTCACATATTCTGGTTAACATGAGAGAGCAAAATTACAGCATTCATAAAACTCACATAAAACACAGAATGTGTTGCAAAGTTTTAATATAGAATACGGGCTACAAACTCAGTGATTCAAAAAGAAATACAGGGATGGCTGTCATATAAAGGGATTGTCAGAAAAGATTGATCTCATGGAGGTTTTTTTTTTTTTTTCATTCATAATTTACAATAACATCTATACCACACAGGTCATTTTCTTTTTTATTATTCACAAGTCCATGGCAATATTAGAGGCTATATGTGACCGCTACAACAAAAAGGTCCTAAAGTCGCGCACTGTCGAAGCCGTGAAAATCGAGTTTGAAGTCAGAGCATTAAAATTGGTCAAAACTTACGATTTTCTGATTTTGATATATCATTGGGGTCTAACATGTCTTCTATCATCTGTCAAAATTTTGAAGCAAAATGATCAAAGGAAAGATTAAAAAATAGCGTTTTTCTGAGCCATGTTTTTTGGCGTTTCAACGAAGCAGAAACTGGTTCGAAAATTTGGATTGAGCGCCACAGATAGGTTCCGCCCCTAACAACGACCAGAGTGATCTCATTGGTCAGTTTGCTGCTTGCTGCTAACCGAAACGTGGAGCTCGCACACTGCCCAGTAGACTGGTGCACGTGCGGGCGGGGTGCGCTATGCTCAGCCGCTTCTCACATCCTGGTCACTGATTGGTTGGTGAGGAGACCGCCGACGCTGATGTGCTTGAATGAACTCGTCGGGGGTTGCTAGGGCTTACCTTCTATTGTCCAGAGGTGAAGACTGACTTGCGTGTCCCTTGATCGTGATTGCGTCGAAAGGAAGACTTTTAGGGCGCTTTTCTCGAAATAGTGCTTTTCCAGACGTCTCGACATGCTCTCTTTTAAACATCGATATCTCTGCAGCCGATTATTTTTTATAAAATGTGTTATATATCAATTTAAAGCAGAAAGATTAGGGATTACATCATGTAATTTTCAAATAATCGACCTCGCCCGACTTTAGGATCATTTTGTTGTAGCGGGTCACATATACTCTCTCCCTGGAGTGTTTTCAAATCAAGTCTGGAAAAAAGATGACTTTATGTTTACTTAGTTTTAAAATATAAAGAATGATTGCTATGACTATTAGTATAACTTGATCAAAGTAATAGTGTATACGTCATATAAATATATATGTATATATAATGATTTTTTTTTTTACGAATCGGGACATCCTGATAGTGAAGTACAGTGCTGTACAGAGAAATGTATCACAGCAAATCACATTTGTCTTGCGATCAGAGGCGATATTTTCGCATGTTTTTGAATTTGTGAAATGCACTTGACTAGCTCGTAGCGAAATTCACAAAAATAAAAACATGAAATATTCAGTGTATACAGCAATCAATAAAAAAGGTACACACCATTTTCCCTTCTTCAACAAAGAGGATTAGAAGATAGCATTTACTTATTACGTTTAAAAAACCTCATAATGCATAATACATTTCACACTAACAGCTAGTGGAAGAATCTACAGCAATTCCACGTATTGAAGCGACTTGTTGTATTATTCAGTGACAAATGCTCCAGTATGAGTGGTGTGCATGGGCTGGGTTTAATCTACTGGCTCATGAATAAAAATCATATTTACAGTTCTTGAAAGGCCATCATGCAGACGCACTCAACTTTACCTCTCTTTGCTCATGACTAAATGGCAACAAAAGTAAGAGACTTTAACAGAGGCTGGTCGCTCTTACAAACTTTTGCTGAAAGTATTGCAGTTTTGCTGAAAATATTGCAGCAAGTAATGAATACCTTTCATCACAAAACAGGTTTTAAAGCATAATTTTTATACATTTCCAAGTAAGTCTGTCAACAGACATATCAAAATGAAATATTTCCAGTGATACTTCACATGTTGCATAACAAGGAATACTAGTAATTTTTGAAGTTACAATTAAAAACATCCAGTATTTTCTCATTATTTTCCTTGTTTTTTTAGCAGCTTTAATTGTAAATATGATGTACACTGTATCTCAAATTAGCAGGAATGGAGTCAACTTGTATGAAAACTCTTCACATACCAGTAATCACAAAATGTTTAAGTCACTGATATCAATTATTGCATCAATACTTAGTTCACCTGCACTAACTTGTCTTTGCAACAATATTCTCATATTTTTCTGTAGAAACATAATATTCATGCTCCACAGTCCACTTACTATAATTCTCTTCCTATGATTATCAAAGAAAATGGTACCTACACATGTATCTAATAATCAAGGAAATGCAAATCTGCATAGCTGGAAACCATTTTATTCGTTGCAGCTTAAAGAGTTTAAGGTCACTTTAAACTTTAATATTTTCTATCCAGTACATTTTGTATGTTGAAATTTGAATTCTTAAATCAATACTTTGTGCATGAACACAAATGCTAGCAAAACAAGATGTAGAGCATAATTTGACCAATCTCTCTACTGTCACAGACATGATGAACAGGTTGCTGTCAAGATGGACCAATCAAGACATAATTCCTGTGTTCTTTCACGCCACTGGAGGGCATCCTACCCAATCCTCTTGCCAAGCTTCGTTGGTTGATTGGCATGCACTCTAGAGTACTGTTACTCTCCCCCGCCCCCCCCCCCCCCCATTGGCATCTAAATTGTCAATTTATACAGACTACAATCTACTAAATAGTCCCCTTATCCCTATTGTTGTCACATACAGCTGTAGCCCTCCTGTTGGACTGAGGCACATCGCTACACCTGAGTGGGCTTGAAACTTGATAATCTACAACAAGGTCAAGTTTTGATGGCTAAATAGATGCTAATGAATTAAAGCTGGGCAAGTTAAACTGCCTGCCCAGGCACGAAGTGGGATAAATTAACCCCTATCACCATTGGCAACCTCCTTGTGCATGATGTCAATGACAATTCAAGATGGAGGTCTTTTGGGGCTTATTAAAGGGACCGTATGGTTTTGGTTGAGACTCAACTTCAGGTTTCTAACATTTTTTGGTGAGATAATGAGAAACCTCTTATGAAATATAAAAGACCCTGTAATTCCGAGAGGAATTCAAAGTTTACTTGATGAAAATTGGTTTTGAAATGGCTGAGATACCCCAAAAAGAGTGATCCAAAAAAAAGGTGGGACCCACCTTTTATTACGAGGGCTTTGTTTTACTTTGTTTTTGGATGTCTCAGCCATTCAAAAAACGATTTTCGTCAAATAAACTTTGAATTTCTCATAGGATGGTATGCTCTGTACTACTGTATTTCATAAGTAGTTTGTTGGTATCTCACAAAAAGTTAAAAGCCCAATCCTCACCTCAACCAATACTGAACCATCCCTTTAAACTGTAGGAATACATGGTATCGTACGATCAATCGTTGGACATGATGTGCAGGTACCACTGTACATGCCAGTGGTTATGTTCACTGCTCACACAACACATGCAAATATCAAATTGCATATCCTAAGTCATGAGCAATCAAGCTCTTTCTTATCCCTTTTTTTTAAGGACTAGTTCACCTTCATAGACAAGTGGATTGAGTAAATGCAGCAATATTAGTCAAACACATCATAGAGAGTTTGAGAAAAATCGGACAATTCATTCAGAACTCATGAATTTTTAAAGTTTCTCCTTAGTCACAGCGGGATGAGAAGACTACTACAGCTCGTGATGTCATTGTGTACAATGCTATGAAGAAATATGAAGAAAATTGAACATATTTTCACCCCTTTTGTATTTAACCATGGACCTAATTGGTTAGGTCCATGATTTAACAAAAGGGGTAAGCCATAAATCAAGACAGCATGAGAAATACAAACTTTATATACACTGGAGTAGCACATGGTATAGAAAATGACAAAATATGTCACAAAAAAAGTGATAGGCACATGACACAAATATTGGCCCTCCTATGATCACATCACAAGACACTGCCGACATATCCATTTATGCAGCATTGTTTTGTAGAAAAAAAAAGGGCATGAGTTTGTGTGCCATGATATTATCTCCATTCTTTGCCAAGCTGCATGTTACTAGTGATTCACAACAACCACAGAAAGTGAGCTTTGTAGTCATTTATAAATGTAGGCTATGCTACGAATCTTCAAAAAATTTAGTAAGATTTAAAATAAAACAACAACCATAACATGATTCATGAAGCTTTCCATTGTGTGGAATTTGGACACAGAATTTCACAGTACCTAGCGTGGAATTAAGTCCTTCAAAGGTCTTTTGGTATTTTACAATCATAAAAAAGAATGTGAGAATAACATTTAGAGAGAGAAGTATTTCAGGCTAAAAGTTACTGGCACAAGTTCCAAGTGAAACCGATTTATGTGATGGAGGTGTACAGAGAAAGAAATAATTTTTCCCTGGAGAGTATTGTGTTGTATCCCTCGACAATTCATTACGAAAAAAAAAAAAATCCTTTTGTGCGTCGACATAAACAAATACACCGTTGTGAAACCCTATGCATGAAAGTTCATCTGGCAAATAATTGTAAAATCCTGTCAAGTAGATAATGACATTCCTTCTGAAGCAGAATCATTTGCAATGTCCCCATAAGCCCTTTTTACACCTGTGTTTCTTAACCCCGGACTTTCTCTGACCCAGGACTATCGTTAGTCCCGTACCAATTTTTCAGCTTTTTACACTGGCCAATTAGTCCCGTACTATCTCTTGTCCGGGGCTAAGGAGAAAACTGACCTGTTTACACTCGTATTTCTTAGCCCCGGACTTTCCAAACCACATGAATATTCATGATTACGCTGTGTACTGTACACGTACACGCACGCACTGGCAGCACTTGATTACCTCGTTTCTGATTGGTCAGTGAGGGTCGGACGTCGTCTCCGTCACTTAGCCCCGGATCATTTTTTCGTTCTGTTTACACTCACTTGCTTGGCACAGCAATTGCGGTGCTAACCCTGCTATTTTGCAGGGCCAGATAGTATACAGGATTATCGGTGGGGCTAGCCCACTTTGGCAAAAACGAGTGTAAACAGAAAGTGGGCTAAGGATAGTTCCGTACCGACGGTGGGGCTAAGGCCCCCCCCCCCCCCCCTTAGCCCACTGTCGGTACGGGACTAAGCAAAAATTTACAAGTGTAAAAAGCCCTTTAGAGCTCTCATTCTTGAAAAATGCCTCATTATGGGGAGGATATTTCAATTGTGCAATTCAAGATGTTAATCATCATGATGAGCAGATGAAAAAAAGTCAAGTTAATCAATTGTCTCACAATGCGCGGTAAATGAGAAAAGTAAGTACCTACATTGCTGCTGACAATGCTAGATGAAGGCTAGCAGATCCTGCAGTTGAAACATCAATATTTCAGTTGTCAAACCAGTTATACTTAATGAGCAAAAAACAACACTTGAGGTACAATGTTTTCTGCAAGGTGCTGTACGAAAGCTCAATGCCATACAAACTATTATTCTAATTTGCAAAGAACCATGGCTATCAAAAAAGTCTACCAAAGACTACACCCATCAGTAGCAGATTTTTTTTTAAAATAGCATATCTCACCAAAATGAATTAAGATTCTTAGATGTGGCCTTCTTTCACAATGCAATATATTTCAAAATGTGAATTCCTTGGGCTCTTCTAAAGGTACATTGCATGTACACCATTCTGTGACATTTGAATTCAGAATCAAACACAGAAGTTCCTGAAAATGATATGGATCAGTGGCACAACATTACATAGCAAGTGGCATTATATCTCTACATATATTGCATCAATCCTAGCCATTAAAGGACAAGTTCACCTTCATAAACATAAGGATTGAGAGAATGCAGCAATATTAGTAGAACACATCAGTGAAAGTTTGAGGAAAATTGGACAATCGATGCAAAAGTTATGAATTTTTAAAATTTTTGTGTTGGAACCGCTGGATGAGGAGACTACTACAGCTTGTGAGTCATATGCGTACAACAGTATAAAGAAAATGTAAAGAAAATTCAACATATTTTCACTTTTTTCGCATAATAAAAGAGCACTTGACTTGCCTCTTTCTAAAGGCAGGGGGAATAATATTACCCATAACATTTGTCGGTGACGAGTCGGGGGAATGTGTACTTTTTTCAAAAGATGAAATTTTGTGAAATTCTCTTTATATTTTCCTTACATTGTTGTACGCATGTGACATCTAAGTTATTCACACACTGCAGTAGTCTTCTCATCCAGCGGTTACTGCACAAAAACTTCAAAAATTCATAACTTTTGAACGGATTGTCCGATTTTCGTCAAACTTTCAATGATGTGTTCTACTAATATTGCTACATTCTCTCAATCCTTATGTTAATGAAGGTGAACTTGTCCTTTAAGATATCTACCTTTAAATCACTGATATTTTACTGACCATAATTAACAGGAAAACCGTCGGCCCATAGTTTGAAGGAGGTAGGGATCACACAGAATAAACTTCTATTAGATTCTTATAAAAGATATTGCTATCTTTTGATGACAGCAAAAATGATAAGCTGAAGTACAGTCAACACAATTTGGTTTACTTATTGCCTCAAGGTCATGCCATACATGACCATTTACATGCCACTGCGAGCTACGACACGACGTCACCTAATTTCTGAACTTTCACACAGATTGTCCACTTGGACACATCCCAAATGCCACAGGATCAATGACAAACAATATCAGAGAAGCTTTTCACCATAACTAATAGCGTTTTGTTGAACCACGGAGCTACGTCCAATATCTATCAACTCCTCATGCATTCCTGCGAGAGCAGGAGGGAAAGTGCCTTTAGTATATATATACAAACATTTCAAAAATCGAAAGTATCCATACTTCAACAGATGCATGCAGCAGATGTAATTTTGTTTTTGAGGCAGTTAATAATGATAATATCAATTTATAAAGTGCAGGACCAGTCTACATAACATTTTTCTGATCTGTGCTGTATGAGCTCCTAAAGAGCTTTTAAAAATGATACTGAACAGTTATATTTGATTTGATTTCATTTATTTATCAATTTGATTTATTGATTTGTACAGTGTATGTGAAGAGATGTGTTTACGGTCTTAACCCGTTGCTTCCGAGACTACTCGAATTCCCATTGCTTCAAAACAGGGGGCACCCAGTTCCTGTTGACAACAGGTTAATTTGACTGACAGTAAAATTAGGGATATCATGATTTCTAAATGCTAAGTTATACCAAAGTTTGTGGGCTGCACAGGCAAATGCTCAAATAGGATTCAATGTTACAGTGGCATGCCACTACTCTTCTCTTCTGCTTCAAATATCCATTCAATGTGCTTTGTTCAATTCAAATCTAGAGTTATATGATTTGGGCCCCGTTTTATCAAAAGATATAACTTATTATAAATGTCCTTACCACACAGGCTGCCATAGACTTATGTAAGAAATCAGCTATATCATCAATCATAACTCTTCATAAAACAGGGCTTTGATATACTAGATTATGATCATTTACCCACTGAGTTTTTAACACTGTATCCCCAAAATTCAGCTGTAACTTGCAAACAGTAACCTTCAACATCCTTGTATTTCAGTTCCCGCACCTAGAGTGCACTGTCATACTTCTTTCAGTAACAAACTACTAGTATAGGAAACACCTGCAGACTCCTTAAACTCCAAGCATCCAAAGAATAACTTACCGTAATAGTGGTATCAAAAGTTACGTTCAGACGGGAGCCCTTAACCTCGAAGTTAGGAAACTTCGAGGTTAGAGCTTGTAGTTAGGGACCATGAAGACGCACTCGTAGTTAGCAAACCTCGAGGTTTGCTCGATGTTTTGAGCCACGAGAAATCTTATGGTTAGCGCTCTAACCACGAGCCACGGGGGGTCCCCACTTGTAGTTAAGCGCCGTGTGGACACAAAAAACAACGAACTCGAAGTTAAGAGTGACCTCGCCGTAAACTCCATCCCCCACAATTATCTTCATAAAGGCATAAAGTCATCAGTGCAGTGCTATCTCTGCATACCATGACAGAGAAAAAGAGTACCTGTTGTTGGCAGTGTGGGCTGAAACTTCCGGTTCTGTGGTTTTAACAGCAAGTGGGACCCACTCGTAGTTACGGGGGGCAGACGCTTAACCTCGAGGTTTCGTAACCTCGAGGTTAAGATTCGTCGTGTGGACACACGTCGTAGTTAGGGGGCAAGAGCTAAACCTCGAGGTTTCCTAACCTCGAGGTTAGGGCCCGCCGTCTGAACGTAACTAATGTGTAAGTAAATAACCCCCTGGGAACAACAGACATTCCACTCAATTGAAGTTGGAACAGTCAGAGTTAGCGAATAGCCTGTCACACACTCACACTGAAATATCAGATTAAAACAACTCCATCCTTCCCTGAAAAAAAAAAAATGAATAAATGCCAAATATGTACGGATAAAACAAAAATGACAGAATGACAGAATGGCAGAATTTTCATCAAAACCTGAATGTAGAGAAAAAGGAAGTTAAAATGAATGTTTCATACATTTTCAAGAAACAGTGATATTGCTCACGCCAAGTCATACATTGATATATTGAAACGAAGTGAGAGGATGAAGTTATATTCCTGCAAGGCTTCCACTACCCTGCACAAAAATCTCGACTTAATTTCCTTCTTTGGTGTTAAGTATTAAAAAAGGAATGATGCGTCGCCTTCACATCAAATCCATACTGTGTTGTGATTAAGTGGCACTGATGACTTTTAGGACAGGAAGAGCTGTCATTGCTCATTCATCAACCAAAAGGATCTTTAGTGTATTTAAATGCAAAACATTTGGAGT
Organism: Diadema antillarum; assembly: GCF_040938485.1. NCBI lineage: Eukaryota > Metazoa > Echinodermata > Echinoidea > Diadematoida > Diadematidae > Diadema > Diadema antillarum. The sequence goes on along the minus strand of NW_027271003.1, from coordinate 2,150,249 downwards.
GTTGCCTCGACAACATCTCCTCTGTCAATTTCCACACATGCATTTTGTGACAGATATCACTGTTTTTGAGAAGAACCTATGAAACTTCAATATTTAGAAATGTTTATCTTTCCCAGTTTCCCAGTGGAGGGGTAGTGGTGAAAATTCTACTATTCTGTTCTGATTTGCTAGAAAATCGTACCTTATCAAACTTGATTCAAACACAGAGTGCATTACAGTATAAGTAGAAATGTTCACACAAGTAATCATGTTCAGCCTGGTAAAATGACTTTTATATGTCTTTAAATCGGTAATATCATAAGATAAAATGGCATTCTATATCACTAGCATATAATTTGTGTGCTTTTATTCTTATACTGGTTACAAGTCGCGCAAACTGCACGAGAATTTCCGCACTGCGAAAATGTCCACTAGACAGAATAAGGCTTTGTCACATACAGTGCACACTCACCTCAGAAGCTGATATGACATCTACATCATCCAGAATGTCTGCATCAGCCATTCCAAAACTGCATATGAAAAAGGAACAAAAGTGACACATTTAATCATACCAATATTGAAACAGACACAATTTATCAATGTCCTCACTGCTAATGCAAGAGCCCATGAGGATATGAACACCTCATAGAGCTCCAGCATAATGGAGAAAGTCAACATTTTTTTGTTCACAAGTTGTAGGGGAAAAAAATTCCTCAGAGGGTACGGTATTTTGTGCACAGAGTAGGTGGTAATGAGGAACAACTCAATATTCTAGCCTGCACATCACATGTCAAAGTACTTAAAACACATAATGTATACACCATATATTTAGAGAGTCAAACTTTTTGCATTAAATCGTAACTTCCCAAGAATTTCGTAAGTGGTTGAATTCGTGATTGTGGAGCGCGACAAGGGACAGAGAAATGTCTGCATGCACATCACATTAATGTCAGGATCAGGGTTTGTATTTTTGTGTTTTTAGAACTTGTGAACAGCACCCGACTTACAAAATTTGCGAAACTTTGCCCCTGCGAAATATGTGACACATCATGAATTTGGTCATAAATTTCCATCATTTGGATTTGCACTAACATGCTATTTCTGTCACAATTTCAATGAAAAACATCTCCCTTTTTTTGGAGACAATGTTACCTTTAATCAAGAATTGACAAACCTCTCAACGTTGAAAACTTATGGAGAGCATCTGACGTCAGCAACTCTCTTGTGGAGAACTAGATCACACGAGACTACTTTGGTGAAGCCAGAAAAAATAACTTTTTCACATTCCCTCTCTCTTTTCTTCTAGTGTCTCATACATTTGCAAGTAATCCTATAAGGAAAACAATTAAGCACTCATTCTGGTACAACATGAGGTGAAGAGGTGATTTTGATGAGATGACAGTCCCGGAGACCTTGCTATCAAATTGAATTTTGCAAAGTGCTGTTAATAAGGGGGTGCTTCTCAAAGAATTTATGTCAATCCTCACTTTTAAAATCTACTTTCCAATCTTATGGTATGCCACTGGTTTTCCTATTCAGTTTTATTTCATCTTTTCAGAATCCCTTTCAAATTGATATACAAAATTACAGAAAAATCCTTTGTCCCTTATCCTATCTTGTAATGCCTGCACAAAAAAGAAGTCTCCAAATTTTCATTTTCATTTTCATTTAGAAGTTAAAACAATTTGAAAACACATACAGCATACCATGATTTTAAGTTGATCTTACAATGAAAGATCAAGTTAAAATCTTTTGTGAAACAACCCCCGGAAGATGTATTGTTCAGGCACTGTCTAGTGGTAGTATGGTATACTAACATCTTTTATAATGTAAAAAAAAAAAATCCTGAATCCTACATATTATGTAGAATTCAGGATTATTATCATTATAATTTTTTTTTTTTTGCTTGGACTCAGACAATTTTTAGCTCATGTGACTTTGATTCATGCAGACTTTACTCTGTGGGTGTGTGTGTGTGTGTTTGTGTATGTTTGTGTGTGTGTGTGTGTGTGTGTGTGTGTGTGTGTAATTGTGAATGTTTCATGTGACTGTCTCATGTCAATGACCGAGAACATCTGTGTCGATAACATGACAAATATTGATGACAAAGCAAGATTAGTGTGACTATATCATCAGTTGAGCACACAAGGGCTTTCTAATTTGATTAAGCCAGGAAAGTTACCATCTGTTTCTCTTTGGGTATCCATTACCCGCATTTTACTACTGCCACTCAAAATGTCAGATATTGTCAATGGGTTTTAAAAACATCTGTCTATCAGATACTCACAGTCTATGTAATGTGTATTTGTTCTGATTTTATTTTGTTCTTTATATCTAGATCTAAGTCTCATGAGTTATGCATGACTGCTATATGATGGTTACAAACTTTATATTGAAAAAAAAATAGGAGTAAAGTTCACATTGAAAAATATGTGATAACTTCAGACAAGGTGCTACGTAAGCACTTGCCGATGGCCAGGGGCAAGTGAAAATCAAAGTTGGGCAAGTGTTCTGAAACAATGAGAAAAAAAAATAACTGCCAAAATTGGACAAGAAAAAAGTTTTGAAACCATTTTTTGTTCACTTTCCCCCCCCCCTACAAACCTATGAAGTCAACCATATACACTATAGCAGCCCACAGAAAATGATTGTTTAGTGATGCAACACACTTAGATTTCATTTCAGCGATTTTCCCACACTTACATAAAGAAGCTCTAATGCAATGCAACACCAACACTTGATCAAACCACGTTTGTAAATAATCTAATGTAAATGCGAGCAAATCAATGTGTGCTGTTCATTCAAATGACTGTGTTTCATTAAGCCATTGATTTAGAAGTGATTTTCTTTATCATTTTCTTATTTTTCTGACTCTCTTTTCAGGCAAGTAAAATTCATGTTCAGGCAAGTGTTCTGCAACAATTTGAAAATCTGCTGTGCCCAACCGGGCAAGTGGTAAAAAAAGTTATTCAGCACCCTGTTCAGAGTTGATATTTTCACATCATATCCTGCACAGGGAAATATTGTTGTTGTTTTTTTCTTGTGCAAGGCTCCACATCCTACAGAATATACACTGGCAGAAGAATTATTTCAGAGTTTTTCGATTGCTAGGTATCCAGACATACTGCATCCTTGAGTTTCTGTGAAGTGTTTTAACTTTGTTATAATAGGTAGAAATTATTATTAAAGGAAACCATATGCCCAAATATAAATGTGGATTGAGTGAAAGCAGCAATACTAGCAGAACATATCAGTGAAAGTTTGAGGAAAATTAAACAATCAATTCAAAAGTTATTCATCTTTATAGTTTCTGCATCATTATCACTGGATAAGGAGACTACTACACTTCATGACGTCACTATGGTCAACAATATTTATAAAGAAATACTTTAAAAATTCAACACATTTTCAACACACTTTTTGAGCTTCATGAAAAAGCACTTGACTATAATAATATTATAAATAATATTATCCTTATGTCAGTAACAAGTTGATGGAATGTAAACTTATCATGAAAAATTAAATTGTGTAGAATTCTCAATTTGTAGAATGACATCACAAAGAGTAGGAGTCTTCTTATCTAGCAATGGTGGCATCAAATTTTGAAAATTCATAACTTTTGAACGGATTGTCTGATTTTCCTCAAACTTTCACTGATGTCTTTTAATAACAATATTGATGCTTTCACTTAATCCACAATTATACTTGGGTCTTGGTTTCCTTTAAGTTGTGCAGACACTAATACCCCATTTAGAGTCCCCCAAAACATGGCGAGAGTTGCGCCGCATTTAATTACCTCTGACAGATGATGGGGACTCGCCTGTGGTCATGGCACAAAGCACGAGTCTGGAGCGAATCTGGCATAAGGCCGAGGTAATGATGGTGCAAGACAGCCTAGCATGATGAGTCTAGCACAACAAACTCCGAGAAATGCGCTAAACGCTAGACGCGTGCTAGATGAGGGGACTCTAGACAGTCTCGGCACGTGAACACGACACACACTTCAGGTGACCCGCGCTGTTAGTGGCAGAGTATGTACGAATGAGAAACTGCCACCTCTCTCAGGGAGAGAATGCCCACCCACTGATTTCCATAGAAATGTATGTTGACCTCACACTAGACGACCAGGGAACTCTTAGAACGGGGGTTCTCTCACCCCCGCTGAGTAAGTATAAAATAAATGTTCACTTTTGTCTGGCATGTCCTCCGGAGGTCCTCCTGAGGTCCTCCTAGACAGAGGGACTCTAAACGAGGTACAAGATAGGTTAAAGTACACAACACTTGAAATGGTAGGGGTCATGCAGAGATACATATTGATATTTCTATGTTCATTTCACTCGCTTCTGATCACAGCACTCAGGTACAGAGGAACACACTCATAAAAAGTAAATAAATAAAATGATGATTAAGGAAAGCAGTCATTTAATTTTAACTCATTTCCTACAAGATTTTGCAACCCCCCTCCCCCTCCCCCCCCCCCCCCATACAATTTGCACAGGATGCAGTCCACCAGATTCTCTGTGGTGGGGTCTATGCAGTGTATCAATATGGCAGCATTTCTCAAGCTCAATACAGTCAGTTTCCATAGACTCAACAATTGTAATTTCCCTAGCTGTACTACAATGTACATAGACATGTGCCCGAGCACTGCCAGCTTTATCAAATCAAAGCTTGACCTGTCATGCATTCAATGAGTTTGCACTTGTTCCCCTGTCAAGTATCAGAAACCACGGTTCTTTGTTTTGGTGCCGTATCTGATACGCATTATTCATTTTTATTTAAAAAAAAAAAAGATCGGCCGTAACACACAGTACCGGGTGACCTTCTTCCACAAGACCACGCAAGGTGATTTCCTTTAAATATGCATGCGAGATGAGTATGGGGCAATCACCGATTTTAATGCCCCGCAGGTTAAAGATCTGTTATCTTGAGCGTTTGGGCTGGGAAAGGGTGACTGTGCATTTCTAAGCTCGGTAAATATTGAACCTGGACAATGTTGACAGAACCACAGAGAATGACAGAGAAGGACAGAGGAAAAAAAGTTAGCATGGATATCCCTTCAAATAGATGCTTGGAAAACTGAGGCAATTGACCATGGTTTTGTTTACAGTACAGTAGAGATATACAATACTCTTATCTTTGAGATGCCCATTTTGCTCTTCTTCTTTTTTTTTAATCATGGAATTTGTCAAATTGCCCAGCAAGTTGGCTCCACTATGAAAGGCCTTTACACAGCAGCAACAATGTGCCATAGACTGCATTTATCGTCTTTTCCATGTTTAAAACATGTTTCGATACCCACTGACAAACACGTTTGCTAGGGCCTTTTGGGATTGCGTTTCTTGAGTTGTTGCATTTATCATCTCTATTGCGAGTCAAGACGACTTAACGCCTTGTCACTACACAGCTCCATCATGCTGTTTGACCCAAGGAGCAGACATCATGTAGTTTTTGCGGGAAGATCCGAGCTATATTACAAAACACTTTTTAAAATGACTTTGCCTTTATCATCATCTCCAAAGAAATGCATTTCTGGCCCACACACATTTGAGATCGCACTATTTCCCGGCATTTTAGAAAGGCATTTCTAACACCACATATTTAAAACAGCTTTGAGTTATCATCTGCCCAAATCTCCCTGGAAGTTGTTTGGAAACTTTAATTCTTTACCAGAAGTGAGTTGATAAGTGCACCCATAGTTCCATCAGTTTGATAGGGGGGGGGGGGGGGGGGGGGGGTGTCACGAAAATCATCAAATCAAAGGTTTCATTCTCACACACTGTTAGGCTTGTTGGCAAACCTCACGAATAGTCCAAGGCTATGTAGCACTGCAATTGTAGAGCAATCACCGCTTTGCACAGTTTTTGCAGTGCTTACGAGTAACTTTACAAGGCAGGGCTTGCAACAGTGAAAAGAAATCAGGGGATCCAGATGACCAATGTAAGATGAAAGGAAAATTTCATTGGATGACATTTTGTTGTTTTGCATTAAACCAGAAAAATCTGAGGAGACCTGTGAAAATTTTTGGGGAAAAATCAGAAACACAAAAAGTTATGACTGTAAAAGTTTGGAGAGTTTTCGAAAACAAATATGCACTCTGCATGATCTAGGTGATGAGGTGCACTCCACTTGATTTGTAGGCAAATTTAATCAATTTTCACTTTTCCCCTGAGAAAACTTCAGACCTGTTCTTGAACATCTTTAACATCTAAAAGCGTGGGGGAAAAGAACAGCAACAAAAAGATAAAGAAAGTACAGGGCTGAGAAGAGTCCCAAGCTACAATGGTTGGGACAGGGCAACAACTTCAGAAAACCCAGAGAGTTACAAAAGAACTTTATATCATCCTATAGAATTTTGCAGTCAGCAGAGTTGTTTACTGTTATCGGCCTCATATTAGCTACGAGCATAAACCTACAGTACAGCTTTCTTGGGTGGTATGCTAGATACAATGTAGATCCCGATAATGTACCGTAAAAGTGGAAATTTTTGCGGTGTTGAAATTTTCTTGCATTTCGCGCAACCAGAAACTAGCGCAAAAATAAAAGCACACAAATATTTTTGCTTGCCATATGTTCCAGTAGTTGATGCCTTGATTCTGCGGAATTAAAAACACTCGAAACTCTTCTCACCCGGCCAAGCGCGAAAAATTAGTCATGCGAAAATATCCACTTTTGCAGTGATAGACTGCTTGAAATGAATGGAGAAATAGACAAAATACAGAAAACACAACAACAAATAAGATACTTTGACAAACACATTACATCTAAGATGGAGGAAAATGTCCCATTCACTCTGGAAGTAATTTCTTATGATACACATGAGAAGTTAGACAATTGCAACAATGTGCAATAGAGAGCGCCATACTCTGCTAGACACTCTTTTCTTTTTATCTTTATTTTTTTTTCTTCTACATAAAGACAGTACTTCAGCATCAATTGTTTTAAATGCTGCTTCTAAATACTACATTTGCCATGCACAAGCTGTACTCCAGCAGTGTAACATATCATCTATACAAAGCAAACAGTACCAACAAATGCTATACAATGTAATACCATACTATGGGCATAAAATAAAGTAGCCTTCATAATTTGGCCAATTAGAAATGCAGCAGCTTTTGTACCGTTCCCCCCCCCCCCCCCCCCCCGCCCATTATACACTTATAAAGTACACTGGCATGCTGACTTTCTTCAAGTCATATTCTTAGCGGAATTGTGATAAAAATTAAAAAAAAAACAACCATAAAAATAAAAATAAAAATAAAAAAATAATAATAATAAAAATAATCACTCTGTGAAAAATAATAAAAAATAATAAAAATGAAAAATAATAATAAAAAAAAATAATAAAAATAATCACTCTGTGATGGGCTTAAATACAATACTATACCAGTCTTATTGTCGAGCTTGTTTCTTTGTAAGCACGATCACATCACATGATAACAAAAGAGCACATTATGCCCCTAACCCCAGCCTTTTATGGCTAGCTTTTCCTGTGGAGTTGCTGGTGCATTGGTACCTTATCTGCTAGGAGGTAGGTTTAAGAAAAAAAAAGTAATTTGTATTGAAATCATATATCACTGGTAGCCTGCAGTGAAATGACGTCTTGGAAGTGTAATTCTAAACCATGCTCAAATTGCCTTTTTTATTAAACCATGAATGCTACCACAAACAGAGCAAAATCTCATAAATGAAATGGGAGACATTTGAGTCAAAAGCAGACATGTAAGTGTGTAAAATACAAATGATATGGGATTGTAGATTTTCATGTTTGCATAGGACAGCCATACTGGTTTCAACTACATTGGGAAATTAGAGTAGGAGCTGATATCAATGTCATCATTTAAGATGGTCTCCACATGTTCATACAAAATTCAGTCTTTGTTTTTTTTTTCTTCTCTCAATCATCTAGCATCTATGACCCCTTCTCTGTGCTCAACAGTCAGACTGTTCAGATTACAATGCCACAATAAGTCACTTACAATTTGGGGTATTGGATGGTTGTTTTTTTGTTTTATTTCATTTTGTTTTGTTTTGTTTTGTTACCTCCGCCAAGGAGGAGGTTATGTTTTCGTTACCGTTGGTTTGTTTGTTTGTTAGTTAGTAATAGTTAGTTTGTTCACGTGCAAAATAACTCAAAAAGTAGTTAATGGATTTGGATGAAACTTGCAGGAAAGGTTTAGAATGTAATAGAATGATACAAGTAACAGATGATTAAATTTTGGTAGTGATCCAAGAATGTTTGGGGAATTTATGAAGGATTTTTTATATTTTGGCAGGTAGGGTCAATGAACTTGGGAGTTCAGGCTGCGCGTATTTGAGGTTTGCATGCGTGCACTAAAGTCCGTGCTCTAGTTTCTGCTAGGGCAAGGCGCGCCGTGCAGCTGAGGGTTTATGATGTAACAAAGGCTTCTATATTGGAAAATCGGGCGACTTTCAGCACACAATGCTATAAGTACGTATGGGTGGAAATCACTGATATCTCTATGGAAGAACAAGATCAGTGGTGGAAATGAGTTGCATGCTTGGCGGAGGTCTGCGCTCTCAGAGCGCTTTTCTAGTTTTGTTTTGTTTTGCTTTGTTTTGCGAGATGTGGAAAAGAGTTTGTCGGGTTTGTGAGCATGAGAAAGACCCTTGAGACGTGAGTCCCAAATCTAATGAATGAGACTTGGTATTAAAGTCTGGCAACAGCACCTACTTTCACCTCAACCATGTCCCTTAATTTGGCTGACTTTCCTCCATAAGGTTGTGATCAACATCTTCACATTTCAAAACAGTAAGCAACATATTGTATGCACCATACATTTTAGGGTAATAGCAACTTAAATTTTTTGTGAACCCGGATTTCAAGCCAATTTTGCAAGAACATGACTTCGTTAAATTCCTGTTTGTGAAATGCATACACTGAACAGAGAAATCTATGCATGCACGTCACATTCATATTCGGGATCCAAGTTAACATTTTTTTCGTGCTTACAAATTCGTGAAAGCACCAGACTCACAAGAATAAAAACCTCGCAAAATATTCGCATATACAGTATTTGACATCAGAAGAGCTTATCGCTACCGTACATACTTATCATACCGTATGTCCCAAAAAAAATTACAACGGGACCCTCCGCAATGATAACTTTAAAAATAGTGAATCAATCCAAATACAATTTCAGGGTACGAAACTATAACTCATTGCCCACATCTTACAGAAAACCCCATTCAATTTGCTTCAGTGGTCAAAGAGAAATGAGGAATTTTGTAGAGCATGTCAGGAATCTCTTCCCTCCAAGTTCTGTCTATTGTGTTCACACACAAGAGCATCTAAGTGCTAAACTTGGAAGAATAAGACTCATGAAATGCTTTACAACAATCCACATTTCTCTGTGACTGCTTAACCAAATTAAATGGGGTTTTCTGCAAAAATAGAGCTAAGATGTTATATTTTAAGACCCTGATAGCATTTATACAGTTTCATCATATTGGATGTTATCAATGCGAAAATCTGATTGTAATATTTTGGGGGACATAGGTCCTATTGCTAGAGGGCAGACACCAGGGGGCATTTCATGAAGCATTTTGTCAGATATTTTTTTCTGACAAACTGTTATAAGCTACTGAACTCCTTGCATCTGATTGGCTGAGAGCAAATTTGTCCGACAAAGTTGTCTGACAAAACGCTTCATGAAATACCCCCTGAAAATGTTTGTCACATGTGCCAAATATCAAGTCAAATTGATGCTCAAAAAATGAGGGAGTTTGCTTAATCCACTGGCAATTTGCATGACTTTTACTTGAAAAAAAAAATGCTGTTAGAATGGCAACACAGTGTTCAACCTTCACGAAAGATGAAGTTTGCACGTCAGCATGATATCATAGTGCCAAATTTTAGTCAAATGCTCAAAAACTGAGGGAGTGAGCTCAATCCACAATAATATCAAGACGATAATCCAGTGACATCATCAAGCCATGACTCAGCTTGCTGGCGGTGAAAAAAACTGCGTATGGGAGCCCCAATTATGCATGGGCAAGCGCATAAGGGTCACATGCCATATTAAAGTTATGCGCTTAATACACACCAGATTTGTTTATATGTCCCTCAGGCACACATATATATATATTTTTTGACATTACAGAACCTCGTCTATACTTTTTATCTAAAAATTCTATCATCATAAAGCGTGTTGTTCAACATTGACAAAATAAACAGTCCTTTTGAACATCCCTCAGTATTTGAGCATTTGGCTTGAGATTCGGCACGTATGAAATTCGGCACATATGACTATACGTGCCAAATCTCAAGCCAAATGCTCAAATACTGAGGGATTTAGCTAAATCCACCGATAATTTGTATGATTTTCAATAACACATCTGTCAACCTACATAACGAAAGATGAAGTTTGCATATCGACATGTCGCTGTCACATGTTCCAAATTTCAAGTCTAATAATACAAATTTCAGGGAGTTATGTTAGTCCACATGTTTTTGTATGATTTGTATAAAAATGCTGTTGTCATGGCAACAGATAAATTGAAAAAGACATTAAAGAGTCACATAATAAAACAAGGCAAGCGCCAAATTGTGTCTCGCCCATTCGCGTACAAGGAATTAATATTATTTATAACTCCCAGAAGTTAATTGACCTGCTTATGACCTTGTACCTTGTGGTGACCTTCAACACCCCAAGGGACATTTACCATCCAAGTTTGGTCTCAAACGGACAAAGGGATCAAAAGTAATGAGCCATAATCGAAATGCGCCATAAAAACTTAACATTGGGCCCTAAAAATTTGTTGACCCCTTTCTGTGACCTTTGACCTTGTGATGACCTTTAAATCCCCATGGGACATCTACTGTCCAAGTTTGGTTACAAACGGACATAGGGATCAAAAGTTATGAGCCACAATCAAAACGCGCCCTAAAACATAACATTGCGCCCTAAAACATAACATTGGGCCCTAAAAGTTTGTTGACCCCTGTCTGTGACCTCTGACCTTGTGACGACCTTCACCTCCCCAAGGGACATCTTCCATCCAAGTTTGGTCACAAACGGACAAAGGGATCAAAAGTTATGAGCCATAAACGAAATGCGCCCTAAAAACTTAACATTGGGCCCTAAAAGTTTGTTGACCCGTCTGTGACCTTTGACCTTGTCGTAACCTTCAACTTCCCAAGAGACATCTACCATCACCCAAGTTTGATTGCCATTGTAGCAACATGTGCTGAGTTACGTGTGATAAGAGTCTTGTAAGTAAACTTTAACGTATGACCTCAAATGACCTTTGACGTTATCATGAGACCTTTTACTGCACCATAACATGAAGGTACCCCCAGTGCATCCATCACCCAAGTTTGATCGCCATTGTAGCAAGATGTGTCGAGTTACCTGTGATAAGAGAGTCTTGCAAGTAAACTTTAACGTATGCCCTCAAATGACCTTTGACCTTATCCTGTGACCTCCAACGGCACCATAACATGAAGGTACCCCAAGTGCATCTATGACCCAAGTTAGGTTGTAATCCAAGCAACTTATGTGAAGTTATTTGTCAAAAGAGAGCCTTGCCGGTAAACTTTAACATAGAAAAGAGAGTCTTGCACATACTCTTTAATATATGACCTCAAATGACCTTTGACATCATCACATGACCTCCAACAACACCATAACATGAAGATACCCCTAGCGCTTCTATCACCCATGTGTGGCTGCCATTGCTGTAACAGTTGCCAAGTTATGCATCATAGGAGTCTTGCAGGTAAACTTTAACATTTGTGACGGACGACGGACGGACGGCATTTGGATCCCTTAGTCTCGCCTTCACCTCCGGTGGGTGAGACAAAAAGGTGTCTTGTACAACTACACATTCTACTGATCAAATGTGCTAAATTTTAACTGAAATGCTTTGTGAATTAAGGGGAGTTTGATCCACAACATTTTGTATGATTTGTATGAAAATTCACCAATACCATGGTAATGCCCCAGTCATATATAAACACGGATGTTCAAGGATTTACACGGTGATCCGGGGAGATCCGGGGACGTCCGGGGAGATCCGGGATTTTGATATGACTGTATACACGGTATCAACACGGCAGCTACACGGATAAGGCCGGAAGAGTGCGGCGTCTACACGGACAAACACGGCATCTACATGGATCAACACGGCAGCTACATGGCAGCCACATGGTCCACCCCAGATTGCTCTGCCAACACGGCAATCCCCGGATGACGGCGGATGTTTTTGACCTCCAAAAGTTGCTGTGTTGGCCTCTCGGCGTCAACACGGATCTCTCCCCGGATCAGATCCAGGGTGGTCCTGGGTGATCCGGGATCTCTATGTGACTGGGGCATAATGCATTACTCAATAGAAAGGTGTTTTGCATACCTTTGATAGTGGTCACACATGCAAAGTTTAGGTTAATTGCTCAAAAATGAGGGGGTAGTTTGGTCCACAAGTTTTTTGCCACGAACAAACCAACCTCAGAGTGACTCCTATCCATACACACAACCTAGTGTGGGTGGGGGTATAATTAAAGTTAAAACAGGGTGCACAACTTGGGCTCGGCTCTGAACGTGCACAGCCTTGAACAGCATAGCATGTGACCTCATACCTTGGTAGTAGGCATAAAGTTATAAAAACTTATTTATAAATGCAGTTCCATGGTAATTGATGATATAAAGTTGTCAACATTTTCATTTTATTTTTGGAGACTGTAGTTAAATTGGGTAATGAGAGTGAAGAAATAGGTTAAAGGGGTGGTATAGTATTGTTTCAGATAGAGCTTTAAATTTCAAACATTTTTCAAAGATAATTTTTTTTTATATAATAGGAAACCTTTCAAATGAAATATATGAAAAGCATATGATTCTAAGAGAAATTCAAAGTTTATCTTAATGAAAATTGGTTTTGAAATGGCTAAAATATCCAAAAACAAAGTGATTCTAATTAAAGGTGCGACCAACTTTTATCAGGATTGCTTTGTTGCACTTTGTTTTTGGATATCTCAACTATTTCAAAACTGATTTTCATCAAATAAACTTTGTATTCCTCTTTAAATTGTATGCTCTTTAATATTTTGTAAGGGGTTTTTTAATTTATCTTACAGAAAGTTAAAAGCTGAATCTTCGTCTCAATCAATACTATATACCATCCCTTTAACAGAGAAAGTAAATGTGACTGTGCATCACAAAATAAATGAAAATTTGCAAAACCTAATTTTTCAATGATGACTCAAAACAGGTGAAAGGGGAAAACCTAGTCATTTTTTTTTTACCTGAAAGAGCAATTCTTCTTTGAGATATTTCTAAAGTTTGGGATCATAAAATAAATAGGAATTTGTCTTTTCTATTGCAGTATTTTCTAGAGCGCACTTTGTTTTGTTCTGACATAGGCTTTCTCAGATTTACAGATTCAGAGCACTTTCACTTTCAACCCTAATGATTTTTGAAAGGATGATGTTATTGCATTGGCAGGAAGTATTGGTCACAAATAGAATGATGTCCAAACTTTCAGTTTAGTTTACTGATCCCTTCGTTGTGGTTGCCACAGAGTTTTTATTCCGTTTTTTCTTCTTTTTTTTTTCTTTTTTTTCTCCATTCATTGCAGAGAGCGCAGCTGGGTTAAATCATGCACTTGACTAGACTCTAAACTTTAAAAAACCTCTTTTCTCAGTACATACTTTTTCCAGAGTATGTACTTTCCTTCCATTATTTAGATGGGTTTGGAAAGTCTATTTGTATTGAATTTATGTCACTTCAAAGCTTAGTGTCTGCTCTTTCAGAGCAAGTCTTTAACTAATCCTTGCCTGGTGCCTTTTTGGTATCTTTGTGATACATGGTCACCAATGGAATATAATCTACCTAGGGTCACATAATCTACCTAGGGTCACATATAGAATATAATCTTCCTAGGGTCACCAATGGAATATAATCTACCTAGGGTCACAAATGGAATATAGTCTACCTAGGGTCACATATAGAATATAATCTACCTAGGGTCACAAATGGAATATAATCTACCTAGGGTCACGAATGGAATATAATCTACCTAGGGTCACATATAGAATATAATCTACCTAGGGTCATCAATGGAATAAAATCTACCCAGAGGGTCACGAATAGAATATAATCTACCTAGGTTCCTGGTAAGAAAAAATGCAAAACAAGAAGTTGTATATGTGCATTTTCCTTTTGTAGACCTTTGTACATATACAGTCATTGACTTGAAGAACAAGTCCACCTTCATATACATGTGGATTGAGTGAAGGCAACAATATTAGTAGAACACATCAGTGAAAGTTTGGGGAAAATCGGACAATCCATTCAAAAGTTATGAATTTTTTAAGTATCTGCGCAGTCATTGCTGGATGAGAAGACTACCACAGTGTATGATGTTACATGTGTACAACAATATAAGGAAAATAAAAAGAGAATTTCACAAAACTTTATTTTTTGAATAAAGTACACATTTCTTCAACTTGTTACTGACGTATATTACGTGTAATATCATTCCCCCTGCTTTCTGAAAGAGAGAAGTCAAGTGTTCTTTTGTTATGCGAGAAAAGTGAAAAAGTGTTGAATTTTCTTTTTTCTTTCTTTATTTCATTGTACACATGTGACATCACAAGCTATAGTAGTCTTCTCATCCAGCCGTGACTGAGCAGAAACTTTAAAAATTCATAACTTTTGAACAGATTGTCCGATTTTCCTCAAACTTTCACTGAGGTGTTCTACTAATATTGCTGCTTTCAAAAAACCCACATGTCTATGAAGGTGAACTTGTCCTTAAATCTAAATCATTAATGTTGCATACTTACCGACAGCACTAAACCATTATAATCTATCAACTTGTACTATTTCTACTTTGATAGTGTTTGTACCAGGAATCTTCAACTTTGGCTGCTGACAAGATACTTTCTGTACGCATTAGCAAGCAAGAAGTAAAATGGGTTGTTTTCACAAGATGGCTGCCATACTGCCAATTACTGTTTAAACCTCTTGTTCAAATAACCTACATTGTGCTACACAATATTTTTTTAATTGTCCTTGATCATTTTTCATTTCAGTCACTTTGTTCCATGGGGCCTAGAGATACCTTGCTCCAGAAGGTTCCTCATTTCCATCATTCTCTTTAATATTACATAAAATATTTAATATGGAAAGGACATGTTCCTGAAATAACAATAGAGATACCTGTGCAAAATAATAATTAATTCTATGACTCCTACACATGTATATGAAATGAAAATGTCAACTCTTAGAGGATCTAATCCTGCACAGTTACAACCGATATCACTATTCCATGAAAACATTGGAATAAGAGTTCCCCAACTTTCTTTTTTGTGAATGATTTTGATGAAACTTCTACTATCCTGTCTGGCCAATCTTACTCTATAGTAAACATCTACTTGATCTCCATGTGGACTTGGACATTAAAGCAGTGCTGAGAGAAACAATTGCAAAAGTACTTGGTCTTAAAGCAGTGAGAGGGCAAGCTCACTACAAATGAAACTGGTAAAATCACAAGAAACCAGACGAAACTAAAGCTCAAGAGGTTAGTGGGACTGAGCGGGCAAGGTGAGCCCTGCACCAGAGTTTCTCTTACCAGGGATTTTAAAGGCCTTCACAGGTCATGATTTGCACTGGACTTTGGCGCGCGTGATGCCTTTGAGGGAGGCCGAGATTCCAAATTACTTAATCCTGACAAAGTTTTCGGTTAATTTCGCACAGCTAGCATGTTTGTCAAGGGCATGCCAGTTTTCATCATGTCATTAGTTTGAAACATCACAATTCCACCACATGATCTAATTTCAGCATGCAAGGATTTTAGCATTGAAATATGAAATATTTACCAGACTTTCTTCTCTCTTCTCAGAGATGTTTTGATAGGTTCACTCTCCTGTACAAGCTGTTATTTTTGCGAGAGTTTAATTTTTCATGAATTTTGTGAGTCATAGTTGGACCGTGAATTTAACAACTCAAAAAAATTTCACCAATTAAACATGTTGGAATGTCACCATGCGCTCGGGTAATGGTGAATTTACGATAGCCTCGGTATCAATTCGCGAAAACAACATCTCGCAAAAATGCCAATGACCTCCTCATTTGCAAAAATATCTGTATGGGGAAATAACAGCTTTTATACAGTATCTTGATAATGTAATGCTATGACTACAGATGGGATATTTTCTTCTTAAAGATTTTTAAAAAGTGTTACTGAAAGTTACTTTAAACTCTGATTTTTCTTGAGATTGGTTCTCCTCCCTTTCTGTGCCACCCCCCCCCCCCCCCAAAAAAAAAAAAAATGATGGCTACTGAACCTTTTAACTCATTACCTTGATATTTCTGCTGGCTCACCCCTGATCCAGGTATTGGGCACCTGAATAGTGGGGCCATTCTTCAGCCAGTTGGGGGGAGGCTGACGCAGGTCTGTGTTGAGTTTCAGTTCAGAGTACGGGGACAGCCGTGGTGTACCCGGCGGAAAACGAACCACAGCCTTGGATTTGATCACCTGCAAACCACACCCACAGGAATACATAAATATATTGCACTACTTTTAACGGCTAGCACGTCAGTGCAGCAGGTGCAGAATTTACACACTCTGGATTACAGACACATACATACTGTACATGGTACTTTGCTTTGAAATTCATGTGGTATCTACATTAAAAAGGCACTTATCTGGACCTATCCTTACTGTGAATGAAGGATGGGGGAGCTAGGGAGGAGGAAATGCATGGATGATATAATGTCCCCTTTTTCTCATTTTTCCGTTGTTTAGGGAAAGTCATCTTTTTTTTTTTAATATGCCTCCCCAATGTGATTTGGAGTGTTGCGCACACTTGGGAATGTATCACATTAATGCACCCAGGGTGTACAGTTTACAATAGTCAATACACATGTTTGTGTTTGAGCATCTGCTTTCAACATACAACAAGAATGAACCTAGATCTACCCATCCATGGCATGGGCATTTGACAAAGCAAAACTTTGGACATGCCTCCAGAGTCCTGGTAAATTTACTGATACCTATTGATTGGGCTTGCAAAATACTACTTCACTGATAAAGCTCATTAACTGGTTAATTAATCAGGGCCTTATGTTCCCTTTGCTCTTGTAAATTTAGATACATACATAGGCTATAATAAATGCTAAAATAGACTAGATCTAGATGTCCAACGTTAAGTCTAGGCTAATGTCCCAGGTAGACGGTGCTAAGTTTTCCACAACTGTTTAGGCAAACCAGCATAAAAACCTACAGGTGGGACCGAATAATTCATACTTCTCCAGTTATCACACTTTTCAATCGATATATTATTACCGATGTATCTGTTCCTCCATTCCCGGTAGAATCCCCTTCACAAGACGCACTAGCTGCTGCATCTCCAGGCTCCATGCTGATATAATTCAGGTGAATGACCCCGACGATAATAAGAAAACGCTGCTGTTCAGCAACATTTTCAGACCGCTCATACAGTACATGTACTAAAAAATTGCACCAGCACTAAAGCAGATAGCAGTGCGAACGGTTTGTTTGTGTGCTATTAAAGCTAGCTGTATGAAGCCCGGGGGTGGGGCCCAGGGTCGGCCGCCGGTGATGAACAATTTCCCCACGATGCGCAAGTGCCAGCACATGGCATAAATCCAGGGGCCACAGGCCCAAAACCGGATTTGGAGGGGAGGGGAGGGCCAGGGAGAGAGGAGATGGCTGGGGCTCGTTATACATGACTAACAAAATCACAATGCAATCATTGTATTAAAGTATGAGTATCTCGTTAGGTAGAATGAGCACTTTATAAGAGTCTCTCTATTATTGTTATTATTATTATTATTATTATTATTATCATCATCATCATCAATATTATTATTATTATTACTACTACTATTACTATTACTATTACTATTACTATTACTATTACTATTACTATTACTATTACTATAAAACCCATGACAAGTAACATTGATCCTTGACGCCTGCCCTTTCCACCTTTGCTAAAATGCTTTCCGCTGCCCCAGAATTCTGGAAATCAATGGCTTCAGAATCACTTGTATATTAAGGCCCTATTTTTTTACAGTGATTACTTCCCACTGATTTTGCTTTTATTTTGTGGGACTATATTGCTTGTTTTTCACATAAGCCCCGTTGTACACACAGTGCTGGTTTCAGCACGATATCTTGGAATCATTATCTTGGAATCAAATGTCATAAGGGTCTTTTTAAAAAAGAAAAAGAAAGAAAGCTAAACCAAAAGAAAAATCACATGACTTAGGGACTTCTACATCATTGGTGGTTGCCATGGTCAATAGTGATTCAGGACATTTAACAGTATATGTTCACATATCAGACCTTATAGCAAAACTCTTTCAACCTTCAGCTTTACATCTTTGCATACACGATTAATTTCTGTATTATTGTTATCAATCACGGGGCATTTATTAATGCTATTACAGAGTCCAACTATATCACAGCGCTTACAAGATAGTGTATAGAAATAAATGATATACATAGAATTATTACAACTTGGTGAGGAATAAGACATGTTTTCATTTCTTAAGAGTGTGTACTGAACGTGCAGAAGTTGGTTCCATTGGTTTTTTTTTTTTGTTTTTTTTTAATTTTTTAAATAGTGCAAGTACGATACCCAGCTTTACTGATACGAATTCGGAGACAGGAAAGATGAAAGGTATCGGTACTAGAGAACGTGATTCCTTCTCGCAGAGGACTATAGAACAATTCAAGAGTTTTAAAGGCGATGCTGCATGTGTTTTATCCTGCATTCATTAGAGCTGTATACACGTGACTATACAGGGAGGCTGTATTATTCCTTTCCCTCTTGTCGTAAAAATGCAGATATGAAATCGAAATCAAGACATTGACGTTTAACATACCTCTGCAACAGTTATCATTTTATTTCTGACAGTATTTACCTCTGACATTTTTGACTTTGGTAATCTTACCTTCGCATTCCTACATGGAACCTGTAATAGACTCGCAACGATACGTATAATGCCCATTTCATATGTCTCATTCATGGCCGGCGCAGCCGTGGGGGCCGTGCATAGGGGCTCGGGCCCCCACACTTTTTGTGCACCATATACAAAGGAATACATAAGGTGTCATCACTTTGGGCCCCCACACTTTTTTTAACCCGGAAGTACGTAAGTGGCACTGAAATAGAAATAGATAGAGATCTTGAAGTATGGCGGCGGTAAGGTTATGCTTTTTCTCTGAAGACCTTTTTTTCTTTTTTTTGCTTGTCAGGTGAAAACACCCGAAAAGGGGAGAGAATGAGCTGAGGACCATTTTTTTTTTTTTTTTTTTTTTTCTCGCTTGTCAGCTGAAGAAACCCGGAAGTGGACGGGAGCTAGAAGAGATGAGCCGAGGTTTTTTGTTTTTTGTTTTGTTTTTTGTTTTGTTTTTTGTTTTTTGGGGGTTTTTTTTTTTTTTTTTTTGGTTTTTTTTTTTTTGCTTGTTAGCTCATGAAACCCGGAAGTGGGCCCCTACACTTTTGAAAACGCTGCGCCGGCCCTGTCATTATATACACCTCCTTCATTTCTCTACAGGCAAGTGGAGACCGAAATTATTGACAATAAGTCTTGTACCAATAGTGATTTTTCGGTAAATCACTCTTTTCCATTGTATCGCTGTTTACTAGTATTTTTTGCCACCATTGCAAAGCATGCATTGTTTCTCTCCTCACGAATTCCTTATATTTTGCATTATACGTTTTACAAATTGTTGACCAAATATTTTGTCAAAATAATGTATATACTTT
Source organism: Diadema antillarum (assembly GCF_040938485.1). NCBI lineage: Eukaryota > Metazoa > Echinodermata > Echinoidea > Diadematoida > Diadematidae > Diadema > Diadema antillarum. The sequence continues at coordinate 2,130,508 of NW_027271003.1, read as the reverse complement.
GTATTATGTATCACATGCAATAACAGTATTGTTGGGTAGAAATATAGTGTAACGCCCCCCCCCCCCCCAAAAAAAAAAAAAAAAAAAAAAACACGCCCCAAGTCATCCACTTTTTCTTCTTCTTTCTGCCGGTACGTGAGGTGCAAGTCACCAATTCATAAAGTATGTTTTCATGACGTCGCTTTCACATAACATTCTCTTTTGATTGCCACCTACATTTTGCCAGTCGTCAATTTTTATATTTATCATGCGTTGAATATTTTCGTTGCGAATTATATAATGGTATGAATTTTGATAGCATCTGTCTTCATGATTGCCTGCGCTCACAATAACGCATCGTACAAGACGACAGTGGGCTTTGTATGAGGAGAGTTAATGATGGTCATTCAATAATTAGTCCGACAAAGACTTGTTGCTATAGTATGGAATCAAACGTGGATGTTTGGGCGTAGTTTAATAAGGTTTTTCTGAGAAATAGGCTATTATGGCATAATTTGCCTCGGCGGAAACCACGCTTCTGTTGCGTGATAGGGCCCCATTTCATAAAAGAGTTGATATGATAGCAACTCTTGCTGGAATGGCAATTGACATACTCGAGTATAGTAACAACAATAATCTAGCTTCCTGATTGGCTGTTGCTATTGGAAGTTGCCATTCCGGCAAGAGTTGACATCCTAACATCTTTTATGAAACGGGCCTATAACCACGGAGCGTAGGTATCATTATGGGAGGCATGTATGGGGCCTTTTCCTTAATACTTACTTTACTCGATATTTCGCCGAATACTATACAAACGTGACAAACCAGCATAGTACAAAGGGATAAAGACATTCAAGGTGAGCTTAAAAAAATATACGATCAAAGTGCGTTTTCACTGGGATGCTTAAGAAGACAAGCTAGCCATAATCACGTTTTATGAGCTAAGTCTGTCATCTTTCTCTGCTTACACAATATCTCCCGGTCATCATGAGATGTTGATTCTCTCTTGAAATAATAATGATAATCTTTTGCCCATCGTCGCCACTTGCTTTAACCTTCCTGGATTCCACGTAAAGGCTTTCTCTCCCTCCTCCTTCATACTCTCTTTCTCTCCTATATTTTTCTATCATAATTTCTCTTTCTTGAGCACAAACACATTATGACCATAATTGCATTTGTGATTGACGTTTACTTTCGTTTCTTTCTCCGCGCATTCTTCAGAGTGGTCATCCCACGAGACCGACATCCACGAGTCATACAGCCCACGAGTTCGACATTGACAAAAAAAAAAAGTGAGGGGGGGGGGGGGGGGGGTCCGTGTTTCATACAGCCCATGCGTTCGACATTAGGCAAATAAGGCCCATGAGTTCGGCATTACAACACGGCGCCTAATGTGCCAGTCAAGTGGGTCCTGATTGCTTAATGTCGAACGCATGGGCTGTATGACTCGTGATGGGCTGTACGACTCGTGGGTGTCGGTCTCATGACGTGCACCCTTCTTCAGAAGTGTAAGAGTGCATAAAGGATTCCTGCAGTGTGGATGATAATGATTGAAACACATGAAAGTTACCTGCATAATACACTCATAATTTACATACATTTACTTCAGGAAATTAAATAAAAGGATAAGTCCAGAATGATTCCCACAAGCCATTGGGCTGACAAGCTGGATTATGATTGTCTGATTATTACGTAAGTCTACAAATTATATCACTTCTACAAATATACAACGTGCCAAAAAATTGCCATACTGTATGCAGTGGCGGATCCAGAGGGGGCGCACCGGGCGCGCGCCCCTCTTTATTTGTTGTTCAAACAAAAGAAATAAAAAGAAAAAATAAGATGAAACCCGAAAGTAGCACCAGTAATATTGTTTGCGCCCCCTTTACGGAATTCCTGGATCCGCCCCTGGTATGCACCTCATGGCATATATATACGACAGTTTAGACTTCGACTGGCTATTGCCTTGGAGAGAAATTATAGGTTGTTTCCCCACTGGCGGGTCCCTTCAATCATCGACGGTGGCAGTTAATGCCAGGAGGTGAATATACTCAGTATGAGGTTTTGGTTAGCCGTCTTCAATTAGTTCTTTCGTTTATTTTATTTTAAGAATAAAATATGTTTTAAACTATACTTATTACTAGAAAATAATCAAGAAAAAATAGCTAAGATTAGATTATCAAAGGCATAAAAATGTGGCAGAGTTAAAAGGTACAAGAAAAAAAGGCAAGAGATGAAAAAATAATAAAAAACAGCGAAAATGCAAGATGCTAAAATTCCAGAGGTGTAAATATCAGAGGTAAAAAGAGGGTAAAAGTGAGAAAAGAGCCAATCGTTGAGATCACAGGGTGCAATGCATGGGGTGGTGGTGGTGGGGGGGGGGGGGGCGTTTGTCTCCATAACTTAAAAAATACCTCAAAAAGGATTTGTCTTTATATAATGGATAGACGTTTTCCTTAATAAAGGGCATTTCCTTTTCTTTGTCTATCTCCATTTAGGGGTTCTATTTCACAAGATATATAGGTCTTTGCTATTCAGAGAGGTAAAAATGTAAAAGAATAATAATCACTTATTTTCCACGTGTTTAGTCGATGTTTAATCCCATGGTGGTCATCTTCTGTTATTCGACCTACTCAGAATGGTTCGTGCAATTCTGAGTGCATTGCAGCACTAAAACACGTATGCAGCCTGTATACTTGGCCTTCTCATGGATGCCATAATGTATATGGATACTTCATGTATACCTCATGTATACTTCAATGTATTAGATATCCATTAGCCCGCAAACAGGTATTTTAGGGCAGGAAAACCCATGTGTTTTGTCAAGCCCTTTACCGGAGAAAGTACACACCATAAGTATTATAATACTCTATTTGAAATCTAAATTAACATAACTCTGCAAAGATCATTACTATTATTAGATCTGATAAAACATGACATCTATTCGTGTCTAAGTGAATCCCTCATTGCATATCAGGAAAGTGTTAGACGTGTTAGTTTGTTGTTATTTTCCAACTATTGTAAAGAGCATCTATTCAAAACGCCATTTAAGGTGTTGTTACGTGTTAGTTTGTTGTTATTTTCCAACTATTGTAAAGAGCATCTATTCAAAACGCCGAAGGTATTGTTTATTGGCCTACTTGGTATACCATAACCAATTTCGCCATTATGGGTATATAGCCTATACAATGTGATGCCCTGATGGTGACGCCATTTTAGGGAATGTATTGAATTTAAAGGTGCGGCGCCATTTAAAGGGGTGCAAATTTAATGTGCCCTATAAATACGCCATTAAGGTACTAGTACATTACGCATGTGGTGTTTGCGCCATGGTCAGGACCGCGGTAGTATGTAGTTGACCCCCACCCCCGCGGTAAAAAGCAAACTGTAATTCTCCGATTCCAGTTTTGTTTTGTTTGTTTGTTTGTTTGTTTGTTTACCTTACAATTATTTTTTTTTATAGTACCCGTTCTTTCCAACTTACTACTCCAAGTCTAGACATGATAACATGCTGGATCACCAAAGCAACCTTCCTTTCGACCGATAGCAACTGCAATGTGAGAATCAGTTGCTGGTATGTGTGGATCTGTGTGCAACAAGCATCCTGTAGTTTTTCTCAAGGGGGGAAAGAGCTTCACAGGAATGGTATATAGGCATTCGGACAGAGTTGCATGGATCCAGTTTTTCAACTCGTCGTGTCATGCCACGTAAAGTAATACCATGCAGTCGATTTTGGGCATGGACACTCACCGAGCTATAATTATCCACGAAAATGTTTACATACTTTCCTAAAATATCAATAATAAGGCCTATATTGGGTATGAATCAATGAAATTGTTGTCGGTAATTTTATTGAATGTATGTTAATTTTGTCAACATTTCTCTCTGTTCGTGTAAATTCTGGTACAGCATTTTCGTGGGCAAATATTTTCTTGATTGCATTGATTATATACTACATCTTTTCTCTCCCTCTCTAATCATCCCTCCCACCCCTCTCTCCCTCTCCTTTCGTTTAATTTTTTTTCTCTCTCTCTCTCCTTATCCTGTCATGATTAAATGTAATTATGCAGTATCTTTTTACTGGATGTTTCTCAAGTATAATGTTGAAAACAAATTCCCTGTATACCAGAGTTTGCTTATCAAGAGACCGCATAAAATTTAATAAGTATTGATATATTAGCTTATTCTATTACTAGTATTCTAGAACCACCAGTATGTTCTGAGCAGTATAATCTTGAGAGCATAGATGGTTGAGCTGGTAGTGTGACCGTGCATTACGATGATTAATAATTATCATTATCTTCTCCACAACTGTGATGTTACTTTATTGTTTGTGGTTGTTGTTGTTGTTGTTGCTATGACTATCAGTCCTCGTGCGTTCAGTACCGTTAATGACGTTTCCGAAAAAAAATGAAGGTGAAGGACGAAGCAGTTTAAAGCTATAGAACGCCATTGCAGATTCTCGCTATGTGTGTGAGGGGAACTTTCAGGCCACGCTGATAATGCTGATGAGGTCTCGCCTCGCATACGGGTTCTCTGATTCGAGTCCCGGTGGAAATAGCTGACCCAGTTGTTGTGTAAGAATAATTCCGCACCTTCACAAGTGAAAAGAAAGAATACTCTGCACCCCGCAGCGCATAAATTTCTTGCGATACAGAGAATGAAGGGGGTGGGAAGGAAAAATAAACGGGGGGGGGGGGTTGCGGGAGAACTTAGAAATTGATAATTACGTAATTGAAATTTCCGATGGACGGGATTCACGCCTGTCCCCTCGTGACTCACGTTTAATCTCTTGCACAGGATTTGATACCACTGAATCACTTGTCGCTTTTAGAATCTTAAGGGGCCGGGATTTGTGCCTTGTGCTAACATTCAACTCACTTACGAGTGAATAGCAATTAACTGCAGTCCGTCATCTTCTAATGAGTTCTTACAAATTACTACGCACGTCTTAAAAGGAACTCTTGCCCTCATACAAAGACCCTATTATCATCATGAAACTGGTATTGGTCCTGCCTTCTTTATTTTTTAAGTAGACCCACTCTCGAAATTATATCAGAGCTATAATGACCCTTTCTCTCCCCCTCCGACGTTCCAACTTCCCATCTCTTGTTTCCAGTCCTCTCTCTCTCTCTCTCTCTCTCTCTCTCTCTCTCTCTCACTCTTCCACTCTCTCTCTCTCACTCTCACTCTCTCTCTCCCTCTCTCTCTCTCTCAGACACACACACACACATGCATACATATACATATAGTCATATACTCACACACAAACAAACAAAGACACCAACAGCGCGTGTACACTCTCATAAAACACACACGCAAGTATCACGAAATTTGCCTCATGTTCTACATTAAGAAATCAATAGGCCTAAAATATCCAGCAATAATCACTCATCGGTTGGTAGAGTTTAATGTATTCCTGTATATATTCGGTTTTTTTAAGTAGGCCTACAAGGTCCTATGGCTGAGATTCTTGTTTCTATGTTTTGTTTGTCACTATGTTAGGTTTGTGCGAGTGTAGTGTACCTGCGACTTTTGTGCAATATTATGCAAGTGGCACAATTTCTTACTGTTACTGACATGAACATTTGCATTTGATCCTTGATCTGTATTCTTTGAATGTCATTAGCAGGGTAGTATCTCTTGGATTCCCTATTGTTGTCGCACTAAGTGAAAAGTTTCCCAAAGTTTCTACGTAGTTTCAAGCTTAGTGGGTGAGGAGCAAGCTTAGTGGGTGAGAAGCTGAAGGGTGATTCGAATGATAATTTTAGCACTGATGACCACTCGTTTCCACATCTTTATGCTTAATCCCTTCGTCGTATGATCTTGTTTTCTCTTTCTACCTGTTTGTATGTCTGTTTGTCTGACTGGCTGACTGCCCCTTCCCTCCAGTCCATCCATCTATATCATACAAATATATATAGGCCTACTTTGCCTTGAGAGTTTCTGGTTAAAACTATGGGCAGAGGTGACTCCAAAAGAGCTATTCACTGAGGGGGTACAGAGGCCTGTTGTTTCAACAAGAAACTCGAAAATTGTTTTATATTTTGGGTTTGAAAAGGACAAAAAACAAAACAAAACAAAACATAGTGAAACAAAAGAAGGGGAAATGGGTAAAATGAGAGACGAGACGTCGTGTGGTGAGGCGCACGATGTCAGAACTGCTTTGTGATGTTAATACAGTACTTTTTTGTTTAAAAAAGAAAATTAAATTTCACAGAGTGACGGTACAAAGATACTAGTATGCAGCTAGTATGCGCAATGTCAGATTTGCTTTATGACGTCACAATTGTTTTTTAGAATTTCACAGAGTGACGGCACGAGCAGTGCGCAATGTCAAAATTGATTTGTGACGTCACAATTGTGTTGTTAATCATTGTTACATTTCACAGAGTGACGGTGCGGCGCAGTGCGTGATGTCAGACTTGCTTTGTGATGTCACAATTATTTTGTTAGAAATTGATACATTTCACAGAGTGACGGCACGAGCAGTGCGCAAGATCAAAATTGATTTGTGACGTCACAATTGTGTTGTTAGAAATTGCTACGTTTCACAGAGTGACGGTACGGCGCAGTGCGCGATGTCAGAATACTATTGCTTCGTGATAACTTTAACGCGATTGTTAAGAAAGAATGTTACATTTCACAGAGTGAAGATACAAAGGTGGGTACAATTTCAGAATTGCTTTGTGACATCATTTTGCGAATAGTATACCACAGTATTTGCAAAATGTGGTCATAGAAGTGACGGTATATATTTTTCAAATACACATTTTACGGAGTGTCAAACATGCCAAACATGATATAGCTGAAAACACTTTTGATCAATTAAAGCTCTTTCAACCAATCACTAGAGGATAGATATTATATTCGTTAGCTCGGTCAAACTAGCATCGTGCCTCGGATTGTATTTACTGCCTAGTTCATTTCAAAACAAGATTGATTATACTTCAGTAGGCCTATACCCACAAAGTATCTTATACTGTAAGGTTTCAATTACTGTTGTTTACTTTCTTCAATTCATATTGCCTGATTTACATTATTTCTGTCACGAAAGAAAACGAGATGTATATTACGTTATTGTCGAAAAAATGAAAATACACTTGAACTTCAAGAGCAAAAACAACAGAACATATTTTGAAATTCAATGTAACAATCATTATTGATGTCCATCGACAGTAATCAAAACACATGAAAGAGGGGAAGTGACGCATATGACTGTAAATTGGGTGACATTCACTGACGGGAGCCATATTTTGGAAGTGTATGCCACACGAAGAGCTTTTAGGGTCGCAAGAAATCTTTCATGACTAGACGTCACTGTCCTAAAACGTGTGCACAGTAGGCCTACAAATTTATCATACAAATCTTACATACATACTTTCATCTATGACATGAATATATTATATAATAGATGATACATTATAATCGTTTATCTATTTATGTTTGCATTTCAGGTCTCGACACTCCTGACACTAAAACATAGCGGTGACCCGCCGGTCAACTACTGAAAAGTGAAGTCGGCAACCAAACTTAAAAAAAAAAAAATATCTTTAGATGGCCCGACCGGTCAGCTTTAGATGGATTGTTATGATTCCTTTCATTTCGGGCTACTACACTACTTAACCCAATTTCAAATTCAAAGGTTTAAATGACCCTATAAATGGACCAGCAGATAATAAAACTAGTGTCGACTCCCGCATAAGTAGAAAATGCCCTGCCACATGATGTAATATAATAATATGAGTGTCAAGAAGGTAGGTCAAAGGAAAAAAAAACGCTCCAAGAAGTACACAGGAGACCTTAATAGAAATGTAGCATAGTATCACTGTTGTCTTCCTTTCTTTTCCTCATTAAAATATCTCGCATGGCAGGGACATGTTTTGTCTCTTTTTTTTAAAGGGATGGTATAGTTTCGGTTGAGATGGGACTTCAGGTTGTTGTTTCCAACTTATTTTGTGAGATAATGAGAAATCTCTTATGAAATATGAAAACAATAATGATTCTACCAGAACGTCCAAGTTTATTTAATCAAAAATGGTTTTGAAATGGTCGAGATATCCAAAACAATGAGATCCTATATGATAAAACGTGGGACCCATCTTTTAATAGGATTGCTTTGTTTTACTTTGTTTGGGAATATCGCAGCCATTTAAATACTAAATATTTAAATACCGATTTTCAGCCATTCGAATACATTGTAGCAATTTTGACCCTTGTAGAGTTGTAAGATCTTTAACATTTCAGATGTGGTTTCTAAATATCTCGCATGAAGTTAAAGGTTGCAACCTCATCTCAACAAATACTAAAAACCATCCCTTTAAGCATGCGTGCGACGACGCGAATAACAACGATTTCGTCCATTAATAACCTAAATTATCAAAACACATATTATAATGTCTGACTTATTAAATGTTGCTTCATCATTCTAAACCCTCTTAAGCCTTAATGTTCGTGAAACATATTTCCACTTAGACCAGGAACCGGCGGTGTAAGAATAAAACAGATTTTTTTTTTTTTAATGCAACGAATTGTGATTAAACCAAATGGATCAACAAGAAAAAAAATATTCCAACGAACGAAAGATGATTAAAGCAAAAAGCAGCGATAAAGAATAGATTGGCAAGTTTGCCCAATCCGGTACGTATAATAATTGTCGAATGCGATTTATGACAGTCCAGTCTAAAATTATGTGCCCTTGATTTTATAAGCAAAATCAAGACATTATACTCCAGTCGTCATATTGTTATTGCCTCCTACCTATAGTTCTATACTAATTGCTTGACGTCACATTTCAAGTGTTTTTGCTGCAGGGATGGTGCATTTCAAGAAAGCGTGATGATGTAAAATCTGAAACCTGATCAAATGTTGTTTCCTCGATGGGTTTCGAGTCACGTGGGCAGGACATAACATCCACTTCCATCCATTTCCAGTCCGCTTGGACACTTGATATACGAGAAGGGAAAGGATGAATATCTGGGAAAACTTGATTATATATATGAAGAGTTTGTTCGCAAAAACCGATAAGTCCATTTTTGAAGATTTTGAGGTACGGTCTCTGTCATAAAGTACAAAATAATACCTTTAAAATGATATATTGGTCACTACATATTATAAAGGTATATTTTTGAAGTTATGGTCAAAAGAAGCAAAAATTTTCTTATCATTCTCTTTATTTTTCTTGACCTTTAATCGCAATATCTCCATTTGGCAAATATGGACTTATCGGTTTTTGCGAACAAGCTCTTCATATACAAGTTCTCTTGCGTAACATATACACTGTAGCTATATACTATTCAATCCTTTTTGAATCACCATCACACTCCATTCGCTATGTATAATATAGTCAGCTCCAATTCTATACGATCTTTATCATAACAAAGCATGATCTTCTCATTGCATTTTTTTTTCTGGCGAAAAACTCTGCTCAAGTGTTAGTATTTATAACCTCCCCATATTATAAGAAGGTGGTAATTATCAAGAGACCAAGATACTGTACATTAAATTCTCCCCACCGTATATTGTATTTCCTCCTTCATCTTGTTTTCATCCTTTCATTATACACTGTACTCAAAACATATCACTGTTAAAGGGGACCTCCGTATGATTTTCAGATTTTTACACTTGAACAACTATAAACTAGTTAAACTGAGTACAGAGTTTCAGAATTTATAGTGATTGGGATTAGGAATGAGAATGTTTTCAAAATCTATAACGAATCGCAATGAACAAGGATGATGACATGGCAGCCTCACCATAAGAATGTGTGAGTTGGGGCTCAAGGAAGCAGAACAAAAGAAGAAGGCATGCATAGATTTTTCACAGGTGAACTTGTTGAGCAAGCGGTATTGTAATGGAATTACCCTGCTACATTTCTGAAATATATGAGGCTCTGATGTCATCAACACTGTTCAATGTAAATTTGTTTAAAATTTTCAATTTATTGGTTTCTCTGATCGAGGACCACAATAAATTCCAGGAATCTATACACGGAGTTGTCGATTTATGCACTACATGATGTGAAATTATGAAAATCGTCCGGAATGCCCCTTTAAGGGATGTTGCTGATGCAGAAGATAAACATCAAGAGGATGAATTAGGCAGAGGACTGGCGTTGACATTCTGTATCTACATCTACCCAAGATGCCACGTAAATGTCACGCATGACTATCATACCTATTAATCGTGACGCGCAGATTCCCGGAGCAATCCGCTCGTGCACGGTAGATCCTTATAATGTATGAAAAAATGAATATTTTCCGACGTTTATAAAGCTTGTTGCTTTGACATTGCACTGAATAAACTTTGTCAGTTTTTTTTTTTATATTGTCAATTGCAGAAAGCAATAGACTCCCTCCCCGCAGATTTGTTCCCAGGAAACATGGATGTTAAAACCTTGTCACATTAGATTTAAACTACAATGTAAGTACAGTGTAGCAGGAAATCGCCACATGATTAGTGTTACCAGGGAGATGAGTTCACCTCCCTGGTGTTACTGAATCACAACCCGCATAATAATTATTCTCGCTCCCCACCTCCCCATCCCCCCCCCCCCCAATAAAAGTCTTTGTACCTTCACAGGACAAGGTATTCATATAAGTAGGGGGAGAAAACAACATCATGCTAAAAATAGGGGTATTTAAGACTATATCACAAGGGTTATTCTCTGTTTACATCCATACACACCGGCAACGTGGACGACACGTGTAGAGATACAAGCTTCAGTGTTATCTGTGCATGTCCACGTGTGGCGGAGCGTGAGGGTTACTCGATATAGTTGTGACCGCCTTGTTCCGATTTTGAAACATTAAGATCAGTGCACCATAGTTACATTTCTTGGAACAAAGTATTCAAAAAGAATGGACTGATACATATACAATCGATTTAGTGCTAATGTTGAAGGGAACTATTCTTCACCTTTCCTCATGGTAAATACAAATGCATGATGCGCGCATCATCACACACACGATGGTATGACTATGCTCATGGAGTTCTGCAATGACCAAACATGATTACGATATTAAATCTTATTGATCAGTCTGGTGCGTAGGAGGAAGGACAATTAACCTTGAAGCATTGCATCTTCATGTTTTGACGATATATCACGCCAGGCATATAACGAGATGATGGAGGTTTAGACATCATCCTTCAATCCAGAAGATTTTTTTATTGTCAACCACCAAAAAGATGTAATAGTTTCATGGCATGCTATATCATGGCACTAGTCAGATTTAATCCATTAGACTGAGGCGTATAATGAAAAGATAGTAAATTGAATAATAGGATAGAATATTATTTACTGCTCTGTCGCCATATTAAGATAAACAGAAATCACTGGATATGCATAGGGTCTACATGTCAATCTCTAAAACGAAGTAATTTAGTCCCCCTCACCTCTCCTCCCCCCCCCCCCCTCCAGCCCCAAGTGGTTCGGAATTGTGGTAGCTTTTTATTCTGAATTCATAAGTGACAGCTGTTGCTGAGGCCCTGCTGGTTGTTTTAACTGCTTAACCAAGGGGCCAGACTTTACTAGCATTCATGTTATTTCCTGGTTCCTATTTTCCTTGCTTTTCTGTATGTAACTGAATATGGCAGTAAACGTGCATAAACAGATTATTTGCTGTATTGGATGATACAATTCCTTCATTAATTCCTTCTTTCATTCATTCATTCTGTCATTCAATCATTCATTTTTTCATCCTTCATAGAAATGATGCCATAATATTGAGATGTCTGTCCAAGACATGTCGATGGTACTTCCTTCCAGTTTTGTGTATTGACAAGTCTGAAACATGAAGAGAATCCGAAATCCATGATAATCTGGTATATATGGGATTCAATTGAATTTCCAGAAGTCGATCAAGATGTATATAGGCCTAGATGTTTGTCAATTAATGGTACTCTTCCCTCTTACACTTAGATTTATCGTCATCTCTATATTCAAGATTGACAATACAGTGATTATGTGTTATATTCAAATGCTCTGAGAAGTGCTTCCATTTCATCATGCATCAAATAAAGATTTCGTTTCCCTGTTCATAATGATTTCAAATCAATTGAATTATCGTGTAAACACATTGATAAGTGGTTCTGAACAAATACACGGCAATTTGCACTAAGTGGTCATCGATCGATCAGCGAGTTCGACAATCCGTGAAAAATTGAACAAGCAAACAAACAAACAAACAAACAAACAAACAAACAAACAAACAAACAAACAAGCAAAGCCGGACAGGTAGCCACAGATACCATCCAATTCGCAACATTCAGCATGTTTCCCATCAGATGAGGCATTATATACACCTGCACTTCTTCTCCTGACGTCGTTGAATATCGCCTTCGACGATATTTGGCGATGTTTATCAGCGACCTGGTCTACGGAAGTCGCTCAAAGACCAAAAAAGCCTCGCGGAAAACAAATCGTGCGCATGGATTATATAAATGATATATTCTTTCCAGTAAATTGCAAAAAAAAAAAATCAAATAGTAATTGTGACACGTTGACATATTTATATTCTATATGTTCAGTTGAATTAATCAAGTTAAGTTGAATAGGCGACCTGCCTGAAGAGCAAAATTTTTCCTCAATGTTTGTTAGAAATAATCATACTTGTCCTGGAAGACACATTGGATCCTATAATTCCCCTGTTCATTATAGTTTTAGTAATTACTTTTACAGCAGGCCCTTCATTTTGGAATGAGTTATGTCAACCAAGTCCTCTGTGTTCCTTTGTTCAGAGCCATTTTTTTAAATCTTTATATACGTTTAATTGTTACCCTAATTTGATCAATGAAAATATCTTTGTGTACCCATAATGAGGAAGCCTCATTCTGGTTGTTGTACCAAATTGTTACTAAGTTTTATTACAGTAGGTTCAATTATGAACACTCTATAACGTTGTATTTTTTGTTATTTCTTTACTACTCTATCGACATTTTGTGTTCTCGTATGTTTCGACATTTTTCGTCACATTATACATTCTGTAAAACTCCTCATTACTATGGAGCCTACATTCTGCACGCTTCTACATTTATTATGAGGTTCTACACGTTATTCATACATGTATTTGTTTACAAAATCCGTCTCAAATTGACTATTTTGTTTTGTACTTTTGTAAATTGAGTGTAAAATTGTATGAAATGTGGATAATGGAAAATGGATTTAACAAAAAGGAGGTCAGGCTGACAATATTGGGATTTATCAAACACCTTGTGTACAGCTCTTGCGTAAGATTCTTGCTACCCGATTGTGCGGCTGGTCGTCATATGTAATTTACTGAATACATTAAGTACCTGTCAAAGAATTAGAATAATAATGCTTCTCTTTTCGCTGTAACACTGTATTAGTTTATCTTCACGGATTGGTTACACGTAAATCCACTACAAAACATTGCTTGTGCAATCCACGTTGTTGGATTTAAATGTTAAAACATCTTGATTGAACCAAATTAGAGAGACAATCTTCTCCATTATAACGGATGTGAGATGATACATTTCCTTTCAATCATAACAGCATGTAACTCCAACTTTTCTTTGTGTGGCATAATAACCAATCACTGATGTAAGTACATGACCCGGAATTGCATACAATTTTGTATATGGGGCATTGTGTTTTTGATCATGTTTTTCAATTTAAAAAAAAATCCTCATTGTGCCAGTCTCCGTCTGTCTCCGTCTCTATCAATCTATTCTTCTTCTTTTTTAATCTCTCTCTCCCTTTTCTTTCTCTCTCGCTCTCGGCTGCATTTATGACTCTCTTACACTGTATATAAAGATAATCAGACCTTTATCGGCAATTGTCAATCTACTGTAAGTTTTATTTTGTCTGTTATGTCTATTTCACCCTCGGGAGTGATTGTAATGTATCTGTGGGTGACCCCCAGGTCTTTGGGCACCATTACGTCCGTACTGTGTGTGTGTGTGTGTGTGTCTGGCACTATCTCCGTCCCCCCCCCCTCTCTCTCTCTCTCTCTCCAATTTTTTGTACCCCTTTCGTGTGACTCTGTTTATAGTGCAGGGCTTTATACACAAGTGTTTATTGTGCTTTTGTTCGTACATGCATTCAAATGTAGTACTAGGTGTTACAAAAACATTTCCCACTTTTGATTCTTAATAGTTCAAAAACTTTGTATCAGATTAAACTGTCATTGATAAGAGTAATAGCTGAATAGTGTACAATTTAGTTTGAGGTGATTTGAATATGAAAGGCTATACAACGTATTAGTTTCATGAAATTAATGATTTATTTCAATGTTAGATTCCAGATTTTGAGCAAATTTTAACCTTCTGTACAAAAATTGAACTTTATACAGGAACCAATCATGTGTATGTGAGTGTGTGCTTACAATGACCCCGAACAATGGACATGGCTACCACCTGTTCAGAGCTCCTGCTGCAAGGCACATGAATGCTTTATTAATTATTCATGTGGATTGCCCTAAGCACTGCTAGTCTGAATTCATGACACAGGGTGAAATGCATGCACATGAAAAAAGTAAGCACATGTTTCCATGTTTCCATGTGCTTGCATACACCGTATTTCAGAATGAATAAAGACTAGGTGTGATGGTGGAATTCCTCATAAATATGTAATAGAGCATTCCAATCCTGGCCATTGTCCAGGACCATTGTCTGGGTATCAACAACACACTCCTATCCTATACACACCAATAACCCCCCTGTGCAAAGTTGAAGTTTTGTACAGAGGGTTGAAAATAGAGCAAAATCTGGAACCTAACTGAAAAATTAATGCTGAATCTAATGAAACTGAACCATGCTTTCATTTACCTCCAACAAAATTGTACACTATTCAGCTATTGCTCATATCAATGTTAGTGTTATCTAATAGTTTCTGAACTATAAAGGATCAAAAGTAGGAAATGTTTTTTGTAACACCTAGTATTTTAGGGGTTGAACACAGGTAAACTATGGAAACATGCAAGGGCATGCATTAGTGCAATTGCAACCTTTTCATTGCTATAAAAATGGATGAGATTTGCTTTGGTTAGTTTTCAATACATTGTAGTACATTGTTCTGTACTTCATGCGGAAATACGTACACTAATCATTTGAGATCTATTGTCAAATCTGCATAAATGCACTCAATGCAGTGTTGCGCGCATGCCTGTGTGTGTGTGTGTGTACATGTGTGTCCATTGGTAATGAAGAGGTCACTCAGAGGTTACACCATAGCTTTTATCACTTCACATTCATTAACCATCTCTCACGTACAACGGATATACCGCAAAAGTTGCTTCCGTAGCAAGCTTTGCTTCATTCAGTTCACTGGAGCAGTCATCAACCTGTTCACTCTTACAACTACATTGTACTGAAATTCCTACACGGCCAGGTACATCACAGATACTGACTCGAGAATGACTTGGGAAATTAGAATGATGTGTTATTGGATACAATAAACTGCTACAACCTACTTAAGAGGCAGAATAGCACACAAAACACAAAAATAGTTCATTTACAGGTGCAATGTACATGTATATATTTATTTCACATCAAGATAAAGCTAGCATATTACCAAATATACCCCTGTACACATCAATGTCTCTACAGAAAAAAAATAATATAATCCATCCATGATGAATGACATCATACTGTTTACTCCAAAATTGTCCTTCCAAAGCTGTCATGTTCCCAGTCCAAATCCCATCAAGATTTTTATGATTCTCACACAAATGTACACTAATGATCTTTTACACTAACACAGATGTCACCTCTTCTGATTAAATCATCTTTTCTCATTAGTTACCTCATTAAAAGAAATACAGCAATAATTGCTTTTTGTTTTCACACCTTACAGGTCACAAAAACAGCTGGAATTTTTTTCTTCCTCTTTCTTTTCTCAGGGAGGCAACATTTGTTCGTTCTTTCTTTAATCACATCACCTTGATTCTGTATGTACAGACTGTACAAATGTAACAAATAACAACAGGCATGTTGACGATGAAAATGATTCACATATCTTTGATGTATACATTTCCTCATCTTTCATTTACCTCTGATGGTCATGATAAGATGTCAAAAAATATATCTATTTTTTGCGATATTAAATGGAGCATAGTTTGGGGGCAATGTACCCTGTAATATTCTTTATTTTCTTCTTTCTTCTTCAAACACAAGTTTTCAAATGCATTTTACAGGAAAAATTGGGAAACATATATATAAGTTATAACAACCAAGAATACTGATAAGGAAATGATATGAACTTGAACTTATGTCATCAACCCACGGGAGCCATCTCAATTAGTAAGGCATATGCACAGGGTGTGTGGTATTGTGGTGAGCTTTGAAAATACATGTACCCTTACCCGAGAAGCTTTTTTTTTTTTATAAAAGGGGGACAACTCAAAAAAATATAACCACTCTCCAGCTGCCCACACCTCTGATCAATAGTTTCACCACTTCTTGCCCTGAGGTGCACAGAAGTTTCTATCACAAAATAGACTCTTCCTGTCTCCAAATAAGCTCATAGAACTCTTTATTTATACAGCAATCTTATTTACACATTATCTGTTTTCTCAAAGTGAGGTGCATTGTGCATGGCAATTATTGTTGTTTACACAACACAAAATCCTTCAAAGATAAAAAAACTAACAAACAAAGTGAACATTCAAACATGTAAGTCTCTGATGAACAATGTACTAACAATCCTTACTAATGTGTTACATGTACTCTGAGGGATCAAGAGGAAAGTTAATCCACCAGAAACAGTTGGACGTACTGGTTCTCAATGCAAGTCCATGAAAGTGTGATGATGTGCCTTTTTATAAATGACAGAGTAGGATTGGTCAAATCAGAGCATCTAAATTGCCTAACATGTGTGTCAAGTTCTGCTTCTTTGGAACAATAGCTCTTTCTTTTCTCTGATTGTGCTGTGTATATGTTGTCTCTTTGATGTTGCAATTGGTTCTAGTTTTTGTATCTCTAATGAAGATGAATGCCTCATCCCATTCACGGTCATTGTT
Organism: Diadema antillarum; assembly: GCF_040938485.1. Lineage (NCBI taxonomy): Eukaryota > Metazoa > Echinodermata > Echinoidea > Diadematoida > Diadematidae > Diadema > Diadema antillarum. Next base: position 2,113,550 of record NW_027271003.1, on the reverse strand, counting down.
TCAGTATTTCTTAACTCATCAAGTCGTATTTACAACGCTGCCGAATGGCACACACACACTGAAATACTGTTTGAAAACAAAAATATACTTAACCTAATATTCTACTATAGGTGTAGATTTGAGACGTCCGATCCCAGCACACTACACCACCAAGGCACAGATTTACTACAACCACAAGATCTAAAGTCACAATTTCATCATCTGAGAACAGCCCAATGAACCAACTGATGACCAACTTTTCACAAGTTTATGCATCAGTTCTAGCACGAGAACAAACTGCATGAAACATAAGTGGCAGAAAATGAGATAAAACAGTTCACTGCTTTTGTACATTCTTCCTCAAACTGTGAAGCACGACATTGGAGTTACACTTTCAATTCTTAACATGAATCATTTACAAACAACAAAGCTGGTGGAATTGTTCTACAAAATTAAAATATCTTATCAAAGAAGAATTGGACAAAAACTGCACAAGAGAGAGAGAGGGAGAAAAAAAAAAGGAGGGAGTTGTAGCGACTGTATACAGAAAGGACATGATGAAAAGAGAGCAGGATATGCATGTACAATGCTGTTGGAATTGTGTAAGAATACAAAGTTGTATATTGCTTGTCTCAGTAAATGATATGAGCATGCCTCTATCTTTGATTGAACTGGTACGATGTTAGGATTGTCATGGCAGCAGCGATAGAAAAGGAAAGTTGCCATGGCGGTACAGCAGTCCATAACAATGAGATAATTCAGCATTGTCACAGCAGCATCGTCTGAAATTCAAATGCAAAAAGGAACTACATGTACAATCTCCCATGCAGCACAATGTACCTTAATAGCAAAGCACTACCAGTCGTTCTTCCAAGTGTTAAAATTAGCTCTTCTATTTCTGTATTTGAGGGGTCACGTTCATGACTACTGTGCAGCATTGATTTTGGCATTATACGTGTAGTAAAGCACCTGCACAGGGAGGTCTAGCTGGCAGTCTGCACCACCAGGAGAAAACCTAGCTTTCCACGTCAATGAATGGCACCAATACATTGTATATCTCCCACCATGAGCCCCACACGCTCGTGAAAATGGAATGAACCGGGCAGAGTGCTTCATGCCACAGCGACTGCAAAGGGGTGGATGCAGGTAATGTAAGGACAGGAGAAACAAAAGCCACCCTACTGTGCTGTAGTTCTCGGCTATCTTTTGTGACTGACACCTTTATCCCTATCAACATCGACTGCATATGTGACATGCCAAAACATTCCTATATTATCTGGACATTTATTGAAAATGACAGACAGATACTGGTATAGATCTTGGTTAAGGAGAAAGGGCAGAAAATTAGAAAAAAAAAGAATGGAAGATACAAAGCCAATTCTTATCAGAATAATCAAGCGTAGGTACACAATGGCACCAACTCATAAATTGTGAGAGCGAGGTTTTAACAGATCACTTTCTATCACATTTGTACACTGACACATAAACACCCATCAGCAAAACTTGGGTGTTAGTGGCAAAATACACGTACCTTCAATGCGTTGTGATTGGATAAAATGTGCCGAATTTGGGTCATCAAACAACAGTCACATCACACTTCCATGAACATCAGGCTATCCAACAAATTATGGACTTGTACAAGAAGACTCATTGGCTATTAAAGATGTATTCACCATGTCTACACAATGTGTGCTTTCACTTCTGTCATAGTCAAAGAGCAATGCTCAAGTCCTTCTGGAATTGGGTGATTGGTGCACACATCTACAATCGGGGGGAAAAAATCTGAGACACCCATACCACACATTAAACTAACTCTACAGCTATCAACATTCACTATGGTGACGTGAATATCTAGTGTATATCCTCATGTACACATACGGTAATCAGAAACACTGAATTACCAAACCAGCTTTATGCAGGGCTATATCAAGCCGACACCAAAATTGTCGGACACAAGTCTTCCTAAATTCTTGGGAACACGAAACAATGTTCTGCCAGCTTACAACAGAAAAATAGTACCAATTTGATTCACAATCTCTGGCAGTTACCAATTTCCTGAGCATTAAGGTGCACTTGACAAAATGTACCACATTACATGTATCTATTTACAAGTGTGCAGGTGTGCATCTCTATAACACTTGATTTATGCTCACTTACTGTGTCTCTCCGCATTTCACATCCATCATCACATCAGATATTTTATCTCCAACCATAACTACAACTCTCTGAAGGACTGCTTGTAAAACAAGCTGTATGAATGTTGTTGTTGTTGTTGTTGTTGTTTCAAAGGGGCTACAACAGAAGGGTGGGGTTGGTAAAGACAAGATGAACATGTTCTATGTCCCTGAATGTGTTAATACAGTATTAAAGGATTTTAATACCGTTATTCTGTTTCCTGTACTTCTTTCTTCTTCATTAACCTGGGCATTCAAATTAAAGCATACTGTACACACTGCAAATAAAATGGCTTGTAAAACAATGCCCATGTACAAGACTGCTTTACTGACAATCCCCTTTCCCTCTTTATTATTTTTTTCTTTTTGCTTTATTTTATTTTGTTGCAGGTAGGGGGAAGGTGGTGTGAGGTTACTCCTGGTCATGTAAACACCAAACACAGATACTTGATTACAGTGTCTGTAGGTACAAAGTATTTACACTTAACACTTTTCATGTAGCTCTCTGACACCAGATTCTCTTGGGTCCTCAAATACTGGTCTGACATTAGCTGCTGGATGAATAATAATGAAATTTTTAAAAAGAGCATTACATAACAGCCCCAACTCCTCAACCTCCCCCCCCCCCCAAAAAAAAAGCAAACAACCCGGCACAACCACATATCCAAATGTGATGCATTTGCATTGTTGAAATATCTTGCTTCAGTCAAGTACAGTTTCCATTAGAAGAGGTTTCAGCTGAATATTATCCTCCCATAAAACTGCAACACAGACTGTGACATACTTCAGAAGCAATACGCATTTGCCATCACAGAAGCTTCATAGCACATTGATAATATGTGTACTGTAACTTGGCTATGTACAATTAACTGCAAAGCACAAGGGAAAATCTTGCTTTTCTGATACACTGTACAATTCGCAGCTCTTTGTGCACTATCACCTCCAACAATCAAGTGCAAAGCAAAATCTTACAAATATGCACATATGTATACACATACTGTATATTCATCGGCATACCTGTAACTCCTGAATGGACATCTTTTTTGTTACAGTTCAAAATCTCACAATAAAAACCAGGAACTTTCTCAAACCCGGCACAAAGACTGGACTTACGTGTAGAAGTTGCAAAATTGAACCTGCTCACAACATAGACGAGTGCTCTCATCTACTCTCTACATTAATCTTCTTTTTTTTGGGGGTGGGGGGGGGGGGGGTGAATTAGAAATGTGTCTTTCCTGATATGGACACATGCTAATATGCATTCACATGTGTCAAATGGTAAGACAGCACTTTCTACAATCTAATGACCAACCAGATGCACCAAATAAAAAAAGACACAACTGTGATGCAACATTACGTCATCTTGAAAATGCGTCAACAGGAGTGGCCAATCAAAAATGCAGGGAACTTGCACGCTGGAATGGCATGGGATACATCATTGTACATGTGTAAGTTTGCACACATGATGTGGCTCCAAATTTAAAAAATACCACTGTCTCTTTTTCACAAATTTGTATTTGGTCTTCGCAATAGGTTCTAACATCAGGAAGAAACAAAAACTAAAAAAAAAACTGCCTCTGGCAGAAAGCAAATGAGTATCATTTCATTTCATTTCTTACACGATACTACAGTGGAATACCTACATGTAATCTAAAAATGCCCCCTATTAGTCTTTACATTCTCCACTTTGATCAAACTTTGGGGACTTTGTACGCGTGTATGTTATAAAACTTTTCACAACTTCCCGGGGCAGTCTGCTCACATGGAAATGCTTTGAGTTAAAAAAACAACAACAAATATAACAATATAGTTAACAGAAAGGGAAAGAAAAATAATTGGTGGTGTTCACAAATCTGCTGGTACATGCAGTACATGTAGAATGTGTTGTTATCAGTTAGCCTCATGACAATAGGGCAGGAGACTAAAAGTGCATGGGAGATGTAAAATGTGTGTGATTTTTCTAAATTGTAACTGCCCAATGTGCAAGATTACTGGTGAAACTGGAGTCTGAAGTACACAATGTATTCCGTGCCCAGGTGATAGTTGACTTGGTCAGTGGTAGGACAACCATCTCACTGAGATATGGCATGTGTTCATGGACACTTAAGCACTGTCATCGGCTATGACTGTCCAGCATACCAAAATGTCACAAGGGAGCAGCGATCAGCTCTCACAAATTTGTAGGACTACGTAGAAGGGTAATACGTATCCAGTCATCCCGTAAAAAAACAAGAAGCAAATTCTGTCTGGAGCAAAGCCTATATGTTAGCTGCATTCTTTCTCAGGATTCACTTCGAATGAAAAAGCGTAATCCAAGAGATTATCTTTCACTTGCTTGTGAGAACTGGGTGCAGATAGCTACCAAAACGACAACTCTTTGGTTGACATAAAGTACACTGTGCTACAGCAATGCTAGTCCATTTTCATCATGTTGAGGCGCTTCTCGTACGTCGCAATTATCTTCTTCAGTGTGGAATTTTCCTTTTTCAAATCGAGGATATCTTCCTTGAGGGCACCATTTTCTTTCTCAAGGTAAGCTGCTCGGATGACGATTTGATTCTCCTTGATGCGGCGGGCGTCCCGTGACCTCTTAGCTGCGATGTTGTTCTTCCGTCGCCTCTCCCAGTACCGCTCGTCCTTCTGTTCATCAGGCACGTACACTTTCTTTGACTTCTTGATCATGGGCTGCGGTTTCAGCTCCTCCTCAGTGAAATTGCACTCCTTGGGGTCAAACTTATCCTGACCTGGAGCTGTGGCCAGTGCGACATCAGTGTCGGTCAAGTTGAATTGCACGTCTATGTGAACTGGACTGGGATCTCGCACAGGACTCATTCCACTTGGGATGACAACTGCAAAGTAGTAGCAGGAAGAACAAATTAGCCACCAGTTACTAAAAAGTCTCTCTCTTTTAAACATATTATGTACAAATGATACTTTTTATCAAAAAAGTAAATCAAACATGTTTTTCGATTGATTATCAGGGGCAAATTTGAAGAACAGTAAGTATCTGGATTCAGATGCTTTGGTTATTGACAAGTTTCTACGAAAATCACAGTGGGCATGCAATATCAAGCACTGCCTTTTGTCCCTGAACATTGTAAGATGATGTTATTGTACATGGCAGGCATACATTGTATGAACACTGTGCTACACACAGCAGTGCAACAGATTTCTTTGTTAATAAAAAGAAAATCAATCATGGGAGAATATGACTTTTTTTTTTTTTTTTTTTTACAAGGAAGTTTGTATGATATCAGGAATTCATCTTTTGGTTTTAGTGTACATACTGATAAACTCACACTCATATTGTAAGGACATTATTTCAAGACAGCAGAATTTTGTGAATGATGTTCACATGCATAAAAATACACACATTACATGTACACGTACATGTGTACACAAGCATGCACAAGTTTTGAAAATTACACTGTCACTATCAAGGAATTTATGAACATACATTACTGTGTAAAAAAAAAAAAATCTTGGCTAATTGTTCAATGAATGCTTTATTCTACCACATCTGCATTTGGGAAATACCCTCTAATGAACATACAGTGCAGGGATGCCAAGTTCAAAAACATTTTATGAGTGAGATTTTCATGACTTGGCATCTCGGCGCGCTAATGTGCGCATGAGAGAGGGTGTGGGAGGGCTTTTTCCCCCCTGTGGCCTCACACGGTAGGGAGCTTTTTCAATTTTAAGCTCTTAATGGTGTGATCAGGTGCATACTAAAAAGTGACTATTTTTTACTTATTTTGAAAGACAAAAGGGAAATACACCTCCGATTGCAACTATCACTTTAATCTTTTGAGCTATGCTCATTATCATAGGCCCAAGTTGCAGACTTCGCCCGATGCGTGAGAAAAATGGGTGCCATGTGTGAGATTGTGAGATGGCCCCTAAATGCTTGAGTCTCACGCAGAATGCGCGAGACTTGGTAGCTCTGACAGTGTAGTACAAGTCTGAGCACTCACAGATGTCACACTTTTTTAAGCAATCAGCATTTACAGTACTTAGCTTAAATCCTACTCCTTGTTTTTTTTAAGCCTCTTTTAAAAACAAAATACATGTATCAGGGAATAGGGATTCTGATTTCATGACATGTACATGTACTTAGGTACTATACAATGTAGGTACTTTGGTAGGTGGACCATGCAGCTCAGATGTATATTTTTGTTCACACAGAAACCCTCTTACACAGTACCTTTTAATGCATCTCAGAGAAATTGAAGAGAAAATTGAAGAGAAAGATGAGTGTGAAACTGACAGGCGTAACGTACTTTGTGACAAGATCCCTCTTTTGAAAACATGGGGAACATTACAATGCACATGTTCCTCATGTAGTATGCTGGTGACAGCAATTTATGGTGACCAGCCCTAAACGAGTCTGACCTTACAAGAAATTACCTTAGATTCCACTATGAGTGATATTAATTCACTGGCATGCAACGGTATTGAGACACATCATAACAAGACATGATCTCAACAAAAAAAAAAAAAAAAAAAAAAAAAAAAAAAAAACTGCTATTCTTGTGTGCAACAAGATATAATTTCGAAGTCCATCAAACTGCTTAAATTCATGTTGTGTAACACAGATGAAAATGGGAGGGAGAAGAATTCTTAAGCACCAAAGAATTTTTACTACAAAATGTATATACATTTGTATATCAAACAAGTTGGATATTACATGTACATGTACATTGTAGGCCCTACAGTATGTATATCTTATGCAAAAGCGCTGCCAATGCAGTATTACTGGACATCAAACATACCTTCTGGAATACTGTCAGGAGAGCTAGGGGGAGGTGGACTTGGGGTGGGGGATGGGATGTTCAAAGCGGCCTGAATGGACTGAGGGGACGGCTGATCGATCTCGGGGTCTGGTGATTGTGGTTCCTCGGTGGGCAAAGCTCTTTCCTCCTGAGACGACTTCTCACTGTTGCCGTTCTTCCCGTCCATAACAGATATTCCATTTTCGGTCAGGAACTCGTCCAGGTCCATGTACTCTAGCTTGAGGTCGTCGTACGGTGTCTTTTCCCAGAGTGAGGGGCCGAGGAAGGCCGCTGCCATGTCTTCTGAGCAGTAGTCGAAGCTGTCGAGAAGGCCAGCCTCCTTGTCTTTCTTGCCATCTTTGTCCTTGCCTAAGACACAGGAAAGGAAAAAAAACATGAAAGAATACGGCTGAAAGTCTCTGTGTGAAGAACAATCATGATATGAAGTGGTCAAATTTTGTAAAAGCAAAGATGACTGTACAATGATATCTGGCATTGTCATACATGTATTTCTTGGCATTGCACCCAGTACTATGGTACAGACTGCAGTATGAATTGTACCTGTGATGTACAAGTGATTAAATTCCTGATTGTAAAGTACAGCACTGAACAGAGAAATCTACATGTATGTGTACATGTCATGCAGTTTTGAAGTTTGCAGTGCACTGAGCACTGTAGGTGGGAAGCTAGTACATCCTGATACATTGTATTCATTTTTGCTATAATTAGGTGATACGCTATCAGCGTATCACCTATTGTGATTGTCAAAATCTCTCTTTATTTCTTTTTATTCTTCTTTCTTTCTGGACAATTTTGTGTCATCAATATCTCAAGAATGACATTACGGAATAACATGACATTTTCAGGGAACATGTCTCATGACAAAATCTAGCCACAATAAGGTTTTCATGACAGTAACATATCTATGACGTCATCTAGGCGCCATTTTGTGATTTTCGGACCATGTTACATGATCGATCATAACTTCATATCTAAAGGTCATGTCTGTATCATTTTCGGCGGACATTAAGTTCAGGTCACGCTCTATCATACATTTTAATGCTAATTACCTAAGACATTATTACGCGCGCGTACGCGCGCGTCAAACTTTTAAAAGGCTCAAAACAACTTACCAATGGGAAATCTCGAAGTTTCAGACAATTTTAAGCGTTTCGCGCGTTCGCGTCCGTCCGCACATTTTCGCGCGTAGTGCGCGTAAGCAAACTGAAAATGCACATTTTTTGACAGATTTGGATTCCTGATACATTAAGTAACAATATCCATTGATTTCCGATCAATTTTGACCTATAACAAAGGAATGCGTTGGCGTCAAAGTTGAAATTTCGTGTGCGCGTCTTTGTGCAAATATAGCGAAAAACATGTTTTTGTTTATTTCGCCATAGCTCTTTAAAACGTCTGGTTACCCTATGTTTTTATTGCATATTACAAAAACATATGAATTGGAAATAACGTTTCAAGTATTAATATTTCCATAATTACATTATGACGTCATCATATCATCATCTGAAATCAAAAAAGTGGAATTAATTTTTTTGAGGTACTGTTTCTGACATTCATTTGCTCGTATCTCTGTTGTTTAAGCTCAATATTATCCCAAATTCAGATATGTTGTACTTTGAACATTTGCCTTTTAAGTCCATGTCATGGTTTTGAAATTTAATGACGTCATCATACTTTAAATTGTGATTAAAGGTAAAGACGCAAAATCGGACAAGTTTACGTGTTATGTCTATGGGAGGGGATCTTTTTTAAAACCATGCATTGACTTGACAACGTTTAAGCACCTTTATCTCAGCTGATTCTGCTTCATTTCCTCTGAAACTTAAGTATGTTGTAGCTGAGACAATAAGCTGCAATAATCATGCATTTTCTTCTTCGAAATCTCCTCATCAGGTTGACAATTTTGCAGTTTAAAACTGAAAATGAGAATGGAATGTGGACAAAACGATTTCCGATTCAGCTTTCACATACATAAGTTTACGTTCCTCATATTTTCTCGCCGAGACGTATGGCCGAGTGGTTAAAGGCGACGTCTCAGAGACGTGAGGTTGCGGGTTCGAACCCCACAAGATCACGAAACAAAATACTTAGCTATTTTACTTTTTTTCTTCAATTTTGTATTACATATTCGTCCATTTAGAAATCACGTTCGTATATAAACGCACCTATACACACACACAGACACACAGACACACAGACACACACCATATCCCTCTTTTTTGTGTTGGAGACCACATTGCTTCGACTGCTGCAAAATTTTGCAGGCTCACTTTGTCTAACCGATCGTAGTATGTAATGACGACGACGGAGGTGTTGTACTTTGAACATTTGTCTTTCAAGACCATGTCATTGTTTTGTACTTTGATGACGTCATCACACTGGAAATTGTGATTAAAGGCAAGGTATCAAAACCAGCCGATTATAGGCTTTATGTCTACGGCGCGTATTTTTCCCAAGTTGCCAGAAATGGCATAGCGACATCAGTCGTTACAAGGCCGCATTTCCGTCTAGCAATGCAATACATGTTCACGCGGCCACGATTGTTGAGTGGGCATTGACTTTTTCCCCCTGTAATATCCATACATTTCTTTTTTGCCTTACGATTTCCGGGGATGTCCCGTGGCCGAGTGGTTAGAGAAACGGTTTTGCATGTACGCTCAATATAACATCAAGGTGCCTATATCACATTCTTTTCTTTGTCGATCACAGATGACCGACACCTGATCACCCCAAGCGTATCACCTAACTCGTCAGCGTGACGAGTTTCATATCTCGTACAAATTGTGTACACTATATTTCACATTTAGAATGGGCCTTATACATTGTACACTGTAAGTAACAGGGCATTTCAAAAGTAAAAGTGTACATGCACAATGTACATTTCACTATACAGGCTGTATAGGGATGTCAATTACAAAGATGATGTGTAATTTTCTGTTTCCAAGGTACTGTACATGTACAGTACATTGTACACCCCCATATGTTTTCTTTTAGAACAGTTTAATGTCATGAGACTGAGAGAAACAGATCTGTAACTTTGCCCAAAATTTCTGCAAAGAAGCAATTAGATTTTTCACGAAAATGAACAATTTGGGGGTAACATTAATGATTATGCAATGCTAGACAGCCATCTACAAGTTGTGTTGACATGTATCATGTACATGTTACTATGATGGTCACTTTAAATAGTGAATGCTCTTTGAATAAAACATTGTTGTTTTTCAACTGAATGGCCTATTATTGATTAGAAAAGATAACAACAGCTCTAAAATACCATTGAACATTGTGTTTCATACCCTTTACATGGCCAGCAAAACCGTGGGGGCCGTGGGGGCTTGGGCCCCCACATTTTTTGTGCACAATACAAAGAAATGCATAAGGTGTTATCACTTTGGGCCCCCACAATTTTTTTAACCCGGAAGTACGTAAGTGGCACTAAATAGAAATAGAGATCTTGAAGTGTGAGCCCGGTACCTAGGTTATGTTTTTCCACTGAGGACCTTTTTGTGTGTGTGTGTTTTTTTTGCTTGTCAGCTGAACAGTGAAAAACCCAGAAATGGAAGGGGAGAGATGAGCTGAGCCGAGGACCTTTTTTTTTTTGCTTGTTACATTGTAGCTCATGAAACCCAGAAGTGGGCCCCCACACTTTTGAAAACGCTGGGTTAAGCCTGCATGTACAAACATGTATAACTAGACAAAACTGACATACACAAGTGTGTAACCATTGCATACTTGCCAACATTTTGAAATCCTGAAGAGGTAGATTTTGCGAGGGAGCGAAGTGACCAAGCCCGAGCACGCTTGCGCGCGAGGGGGGGGGGGGGGGGGGGGAGGGTGTGGGAGGGGGGTGTCCCCCCTCCCGCGGTGTGGACTTTTTTTGTTTTTCAATATCAAAATATGAGATTTGGTGCACGCTTTTTAACCTTTTTAAAGGATTCTTGGTATTGATTAAAAAAAGCATATAATCCATGTAAATCTATGAACTATTTTGTAGACTATGCATATAAAAATAAAATCAGACATATTGGTAAATAACTTTTGTAGGCTAAGCATATGTGAAAAAATAATCAAACATATCGTTATCACAAGTTAGATATAAAAATACATGTACGTTTAATACAATCACGTATGTACACGGCCGGCCGGCTGGGATCATGCCACGCCGTATGCCGCATCGGCCGCACCACGCACACGTGAGCTACCAAAACATTACTATTAATGCATGGTTCTAGCTACACGTATACGTGTACAGTAAGTCTTGCACGCACGTAGATATGATAGACTAGTGCGCCACTCCAGTGTGCATACATGTGTGCATATTAGAAGGCTGAATACGGCGTTTTTGAGGAACGAGTTCCTTGAAATTATTATTAGTATTCTAATTACAATGTACTACAATTTTTGTAGCTTATTTTAGGGAATCAACGCACAATGAAGGGAAAATATGACTTCTATTTCATTTTATGGTAGGTTTGCTACTAAATCGGTAGATTGGAAGAGAAAATCGGTAGCCGGTCAAAATCTCTAAAAAAGCGGTGGTCTACCGCCCAAAGCGGTAGAGTTGGCAAGTATGCCATTGAGTCAAGGGAATATTAAAGGTTCTACTGTTGAATGGCCCTCTACACCAAGTCTTAGACTTTATATGACATCATCATACATACAGTAGGTATTTTAAATTCAGGTGGTGTCTAGGTAATGATTTTCCTGGAACCGAGTGTAAGCCGATTGCCTGCAATGCATTTTGTGATAGAGCCCTTACGCCACAGTAATTGCTAATTTGTAATTGTATTTGTATACTGACTATGACTTCTGCTTTAATACAAAATTTCATTTGCATATGGGTAGCCATACTGTCCTGTACTAGACTCCCGTTTGTTCAAGCATACATCATATACAATATAATTATGTTCGTCGACTACTGTATTTCCTCGCGTCGCTATGCTACATGTACATTGAATCATTTAATACTAAAACGCCGTATCTGAGGCTGGTTACTCAGTATGCAGTAGGCCTAGGCAGGACGCCGTGCGTGTGCTGTATGATGCGATTGACACACAAGTGCGTGTGTATCTGTTATCATCAGCTACCCGCGCACGCGGTTCCTAACTACACACACCTTCCTATACTGAGTACCCAAGGAGGTACTTGCCTAGTACCTCCTTGCTATACCATTATCACATGTACACGTTTAGCGCTTCAGATCTTACGTACCGAGTGTTCTCACGTTGCTGGCAACGTGATTGATCGCGACTCCGCATAGCGCATGCGTAAAATGCAGACACAATTTCTACGCAGTGTACAGTATCCAGTAGTACGAACGTACATACACAATACGTATGGATCGGCATCATAAACAAGTAGGTTCGAAGCATGAGACCGGCCATGCCAAGGTACAGGTGCAGGTACGAGCGAGCGCGAGCACTTGCAAACATATGTGTAATTCACACTTCCAATTCTGGCTGGTACAATTTATAACAGAACCAGGCACTACATTTAACATGCCCATATAGTAAGCAGAATCATCCCCTTCGCATAAATGCAGTGCACAGTTACACATGTATTTAATACTTGGCTTGATAATCGTAACAGTGCTGAATCGTAATCGTATCTCATCAAACTCCGATCATCAACTTGAATGGCGGTAATATTTAATCAACACAGTAACAGTCGATCAGTCTATGTAGATACGATTGAGCTCATTTGCTATTTGCTTCGCTCTCCTGCTCTTTACTTGGCATTCACCTAACCAAAAAATTAGACTCGGATTAAAAAAAGAAGGATAAAACAATTAATAGATCTATAACGTGAAACATTACTAAAAGGGAATTGAGAAGCTACTTAGTACTGTAGATCTATCGTCAAAACGACAAACGTTAAACTTTAATAGCGTGTTGGACCTCAACCACCCGTCGCTGTAAATTTATAGAAGTCGCCCAACAACTGTCCAATGACAATACGAAATGTCATCTCTAACGTTAACATTATTTGTCTGGAACTTGTCTATTCCGACAATTTATTGGTCATGGTGGTTGAAACAGAAGAAGGCACTTAGATTGCCGATTTTCTTTCTTTGTCTCACCTTTTTTCGAATCATTGTTGCCCGATGGAGGCTGCAGAAAACTCGGATTTTCCAGTAACGATTTTAGGGTTATCCCACGAATGTCGCTCAAGCGCTCTTCCATTCCCTCCATTAGATCCATGACTGCCAAAATCCGTCGATCAGACTCGTATTGTATTGTTCGTCGTTAGTAGTTTCTAGGTTGATGTCTGGCGCAATGACGTCTTTCTTTAATCCTAGCTGGTTACGCTGTAGAAAATCATTTGTTTCTCAATTCTAACTGTTACAGAGGACGAGGTAAGAAGGCAAAATCACCCGTTTCTCGTCATAAAGATAGCTAGAAACACCAGACGAACGCAATGGATCATAGAACGCCCGCGGCCGCAGCATCAGCTCAATAAACTGCTTGTGTTGTGGGTGCACGGTGGCTTCCAATCCTACGTCAAATGTGTGTAAACGACACTACATGTACTGTCCGGTGCGGCACTATCTTTGCGCGAGCGACCTCTCATCCGTGGATGGGATACAAAGGCAATACATGCAAAGTGGTCGTTTGCCGAGTGTGTATGCGAATGGTAATCAATAAAATCCGTACTACTCAGTATAATACGTAAACAGTACACATCTGACAGATAGGATCGGAGAGCCCGAACGTACCGTTGGTATTATGTGTGTGTGTGTGTGTGTGTGTGTGTGTGTGTGTGTGTGTGTGTGTGTGTGTGTGTGTGTGTGTGTGTGTGTGTGTGTGTGTTGATCTGTGTACGTTGGTAGGTGAGACGATCGTAACGTGCGCATTCACTGCGATCTCAGACAACACTCCCTGACGATAACGCCCTCCTTCAAGCTGCCCTCGACTGGTTTATGGCATGTATCAACGAAGTTGGTAGAAAATTATACACAGCAGGGACTCCATGTCATCGTCTTGTATGTGCATACTGTAGCAGTACGTTCATTCCCAAGCAAGAACTATGCATGTCAACTACGTGATTTCGTTTACTGCTGGTTGTCGAAAAAAAAAAGTTGAAGAAAGATACAGCAAAGGAAATTGGAGAAGAAAAAGGGGATGTTGATGAAGAGAAAGATAAAGATGAGGGAAGACGATGTAGAAAATATAGACTTCAGACGAAGATGACGGAAAGGATGATACAAGATGAAGAACGGAAAATATGAGTAATGAGAAGAGAGACATTATAGCTTGGTTGATGCTTGTAAATTTAAGATATACCTAGCCTTTGCCTTTTATAATATACAAACACAATTTTCAAATAAGGACGTGATTATTTTATAGAGTCAAGCCTGAAAATATTACCAATTGCTTGATTTGAAGAATAGTTTTGGTTGAGACGTAACTTCAGGTTTTTAACATTTTTGGGTGAGATAATGAAGAACCTCATATGAAATATGAAAGAGCATGTAATTCCAAGAGGAATTCAACAATTATTTGATGAAAATTGGTCGTGAAATGACTGAGATACCCCAAACAGAGCAATGCTAATAAAATATGGGACCCACATTTTATAACGATCGCTTTGTTTTACTTTGTTTTTGGATGTCTCAGTCATTCTAAAACCGATTTTCATCAAATAGATTTTGAATTCCTCGTAGAATGTACAATTTCATGGTTTCTTGGTATCTCGGTATCTCTTGGTATCTCTCTTAAAAAGTTCAAAAGCCAAATCCTCATCTCCACCAATACTGTAACATCCCTTTAAGTATAGAATTATATTACTTCCTGATGAATAAAAGGAATTGAGAAGGAAAACGGAAAAGTTTGCATGCATACCTCATTAATTCATGGTCAGAATGTATTGTGCTTTTCATCTCTTGTACGAGAAGGTCTGCCGTGACATTGCCCATTAATTGTGCAGACCGCAAATGTCACACATGAAAATCAGTGGGAGATGTGCATGGCTGGTGTGTAAAATATCCAACAGATAGGCCTATATAGCAATCCTGTGTTATACACTAAAGGGACCGCGGAACATTATTATACTACTACTAGTAGTATATAATCCGGTATGTTCCCTTTTCCTCTCCTCCTCCAGCCCCTTCCCCATTTAATGGGAAGAATTATTTTGGGAAGTCATTTCTCGGGTTTTTTTTTCCTATTTCTATTTTTTCGTGGGTTTTTGTTGTTGTTGTTTCGAGAGAAAAATATGGGGGCTGTATAGCCCCCCCCCCCCCTTGTTCCGTGGGCTATGACAGGGAAGGCGGAACCGGTGGGGGGGGGGGGGGGGCTCGGCCCCCCTTTTTTTTTTTACCAAACAAACAAACAAGCAAGACAGCCACGTACAGTGTACAGCGTATAAGCTTTCACGGAAACACAATAGCCCCACCCCAACCCCTCACCGCGCTCAGGCCCGCCCCGCATCGGAGATATCTCTGGCGAATGCCAGCGAGCGGCATCCTCGCAATGCGTGGGTGCACGTGACAAAGGCAAACACTTCTTGGCACATTGACCGGAACGTGACAAGTTGTCTAGTCTATGCAACCATACCCATTGTGAATAGAGATAAAGGTTATGGAAATTAGACTACCTATCCGAACGTTGATGGCGCCAAGCCATAGGCCTATATGAGTATATCATTGACGCCACTCGCCTCAAGGATAATCAGACAGTACTCAAATGGAACCTTAGGGCCTACTGTACACGATTAGACCGTGTGGGCTCGCTGACAGTACCAAGGACACAAAGGTGTCACTGACATTATTGCTAGGCGGTTTTTTAACCTTCATAAAAATCGGACACAATGAAAGATAGTTCTATTATATTTTCAATGATTTCCAATTAACTTCATGTGTTTTCACGGAACACTGATCTGGACATTTACATTATGCACACAATGATGTGACCATGAAATAATGCTAATGTGCAGATGATAATTATGACAAATGGCGATTGTCATTATCTCTCACGAGTCTTTCGCCTGTACAGAATCGCATGACTATCATTGATGTTTGTTTGATAGATACTTTGTTTTCCGCAAATCAATTACACATAAGTTACATAATCATGAACATGTGGGAAATACAAAGTAAATTTGAAACAGAGTCGTTTGACTTGCATAAACAACGATATAAAAGGAAATCAATGATATATTATACAGTACGCATGTCTATGCGGCAGGGATTACAATAACAATATTCATTGTAGTTAAGAAGCGATTATGCAGATAGGGCCGCCATTTTAAGCATTGCTTGAAAAGATGGCCGGCCCAATTGTATGTGCGTACTAATATCTTACACTAAATATAGATTTTAAAATGGGGGGGGGGGGGGGGAGGTTTCCTGGGTGTTTTTTTTTTTCTTAATCCTAAATGCACATCTACTTGTCAATAATTGGGTTGAAACTTAAAACCTATTTTTTTATTATTTACTGCTTGTTTCATTGATTTTACTCAAGTGATCAAATTAACAATTTTTAACATAGGGTGAATATTATTAGGTTTTATGATTATCATGTAATGACATATTATATACATGATAACTCTACATGCCCACTTGCAAAGGTTAATGCTCACCTTCCTTGCACAAGAGACGAATAAAAAGAATTAAGTTACAGAGCTAAAAACATCAGATATAGTTGCATGATGGTTATATTATACGTTCACGTAAAAGATGATGATGACTGCATACCTTTTTTTAAAAAAATGTGGTACACAGGGTTCTGTTGATTGGAATCATAACATTGATACGATAATGCCTGTAAGCAGGTTTTTCTTCTTCTATTTATCATTCTCTATATGAGAGTCTACGATCGGTTGGATCGCAGTTATTGCAGGCACAATATATCAAGCGAATTTCTTGGAAATAGTCTTATTTATGCCCTTGATACATAGAGAAAACCATCAAGCCTCAACTGATGCATCCTACGTCAACATGTTTGCGTTGTTATGCGAACTATGGCAACCATGGCAGCATCTCTTTATAAATATAGCTGACCTGTGGAAAAATCTGTGCTAGGTGAAAAATGATAATTTTGATCACAAAATTACGTCGTAGAGGGAGTAGTTCCGAAGTTTGAATAAGCCAGTTCGGAGTCGGCTCATGCTCACATAGTAATAGGAATGGGTAAAAAAAAAAAAGGGGGGGGGGACCACCACGGGCCCCCTTCTGTTAGATTTATCATGTATTGTCATTACTTACAAAGTACAAGTCCTATGATAGTAATTTTACTCTCGAGTATACTGTTATTCAGTTAAGTATCTTTCTCTTTGAAGGCAAACAAAATTTGCTACTACAAAGTACCGGACACAGTCATTTTCACAAAAAGTGCAAAATAATGACTTTTTTTTGCGGGGGGGGGGGGGGGGGAGGGGGGGGGAGGGGGGAGGGGCAAAATTTTGTGACATCTCTCCTGTAATACCAGTTTCAAAGATTGAAAGCTGCTCAGAAATGGTAGAAAGCAAGAAAATCTTAAATAATATAAACAAAAGTCACGCATCAAATTAAGGATTTGTAAATTTTATTTTTATTATTTTTTCACCAGTGAATCTAAAGAATTAACTCCCTCTTGTAAAATCTTGGTGTCCCGAAAAATGCTTACACGAGGAACCTTAGCTTATAAGAACCTTAGCTTATAAGAAACACTGCTTTTTGTGTGCTAACTTGCCTCATTTATGGTTTATAATCTTCGCTCACTTTGAAAGGGCTTACTAAATATTATGAAATTAGACTTTTAAACCTACGTTCAACAAAAGGCTGATTTTTTATTCTATCGGCAAAGTAAGCTTGTCACAAGATGGGTACCTTATCTATGGAATTACCCGAGTACAAAATGCCGTGCTTTTGTTTTTGTTTTGTTTTTTCTCAGTTGGTTAAACACTTCATTCGTTTTCAACCCGACTCAATACACATAACAAGCTTACATGCCTGACGTAACAATAATCATTATAAAATTCATTCATAATGTTCAAACGAGGAACGAACCTGCGGGGAACAGGTGACCAGAGTGGTCCATCTGGAAGCATTCATTTCATTATTTTGCATTAAATATAATTAACTAAATCTCTCTTTTCCATATTGCCAAATACCAAGCTCCCTCTTGGGTGGAACGAGTGCTGGCAAGCACCACTTAAATGGAATACATGAATCATCATTATAATATTACAGATGCTTGTCTCAGGAAATTTAAAAACCATGCAGCATGCCTGTTAGTATACAATATAAAAAGAATGGCCCTTTTCTGCTCATGTTCAAATTTAAACTCGGACTTGGCTTATCATAGCCATGGAGGTGGAGATTATATGATTCTTCAGAGAGGTGTGGCTCAGTCGATACAGCATTATATCTGGCTTGCAATCAATACCATGATTCAGGCTTCGAGAGACGGTTCGAATCTTTGTAGTGAGCCTTGCTGATCAATGTTGTGTGATGCAATGTCGTATACCGTCCAGTCCCCTCATTGACGGCAAACACTCTGTCATTCAGATAGGACATAAAATGGAGGTGCTGTGTGTGGCGGAGTCACAACCCACGCACGTACAAAGATCTCGTTGCAGTTCTTCTATTCATGGCAAAGAACACAATTGTACATAATCCGATGAAATGGTCCTCTCCAAGTGCTTACAATTAGATCAGTTATAATAGTGCAGCTGAATATAAGCTTTCCAGCCATCTTGTCAAATGGAAAATGAAAACAAAGCAATAAAAATCTTTGTAATCTTTATGTCACATCAGTAGGCTCAACCTAAACAAACTAAGTGTAACTTGCTGCAGAAGTTATCTTTTATCATTATTTAAATTGGCATCTATGATTTTGCTGAACATTAGATAGGCCTATTTGAGAAAGGTTAGATGGAAGAATCTAGTAAAATCTGCACAAGCACATACACACACAACAGAAATATGATGTACAGTCATAAATTTAAGAGAGATATATAAACTTAATACATTCCTTTAAAAACAAAATCCGTTTCCAACTCAACAATCACTTTAGGAAATAGTAATAGTAATAATGATAATGATAATGATAATGATAATGATAATAATGATGATAATGACAATGATATTGATGATGGAAATAGCAATAATGATACTATTACTAAAATCTACTATACTACTACTAGTAGTAGTAGTAGTAACAGTAGTAGTAGTAGTAGTAGTAGTAGCAGTAGTAGTAGTAGTACTATTACTAGTAATGATAATGATGATAATAATGATAATGATAATAAAAGAAACCGAACCAAGCCAGAGAAATACTTATGGTTAACGAAACTTAATGACACACAGTGCAATCACATGCAAATTTCCAAACGCTTTGAACTATAATAAATATGCTATTATGTTGGCCTTTGTCCTTGGGGCCTTTGTAAAGTATCTCCACTGAAAATTTCCTTTTCAACATGAAATCAAGAAATTCACCAGATGCGAACCGTTGACCCGATCACCTGCCAAACCGTGTGCAATCCTGTTTCTTTGCTGAAATATTGTAATGGTATATAGTGTTGATTCATTAACATCAATAAGGGCTGAAATAGTGTCGGTTTAGGTGAGGATTCAGCTTTTGACTTATTGCGAAATACTTAGAAACCATTGAGTTACGAAATGTTACAGAGCATAAAATTCTAAGAGGAATCAAAAGTTTACTTGATGAAAATAAGTTTAGAAATGGCTGAGATATACAAAAACAGAGTGAAACAAAAGAATACTAATAAGAAGTGGATCCCACCTTTAATTAGGATCTCTTTATTTTGAATATCTGTGCCATTGCAAAACCAATTTACATCATAAACTTTGAATTCCTCTTTGATATGCTCTTTCATATTTTATAAGAATGGATTCACATTACCTAAAAAGCAAGAAAAATCATCAAAACTAAGTTGGAAACCTGAAGTCCCCTCTCAACCGAAATTGTACCATCCTTTTAGACATTAGTGAATAGTTGTATATCTTGTGGGTATCAGTGTGAAATTTTGTACAAGTCAACTGTATACTTTTTCTTGTTTGTTCTTGTCTAGCTTCGCCATACATCCCCCATTTTATTTCCCACCTCCCGTTGTTTCTCCTGTGTTTTTCCTTTGATATGTGTATTTAACGTCAAAGCCTTTAATTCATTTATGAATGTAAATACGTGTACAAGTGTATTTTGTTTTCACACTGTTGTATGATGGATCTGTTTTTACAACTCGCAACCCACGTGAGAAAAAGAGCGAAAGAACAGATCACCTGACAGTTTAATGCTGACGACATTTGTATCATGTGACCGCTTGACGTGTTGTGGTTATCCCCCACCCACAGAACCGCTACACACCGAGAGTTCTGTGTTCCCACCACCACACGATTCATTGCTTGCCTTCATTGCACTGCGTGCGGCGGAGCTAGCTAACCATTACAAGCCAACAGGGTACATACAGGGCACGTATGTTGTGTGTACAGCGACTGTGGATACTTTCATCTTCTGGCTGGTCGTCAGTTTGGCATTGCGTTCCAGTAATTCACATTTCTTAGTACTAGTGTCTAGTTTGTACCGCGTGTTTTATCAGGATGGCTGCACAGGTATGTGTATATGAAGAAACGTGTTTGTTTTAATTTAGACATGACATGATCTGTTTGCTGCCTAGCCCGACCAGACGCTGTCGACAGTGTTAAAGTACTTACACCAGGTCTAGAACTCTACATACAGCGACTGGGCTTTGCCTTTGACTTATGTATAGTCTAGTTATCTGCTGCCATTGCATTGGCATTGCATTGGCATTGCCCAGGCCATGCCCATGCTGGTCTGTGACAAGACCGGTAACGTTAGTGTTCTTAATCTATGTTTAATTGTTAAATTTACTTCTGGATCTGTCTTTTAAATTCACTTTACCAACTGACTAACTAGACACCTCGCTTGAACTTGAAGAGTCTAGAACTAGTCATCATTTGTAAATAATTTATATAATGGTCTGTAAGTTGTACATGTAACGTGCTAGGTCACGCTATCAAAGTATTAAATTTGTAGTAATAAAGATAAATATATATTTGTAATCATTTGATTCATCATTATGTCTCTTGAGCATGGTCATGTTTAGGCCCTATCTAATCTTGAATTGAATACATTGAAAGACTGAATAAAGTTGAAGAGGGACACTGTGCGAACAGCAAGAGTTTAGAAGCAATTGGATTTTTCCCAAACAGAGGCCTCGTACTAGTACTGTATTACTAAGTAGAGGACTTCAAACGACTGTCTACAACCAGTCACATTGTCAACCATAATTCAGAGCCCCATCGCGATCCCAACGTCAACTAGCAACTATAGAAGTATACTGAACATCACTATATTGCTGTGGTCTGACATTTGTATCCTTACACTACAATGTACTAGTTATCAGGAAGTGATGACGTGCTGTGATGTATAGATTTAATTGTGTAGTGTGATTAATCACATCATAGGGGAAGAGACAATGGAGCCATCTTTGAATGTATCAAAATTTTGAATCTGTTTAATATTACTTGGCAAAAGTTACATAGACCTATATCTTTTAAACTTTGTTGGCTAGTATGAAATGCAGTGGTTGAGCACATTGCTTGATTTCAACCAAATTTTCAGACAAAATGGCTTGCCTGCTTACAACAAACAGGACATCGATGCAAAATGTTACATCAGGGCCTAGAGGTCAGTGCATTTTGCATCGTCACATTCCAATGAATCATTTATTGTTGTTGATAAACTCAAACACTTATCAAATGATAAGATCACTACCTTTTGAAATTCCTATTGATACTACAATTATCTAGGGTGTATTTGCAAGTCATTTTATTTGTGGATGGTACCAGTTGTGTATTTTGATCTCTTTCAGAAGTACGAGTTCAAAGTTGAAATGACTTGCGGTGGCTGTTCCTCTGCTGTGGAAAGGGTACTGGGTCGCATGGAAGGTCAGAAGAAGATTTCGGATTATCATTATGTGTGCTGCCTATATATCAAAGTTTAAAAATTCAACGGCATTTATCGTTGTATACATGGGAGGTGAAGTGAAGGATAGGATGATTATTATGCTGTCAGGCTTCTGTTGGATTTCTTTTTCTTTAGTTGAAAAGAACAATGTACAATTACAAACGTATTTTATGTAAGAGCATGTGCATGTTTATTTCTCCTACAGATGTACATGAAGTTGATTAGCAGCGAGATGGAGAAAGATTAAGCAGCTTTTATTCTCCTTTAATATGCTGACATGCAAGTGTACTGTACAATGTAATCTTGAAGAATCCTAGTCGAAAACACTTTCTCTTTCAATGATTTTTTCATGTCAAGAATATCACATATCATTAATCCAAGAATATGTTTAAAGGAAAATTTAAAAGGTCAAGGGGTTGAAGCTTATCACACATACATGAATGTGTTTTTTAGCTTGCAAGTAAAGGGGTAGTGCCAATATTTGATTCTATTTCACGATAGTATTTATTTATTATGAGCTCCTTCATGGAGACATTATAATTATTAGCATAACATAATTGTATATTTAATAATAATGTTTGATTTGCTTATAATGTATTATGGTCTGATTTGATGTCGGTATTGTCTGGGGCAAATTATTTTTAGATAGGGTTTCATTTTTTGTTGTTGGTATGAACACAACAGCAATATTTAATAGAAAAAAGGGTCCTTTACAATGACCTCACAGTTTCAAAATGACTCTATTGTGAAGAACATCCCGTGTTTGTGGATACATGTGAAACAAAATGTTAGCATGCCCAATTTTTGTCTCGCCCACCGGACGTGAAAGCGAGACTAAGGGATCCAAATGGCGTCCGTCAGTCGTCCGTCCGTCGTCCGTCGTCCGTCAAAAATGTTAAAGTTTACCTGCAAGACTCTCTTATGATGCATAACTTGGCAACTGTTACAGCAATGGCAACCACACTTGGGTGATAGAAGCACTAGGGTATCTTCATGTTATGGTGTTGTCAGAGGTCATGTGATGATGTCAAAGGTCATTTGAAGTCATATATTAAAGAGTATGTGCAAGACTCTTTTCTATGTTAAAGTTTACCTGCAAGTCTCTCTTTTGACAAATAACTTCACATAAGTTGCTTGGATTACAACCTAATTTGGGTCATAGATGCACTGGGGGTACCTTCATGTTATGGTGCCGTTGGAGGTCACAGGATAAGGTCAAAGGTCATTTGAGGTCATACGTTAAAGTTTACTTGCAAGACTCTTATCACATTTAACTCGACACATGTTGCTACAATGGCAATCAAACTTGGGTGATGGATGCACTGGGGGTACCTTCATGTTATGGTGCCGTAAGAGGTCACATGATAAGGTCAAAGGTCATTTGAGGTCATACGTTAAAGTTTACTTGCAAGACTCTTATCACTGTAACTCAGCACATGTTGCTACAGTGGCAATCAAACTTGGGTGATGGTAGATGTCTCTTGGGAAGTTGAAGGTAACGACAAGGTCAAAGGTTACATACGGGTCAACGAACTTTTAGGGCCCAATGTGAAGTTTTTAGGGCGCATTTCATTTATGGCTCATAACTTTTGATCCCTTTGTCCATTTGTGACCAAACTTGGATGGAAGATGTCCCTTGGGGAGGTGAAGGTCGTCACAAGGTCAAAGGTCACAGACAGGGGTCAACAAACTTTTAGGGCCCAATGTTATGTTTTTAGGGCGCGTTTTGATTGTGGCTCATAACTTTTGATCCCTATGTCCGTTTGTGACCAAACTTAGACAGTAGATGTCCCTTAGGGAGTTACAGGTCACCACAAGGTCAAAGGTCACAGAAAGGGGTCAACAAATTTTTAGGGCCTAAAGTTAAGTTTTTATGGCCCAATGTTAAGTTTTTATGGCGCGTTTCGATTATGGCTCATTACTTTTGATCCCTTTGTCCGTTTGTGACCAAACTTGAATGGTAAATGTCCCTTAGGGTGTTGAAGGTCACCAGAAGGTCAAAGGTCATAAGCAGGTCAATTAACTTCTGGGAGTTATAAAAAATATTAATTCCTTGTACGCGAATGGGCGAGACACAATTTGGCGATTGCCTTGTTTGTCAATGTATGAAAATATCTGACTGTCATAAACTTTTATGAAATTATGATAATATCACCAAGAATCGCTTCCAACTCTGTGGAACTTGTTTAAAAGTGTTGACAGATGGATGGATGCTCTTTACATTTCTTCTCTTTCCAGGAATCCAGGACAAGAAGATTGATCTTGAGAAACAGAGGGTTATCGTGGAAACAACTCTTCCAAGTGATGAAGTGCTTGCTGCCCTGAAGAAGACTGGAAAAGCCACAGAATTTATTGGAACATGCTAGGTATCCACGTCGTAATGAATAGCAATTAAATTCCTCTTCTGGTGTTTATATGAATAGTGTATACAGGTGACTCCTATAAGTACAAAGTCCCTGGGACCGGCAGTTTTTCTTTCGTTTTATTTAAATTTCCCTATAGCCAAAAAATAAAGCATATAAAGATAATAAATATTAAGTTCTGGACACAATTTTTTACTTTGTTTGTGACAAAACTTTGTTATAAACTTGTTCGTTATAACGGGAGTACACTGCAATAATGAATGCAGTATTTTGAGCTCTCTTTAATCTTGTTTCGCTTTGTAGATGATTATTTGATTAAAGGGAGAGTCCAGGTGATTTTCATAATTTACATTATGTAGTACAAAAATCAACAGCCCCATGATTATATTTGTACAATAAATTGTGGTCCTTAAGCAAAAGAAAAACAAAACAAAACAACCAATATCCTCAAAAACCCAGAACAATTTCCGCTGAACAAGGTAGCAGCTTCACCATAAGAATACATGAGTGGGGGCTCACCATAAGAATGCATGAGTAGGAGGCTCACATATTTCAGAAATGTAGCAATGCAATTATTACAATACTGCTGTGCTGAATTCATGCATGCTTTCTTCTTTTGTTCTACTTCCTTGAGCCCCCACTCAAATGCATTCTTGTGGTGAAACTGCTTTATCATCATCATTTTTCATTGTGATTTGTTTTATGTTTCATAAAACATTCCTATTCCTTTTCCCAATATGTATATATATATATATATATATATATATATATATGGGTGAGAATTTTGAACGATGTACAATTGCCAATTTTCGTACCTTATGACATTCTTTCCCTTAGAACACGCCAGGATGATCTAAGAAACCAGATTTTTTCATGTCATCTCAAAGATTGGTAAATTTCCTTTCAGGAAATATATGGTTTGGTTGACTTTTGCCTGATATTTTTCATTTCACAAGGACTTAAAGAGTAAAAATACGGTAAAAACGCTATTTTCACAATAATTTTTGTTTTTCAAACTAATGATGTGCATTTTTAATGGTACGTGGCATCTAATATCTGACCATGTTCTGGATCTGACATATCATGGGTATGTACCACAAAATTAAAAGAACTTTATGAGCACGTATAAAATTACAGAGAACAATTAAAATATCAAAGTCCTAAACAGACGAACGTCCGTGGTGCTTTTATTTCTATCGCTGCTGCAAATTCTACTTTGTTGTCCCAACTGTAACGTATACGAAAATTTGGTGTTCCACCTAATGAACATATCCTGCAAAAATTGTACGTCTGCTGGCTGTACATGGGACGTAATATTCTTTTATGCAAAATTATACTCAGTTTTCGTCACGGACGTGCTTCTGCTATTTTCTAATAAAGATCGTAGCCCATGAAACGTTATTGGCGATATTGTTCTGAGTCGTAATCAACTAAGATCTAGCAACACGATAATATGTTTGTTTTGAGTTTCTGTCCATCCTTTGTCAAATAGGAACCGAAATTATATTTTTAGACGAACCTCCAAGAAAAAAAGAACGTCCGTGATGATTAAAACGTTTTCGAGTGGGACACCATCTTGCTTCGATGGCGAAGGTGCATTTTACCTGTGGCTCTCTAGCCGAGGAGTTGCATGCCATTTTTGGAGCGGACTGAGGTTCGTCCGCAGTTTTTGGACCATGCAATTCACCAAAAACCAAGCATATAATTAATATTTTCTCTGAAAATTCACCTCCTGAACCCCCTCTGAGCAATACATATGTTTTTTTTTTTTTTCCAACTTTATTTTCCCAATTCACATGCTGCTTCATATACCAAATACATGCAAAATAATGAATAGTACATTATGGAAAAAACATACATGTATAACATAGAAAACTATGGTATAAGAGCTTGCCATTTGCTCACATGAAAATCTAGACGATTCTTTTTCATAGCTATGATGCGTTCTGTATTTTCCAAATGCTTCATAGAAAACAGAAACGGATTTAGAGTTGGAATGATATTTTTGATTTTACAAGAAAATATAAAATATTTTGCATAATAGATAATTGTATTCACGAAATGTCCCCTTCCAACATGCAAAGTTCCAAAACAGATTTCTTCATCTGTGAACATAACATTGCGGACATTTTTAGCTTTGAGCCAAAGAAATACTTCATACCAGAAGGATGACACATGGGTACATTTCAGAAATAAATGTAATAATGTCTGTGGATGAGAGTCACAAAAATTACAAAGTGCAGAATCACTGATACCTATTTTACATAGATAATATTGAGTAGCGATTTTTCTATGTACGAACTTAAATTGAAAATTACGAATTCTGTTCTCTATCGATGATCTATAGATCAAAGAAAATCGAGACTTCCATAACAAAGAATCTTGTAAGTTCAACAGTAAATCAGTTTCCCATTTTACTTGATGGTCTGTCTCTGAAAGTGTGGTTTTATGATTCTTTACAAAGTATGGGTAACAAAAATTTGAAACTCTTTTGGATTTAAGAAAATTGTTCAGTAGAAGATCACAAGGATTCGAAAGTAATACAACACTTTGACAATCCATATTTTGTTTTATGGTGAATTTCCATTCTTGAGGAATTGCATATACTATTGAAAAATAAATCAAGAATGACCCTGGATTAAATTTCTGTGATATTTGGTCATAATTCATGAAGGAACCATCAGGGTTGATAATATTTCCTATGTAAATCATGTTTGATTCAAACAAATTTCTAGAATAAATAGGCTGACCATCAACTAAAATATGGGAATTAAACCATAATGGCTGTGAAACAATTTCCTTGAATTTAACTGGATTGTAGTACTTGTAATGACACCATGCAAAGAGAACATTGTACCAAAAAATATCAATATTATCATTTAGAATAAGGTGCCGAGGTGAAAGATTCCATTTAAAGAACATATCACAGCCCATAGTTGTTACATACATTCTAAGAAAAACTTTGTGTTTACTCTCATTTTCTTTATCAAAGTACCTCTTTACCCAAGTTATTTTCATACCAGAGGTAAAAGATTGCAGATGCGGCATTTTCAGACCACCCTCATCATAATCATTATACAACAAAGAACGTTTTATCTTATCGTTCTTATAACTCCATAAAAACCCAAAGAATAATTTTTGAACCTCATCAAAGAAAGATGGAGGAGGATTTGGCAATATACTTAAAGGATAAATCAATTTTGGAATTATCAAAGATTTTATAATAACAATTTTTCCATAAAGTGTCAAAGATCTACAATTCCACAAATTCAAAAGTGCTCTTATTTCTGCAATTTTAGGTTTGAAATTCAAATCATAATCGTTGGTACAATCAGAGAGGGGAATCTTTATTCCTAGATACATAAACAAATCTGTTGGCCAAATAAATGGAATGTCTCGACACAATGTTTCTGAAAAACCTCCAAGTCTGACTACATTGCATTTCTCAAGGTTTATTTTTAGGCCTGACATTTCTCTAAAACTATCCAACACTCCAATACATTTTCTTAGATTCAATTCATTCGGCTTCAAAAACATAATTGTGTCGTCTGCATATTGACATATTTTCACATCTATATCGTATATTCTTAATCCCTTGATTTCCTCATTTTGTCGCATTAAACAGCCAAGTAACTCAACTGCAATTATAAAAAGATATGGAGATAAAGGACAACCTTGTCTCACTCCACGTTGTATATCAAAAGATTTCGAAGAAAACCCATTATTTATTACGCAACCCTCAATTTTGCAGTATAGCAATTTGACCCACTGAATAAAAGACTGATCAAAACCAAAGGTATAAAGAGCATAATATAAGAAATCCCAATCTAACATATCAAAGGCTTTTTCAAAATCAATGCTTAAAGCAATACCTTCCATGTTATGCATTTCACAATAATGTTTTATATCAATGAACAACCGTATAATTTCTCCTATGTATCTACCTTTCAGGAAACCATATTGATCCCTACTTATTATATAAGATAAAACCTTTTTAAGTCTTTGGGAGAGAATTTTTGCCAAAATCTTGTAGTCACTATTAAGAAGTGATATTGGACGCCAGTTCTTTAAAAGTAACAGGTCTTTACCTTTTTTTGGAATCAAAGTTATAATGCTTCTTCGCATTGAATGTGGAAGAGATTTTTCCTCAAAACATTTATTATACATAGAACATAACAAATCTCTAATCTGAAACCAAAATATTTTGTAAAACTCGATGGGTAAACCATCAGATCCCGGTGTTTTATCGTTTGCAAACGACATTATAGTTTCATAACATTCTTTCTCTGAAATCTTTCCCCCAATGAATCGTTCTTCATTCTGATGCAGTGTAGGTAACACCAAATTTTTAATTGGATCAACATCTAATTTTTTCAGATTGTCTTTGGTATATAACCGGAGATAAAATAACCTTTCTTCTTCAAGAATATCAGTTGCATCGGTTAAAATGCCATTGTTTGTAGATAATCGAGAAATACACTTCTTTTGAAAATTTCTCTTTTCCAAATTAAAGAAATACTTAGTATTACGTTCACCTTCAGCAATCCATTTGGCTTTGGTGCGGACAATTATACCACGCACGACTTCTTCCTGTAATTCTTCATATTCCCTTTCTTTCCTTTTCAGATCATTCAATAACACATTGTTATCATTCAATTTATCTGTATTACGCGATTTATTAATTTCTGATTCTAATTTACTCAATCTTTTCTGACGGACACTTTTATTTTCTTTTGAAATTTGAATACACTTTTGTCTTACTTTGTATTTCAAATATTCCCAAGTCTTTATTGGGTTCGAATCTTTGTTTTCAGTCAAAACTAAATCTACTACACTTTGTATCTTTTCCACATTTTTTGCCGAAGCTAAAATAGATGTGTTGAGTTTCCAAAATCCCGGCCCCCGCTTTGCAACGGACTTCATTAACATCAAAGAAATCAAAGAATGGTCCGTTTTATATCCAAAGCGGATATCACATTTTTCAACTGAAGTGGTTAAGCTTTGGGATATCAAAAAATAATCAATACGACTTCCTATCTTACTGTCATGAGACATCCAAGTGTATTTCAATTTTGATAAATTAAAGGATCTCCATATATCAATCAAATCAAAATCTAACATTATATCAGTTATGGCCTTGAAGCATCGTGGATGATTTTGGATCAAATTCGGAAATTTATCTAACTTAGCATCTAAAATTGTATTAAAATCACCACCGATTACATATGGTTCTTCCCCGTGCATTGCAAGTAGCTTATGCAGATCAGCAAAAAAACTATCGTTGTCATTATTGGGGCCGTAAATATTACCGAGTGTTAACAAATTTGCATTTAATTTCAGGACGACCAACAATATTCTACCATTGTCATCTCTAACAGTGTTTACTATTTCAAAAGTTGCAGAAGGTTTCAGAAGCATACATACTCCTGCACTGTCAGATCGACCATGGTTGAATATGATTTTATATCCCCATTCTTGACACCATCTTTTTTCTGAATCTGGTGAAGAATGCGTTTCTTGTAAGAAAATCACATGATAATCTGAATTTCTTATCCAATTAAAAACGCATCGTCTTTTAAAGGGGTTTCCAAGTCCCCTCACATTCAAAGAACAGAGTTTGATATCAATTGGCTCACTCATGACGTACGTAAAACATTCTCACAGTATTATACGGATTGTACAGACAATATATGAGAAGGAAATTGGCATGTATTTTCATTCCGAAACTCAAAAGGCACAGTATGAACAAGTGATGTGAATTGAGTTTTTGGCCTAGATTTGTAGGCAGATTTGAAATGAAACAAAGCAAAAAGCACCACCACCCAAAAGAAACCGTAAAACACGAAAATTGCTGATTTGCGATTTTCGTTTTTCCGCCAGCACACATTTCCGTGGCGTGCGAAAAGGAGCTCGTCATTTGAGTATTTTTGGCCTTCTAAAACAGCATGAAATAAAATAACTCACATTATTTGACTTTGTTATCTCGAGCAAAGGATCTATATAGTGTGTCGTTTATAATAGTTACGTCTCTGTGATAGCAATTTTGTCTTTTATTCTAAACATACATTTTACAATAGACGTAATGGACAGAATAGCTACCTCCATAGAACATCATTCTATGCACTAAAGACTGTACGACCTACACTTTATGCAAATCTGACAACCTCAGTGTTTTCAGAGAACCGGGGGAATCTTTAGGGCCATCTTTGTACTTGATAAGTCTTGGTACCGAGTTCGGGATGAAAGCGAACTTGTTTTCCTCCCTGAGCTTTTTCACTTTGACCATGAGCTGCTTGTGTTCCATCCGCGTGTCTTTGTGTACATCGTCGCTCACGCCCACTTTGGATCCGCGAATGGTGACACCTTTCAAAACGGAACTACGCTTCAGAATCGCTTCGCGATCAGTGAAACGCAGCAGCTTGATATGGATGGGGCGTGGTCTCGAGCGGCTACCTTCGTTCCCAGTAGGGCGGTGTACACGTGGTGTGCGATGGGCACGCTCAATCTCCATCTCACGCATATTCAGATGAGTCGCCAAGAAGTCGCGGGCATAGGTTACGCAATCCTGTGATCCATTCGACAATTCTTCCCCTTCTGGAATCCCGTGTAGTATGACGTTGTTCTGCTTGCTGCGGTTGACAAGGTCAACAACATTCCTGCGTAGCTCATTTACATACTCAAGGTCGGCCTTTACTTTGCGAATTTCCCCAAGATCTTGCTTGATTTCTCCCATTTCTGTCTCCATAATACATATGTTGTAAGGATGTCAAATTTCTTATAATTTGCATTGACAATACCTTTTCAAATTTTTGAAAGAGTTAGGAAGGCTAGGTACTCTCTGCCGATTAGTTATCCGTCCTGGAACATGACCCTAGTAGTAGAACGGATGTCCGTGATAATTCCAGAGAACGTCCGTGACGTATGCAATCCCTCCGATAGGGATAACTTGTCCCGAAAATGTCCTGTATTCTTTAAAACTTTTGGCTCGAATAGCGACAAATAAAGTTTTACAAAGTAGAAAATGAGTTTAGAGCAGTAGTTTCAGAATTTTTAAGGCGTTATGTGATCATGATGAACAAACAATTGAAAATTTACTCACAATTTCACGCTTGTTTTCCCTCTTATTATACAAAAAACAGCTAAACACTTAAAACAAAGTGATAGGAAAATGGAATTTTGCGTAATCTATAATTTCTGTGCTTTTAAATTTCTTTCTAATCAGGTTCTGGCGACAATTTGTACTGTTAAAGGTTCTGAAGGTTTCGCTCACGGACGTTCTGTCCGAGAAAGGAAATTTCTGACAATTACAAATATATCACTGCACATAAGATTTATGTTAGTTGAAAATATTACCAAATCACCGAGCCGCTCATACCCGAAAGTGAATAGCGTTCAGCACTCAATTTACCTGTAATAACAAACGGAAAACGTTGTTTTCACGGATTTTCGTTGGTTGAATAAGTCAGTGGATTACATAGTAGGAGAAAGAGGATCAGTGCCACTTTTTAGTGACAGGTGCTCTAAGTGTTTATCTTTTGAGTATGGTAGCTGCCGTCTCAAACAGAACACATCCAGTTTTGGTCTCCATAACGGACGTTCGCTGTAATTGTCATGATATTAAATGCCTTAATTCATTCTTATTTTTCTCTTCATGACGACTTTTCTCTCATTCCCTCAATAGCCTGAACATGCTGCGACCAAATAGAAAACAAAAAACAAAACAAAACAAACCAAAACAAATCCGAAAAGTGCTACGCAATCACATTCAGGATAATGACGGAAGAAGTCTGTAATGAGCATGTGTTGAATAAGAAACGGAAAAGTTTCAAAAGGACGTGGAAGCAGTTGAATGAAAATGACTGAGAAACAGAGAAGAGAATCGAGCTCCAACACACAGAGAAAAGAATTGCCAGTGCACTCCCGTTTTACCAAATTCTTCTGGAGAAGTTTTTGTTTGTTTGTTTATGTTTTTTATTCATCGAAATGCCGTCACAAGGGAACAAAAATCATGCAGTATACAATTATTGATTGATGAAAACACACAAATCCTCCGCTTATCATCACATGATGTTGTTTTATACTCATCAATGACAAGCAATATTTATTTGTAATATTTTCCAAGATTTGTTTTTTTTTTTCATTTTATATTTAAGAGACAGAGAGATCGTCAATTTGTTTGTGCATTTGTGCTTACTTTGAAAACACATGTTAAAAAAAGTAATGATTAAGAATAGGTTTAAGGTTGCACTTTGATACCTTCGCTCTTGCAAAGATTCGTTACTCCGATGTCCAAAGGTTTGTTATTCCAAAATGAAAAACAAAAATTGTAGTTAATTCAGGAGGTTTGTCATTAGAAATGTTCTTCGAAAAATAGATATTAAGGATCATTGTTTTTAGGTCCGTTCTTCTAAAGTGGAATGGGCCTAATATTCGTTTAGGTGAAAACGGTTATTATGAGGTTTTGAAATTGGAGGATTTTAGTTGTTAACATGTTTCTCCACATTTGGATAAGCGAACATAATTTTTCATGTTCCAATTAATAAGCCTTTCGGTTAACCTTCGGAGATTCCTATCATTTACCGAATAAAAAAGCTTCATAATTATACGAACTCTATCAATTTTTGTATTGCCAAACTGTATGAATAACGAGCCTCCGAAATGACGCGCTACAAAAGGTTTGTTATAACAAACCATATTGTATAATATCGAAGTCACAAACATCCATCCAAGTTATATGGACTTATTTTGGACTTGTTATGACGAAACTTCGCAGTATCGAACCAATTATCACTTCTGACTAATATAATAACACAAATTCTCCTCGATAACAGTGTGTAACACAAGGAGCAAACACAGAGGGATTTCTTCCTAACGTATTCGTTTGCCCTCCCCAGCTAAACTTCGTATTTCTATAACGGAGCACATTTCTGTTGTTTTTCTATATCAATTCTTTGTCATAATTTTAGCTGTGACCATGTTCGTTATGTAAAAAGCAAATTTTGCATTGTAGAGTTTATAATTATAACAACTTTAGGACCTGAATATTCACTTCATGAAAACGAAATTTTGATAAATATATTTGTTCTCAAGGATGGACTACGTCACTGAGGTTACACGTACGTTTGTACGTTCATTTACGAGAGATGGAAAAATTGTTTTCTTTGATTCCCCAGTATGAGAAGATAAACAAGCTTATATAATTGAGAATTGGTAATATCTATTCAGGATTTTGCAGAGGAGTTTGTTCTCGACATGAAATTGCTGTTTGTTGAGAGTAGAATGCGTTTCCAACTCAAGAGAGCTGCATTGTTCAATATCTTGTTTGTTCCGAACGTCCGTGAGCTACATACGAACCTCCGTGATGAAAACTATGCTATGTTTGTTGGGTTATAGAGACTGCCCAGATGAGATACATCTTAAAAAGGTATATTGTTATTTGGGAGTGAGGATTTAAGTATGGGATAGTGAAATAAGAGGTGAAAATATTGAGTTTCTGTAAAATGCGCGTAAAGTTAAGAAAGTGTTTAGCGGAAGAGCAATATTTCCACAGAAATGACGAATTTAGTTAAATCATCAGTTGTCTACCATTACGAACAGGTTAAGAATACAAGCTTAATATTCTGCAATCACTTAAACATGTCCCTTAAGATATTTCGTTAGGATTTTGAACTGAATCAGATCTTTGGAAACTATGTTAAATGGTATTCGAATGTATGTGCAGTACTATTCCTCACGGACGTTCGCTGCTCTGGACATGGTAAACTTCAGCGATGAATAAAAACTTATTCCTCTGGAAAAATCCTAGTATAATTGGGTTCATATTAAAGCTTGAGTTATACTCTTTCAGGTAAGGTGAATGATTTGGAGAATTTCCTACTTTTTAAATTTTGCCTTGTTTTGGCTCAATTGTACATCGTTCAAAATTCTGACCCATATATATATATATATATGTATATACAGTCTATAACCAATTTATAGTTGTTCATATGTAAAAGTCTGAAAACCAGCCTCAGTTCTCTTTTGAGTACAGTATGTGTGAAAGTCTTTATTCCAGTGAAAGGCAGCGTGGGAGGAATATATATTATGAGAAGATATATATATAGTAATAATAATGTAAAATATAATAATAACATTATTATTATTATTATCATTACTATTATTATTATATTTATGATCCTTATTACTTATACCACAATATTCATTATTTTTGTGATTGTCATCATTGTCATAGAATATACTTTTTTTCTGCTCTTTTTGGCACATACTATTACAGCACCTATGATATAGCAGCATTTTTTTTTTTTTTTGCTGAATGCATCCATGTTTTATTCTTTATCTTCTATTAATCAGCCAAAACCCACAGATGCCTAGATCCATTCTCATGGACTTGAAAAAGGTTATAGATTTCATTTGTAACATGTCACCTTAGCACTTTAATTCTTGAAAGATTCATTATAACCTAAGGACAATATTTTCCCTCACCTCAATCAACGTGTCTTTATGGGAACTGAGAAAAATACTCATGTATATACCAAAGAAAAATGTTTAAAATTTTGATTTTTCAGTTTGTCAGGCTGCAATAAAAAAAGAAAAATCTTGAGCATCACTTAAAGTATGTTTTGTACTCAAGCAATATTAGCATAGGCAGGGTTTCATTCTTTTATTGTGTTGTTTTTGTCTACGTGCACAACGCTTTCATCTTGCTCATTTTCTCATATATTTCTTCATCACAGAGTTGACTAGATACCACTACGTCCATTCTCCACAACAACTGACTATCACAAGGAGTCATAAAAGTGAACACATGGCACCTTTCCCAGGGTCAAGCAAAAGTGATGGCATAACAAGTATCCCATGATGTTTTGTGGGCATTTTCCCTTAGGTATTACCTTTCTTTCTTTTTTTTTTTTTTTTTTTGGGGGGGGGGGGGGGGTAAGGAAGAATGATTAATGATAAGACAAGGGGGAGTACTTGTCTTGCAGAAGTATACCCATCGTTGCTTTTAAATGTGAATCAAATACTGGCAGATGGTACAATTCAACCTATGATGCAAAGCAATATGCTGCCATAGAATGTCAGCAGTGTTATGCTTATTTCTTTGAGGTACCTTGAGGATAGCAACACACACACACATACACACACACACAAAACTAAAGTGAAAATGGTTAGAATGTGCTCGCATCTCAGCACATGTCCAAAAGGCAGTTGTTTTATGCCGAATCTTCAGTAAATTGTTTTAAAGATGAAAGCTGACATCTGCAGATGAAATGATTTGACAACAATGGAAGGTTTCCGGTGATAGCCACCTCTGAAAGAGGGATGACATTCTTAAGATGTATTGTCATAGCTGCAAAAGGATCATGTCATGTTGCACAAAGTTCAATATTTACACTAGATGACTGTCATTCATGTGTAGAAAAATTTTATGAGGAAAAAAATACTCATTGTTCTATTGAATGTGTTTTTGCGGGGGTTTTGCTTTTTAGCTCACCTGAGCCAAGGGCTCAAGTGAGCTATTGCGATCGCTCTTCGTCCGGCGTGCGTCGTGCGTCGTGCGTCGTGCGTCGTGCGTAAACTTTTTACATTTTCATCTTCTTCTTGAGAACCCCATGACCGATTTTCACCAAACTTGGCAGGTAGCATCCCTAGGGGGATAGGATCTCAATTTGTTCAAATGGGCACCATGGCCCACCTGGGGGGCCCCAGGGGGGCCCAAACACCCTAAAATTAAGGAATCTTTAAAAATCTTCTTCTCTAGAACCCGAAGTGATAGGGCTTAAATGATACTATGAGTAAGTACATTGAAGACTGTAGTTTCAAGTTTGTTCATGGGGGAATCAGGGGTGCCCCCCTTGGGACCCAGGGGAGGGGGGTGGGGAGGGGTTCTAATGGGGCCTAAATTGTACATTTTCATCTTCACTTTGAGATCGCCATGTCTGATTTTCACCAAACTTGGTAGTTAGCATCCCTAGGGGGACAGGATCTCAATTTGTTCAAATGGGCACCATGGCCTACCTGGGGGGTCCCCAGGGGGCCCAAACCCCCTAAAATTAAGGAACCTTTAAAAATCTTCTCTAGAACCAGAAGTGATAGGGCTTGGATGATACTATGAGTTAGTACATTGATGACACACATAGTTTCAAGTTTGTTCATGGCGGAATCAGGGGTGCCCACGCCCCCCCCCCCCCCTTGGGGATCCAGGAGAGGGATGGGAAGAAGTCCTACAGTTGTAATGGAGCCTGAATTGTACATGTTCATCTTCTTCTTGAAAACCTCATGATGAATTTTGACCAAACTTAGCAGGTAGCATCCCTAGGGGGATAGAATCTCAATTCCTTCAAATGGGCACCATGTCCCTCTTGGGGGGCCCCTAGGGGGCCCACCCCTCCCCCCACATTAAGGAATATTTAAAATCTTCTGCTCTAGAACCAGAAATGATAAAGCAAAGTTAATATCATGAGTTTGTACATTGATGACTTTAGTTCCAAGTTTGTTAATTGCAGATCCAGGGCTGCCCCCCCCCCCCGAGTTGAGGGGGGGGGGGATCCATATGCAGACCTAAAATGTCCAATGTTCTCAGGTAAAAGTGTGCAAGAATGCATGGAAGGTGAAATTGCGATACTCGGGTGAGCGCGTGACCCGCGGGTCTCTTGTTGCTTTGTGGAATGTTGGAGTTGAAATTAAGGGAATTCAACTGTGGCGGAAGAGTGATTATTCAAAGTACCCATTGTTTATGATGGGAATTCATGTTAATTTGGAATTTTAATTAAAAAAAACCCAGATAAAAGAATTCAGGAAGTCAAATGCACACAATGCCCTGTATGATGTCATGATCCTATTTCTAGATGTCTGTAATACTGTTCAAATAAACGTTTGCCAGTTGAAGGAAGTTGTAGCTAGTATGGCAGATCAAATCAATGAATCTACCTGACCAATATGACATCAGATAACATGGGTATTTGTGTTTGGGTTGTGGGCTGTAGCTCTTTCAGCCCCCATCATCCTTTCCTAGACATTATATTACAATGTATTTCATTTTTTTTTTAATACGTGTACTTCTATTTGTTCAAGCTTGTTTGTTACCTGTGGTTTTCTGCGACCTCTACTTCTTATACTAGTACAATAAATCTGTAACTGCATGCTTGCTCAGTCTAGTCTTGCGAAATGTGCTTTGCAGCTCCAGAATAACATGTACAAAACCGCCTTATAAACTACTTCATATGTATATATTGTGTATCAGGGCACTTGTTTCTAAGAGGTTGATGGTGTTTTCTGGGATATGTTCTCAATGATGGCGGATCCGGGGGGGGGGGGTGTGCACTTAGTGCATGCCCCCTTTAATTTTTTTTTTGAAAATAAAAGAAATAAAATGAAAAAACATGAAAGGGAGTGCATGCCCCCCTTTGATTTTCTATTGTAGTAACACCAGAAAATTTGCGCTGAAGCCCCCTTTCTTTTTTTTTTTTAGCTTGCCAGCTGATGAAACCTAGAAGTGGCATGAGAAATGCACAAATTTGCACGGGAGCCTTGTTTTTTTTTCTTCTTTTTTTTTTTGCTTGTCAGTTGATTATTCCCAGAAGTGAAGTGGCACCAGAAATATTTTTTGTGCCCCCCCCCCTTTACAGAATTCCTGGATCCACCCGTGCTCGAGATAAAATGTAATAACTGTTTTGTTTACTCTCATTTCTCTACTACACTGTTTGTCTCTTAGTACTGGCAATCAAGAGGGGTGTGCAACACATTAAATGTTTTATTTTAAAGGGAACCAAAACTCCATGAGCAATGTGGATTGAGAGAAAGCAGCAACATTATTAGAACACATAATGAAAGTTTGAGGAAAATTGGACAATCGATGCAAAAGTTATGAATTTTTAAAGTTTTGGTGCAGTAATCACTGGATAAGGAGACTACTTCAGTTTATGACATCATATGTGGACAACAATATAAAGAGAATATAGAGAAAATTCAACATGCTTTTACTTTTCTAGCGTAATGAAAGAGCACTTGACTAACCTCTTTCAGAAAGCAGGGGGAATGATATTACCTTTAACATATGTCAGTAACAAGTTGATGGAATATGTAATTTTCATGAAAAACGAATTTTTGTGGAATTCTTCTTTTATTTTCTATATATTGTTGTCCACACATGACATAATGAACTCTAGTAGCCTCCTTATCCAGTGATTACAACACCAAAAGTTTAAAAATTCTTAACTTTTGCATCGATTGTCCGATTTACCTCAAACTTTCACCTATGTGTTCTGCTAATGTTGCTGCTTTCATTCAATCCACATTTCTCGTGGGGTTTGGTTTCCTTTAAGGTGAATTCACTCAGTATAGTTTTCGAAGTCAACGTGTTAGCTAAGTTACTATTTAATAATGTTTCAAGTATATTAAAAAATATCTAATAATGTTTCAAGTATATTAAAAAGAACAATATTGGAGCTACATGGTCCTAAATGCCACTAGTATCACTGATATTGTGTAAAAATGAAGCTTCAAAAACAAACCAGGCTTAAAAGTGGTTGTTATTATACCCTGGTAATTGTTCAAAGAGGTACAAAAGCTGTGAGTGAGGAGTGAGCAGATCTACGTGACTTGATTAAATCCATAGATAAAAAGGTTTCAGCAAAAGTGTGATAGCGCGTTGAAATGAGCTGATGCTATTTACTTGGTGTGATCTCAGTTAAAGGGGATGGCTAGTACCTGATCAGTGGGAATCAATGGGAATGCTGGGGAATGATTGTTCCAATCCTTGTGGGATTCATTTAAGAGTACATTATATATCTATTGTTGTTTGAAAATTATTGCTTCAGAATGGTCTCATATTGAAGTAATGTGCAGTTTAATGTTTCCAGGTTAGCATGCCTGTACAGTGTCGGGGCGATCGTTAACGGGCCGTTAACTATCGCCCCTTCACTGTACAGGCATGCTAACCTGGAAACATTAAACTGCACATTACTTGAATATGAGACCATTCTGAAGCAAATAATTTTAACACATAATGTACACTTAAATGAACCCCACAAGGATTGGAACAATCATCCCCCAGCATTTCCACTGATTCCCACTGATCAGGTACTAGCCATCCCCTTTAACCTGTCACTGTACGTGACTAAGCCACTGATAAGTGTTTTATCTAAAACTGTAAGGTTGTCTGTTATTTTGTCTTTCCCTCTTTCTTTGATGGAATACCCTGTATCAAAAAACAATTCGCTGTGTGTTTGACACGATATCAGCTACTCAGTGAGGTTTTTTGTAGCATGTGAACAGGGTATTATAATAATATGAGTAGTCATTTTCACTCCACAGGTGCAAACCAAGTCTGATCAATGATAGAAATTTGTTCTACAGCTTGACTACATAGATGACAATTACACTAGCTGTGTGGAATAAGCCAGTTAACAGTTCCACTTTTCGCATAAGCAGAAAAAAAGGTTATCGTACCAACATGCATGTCAGTTTTTAAATTCACTGGGATAAGCGTCTGTGATACACTGTATAATGATTAGTCATGTACTCCTTATAAATGCTGCTTGCCAGCACATTCACCTGACAGCAAAAGTGGTATTTGGCAATACCAATAGAAAGAGATTGTTAATACATTCAATGCAAAATAATGAAATGGATGCTTTCCCAAGTGTTATTATTGACGGATCATTCTGATTATCTGGTCTACGCAAATTCATTCTTTGTTTGAACAGGATTGATCAGAATCCCATAAATTGTTACCTATAAAGCTTATGCATTATGTCGCTCGGAAAACGAGTGAAGTGCCCCTATAACTGATTGAGAAAAATGAAAGGTCATTCGTACCAATATGACCATGAGATATATTGTATTTAAAGGAGACCTCCGGATGAATTTCAGATTTGTACATTTGAACAACTATAAATTAGATGTCCTGAAGACAGAGTTTCAGAATTTGTGATAATTGGGATGAAGAATAAGAATATTTTCAAAATTTAAAACATAATTGCAATGAAAAAGGACGATGACATGGCAGAGTCACCATAAGAATGCATGGGTTGGGGCTCAAGGAAGCAGAACAAAAGAAGAAGGCATGCATAGAGGTGAACTCACAAGCAAGCAGTATTGTAATGAAATTACACTGCTACATTTCTGAAATAGATATGTGAACCTCCTATGTCATCATCCGTGTTCAGTGTAATTTGTTTAAGATTTTTCAAAGTATTGTTTCTCTGCTCAAGAACCACAATGAATTCCACAAACCAATACACGGAGTTGTCGATTTATGTACTACATGATCTGATGTGGAATTATGAAAATCGTCTGGAGTGTCCCTTT
Source organism: Diadema antillarum (assembly GCF_040938485.1). Taxonomy (NCBI): domain Eukaryota; kingdom Metazoa; phylum Echinodermata; class Echinoidea; order Diadematoida; family Diadematidae; genus Diadema; species Diadema antillarum. Next base: position 2,073,000 of record NW_027271003.1, on the reverse strand, counting down.
AACTCTGGACTGGCTTATTGCAGACATGCTGGCCGCATTTTCACTTCGTGAAGGCTCGTTTTGTTGTTGTCATTTTTTTTGCCTTCCTGAGAGTACAGTTATCGCGCCTAGGTCAACCTCGCACAAGTCAAATGATAAGCCAAGTCGAAGAAAAACTCTTTCGGGATTCATATGAAACATGTTTTAATTCTATTGTGTAAATCGGAATTTACTTACACATACAAATTGTGTGTCGAAGAATTTTGTCTGATCCCTTTGGATTCATTTTAGGCGAGGTTGACTGTGTTTGGACATAAATTCCCCCAACGTCTCTTGTTATGAAGAACTCTGACTTCAACAACTAAGTGATTTCTTTCCGAAATGTAACATTCATTGTTTTTGCCTCCCTAGAAAAAAAGAATCAGATGGAGCAAAAATAGTCCACATTAAGAGGTTATTATAACGTGAGACTACTGTAATGGAGTAAGGAACCAGGGTTTTTAAACTTCGCTCGTATCATATTGTACATACAGTAAATGGTCCGGGAGCGACCAAAACCTCAAAGGGGTGGGCAAATTACCTCCGTGGTGGGGGAGTGTCCTTGTAAAATAGAGCTTTGTATGTGTCGCATCGGACTCGTAGTACTTACGTAGTTATAAAAAGCTGCATGTGTGTTTCTTTTGATGTCAATACACTGTATTTCAATATTTCAGACATTCCGTATGTATCACGAATGTACACGATATATTTCTCCAAGATTAGCATGCTTTAGAAAGATATGAATTGGTTCCGAAAATTGCATCTTGCTATCATTGAATTGTGATTGAATGATGAAATGTCATTTTACTCGTAATGTTACTGTGGTAAATTATGACATGGTATTCAGTATCTTTGTCATGTTGTAATTGGGTCATGTATAGTGCTAGAATTTAGTAGGTAGCAACGTCTCGATGTAAATTGTTTGAGTCAGTGGTTTTGTTTTCGTATTTTTTTTTCTTGCCTAAGAGGACTCTTGTCACTTCAATAAAAAGTGAATGAAATATTCCGCTCAACTCGCAGTGTGTGCATGTGAAGTGTTCATATACATTGTACCTTCCAGTACAAATATGTCTAATACCAATTGTATATATATATATATATATATATATATATATATATATATATATGTATATATATATATATATATATATATATATATATATATATACTGTATATATATATATATGCAAGGTGATGTGTGAAAAAATGACAATAACTGCTACAGTGACAACCAAAAAGTTTAGAGACTCGAGTTCGTTGCTGGAGGATTTGTCAAGCTCTCATAGATACATTGTGACTATCATAATCATTGGGCCTTACTATAGGAGAGGAAAGAGCTTTCATTCTTTGATCTTCATACACGATGACTTCTTATTTGCAGCGATTAAATACAGCCCAGATGAATACAGAAGGTGATCTGTGCAAATATGTCAAAACATTTTGATCTTGTTTGAGGTTTGGTTTGAAGAATCCCAAGGAGGTCCATATACCTAATCCTTGGTTTGATGGCACCCAAACGACTGAACACCGGGCTCCATCATAGATATCCTGTAAACATCTGTGACTTTCATGTACGTGGCGTATAACCTAGTTTGGCGTTCAGGTCCTTCTCGATACTTCACTGTAACTCTGCTCATGAATACTATAGTGTACATGCAGGCAGACTTCATGTCTGCCCCCCCTTTTTTTTTAACTCCCAAATTATCCTGTTTTTTGTGTATCAGCGGTGATACAAATGCAGTCCCTTAAAATCTGACAAAAAACCAAAAACATCCCGAGCCTACCTAGTGGAGTTTGAATTAATTTTTTATAGAGGAATATGCTCATATGAACTACAGCTAGCTATTCCGAAATCATTCTTTTTTTCTTTTTTTTTTTGCTTTTGTATCTTTGTTGAGACCACAAAAGGCTGAATTGAAAATTACCATTATGTTGTATGCAGAACGAGGCTTATAGTGATGCAAGAGCAGAGCAGTCCCCTAAACGTACACACACACACACACACACACACACACACACAGGGTCTCCCCACTAGACAAACACCCGCGAGTCATACAGCCCACAAGTTCGACATTTCGACACTAGGCAAAAACAGCCCACGAGTTCGACATCACAACACGGGGCTTAATGTGTCGGTCTCGCGGGCATTGTTTGCACAGTGTCGAACTCATGGGCAGCATGACTCGTGGGCTGTGTGATTCGTGGGTGTCGAACTCGTGACGTGCACCCCCACACACAATATGCAAGATTGAAGAATCTTCAGGATCGGAGGAGGCAGATACGAAGAAGAAAAGAAGGGGGAAAAAAAGAGAAGAAGGAGGGGGGGGGGGAGGAATAGAAGAGGAGACATACTCTCTTTGACTTTTCGAAATGAGTAAAATTTCATAAACTGAACTCAAGTTTCAGAACTTTTTCACTGGGAGTAACCAACCCAAATGGCACTACTACAAAGTTGATCCAGTCACATCTATGCGTCGTTGATAAAAATGTCTGAACATTTCTTTAATAATAGTATATTCAAAAAAATTACATAGCAGTAATAACGGTAAATATTACACAAATATTTCACGTGAATGTATATATTACACATATTTTCAGAGTACGTAATTTTACTGACGGTATGGAAGACCCTATTTACTGTTTTACACGTAACATATGGCAGAGATTGTATCCTACAATGTTGCATCACAAATTTATGGCACACACAGGTTAGATGGTTTTATTACTCTAACATCATTATTCATCTTCTATAAAGCAGAATATTAGGCTGAATCCAGACAATCTCGCACTGTGTACCGATTTATTATATTGCAAATTCGTGACAGTCGAGTATAACCTATGTACACTGTACCCATATCGAGGAAACGTTGAGTTATGAATACATCACCCATCTTGACAGATTTCGCCTCATTGGTCTGTTGGTAATTATGAGATTTAGCTATCAGGTAATTACTGCATGGATTTTTTTTTTTTTTTTTTTTTTTTGGTCTTCGTTCCTACTTGCTGTAAGGATTGACAAAGCGCACATTGGAACATAACAAAGTTTAAACTTAACGTGTATGGATAATGACCTTTTTCTTCATTCATACTCATAATGAAAGAAGAGCGTACAGATATATATTGATTGCCATGGCAACATTGAGAAACCTTTCTTTGACAGCCATCCATCGGGATCCGTTATCTGAACACTCTGTTCCCCATAAACACCCTACGGCATAACAGCGAAACATGAAGCATGGATATCTCAATAATCAAACCCTCGAAACCAATTATTCGCTGCGGTAATCTCAAGATATGTTTGTCGCTGTTAACTTCAAGGTACCCTTCACTAATCTGCACCGTCTGAAGCATGTTTTCATTCTTGCGTGAAAAGCTATATCGTTCGAGTTACCATGCCGTCTCCATTCGGGAAATAGAATACAGCGAACTTGACGTTTAGCTTTAACCCGAGCGTAAACCATCTTCACGTCATAGTGCACGCAAAGGTCACAGTTTTCAGTTGACCTTCGACCCTGCTTGTAATTTCAGAAGTGACGCGTTTTATGACTTGAGATAAAACAGATAAGAGTAAGCACCACAAGAACGACATAGCACTGACAAGACGATTTCAGAATTTACAAAAATTCTAGTGCAGGCGCACATTTTTTGCGTGCGAAGAGGACCAATCCAACCCCCCCCCAAAAAAAAAAAAAAAAAAAATGATGATATTACATGTATGTAAATATGTATATAAAGCTATACTTATTCTCTTGGGGAATTTTTGTCGAATTTTTCTTTTCACTATACATCTGCTGCCAATATACCTGTCATGTTATCATGTTTAGCTTGGGACAAAGTTTTTAGATTAAGAAAAAAATACAACAAAACAGGAAAAAAAAACTTTTAAGCCCTGCAACTTCGGCATGAGTATAAAAAAAAAATCACACACACACACACACACACACACACACACACACACCAAGTATATAGAGCAATGCTAATAGCCTGCATGTCACAAATACTGTCCATTAGATTTGGTGAATACAGACCACAAAAGAAGGACAAAATAATTTCTGGCGTTCATCACCTGCAAGTTAAGTACTTGCGCTAATAAGCGAACATTGAATGTTGGCAATTTGTTAAAACAACGACTGGATGATAAAGTAAAACAACAGTAAAGTAGCGCGAAATTGATTTCAAATTATATCACAAACTGCAAGAAAAAACAACATATTACCACGTGAGACGAACACCTTTTTGCAGCACATTCTGTTATTGTGTTATCAAATAAACATAATTATGATATATATTTTACATTATAAATGCACCTTATCAATGCTAGATACAATAAAATTTGACAGAATGTTAATCTTGTAACGCCATGTATGGTGGCCATCGCATTAATTTCACGTACGAATCACTTAAATCACGGCAGGTTCTTCAGGGCTCTCAAAAGGTCTATTTTGTAAACACGTTTCTGAAGTGCTTTTAATTCGTAAAACGTGTTCACAAGTACTCAGCCACAGACATAATATCATGAGTCCCCTCTTCAGTCGCTTACTGCAAATTATATCACATACTGGCAATCAAACACATGCAAGACTTAGAGCATAGGTACTTGTTATGTGCACATCATGGCGGAAGTGAATAAAAGGTCACGCAAGCCCAAACTCCTGCGTCGTGTGGAGGTCAAAACATTCAGATTGCAAACGTTTATTTTGAGAACAGCTGACACTAAACTGATGGCATCACATAAGGCAAGACAGTTCTTACATTTATATTCTTAGTGTGAAGATTGCCAATTGTAGAATTAAAAAAAAAAAACAGAACAAGAAATGACTCTTAATTTCTGAATCTGGGATGCGAAAATCTGTTCACGTCAGCAGAAGCCAGCATGGTATAAGATTTCACAGGACCGGACTTGAATGTCAAATGGCCCTTTTATGACAGTCTTCCGTATTTTTTTCTGGGATTGGAGTGCGGAGGGTTAGTGTGTGACTTCACGTAGCTCAGAAGTGCAGACTACTTACAAAGTATATACCATACCATTTGGAAGAGAAGCATCAATGCACAGATACGTTTATCTATAATGCTGCGTTGGTGATTGCACGTTTCAAAAATCTTGGTTTCAAAAGGCGCTCAATCTACATTGAGAGAAATTGAGAAGAGGCAAGAGGATATTACATATCTTTCACTTTTTCAATTGTTAATATTGACCTACAATTTTTTTCTTTTCACGTACGAGCTACTAAAGGGCCAACCATATTTCCCCATGCTCACTAAAATAGCACGTTTTGGAATCAAGCTCTAAATCTATCTTATGACAGGTGTTTACACAATGCGCTTTGAACTTATCTAAAATAATGCATTTTAGATGCCCTTCATGCAAAGCTTTATCAATGAAATTTGAGCTTAAGATTTATAGGCGAGTGAGAGAAGCGGGAATGTGAATCGCAATCACAAGGACTTGTTAATATCTAGCTCCCAAAATATGATGTCAAACTTATAGGATGAAGCATATACCCGTCCAAACATTATAGGATGATGTTCCTCCGAAGAATAACATAAGTTTCAAACTTGGTCGCACAAACAAATAAGAATACGAGTACTCTTGTCAAAATACATGCTGCTGTTGAGTAGTATAAAGCCTTTATTGTTGGACGCATCATGCGAATTGTTACTTAAATAGATATCATTTAATTTTTTATACTATATACAATATACAGAATATATATGTACAAGTATTTACACAAAGGCGACAATATCCTATCAAGTATCTCATTGACGACAGCCGAAACAACAACAAGAAAAGTATGCAAGTGTGAGAAAGCGAGAGAGAAGGAGAGGGAGAGAGAGAGAGGGAGAGGGGGGGGGGGGGGGAGAAAAAAGTTAGATCCTCTTTTCCAAGAAGTCAAAAGTCCCAGTATCTATTGCGATCAAGGTTATGTCTCGTTTTCTTTGTTGACCGCCCTCCTCTGTAAACCGATGAACAGCCACATGGCGGCGAAGAGCGCAAGAATGGCGTAGATGTAGTACTTTGAAACGTGGTAAGTCGTCGTATGTTTTATTGCCATTTTCCCAGCCATTCCGTCAGGCGTCGACGCCGTCTCATGTTTTCGTCCAGCGGAAATCCCTCGGCTCACCGCCGCGTGAGGCCCGGCGGCGATGTCCTCCACACGCGCTGGACCACCGGACGATGACGGCGTCCCTCCGTGGTTGTTCCTGATGTTGCCGCTTCTCAACCTGAGTTCCGCTCCCTTGTTCGTCGACACCCCTCCCTCCAGCTCTCGTTCCTCGCCCTCGTCCTCGTTATCTTCCTCCTCCGCCTCCTCCTCCTCTTCCTCCTCCTCCTCCTCCTCTTGAATGGAGGCGGACCTTTCGAACTTTCTAGCCTTGGTTGCCATATTTCTCCACTTGAATTTTGCCCCCTGTGGTGGTGGTGGTAGTAACCGAAACGGTTCCATAGGAATAAATTTTGTTTAATGATAAAGACATGAATACTGCCGGATTGCTCAGCACGACAATTTCACTATTGTATACCTCTATCAAAAACCGTTTGCTCAACAGTTACTCAAGTATTATACGAGTATTCAAAAGGATTATCCTCTTTAACCGGAAACTCGAAAATGAGTGTTACAACAAGACACAAAATTTGTTGGGCACATCAAAAAGTGATTGTCTTAGTAATGCAGTGCCTCTCAGTGACAAAACCACAATGGCGACTGGCTTTGTTTTCGAAAGTTTTAACATCGAAGTAAGGGAATTCAATTTGTAATAGGAAGTGCCATTGATTCATGCCGTAGACATAATTCAGTTTGTTTTTACCTGTCGCCGCCCACACTTACACGTATAACGCATACTGAGTATTTAAGAAAAAAAAATAGATATGCAAAATTTATCACTGTCATGCGGGGAAAGAAAAGGCGGCGAGGTGTGGATAATCACTTTGAACGAAGCAGTTGTGGAAATTGAGTTGACTGACAGCGAAGAGAGAATATTCAAAGCTTTTATTCGACTTTGCCATCGACTTCGCGTGAGCTTTCCCTAGATCGCAGAGTCATTAACCAGCCATCCTTTTACTCTGGTGATATTCGTTTTCCGAAGGTTTGTTAATCCGAAAAGGAAAAAAAGTTCGTTATTCCGAAGGTTCGTTATTCTGAAACAAAGACAAATTCCCTCCACCTAGATGTTTGTTAGTCCAAAAATGTAATAGGATTCGTTAATCCGAACATTATTTTGTGGCGTTATTTTTAAGATTCGTTAGTTCGAAAATGAAATTATTTTTGCTATTCTGTTGGTTTATTTCGTTTTCGGATTAACGAACCTTCGGAATAACAAATCTTAGGAATAACGAACCGTAACCTGTATAATACACTCACATTTGGGGGTGAAGCGTGTCTGCGAGTCGTAAAGAGGAGACAAGCTGTGGCCTGGATGGATATATTGGAGAGAGCGAGAGAGACGAACAAACAAACACAAACATAAGACAGAGACAAAACACCGAGAGTTAGAGAGTCCAACAGAAAGATATCAAACGAAAGATGTGTATGGAATGAAGATAGTAAAAAAAGGGGATCGAAATTGTGTCATTAGTTAATTCTGATTGAACAGGACAAAAGGAAAACGGATGTAAAGAATACGCAGATAACCGTGAGGTGAATGTCAACTGCACGTGACCAATGGCAGAGAGAAAGTTATGTAAAATAGAGGTAAACTATAAGACAAAATTTGTTTGATAATGGACTTGGATATTGAATTACGGCTTGTTATAGAAAACTGTAGATTCTCTAGTATACATTCATTACGTTCGTTAATCCCCATCATTTTCAAACTTGCCGATTGCATCACACATTGACCAAAATGACAAAGCGCGTATACATCAGTCGTATAATCTTACAATCATCTAAGGGATTTTCCTCTCATTTTCTTTTTTTTTTCTTTTTTTTTTTGCCCGTTAGTTTCATGGACTTTATAACGAATGCAAATGTTTCCGTAACCCACGTTATAAGGCCTTTATTATGACTAATACTTTGCTAACAGGGGTGACTTGATATCGTCGTGAGGTAATGAGTCCCGTCTTATATTTAGACTAGTTATGATCGCACCTTGCACTTGCAATTTGCGCTCATTTTAACTACCGTAGCAACAGCCAACATAAATGAATGAATATATATATATATATATATATATATATATACATATATATATATATGTATATGTATATATATATATATATATATATATATGTTATGATACAAAATATTTCAACACGTGTGCCCCCTTTACTACTGCTTATTTCTGTGTATTTTTGTTAATGCGCATGCGCAATTGTTTGTTGTTGTCATAGAAGAAATCATAACAAAAGAACGCTATCATCCACTGAGCTGATCCGAGTCCAACGTTACCGGACACCCCGCACTCTCGCTTGTTTTGTGGATAATTTATCCACATTTAACACCAGTTAATATCGGTGGCTGAGGCATACTCTCTCCATCACGGAGTTTGTCAGGACTTTGTTGTCTGTCTCCTGTTTTAACGCCTGAGTGGATCACGATGAAGATGGTGTAGCTCTTATGGTTTAGCTCTTCACCTTGAGCACAGTGTTGCGTTGTTTTAGGTTTAAATTTTAATTTCATTCTTTGTATTCTTATATTCCAAAATATATTGTTTTGTAATTGTTATTCAGATCTAAAAAATAAATGAATAAATAAATTTACTATTCAATTTAAAAGAATTGCTAATGATGCGTCGTTCTTTCTCCCCCAGTCTTCTTATTTGAACAACAGATTTAGAGAATTGCTCTCCCACTTTGATATTTATATTTCTTTTGTATTTACTTAAATACCGAGTGGACGCCTATTTGTCCCGTCGGTGACATAATTTTTGGTGCCGAAACCCGGGATAGATTGAATGAAAGAACGATCACCGCAATTTGTGTTTTAGCGATATTATAACTAAATTCATAAAGATTTAAACAAAACCAACGCAACACTGTGGACTGTGGACCGAGGACTACCTGATCACGATGGATACACCAGGACCACCGCATCTGTCTCCCATCACGCCGAATGGATCACCATGTGACACCCCCGTTTCTCAACGTACACCCAGCATGACGACAGCAAGTTTATCACCCCTACAGCTGGCCGGATTCGACCCGATGCCTGCCCCAGAAGTTCATCATGGACGCTACTCCAGCTCTACCCCGACGCTCCTTGTATCACAGCAGTTGAAAAGTGTTAATGTGTTCACAGGTAAAGGGGGTATGAGTGTTGATGACTGGGTGCGTGACATGCGTTACCTTCTTGATTCTAGAGGAAACATTTCTCCCCGCGCGAGTTTTAACGAAGTCGTCAGACACACGGGTGGAAGGGCTCGTGACCTGGTCCTGAATCTAGAGCTTCAGGGAGGAGAACTGTCGGCCGAGAGGGCATTCAGAGAACTGCTCGATGAGTATGGGGATAGTGATGTCACATCATCACCCATGGCAAACTTCTATTCACGCACGTAACAAGCCAATGAGACGCCGTCGGAGTATGCAGTAGCTTTGGAGGCTAAACTAAGGGCTGCACGAGATCGTGGTGACCAGGCAGCCCTCTGTGGAGAGTCGGTCCGTGACGCTATGCTGACCACACAGTTCATGTACGGCTTACGCGATCAGAAGGTGAGAGCCCGTCTGGCACCAATGAGGCCAAGAGACATGTCATTCCGGGAGCTTCGGAAAGAATTACGGGTCATCGGTGCGGAAGAGAAACTTGCCTCTGCCCAAGTGTACAGACAGCAGACCAGGCCGAAGGAAGGGAAAGAGGGAAACACCCAAGATCTGGATACAGTTGTGAAGATGGTGAACGAGCTGGCCGTTACTCAGGAGAGACAGATGGACCTGTTCCATCAAACGATAGAGGAACAACACCGTCACATCAAGAGTCTTGAACAGCGGCTTCAAGAAAAGGAACAGGTTAACAAAGGAGAAAGACGGACCCGCCGACAACTGTTGATCTGTTACCGATGCAGACAACCTGGGCACATCGCCAGCTCCTGCCCAACCCTTCATACGCAGTCAAACTAGGACGACCCACAGATGAAGGGCAATCTGTGGGTGTAGGATTATATGAGCAACGCAGCCCTAAAGGAGGAGAGGTGAAGCATGGCCATGGTGAATCGTTAATAGGACCAGTGAACAGCACTACGGTGATGATTTGTGGTCAACCGTGTACGGCTATCTTAGACACTGGTTCTCAGGTAACGACGATCACAAAAGACTTTGTCTTAAGCAACCCCCACCTCCAGAAGCAAGAAATCCAGTTAAGTCCTGTAAGAATAGAAGGAGCCGGAGGTCAAGACATTCCTCATGACGGTATCATCCTATTAGACATTCAAATGCTCGGGACTGAAGTGAAATCAGTGCCGGCTTTGGTAGTCCCAGGAATTGGACAGGATGGACAAGTATCTTGCTTGTTAGGCACCAATGCTCTACGTGCATCCCGTGACAGAATTCACACGATGTACGGAAAGGACTTCATGGGAAAAGTAAAGGAGATGTCGACTCCCTACTTCTTGGCGTTCCAGGTATTGAACTGTGATGGCCTTGATCTTGCTGACGAGACTGGATACGTTGGAGATATACGGTTTGAGGGAAAGAAACCACTAACAATAAATCCAGGACAGCGCATGGAAATCAGGGCCAGTACTCCAGAGTGCACACGTGGGCGCAGTTTTATGGCTCTAGTCGAAGGCTATGATTCGCACGGTATCAAAGTAGATGCTACATTCTCTCCTGTCGAAAACGAGAAGGTGACGGTAACAGTGTCCAACATGTCTGCAAACACAATGACTTTGAACAGAAATACACCACTTGGGAAGTTAGAAATTGTAACTCAAATGCCGGAGATCCAAAATGAAGCTGATGGCAAAGAAATTGAGTTGGAAGACTATGCCTCCCCTCAAGAGATATTGGTGAATATTTTCAGTCAAGAAGTCAAGACACAGATTCCTGATTTGAACCTACCGACTGGTGAGCTGACGCCTCCCGAAATGAAGGCACTGGAGGAACTGTTGCAGAGAAACGAAGATGTCTTTTCCAAGGGCCAGGAAGACTTTGGATGTACTGACACAATAGTCCATGACATCCCTCTTATTGACCCGACCCCCTTTCGTATGCCTTACAGACGAATTCCCCCATCTGACTTCAGTGAAGTGAAGGACCATTTGAAGGAGCTTCAAGCAGCCGGGATCATCAAACCAAGTAAAAGTCCCTTTGCATCGCCGATCGTTATCGTCAGGAAGAAAGACGGTAGAATTCGGCTCTGTGTGGATTACAGGAAGTTGAATACCCGTACAGTTCGCGATGCCTTTCCCCTCCCCAGAATTGATGAATCCCTGGATGCGCTGCACAAAGCTAAATACTTCACAAGCCTTGATCTGATGTCAGGATATCTCCAAGTCCAAGTGGCGCAAAAGGACCGGCAGAAGACGGCCTTTACTACTCCAATGGGACTGTATGAATACACAAGAATGCCTTTTGGACTGATGAACGCCCCAGCGACTTTTCAGCGCTTGATGAATACGGTATTCGGTGACATGCATCTCAGCGAGTTATTGATCTACCTAGATGATGTAATCATCTTTAGTTCTACTCTGGAGGAACATTTGAAAAGACTGGAGCACGTCTTCACCCGGTTGCGGCAGCATGGCCTAAAACTGAAACCAAGTAAATGCCACTTTCTAAGGAAAGAAGTGAAGTACCTCGGGCATGTCGTTTCAGAGGAAGGTGTAGCTACCGACCCGGAAAAGATCGCAGCCGTGAAAGACTGGCCTATTCCCAAGACGAAGAAGGAAGTCAGAAGTTTCCTCGGCTTTACAGGATACTATAGACGCTTCATTCGAGATTATGCAAAGAAGGCTAATCCATTGTTCGCTCTGGTTGGAAGCAAGGTGAAACCAGGCAAACGATCAGCCGTAGCAGATGCCTGGACCCCGCAATGTCAAGAAGCGTTTCAATGTCTGAAGGAGACTTTGATATCGGCTCCAATTCTTGCATACCCTGACTTTGAACTGCCTTTTATTCTACAGACTGATGCATCCATATCTGGTCTAGGAGCAGTCTTAGCGCAGGAACAGGACGGGAAGGAGCGAGTGATTGCTTACGCCAGCAGAAGCTTATCACCCGGAGAGGCAAGGTATCCAGCACACAAGCTGGAATTCAAAGCGCTACATTGGGCGGCAACCGTGAAGTTTCGAGACTACGTTCTTGGTAGGAAGGTGACTGCAGTGACAGACAATAATCCTCTAACGTATGTGCTTGGAAAGGCACACCTCGATGCGCACGGTCAACGCTGGGTGAATGATCTGGCTCAATGTAACCTCGATATCAAGTACCGACCAGGAAAGTCAAATGATAATGCTGACAGTCTTTCAAGACTCTCGTCAGAGGATGTTAGAAGGACGCTGGATCTCTCTTGTTCAGGAACCACTCGCACAGAAGAGGACCCGTCGCCAGCAAAAGTTGTTCAAGTCAATGCCATGGAAGTGCGTGATGCAGAGGAAGAGGCTTCAACGGTGGTTCCAGGCATGTCCCTCTGTGAAATCGCCCAATGTCAAAGACAAGATACGACTATACAGCGCGTCATTGAGCTGCTTCAGACGCGCAACAAACCCAAATCACGGGAACTGAAGGAGGAAAAGGTCCCTGTGAGGATGCTGGTTCGTCATTGGAATCGTCTAGAGATTTGTGAAGAGGGAGTACTATGGTATGTCAGGCCGGATGACCGCAAGATGTTGGTTCTGCCGAAGGGCATGAGGAAGAAGACACTGCATAGAGCACACCGAGATATGGGCCACCTTGGTGTTGAGCGGACACTGGCTCTCATGCAAGACAGATTCTTCTATCCAGGTATGAAATCTGTTGTCCAACAATATATCTCACGATGTCGACGATGCACTGTCAGGAAGACTAAGGAATGCAAATCGAGAGCCCCACTGATGCCGATCAAGAGTACGAGACCACTTGAACTGGTTTGCCTTGATTTCCTAAGCGTGGAGTCGTCAAGAGGTGGACTAGAAAACATCTTGGTGATAACTGATCACTTCACCCGACACGCACAAGCCTTCCCCACCAGGGATCAGACGGCATCAACTGTTGCAAAGACACTTTGGAGTAGATACATTGTACATTATGGCATACCAGAACGCATTCACAGCGACCAGGGCAGGTGTTTCGAGGCAGCTGTAATAAAGGAACTTTGCGAAGTCCTTGGCATGGAGAAGAGCAGAACCACTCCATATCATCCCCAGGGGAATGGAATGACTGAGAGGTTCAACGGAACTCTCCTAAACATGCTTGGAACACTAGAACCTTCACAGAAGCCTAACTGGAAAGAATATGTGGAGTCAATGACACATGCCTACAATTCCACAAGGCATTCATGTACCGGTTACTCGCCATTCTTCCTGATGTTTGGGCGTGAGCCTCGCATTCCTCTCGATCTCATGGCTGGAAACGACGATGTTGATGAAGACGAGCCCCAGGAAGTATCAGCCTATGTTGGCGATCTACACAACACGCTACGGGAAGCTTATCGCACTGCCGAGAAACAAGCGGACACTGCCCGCAAGAAAATGAAAGGGATCTACGACACTGCAGCGAGAGAAGCACCGTTTTGCAAAGGCGACAGAGTTTTATTAGCCAATAAAGCCATTATTGGTAGGCAGAAACTCGCAGACAGGTGGCTGGCAACTCCATGGACTGTAGAAAGTAGAATGCCACAACAGGACGTTTATGTCATACGTAACGACGAAGGCAATTGCAAAACGGTCCATCGAAATCTACTTACTGCCTGCACGTTCTCAAGTGATGACGAGGAAGAGGAACTTGTGGTCGAGGAAGCGGCACAGACTCTAGAAAAATGTCGAGGCTCAACAAGAACGAGGAGGAAACCACAACGCTATGGAAGCGAGCTCTCCACCTCAGTGTCTAATGCAGGCTAGTATGTTTGTCACATTAATGTAATAACTTTGTTCATCTAATTCATATTGGTCTAATTTCACTTATTGTTGAGGACAACAATGATTTTAAAGCGCGGGTGAGTGTTATGATACAAAATATTTCAACACGTGTGCCCCCTTTACTACTGCTTATTTCTGTGTATTTTTGTTAATGCGCATGCGCAATTGTTTGTTGTTGTCATAGAAGAAATCATAACAAAAGAACGCTATCATCCACTGAGCTGATCCGAGTCCAACGTTACCGGACACCCCGCACTCTCGCTTGTTTTGTGGATAATTTATCCACATTTAACACCAGTTAATATCGGTGGCTGAGGCATACTCTCTCCATCACGGAGTTTGTCAGGACTTTGTTGTCTGTCTCCTGTTTTAACGCCTGAGTGGATCACGATGAAGATGGTGTAGCTCTTATGGTTTAGCTCTTCACCTTGAGCACAGTGTTGCGTTGTTTTAGGTTTAAATTTTAATTTCATTCTTTGTATTCTTATATTCCAAAATATATTGTTTTGTAATTGTTATTCAGATCTAAAAAATAAATGAATAAATAAATTTACTATTCAATTTAAAAGAATTGCTAATGATGCGTCGTTCTTTCTCCCCCAGTCTTCTTATTTGAACAACAGATTTAGAGAATTGCTCTCCCACTTTGATATTTATATTTCTTTTGTATTTACTTAAATACCGAGTGGACGCCTATTTGTCCCGTCGGTGACATATATATACAGTATATACATATACATATACATATACATATATATATATATATATATATTTTTTTTTTTTTTAATGGGGGGGGGGAGGGGTTGCTTTCAAGATGCTAAAACCGAAGTTACAACTGATGTCGTGAGTTGCGGTTGTCATGGTTGTTGCGGGTCTTTTCATTCTGTACGGAGCACAGGATGGGATGTGCCACAGTGTGAAAATTTATAACCAGTACAAACTTATGCGTATAATACTCCGGAGTAATATTTTTGTTGCTGTCATTCCAAGATAAAATCAGCTCACCTTCGTTGCAAGCTCATCCAAATATTTCAACTGAGCTGGGGTGGGGGACAATTTCTTTGCTTGGAAGATGAATGAAATTGCCTGAGAATGGCAGAGAAAGAAATAAGACAGATGTGGTCAAACAATGGAAAAACAAAAAAGAGGTACACATACTTCGGCGAGTTTGTCTCTGAAATGTGAAGGCAGTAACGTTTTCGTAATTCAACATTCTCTTTTTATTCTGCGAACAGAAGGCCAGCGTGTAACGAAGGCAGAAACCTAGAAATGTACCCCATGACCATCATGAGAAGATTTGATAAATCTTTCATCTAGCGAAAGTAAAAAAAAAAAAATCGTTTTCATAATTGTGGATGCATTGTTAACTGGCATTCCACTTGACTGCACAGAAGTAACATGATTGATGTCAATGTATAAAAACTTCAAAGAAAGTCTTGAAACTGAATGTAATTTTCCTCCATTGACTGTCAGATATTATGCTCTTTACTAGCATAGCTCCTTCACGTTTCCTCTGTCATATCTCTCATAGCTTATCTTTCCAATCTATCATTCTTTTTATTTCAATAATATTATCTGTCTATAATTCATATCTACACATTGTCCACAGCTCACTGACATATTTTTATTCAAACGCTTCTCCAACGCATAATTATCGAATACCATTTACAAAGCGGACCCATTGTTTCACTTTGCACAATGTATCAACATCATAATTATTTACCTGCATGTTGTAACCAAGGGCAACCGCAGACTCTGCCCCTCTCACGGTGTACTGGACTGCCTTCTGGACATTGTTAGCCTTGCGCCAATGCGTCACAAGTTGTGGATACACAGATTGCAGAGATTGTTCTCCGCTATTGGAAGATATACTATATAGACAGCGAGCAAAAAGAAAAAAAAAGGAAAAAATATATAGAAAATAATACATGATGTGCTCAGTGTAAGAGTGTACAAGCTGGTACGTGTACACGTTAAAAGAAATGAAAGACTTTGTCATCAAAATCTAGAATTGGTGCTGGTGAGTCGTCAGTCGGGGGTTGATGAAGGTAGCATATGTTGGAACAATGTTTAGCCGAGGATATATATATAGGCTTTAGGATTAGAATTAGAGTTTACTCAATTTATTACCCCAGGACACCGAGATCAACGTTACCCTAGCTCTTACCCTAACCCTAATCCTAAAGCATATTCATATTCTCGGCTGAGCATCGCTCCAACATATGCTACCGTTGATGAAGGCAATGAATTTCAAGTTCATATATAAGTACGTTTACACATGACATTACAATATTAGAAGGATTACAACAGACACACACACACACATACACACAACAACAACAACAACAACAACAAAACTGTAGAGAAATTGTACGGCTTTGCAATCAAAGAGCACTAGCTTGAGAACATCAAGAAGACACAAGCGAAGAATGCTTACTTATTGCTGTTGTCGTCCTTCTGTTTTGATGGGGAACTCGGTCTCTTGCCTATATGAAGAAAAAGAAATCACATAGAGTGAAAATGGAAACGATTTTACTTTGTTAATCAACTTACTACACTGTGTGATCATATCGTGGCAAAGCAGTCAACCAAGTCGGAATAACTTGGAGTGATGCACGCTTAGTACGTAATGTCTGTAAACGATTCTGTTACATACCTAGGTCTCTTTAATCTCTTTAGGAATATAGATGTACACTATAACAGATCTGTATGCTTAAGTGACATTATCTTTGATTGAAGAGTACAACCTGCAATGTGCTGTTATCATAGTGGCTCCTCTAGAGTGCCACTTTCCTTTTCCCAATGAATGTGTCATTCATTGACACATTAATACAAGTACCTGGGAGTGACAATCACTCATGACTTGAGCTGGAACAAGCATTGCCAGAACATCAGACACGGAGCAAGCAAGACACTTGGGCTTCTCCGCAGAACATTATCACCATGCACCAAGGAAGTAAAGGCCAGAGCCTATACTGCACTTGTCCGGCCCCAACTAGAATATGCATCAGAGGCCTGGAACCCACGCACAGCAACAATGGTAAACTCTCTCGAGCAGGTGCAGAAAACTGCTGCTCGGTTTGTACATGGAGACTACAGGTATTCAACATCTTCCTCAACGCTGGTCTCGGCTCTTGGTTGGGATAGTCTCCACACACGACGCCTCCTTGCACAGTGCACCCTCTTTCATAAGATACACTACTGTCAACTTCTACGTTTACCACATGTGATTCTCCCAGCTACCTACATAGGAAGGCATGACCATAAGCTCAAGTACGTATTCCCAACAGCGACCATAGATGTGTTCAAATTTTCCTTTTTTCCCCCGAGCTGTTAGAACCTGGAACCATCTGCCAGGACCTGTTGGTCGCAATTACCAATCGTTAACCCATTAATATTCAGAGAGGCTGCTCTTCCAGTCATCCAAGTGATGCAGCCTCCTGTTGGGTCACACATGCTCTAAGCAAAGAGGCATGTTTTTCACTTGCACTATGCACAGTCGCTTTTATTGTACATTAGTGACATTTAAAATCATCCTGTTCACTATGTCACATCTCACTGACGCATGACACTTCTACCATCCCGGGATAGTTTCAAGGAACTGCTGAATGGGATTACTACTTCAAGGTTCAAGGTTCAAGGTCATGACAACAGTATCTTGGCGACCGTATTAATGATACATTCCTTGCGCAATGATCAATGTATTATCAGTAAACCCTACTGGAAAGAACACAGTGTCCCACAGTGTATTCACAGTGTGTTCACAGTGTGTTCATTTAGTCGTCTATATGAAAACACTCAAATTCAAAAGTGTGAAGATGATTTCACACTGTGATGTGGTTTTCCCAGTGTCCACATAGTAATGCTTTGTTTCACACAATGAATTGACGACTTACATTGTGTTCACACTGTTAAAACGCTAGAATTTAACAGTGTGAAGAGATTTCACACTGTGTTCACACTGTGTCACACTGTGTTTCTCACACTATGTGACACTGTGTCCTTTCCACTTCTATGTTCTTTCCAGCAGGGAAGGGCATTATAGTTACTGACAGTCACACAATCTCGAAAAGCCTGTCACTTAAAATTTAGTCTTTAGGCAGCTTTAATATCGAATGCCAAGAGGCAGAACGGCGTCAATACCAACGTCTTAGCACTGTGCTATTGAAAGGCGCCCCCTTTTCCCAATTAACAAATTTAGGTAAACATTGCCTCAAAGTATGAAGCCCCACCCCCCCCCCCCCAAAAAAAAGAGAGAAAACAACAACAAACCACAAACCACAGACCAACAACAAACAAACACACACACACACACACCCACACACACACACACCGACAGACAGACACACGTACGCATGTACAAATAAAAAAAAACAAACAAACGAACGAACGAGCGAGAGAACGAACGAACGTACGAACGTACGAACGAACCAACGAACCAACCAACGAACCAACGAACCAACGAATGAACGAACCAAGTAGCTTCTTGACACTGCTGCTCCCCGTCTCCCCGTTGCGTCTGGCAAGATGATAGTTCTCCAGGAATGTGGCGTACTTTTCGTGCAGCTTCCGTCTCTGTTTCTCCAGCAGGAGGGCGTAGGCCGTCTCCTGCAAGGTGATGGACTGAAACCGCAGCCATCCGCACCCGGCCGAGCTCCCTCCGGACGTCGAGTCGCTCCCGCCCATGCCCCCGTAGGCGAGGACGCCGGCGGACTGGAGCGCGCCAATGGTCGGGTGAATCTTTTCAAGCGACGCGTTCGGCATGAGGTAGGCGATGACCTCGGGCGTGAAGGAGGAGCCGACCACGGACACGATCTTGACCGTGGTGCGCTGAAGCTCAGGAAGACGGTCGATGAATGCGATCATGCAGCCTGTGTGATTACGATTTAAAGATCAGCAAATCAAAGACTTTTTGAGTAAAGTCAACGTCATCGATTTCGTCAGCTTGCTTCTAGCCCAAAGTTTTGATCTTCGCATTTCTCGTGATGAATGGCTTCTAGAATACTTTAACTATTATAAGAATTTAATAAGATGGACATTTATCACAACTGCACTTGCTTTCTTATAAGGATATATGACTGTGGATATCATTGTATAGTCTGTGACTAAGTGAGAAAGAGAGAACGAAGGAGAAAGATAGGAAGCGAGAGACCAGGGAGGGAGACGAAAGATGAGGAAACGAGGAGACTCTGTGAGTAGTCATCGTCATCATTTTCATCAGCTTGCTCCTGGTCCAAAATTATTTTCATCTTGGTATCTCTCGTGATCAATCATTAGATGTAATAACATCAGAACGTCACTTGCTGTTCTAATAAGGGTAGATGTCTGTTGATATTCTGTGAGAAAGAATAATGAGGAAGGAGTAAAAGGATGACGAAGAGGGAGAGGGAGAGAAGAGGAAGAGAAAACACCTCACCTCGTAATGATGGTGGTATGTCGAGCTCCATGAGCCTCACACCTTTAGCCACTCGACACTGAGGGCAATCACCAGTTGTGTCCAGTTCTAGCTGCCCGTGGTGCAGCATGTTGAAGACACACTGCTTCACCCACGACGGGTTGATGCGAGCCGGCTGATGTGACGTCAGCATCCTATTCATCAGGAAACGAAAAGTTCAGAGGCTTTTATTACAAACTTAACCGTTTTCGTCAGCGCCCCTCATACGAAACAACACATTCAGCAACTAACAATCAACCCAGAAACAAAAGTAATAACAAAACAGAATCAAGCAAATCCAACGCCTCTCCTTATAATGATGATTCTCGTAATGAAAAGAAAATAATTCGTAAGGGTTCGTTCTAACCGTATAAGTTACAAAGAGAGTGCACCGTATAACGATGTTTCCAACGATAAAAATTAGAGCTTCATCACTCACGTGGTGAGTTCCCTCGGGACGTTCTCCATCTCGAGAAGCTGGCAGAGTAAGGGTTCCATGCAGCTCGGCTCCAGACCCTGTAGCTTGATGTTGATGGTGTTCTTCGACTGCAGGATCCGCGTGGCTGTCGGGGGAATCTCAGCGTCCCGCCGAAAATTACCCATCCCTGGGTCAGACGAAAGAGGGCGTTACCGAGAAAAGAACTTATTGGGGAAAGCTGGTAAACTGAGCTGAGAAATTCAGACTTGGTCGATTCTTAGGATTGCACATGCATAGATGACGTTGGTTCATGAATTTAAAATCATTCAGCATTTCAAATACAGAGTGATTTAGAAGTTCCTTAGTGTTGGAAAGTCAAGATAGAGTAGAGCCATTGATGGAGAAGTCTTCGGTGAACACAAAAATGGTTGAGATTTTATACCATGGCTAGGACCTTCCTATCATTCTGCATTATCTGTAAGATGTGGGCCATAACGTTGCTAAAATTTGACATCAAATTGCATTATCATTCTGCAGTAGGAAATTGCGAGGCTAAACACTTAATCTCGTCATCATTATATGGTCATTAATTGAAGTCACATTAGAGGAGTTGGAGGGCATCTGAAACAGAAAAGTTACTTTGAATCAAAGTTATTAGTGAGCTGGGAGTAATTGGAACATGCTACGAGATCACAAAATTAAATGAATGATTTTTAAAGGTGATTTGATTTATTCATCATCCGTCACTGACGATGTCGTCAACCTAATTGATCCACTCTTTTGATCTCGGACTGCACTCATTGACTCTTACCTAAGATTTTCACTGACTTTGTTTGTAAGGTGTATTTGTTTCAGATAAAATGGTTGATGCGGAGGAAAAAGCCGAGATGAAACGGTTTTGGTAGACGTTATTCCTGTCACAGTTAATGGTCCCGGAATTTCTGTGATCATACCTAAAGTCACGATGCAGTGTTTTGACGGCAGCGCCTCCAGATACGTCCACGAGTCCTGGTCGATGTAGTGTGCGTCGTCTATGGCGATCAGGGTGCCCGTGCTCTCGCGGTTCATGGTCTCCGATACGATGTAGGCAAGCACGGCCTGTCGGGCACGAGTACGTTCCCGCTGGGAAAGTTCGGCAATCTCGTCAGTCACAGGAATCTGCGTAGAAAATTGGTTTGGTTTGGATAGGTTATCACTATAATTTCGGAGAATTCTTGGGTTTACATGGGGAAGGAAGGAAAAAATGTGAAGGGAAAGAAAGTGAATGGGAGCAGAGAAGAGAGAAGAAGAAAAAGAAAAAGAAGAAAGATGATAAAAGGAGGAATGGGAAGAAGATAATGATGAGGGAGAAAGGAAGATAAGGATGAGGATGAAACGAAGGACCAGGAGAAAGAAGAGAAAAAGAGGAATAAAGAGAGGACGAGGAGGAAGGAAAACTATCATGAAAAAGGATGAGCAGGAGCAGCAACAACAAGGGCTGGAGGAGGAAATGAAGGAAAAAAAAGAGTAGTATTAGAAGAAGAAGAAGAAGAAGAGAGGAGAGGGAGGAAAAGTAGAAGATGAAGAGATGGTGAAAAGGAGAAGAAATAAAAATCGATACTGTACCTGGATTCCGAGAAGATCGTTGAGGAGGCAAAGATGCCAGAAGAGTTCGGTGTCCTCGAATCGCTCCTGGAGTCTCTGCTCCCTCTCCTGGGGACTTCTGACCTCCTGGAGGTCCAGTAACTGGAGCACCACGGAGCAGATGGTGTGGTAAGGGGTGCTGGACTGGCCCAGACTGGGTAGACAGGTGATCACACTGCAAGAATGTGACAGACACAACGTTATGTCATCTGAACCACATCTTATGTTTTCATAGGTACCAATAGTCAGGTCGCTTAACGTCAAATTTTGAGATTACCGTTACACGGCGGATAAAAGCACCAAATTTGGAGAGATGATCCCTCCAGAACCTACTCATCATTGATATTAGAGTGGGAGCCCTCTGCATTTATTTTTTTTCATGGTGTACAAATGCTGAATTTCATTTTCCAGAAAATGTCGCGTGCGTGAAACAATTTCGCAAATTTCGCGAGGAGTCAAGATTCGCGAATGCAAATTGCGCATGATTCTAAACAACGCCTTGAATGCCATTGACAATTCGCGGAAGTATCATGCAGCGAAAAAGACCGTCGGCTCTAATTCGCGAAAGTTTCATGTCCTGAAAATAGCACCGTGTTTATGTATCTCAGGTAGTATAGTAACATAAAAGAGGTTCAGATTTATCCGCCGTGTAACCGTGATTTCACTAAGCGACCTGACTACAAGGGGAGAAAGGGTGATCAAAAAATATGAAATTGCACACTCAAAGATTGGAGCTTTGTTATACGCTAAGATCGTCTCTGTTTTCATTATTAATTTTCAACTCACGTCATATTCAAGCCCTTTGCGGCGTCGATGATGGCTCGCATGAACCGCGTCTTCCCGACGCCGGGATCACCACCGACGACGATAAACCTGGTTAGGGCGTGGACACTCGGCGTCGGTGTGGTCGTCGAGAACATGTGCCAGAGAGCCTTCCAGCATCGTTCGAACTCCTCCACGTATGCTTACAGAGAGAAAAGGTTAAAAGGTCAAGAGACATACAGAAAGACATAAACAGTAGCAGACACCCTATTACGAACGAATTCTTAACTCGGAAATACAACAGATAATTCAGTTACATATCCCATGTCTTCATGAATCTTGATATTAATAACTGATATTCTAACGCTCAGTGCTAAAGCTGAGAGTGAGAGTGTAGTGAAGAAAACACACAAATTTTCACTGTATAATAACAGTGATTTAGTCATACACTGGATACTTAATGACGGAGCAAAATACGATTGTATAAAAACGAGTCTTTTTTTAATATTGTGATGAAATCTGCATATATTCCGGAGACGAAAAAAGATTTTTTTAAAAAAGATAAAAGATGTCATAGACTTACCAAGAAGCGGATATCCATATTCAGGAATAGAGTTATCGATATTTCTAGAAGGAAGATGAAAAAAAGAAACAAGGGTCAGAGTTGTTGCCTGCACAACGACAAAAACAAAAGGAGCTCAAATCGAAGATAATCATAACATCCAGGTTAGAATCATAACATTCTAGGATTTCTGTGGCCTACCATGTTTCCTTCTTTTTTTTTTTTTTTAGTTTAGAACCGATGATCTGAATAAAGAATACTCAAATATGAGTCCCGATTTTACTTAATTCACTTTATATTAAGTGTTTGGCAAGCGAAATTCACTTCATATTAAGTGTTTGGAAAGCGAAATCGTGTCTCGATACCATTGATGTGATTAAGCTGCTAAAAGCATTGCTATGTTGTGTATTCTTCTATCAGAAGCCATTTCGTAACAAGCCAGTTCGTAATTAGCCCATGTGCACATTAATTTAACTGATGTTTCTTTTTCTCAGTTGGATAAGGCAATTCACTCGTTTTTAAAGCAACATTAACGCATATAAAGAATGAAATTGCGTAAAGCGAATTCTGGGAATGTCACTGGCAAAACTTTATAAATTCCATCTTCCTCTTAATTTTCCCTTGCACTAACGTTATTCAAAATAAAGTCACAGCGTTACAGTCTAAAATTTTCTCCTGATAGTTACAATTAATGGCCGTCATGAAGTGAACAGACTGGTAACTGAACTCTCCTTCACCACAGAGAAAATACTTAAACTTATTTAGCGGTTGCGAAAATTAAAGCAAGATCGCAGTTCGGCAGTTCAAGGAATTGAAATAATGAGACGCCACAATTAAAACAATACTAACAAACAAACGAAGCTGTACGGCCTCTTGTGCAGAATGCTACCTGTAATTAATTAGACGAATTCCCGGCAGGGTTTATTAGGTATTGTTAATGTCTAATTGGGGGAAATGAGACTTTGACACTAGTTTAGATTGATGATACCGCGCCTGTCCTTGCTCCTAACCGTGTCGTCTCATTTATGTTCAAAGCAAAACTCTTGGGGCTTTAATAGAATGCTGCGTGTATTACTCCGCCAAGTTGATTAGGCGGGGATGACCTAATGTCACTGCTTCAGCACTGAACTTTCTGGAGATGAATAGAAGACAAAGTTTGCTTACTACTCTGAATGTCTCCCTTGAAACCACTTGCAAAGAAAGAGAGTAAATTGCATTTAGAAGCCGTAATTCTCCAATCCATATCTCCGTTCCCGTTCTTTTTAATTTTTTTTCCTCATTTGCTGTTCATTGATTTCGCACAGATAAACGCATGTTTACAGCGAAGTAAAACCTGTACATGCTTTACTTGCTCATCTAATCTGTAGAGTATTGGTATGGATATGTGACATTGCGTTATGTTACTGTAGATATCATCGCATTTACATGATCAAATGCATACATCTTTACAGATTGTGTGTGCGCACGCGCGTTGCTGCAGCTAATTGAAATACATGCAGTTTAATGAGAGGATCAGGGAGAGCGTATGAATTGCTGTGGTAGTCACGAGAAAGTGTTTCTTGCGGCAGGCTCAAGCACACAACACAACACTGATGTTAACTTACCCACAGATTCCCTCTGCATTGTGATACTCCGGTGAAGAAAACAACAACTTCGTCAAGGTGAAGTAAATTGAATTTCTTCGATAAGGCACAGTGGTGAAACGCCAAATGTTTATCACATGATAATTATTGTGGCTACAAGATTCAGGTTTGTTTTTTTTTTTCAGTGCTAAAACTCAGAGGAAGTATCCAAAAGTCCAATAGGAAAATTATTATGTAAATGTATCAGGGGTCAATCATGAGTTGTTTCGGAGATTATAGGCGAAGCAGTAGGCTAAAGTTTCTGCTATACGGGTATACACGTACTGCGAATTCCCATTCAGATGGCTTGAACCTTGAATTATGGTGTTTTCAAGTTTTCGAGTCAAAAAATTTGTACCATTTGCCCCATAAACGTGCATACTCCGAAATATGAACGGGGGTAACTTTCCAGTTGTTACCCCCCCCCCCCCCCCCCCCACCCTCTCCAGATTCTTTCCATCTCCCTGCTGGGAAAATGATGGACCCACGTAGATCCAAGGTACGAGAAAGGAAACCCAGGAAACCGCGACATTCGCTAACCTGACAACTGACGATGGTGGCGGGCTTCAACATAACACATAACAATGTCCGTGCTTTCTCTTTGCCCCACCTTCCCCCCCCCCCCCCTTTCCCGCCTTCTTCGCTAGTGACGTATGTTGGGGTTTTTTGTTTGTTTGTTTACTTTTTCTCTTCCTCCTTTGACAACCGCTGGTTTTATCATCAACAAGACGATAATGTGATTGGAATCAACTCGCTATCATCACGATGTTTTTTGTTTGTTTGTTTGTTTGTTTTCGTTATCCATCAAATTTACAAAGGTACAAAGCTATGCCATTACACAATACTAGTACTCGATTTCACAAAGTGTTTTAGTCCATGTTGCTACGGACAGGAAGGCCATGAAATCGCAAGTTTTGTACGATGATCATTATGCTGTAAAAAGATGAAAGCGGATACGATTCTCAAACAAACATGCTACTTGCAGCTACTTTGTCGCTTGAAAGCTTATCGTTTTATCATACCGTTAAAAAGAAAATCACTTAACACACTCCCTCCCCTCTTGTTTTTCTTCTTAAAGCCATAAAGCGCCCAAAGCATCTTTTAGGTGGATAGTTGCGCTTTAGAAGTGTTCGCTATCATCTATCGTTACGTGTGCGTGTGACCTACCCTGCCCCTGTGTACTCCCACAGTGTGCCGGGGTTGTCGATCCCTTTCAGCTCGACGTCGGGCACCCTGATGAATCCGCGCGAATCGTTACGCGATCTCTTCTTTGTCTCCTCATCACACGACACTTTACCCGTATAGTGAGTCATTAGTCGGGCCGCCATGTTCACTTTGGGGCCGATCACTGCAGTTGTGAAAACAACGCAATTGTAGTGTTCAAGAAATAAAATTGACACGAATAAACAAGATTAAAGACAACTTCTTCCACTATTTTCACATTGATTATGTTTATCATCACCGTATACCATTACTACTACAGCTGTACAACAACAACTACTACATAATACTACCACTACTACTACTACTACTACTACTACTACTACTACTACTTCTACTACTACTACTACTACTACTATACTACTACTACTACTACTATACTACTACTACTACAATATATACCACTTGTTATACTTCCGTAGCTATTGAACAAGACAATATACTCAATAACTACTTCAAATTTCCACTGCACACTACATTAAACAGTTAAGGACCTTCATTGGAAAATTGTGTGAACACTTAACTGAGGACTTCAAGTTCTTCTCGGAAAAATCTTTCTTGCCATTCGAACCACGGACCTACTCACCAGTGTACTCGTGTCTCTCCGCATGACCGACGACCCCGCAGAACACTTTCCCCGTCGTTACACCGATTGAGATTTGCCTAAATTTAAGAAAAGTATCACAAATAGGTAGCATTTTCTTTCGAGTTGACGGAGATCAACTAGTTAATATCAAAACAATTATGACATAGATCAATAAACAATTACTAATAGTTACAATATGATATGGTATCAAAATTTACCGACATAACCCCTGATGATTAAGTATAAGCGTAAATATTAGGGACTCGTAGAAGGGTTTTCATTTCTTCCTATCTCCCCCTCCCCCTCTCTCTCTCTCTCCATCTCTCTCTATCTCTCCCTGTCTATCTATCTCTGAGTATCTGTAGTATGTATATTATGCGTATGTACGCATGCATTGTGTACGTACATAACTTTTTATCTTTATATCCATCCATCCATCTATCTATCCATCTATCTCTTTATATTCCTCCATTAATTTATTTATCTATCGATCCACCAAGCTATCAATCTATATCCATATACCTACCTCTTTCCCTATCCATCTGTCAATCCATAAATCTATCTCTATATCTATCTAGATGTCGATCGGTCTGTCCACCTAATTATCTATCTATCTATCTATCTATCTATCTATCTATCTATCTGCTATCTATCTACCTATCTATCTATCTATCTATCTATCTATCTATCTATCTATCTGTCTATCTGTCCATCTATCTACTTATTAGTGTCTTGCCTCAGTCATGTATCTCAGATAATAAGATCCATCTCCATTCCACTTTTTTTCTTTCCAATCTATTTCTGGAAAGCTTCCATCATTACTCTTCCAAAAAGCAAGACTCGGCGAGGCCTTTGAAAGGAATAATATACGCTCAGCAATTCAATTTCATTAAACGACCATGGAGGTACGTCAGCTCCATGGTGCGAGTGTATTCACCACTTTCTACTGCTTAGGTAGAGCTAGTAGCAATACGCGTATCCACGAATAAAAGAAGAAAGAAATCTTTATGTAGTAGGCCTATGTGGAAGGACGTGCAAGAGTCGAGGACAAGCTCTTGAACTATAAAACGAACCATGTGAATAACTTCTTAATGGCTCGACATGATCGTGCACCTTCCTGCTATTCAAACACCAAGGGGATAATCGTGTCGATGGTTACCGGCTTGCACCTGTTATCTACCTCCCCGTAGACGCATGAGTTCAAAATAAAGTTGAATAGTTTCAGAACAGAAAGATGTGGTGGACTATATAAAACATGTCTACTGCGTCATATATTATTTAGTATTTTATGTAAATCAACTTATATTGGTTCGCGCCACCCACCAGCCTCTAACCTTCTTCTTTTCCCAGGGAACTCAAAGGTAACTTAACCCAATGACGACTAATCCCTTGTATACTCGAGCAGGTGTCTATGGTAAATGTGTGTTACAGCAAAATCAGCCTGTCCTCAACGGATTAATGAGCCTCGTTCATCTCGTAAACAAAACTACTGCATGTATGCGTGGCTATGCAGGACTAACAATAGGAAAATAATCTCATGCGCAACGGAGTGTATGAATTCATAAACTTCCAGTGGGATGAAATTTGAATGAGAATTCATCCTCATCAACTTGAGCTTGCTACATGGTGTAGTTGTGAAACTAGACTCCCCCATCTCAATTCTCTGTCTTTCTCTCATAACAAGCATTCCCAAAATTTGCCACGAATATTAATTAAAGGCTCTGTAAAAACACTAGCTATGATTCTAAAGGTGAGAGAACGTATAATTATGCTTCAGTTAGAATCTGTACAGGGACATGAATAACTTTGTGCTGGCATCTGTGTTTTTGTTTTTATTGTTGTTGTTTTTTTCACCCGTTTTCCTTTGAGGGGAGATGTACGTACTTGACTTCGATCATGGCGCTGACGACATCTTTGATCTGGCCTGCACACTGCACGGCATGACACGCCTCGTGTTCGTGTTTGAATCCCGGGAGGCCGAACAGCACGAGGAAACTCGTTCCCTTGGAAACGAAGACAGAGAGAGAGGGGAAAAAATAGACAGTCGTCTGGCATGACTGATTGTCTGACATGATATCTGATTCTTTCTCTTGATTTTCGCAGGAGCTCATGCTTAGTGCGCATCCATCTTATCATTGCACAGGAGTCGCGCGCCTGATCATACTATTAGAGGTAAGACTGCGAAAATAATGTCAACGACAACATAAAAGACGGCCGCGTTATCTCCAACTGTCATTATGCGAGCTTTAAGCTTGCTATCGTATAACATATCAAACCTGCATTATAAACGGTGATTTGCATATCAACAAACAACAAAAGCAAGTTCAGATCAAGCACAATCCATTGTATCATGCTCAGGAAATATACGGGTATATATAAAATACAAGTCCGCAAAATCAGATTGTGCCGGGTAGACTGATAAGCATAAGGGTATACACACGAATATCGAAAAATCCGCGTCCTTGAACGTCAATCAATATATTCATGAACAATGAAGTACTTAGAAAACACACACACACACCAACACATAATTAATATTGATGTGATAAACAGACGGCTTTCTGGAAGTCAATATTATTGATGTGGCCATTATACCATTTTCTTTAATTGATTAGTGGTAACTTATCAGAATATCCCTGATCTCAATTCCTCCGATGAAAGCAACAGGGAGAGTACTAGTCCAGTTTAAGTGGACTGGCGATCCAAGTGACATTATTTTGTAAAATGTTAATCAATGAAGCACTGGATTCCTGCTTCACTCTCGCTGGATATGATTTGTCTTCTATCAACTTTGCCTATCAATTCCCCCAAACTATCAATGAATAGTTAAGAAATACACATGTGCTGTGTCATATACACTTCAATATCAGGACATTAAAATCAGTTTTGCTAACAGGTGATATTCAAACCTGATATCACTCCTTAGCAGGCGCGCCGGAAGCAGTTTTGGATTGGGGGGGGGGGGGGCAAATATTGGAGGGGGCTCACGATAGACCATTAATATGTTACACAATATACACATACACACACACACACACACACACACACACACACACACACACACACATATATATATATATATATACATATATATATAGTGTGTGTGTGTATATATATATATATATATATATATATATATATATATATATATATAAAGTGGCGTACGATGGGTCGAAACATTGGGGGTGGGCACCTTGTGGAAAAATAATTTTGACGGTGTGTATGCTTGTGCGTGTGTGTGTGCGCAATAATGGGACTACAATACATTACGGAATGTGATACATTCAACAACGCAGTCATTGAGCAACATTGTAAGTTTTCCTTACATGGATTATGGAATGACGGTGTGAAACGACAAATTATGTACTGTCAGCAACATCAGGAGAATTGCATAACAATAAAATGCGAGCGAGCGGAGCGAGAGAGCTTGAAAATTTTGACATTTTACAGTCCCAAAACTGCCGTTTGTAGCTATCATCTGTCGCTTTGGAAATTAAGGGAGGGCATCGGGCGCAACTGCTGGCAATTACTGGCGGCAACATTAAGAGAATGGCATAACCATTCAATGCGAGCGAGCGAAGCGAGCGAGCTTGAAAATTTTGACATTCTACAGTCCCCAAAACTGGCGTTTGTAGCTGTATCTTTCGCTTTAGAAATTAATGGGGGCGCATCGGGCGCAACTGCTGGCAAGTACTGGCAGCAACATTAGGAGAATGGCATAACCATTCAATGCGAGCGAGCGAAGCGAGCGAGCTTGAAAATTTTGACATTCTACAGTCCCCAAACTGGCGTTTGTAGCTATATCTTTCGCTTTGGAAATTAATGGGGGGCGGTGCAACTGCTGGCAATTACTGGCAGCAACATTAGGAGAATGGCATAATGATTCAATGCGAGCAAGCGAAGCGAGCGAGCTTGAAAATTTTGACATTCTACAGTCCAAAAACTGCCGTTGTAGCTATGTTTTTCGCTTTGGAAATTAAGGGGGAGGCGCATCGGGCTCAACTGCTGGCAATTACTGGCTGCAACGTTAGGAAAATGGCATAACGAACAAATTTGACGATTAATTTTGACATTTTACAGTCCCCAAACTGCTGTTTGTAGCTATATTTTTTTTTTTCGCTTTGGAAATTAAGGGGGGGGGGGGGGGGGGCGAGAGAGCTTGAAAATTTTGACATTCTACAGTCCCAAAACTGGCGTTTGTTGCTATATCTTTCGCTTTGGAAATCAATGGGGGGCGCATCGGGCGCAACTGCTGGCAATTACTGGCAGCAACATCAGGAGAATGGCATAGCGATTGAATGCGAGCGAGCGGAGCGAGCGAGTTTGGAAATTTTGACATTTTACAGTCCAAAAACTGCCGTTTGTAGCTATGTTTTTCGCGTTTATTCATTTATATACATATCTATCTTATTTTTTCTATTTTTATTTATTTGTTTATTCATTCATTTTTTTTTTGAGGGGGGCTTTTTTTTTTTTTTTGGGGGGGGGGCAAAAATGCGTTTTGCCCCCCCCCACTTTTTGGATTGGGGGGGGGGGGGCGGCCGCCCCCCCCCCCCCTGCCCCCCCCCCCCCACTTCCGGCGCCTATGCTCCTTAGCCTCTAAGTAAAGACGTAAAAGAGACTACTATGTGGAAAAAAAAAAACTAAAGAATGAAAAAGAAACCAACTTTTCAGAGGGAGAAGATGAGAAAGAAGGAGAAGAAGGAGAAGGAGAAGAAACAGGAGAAGAATAAAGAGGAGGAGAAGGAAGAGGAGGATATGAAGAAGAAACCCGAGAGAGTCAAGTGGAAAGAGCTCGAGTTACCCCTCACCGTCTCTCCTCCAACCCTTCCCCCCCCCCCTGCAAATCCGTTTTTCCATTTCCCCCTATGGGCGGAAGCGGAAAGATCGGCGCGGTCAAATACACTCGCTACCACGGGGGAGAAATAAAATCTTGCCGCTGTTCTAAATATGTACATTTTCTCTGAAATAGTGCCACACTCGTAGGGGAAAACGTCCCACGGGAGGTAAGAAATGAAAAATGAATACGTATAATATATGACGACGACTTCTCCTTTTTCATTCCATTAGCGCGCGCCAAAAGAAAGATGCGGTGATTCGGGAGCTAAGCTGGACAAGTGGACTGAAATCGATTGTCTGCTACGCAGAAGAAGAAAAAGGAAGACACATACACTGACAGATGTGAGCGCTACAAATAATAACGTTCGATATCTAGTTATCTCTCCCTCTCTCCTCTCTGATTACACGTATAACATGTATGTATGTCATATATATATATATATATATATACATGGGGCCTATTAGTATTGAC
Source organism: Diadema antillarum (assembly GCF_040938485.1). NCBI lineage: Eukaryota > Metazoa > Echinodermata > Echinoidea > Diadematoida > Diadematidae > Diadema > Diadema antillarum. Next base: position 2,041,460 of record NW_027271003.1, on the reverse strand, counting down.
GAATTTCCTTTTATCAGCTGTACATTGCAATGGTCCTGTGGAACTTGTTCACTGTGGACTCGTCGTCGCTATGTCGGGTGGGCCTGGGCGGGCTTTTGGACTGCCAAGAGTTATTTTGTCCTATTTTCGAAATGGAATTAAATAATTTACTATGTTAATGAAAAATACTCTTGTCTGCGCTACGGAGGCGGGCTGGTCATAATCAGCTGCTTTCGTAGGTCCCTGGCGAACCACTTTTGGTTGGATGCAGCCATTTGTCTGCATTACTGTGTACCCTTGCACGCATGATATAAATAAACATACTAAAAATAGATTTCGGTATGATATCCATCGGATAATAATATAGCATTTATGATGAGTTTATGTATTGTGTATTGATGGTAGGAAATATCATAATTATAGTATATCCCTTCATTGTATCTTTGCTAGTAAGGAGTTACTTGAATATTTGAAAAAAAAACCATGAAAAACACAGATAAGTGTTTGAATTGTTTGTACCAAAGAAATGGCTTTATATGGTGTTGAAGTAATAATTATGTAGTTCATCCATCCTCTGTATGATTATGTTGCTTCGAGAAATCAATAAATTCTATCATTTGAAAAAAAAATATGTATATACAGGGTAGTGGAAGAGACCTCTCTCGTATACATATATATATATTTATCTTTATGCATTTGTATATATACATTTAAAGGGTTGCACACATACGCGTATATAGATAGATAAATAGATAAATATAGATTGATATATAGACAGATATATATATCTACATATACATAATATAGAGAGAGTGAACGAAATAGACACAGATAGACAGACAGACAGACAGACATGCGAGACGGAGATTGAATGCACGAAGAAGAGGATGAGAGGTTATAGTCAGAGAGGAAGGATTGCACGGATTTCTTGATAACGATTATGAATGGACACGCGTGATGGTGAGAGGTGGACCGGCTGGAATGGGCGGAATGAGAGTGTTGTGTGAGAGAGGGGGAGAGCTGAGATCAACAGCAGGTGAGTTGATGAATGGTGTGGCGTGCTGCTCTAGAAGTGATGGCACACAGATCAATCTACCTCATCAGGAGTGGACATAGTGGGTATCTATTTTTTCCCCCAGAAAGAAAGATGGGGGGGGGGGGGGGAGGGTTCTCTTGCTGTGGCAAGGTGTCAAGCAGCTGCTATATCTAAAGTGCATGCGACATCTTGACCCTCCAGCTCACGTGTTCATCAGCTAGTGAAAGCTGATGATTGGTTGAGAGTTGATATTGAAAATTGTCATGACGATACAAGCAATGCAGCCTCATACCCACTTGAAACAATGCCCAAAACAGGTGTTATCACAATTTGGCGCACATTGTAAGTTGATATCATAATTATGGCGATGGTGATGATGATGATGATGATGATGATGATGATGATGATGATGATGATGATGATAATGATAATAACACAAATGATGCTACATTTTCTAATGATAATGATGATTTGGAAAACAATAATACTGATAATGACGATGTTGTTGTTGATGATGATGATGATGATGGTGATGATGATGATGACAGCATAAGGTACATTAAATTGATTGAATTGCCCTGCGATTTTTTTTATACTAAGCTAGGCTACTGCTATTGTTTACTTATATCACAACATCCGACATTCTATTTTTCACAACGTCATGCTTTTCGGGCACATCGTCATTTCGGCAACTACAACAGATGTCTATACTGCAATAAACATCAAGAGCTTTCTTTAAGACCATTAGATACTCTAATCATCCTGAAATAACATGACATTAATTCATTTTCGTTCTTATCAAATCTACGGAATCTGGGTAGTGTGCCTTTGTTGCTGGTCTTTTTTTTTTCTTTTTTTATAATCACATTTCGTATGCTTCAACAGATATTATTGTTATTCCATAAAAAGTCTTTAACGGCCTATGACTGCTTTCGATAATGCCAAGTGGCCTAGGGACGCTGTGTGTTCAAAATAAAATCGTCTGGTAATCTCAAGGGTTGCGTCATTCTCACATGATGATACCCTCCGGAAACGAGGGTGGACAAGAGCGAATCAAATCAATAGCGACCCTGGGAAATTCGATGGGACCCCTTGAATTTTCCTGACTCCTGTGCAGCTAGACACTTTACCCTCCTCCTCTTCCCCAAACCAGTCCCACCCTCCCTCCTTATATATTCTTAAACTGCGGTACTTGACTGGGTAGAATATTTATCTATCTATCTATCTTTCTATCTACCTATCTATCTTTCTATTTTCGTACAATCGGCGCATTATACAGCCGCCTCAATTAACAGTGATGCATATATGCACATCATACATAACTATAATGCCTATGAATTACATCCATGCGTGTGTGTGTGTGTGTGTGTGTGTTGCTGCTACCAGTGATACTCAAACAAAGGTACACGCAAACAAACAAACAAACAAACATACAAATAAACATACAGACACAAAGTAAACAAATAACTGCATTGCTCTTACAGCGCGCAACCACTAAAGAACCCGACAAAGGATATATGCACAAACAAACAAACGTTTTCATGGCATGAGTACATTTTGATCACGTGGTGTCATACTGAAAAGGAAAATATTTGTAAGGCAGTGCTCATCATTTGTAATGAGTGAGTGATAGAAAAGCATCAGTAATAAACACACGTGTAATATAATAATATGGTCAGACATAAGTACCATCTGCAGAGTCGGGTTTAAATTACTTGCCGTCAGAACTTCGAGCCTCTGAATGAGTATTCATTAGTAGTCGCTATATCCTATACAATGTACTCCCTCGTAAAGTCAAGAATTGCACGTCCCTCCATTCTTTCAAAAAGCATCGCAAAGCTTTAGAATTTGACTTGATGTGATCGGAAGTAACTGCATTTCTAATTTTTTCTGCTTTTGCTGCGTTCATGCAGTTTCTTCCCGCTTTTACTCTTATGGTATTTGATATTCTGACTTTGTATTTGCATGATACATGTATATTGCTTGATTCACACTCTAGTTGTATAAAACTTTATTTGTGTAGTTCATGTATACATAATATGTTCCAAGTATTTTCATGAATTGTGTGCTTGATTCACACTCATGTAAAACTGTAGGACCCCCTTTGGAAGGCAGTTTTGTACAACTAAATAGGCCAACCCGGAAGGATGATAATAAAAAAGAAAGCAAATAAATGAATACATGAATACATTTGAATTGCTTTTTAAATTCTTATGGACAACAGAAATGAGATAAGTGACAAATCTGCTTACCTTGTCAAACTCGAAGATTTTGTTGATCATCCCTGTGAAAAGAGCAGAAATGACAAAACGATCTTTTTTTTTAGCTTGGTGAACAGTTAGCAGCAGGACAAAAGACGAACAAATTTCAAACCAAATTGAGCGGAAGATCTCGGACTTCGAAAGATAAACGGGTTAAGTAATTTCCATTTGAAATCAAAGTCCGGATTCAATGGTATGTAATATGAAAAAGAATAGAAATAAAGGAAGGATTTTTCTTTCTCTTTTTTTTTCGCAAATTGCCACTTGTCAGATTGTCTGCGTCAGAGGAGGCAGGGTGGTGTGAAAGAAACGGTAACCTTGACATTTTCTCGCGCAGAGCAGTGGCCCGAGCTTTTGAGCTCTCTCGTCTCATCCTTAGACTCAATAATAATAATACCTCCTCTTAATGGCGGCAAAAAGTGAAGCGAAACCATCTCCAAGACTCCATGGAGGGAAGACAGAGAGACAGACAGACAGATAAACAGACAGACAGACAGAGATAGACAGAGGGGGGGGGGAGAGAGTGAGGGAGCGTAGGGGAGGGAGAGAGGGGTAGCGAGGTAGGAGGAGAGGGGAGGGGGTGGGGAAAAGAGCTGAGAAAGATGTATACACACCGATGTGCAGTATGCCGTGCAAACGACAGACAACAGCGTAATGCCGTGGCATCTTGCAACAAAGAAATTGATACAAAAGATTGAAAAACATGAAAGCATGGTACGTATGGCAGAGGAGCATCCATGCATCATTCTGGCGTAGACCTGACTGTATGCTAGTGGCGGATTGTATGATGAAAAAGGTCGGAGAGCGCAGTACATTATATGCATCTCAGTATTATTAAGAGTACTTCAACATTTTATCGATATAAATTAATGTTTTCAAGGCTGCCACCGCTATGCGCTACCTACTGCACTTGCTGCGCGGTTTCTGTAGTTACTAATGCTTTCTTCATTGTGCGCAATGACAAGCACTGCTAAATTGTCTGGCTTGAATTTAGCTTAGATCATAAGGGGGTAGTGATACAATGTACCTCCTTCGGCTGTACAGTGGCACAGAATTCACCATGACAACTTTGGTGGTTGCCCCGGTCTTTGTTTTTGTAGTCGTTTTCTTTTTTAAAGGCTTGTCCAGCAGAGCTATGATGCACCTAATCAACCTGAGTGCTAATTATCTTTAAACATACTATTTTGTTAATTAGGGAAAGAAGGTTGTCAGATGGTAGTACTAATCACCCTGTCCATTAAGTGAGAAACATATCACTGATAATGGAATATATATATATACACACATATAGAGGTAGATGATATGTAAATAATGATAAATAATCCACATCTGTGTCATATCAACATTACTGGCAGTCGACTTACAAATACCTTATACCGATGTGTGTGTGTGTGTGTGTGTGTGTGTGTGTGTGTGTTTGCGTGTGTGCGCCTATATAAAACACACAATTATTGTTCATGTGGTTGAACCCTATGTTTGTTCATTATAACCTTGTTTCCAAAAGCCTCTTAAGTGATTTTAATATCTAAGTGATTCCTATAATTGATTTTAATATCTAAGTGATTCTTATAATTGATTTTAATATCTTATATATAGGGGCTGCTGTAAACGAATAAGCATGCTGGCTTGTCCGGTACCTTGGAACTGGGAGACGGAGGTGTGTATCTTGTCGTAGACTGCCTGGAGGCAGGACGAGTGTTCATGGGCGGCGTCGAGATGGAGGCTGATGAAGACCACGGTGACCTCTCTCATCTCGCACAGGTAGTCCAGTGACTGATGCTCGTCGAACTGCGAAAAATAACGCATCAGTATATAATTACTTTTATTTGCGAGATAATACATAGAATGTGGCATTGATATGGTATAGTGGATGAGACTCTTGGCTTTGAAATGGAGAGTCCCGAGTTCGAGTCCTGCCAAGTACTTTACGTCCTTGGACGAGATGTTTTCACCCACCATGTCCCAGGTGTATCATAATAGGCCTAAATGGGTGCCTGGCAACACTGCATGGGGTGACAATAACGGCAGGGCCCTCTATAAGAACAGTGCATGCCTATACTAAAGGGGCTACCTTGGGTAAACAAGACTACATAACTATTATTGTTATTACTATTATTATTATCATTATTATTATCATCATTATTATCATTATCATTATTATTATCATATATACTATTATTATTATTATTATTAGTAGTAGTAGTAGTAGTAGTAGTAGTATCATTATTACTATTATTATTATTATTATTATTATTATTATTATCACCATTACAATTACACTCTGCCGAGGTCCATATTATAATACAAGACGCACAGTATGAAAGTATTATGCCAAAGATTCAGTCCACTATAGAATTTTCCCGCTCACATATGCAATGTACTCGCATAACCGTGATTGATCGTGAAAGCGCTGTCTCTAGGGATGGTTAATGATATCTCTTTTCCTGCAGTAGATATGGCTTAATATTTCCCTTTACCCGGGCCACAGTCACTTATCATCTTATCCTCTTTCAATAGTGTTGGACTATCCATATTGATGTTATCTAGATTGGCAACAGCCAATACTTGCTACTCTCTAAAAAAATCGAGTGAAAATATTCACTCTTAAAAGAGTGAATACATAAAAAGAGTGAGTTTAGAGTGAAATTGGAGTGAATTTTGAGTGAAAATGTTCATTTTTCACTCGTTTTAGAGTGACCTCAGGGATCACTCCAAAATTTTCGAGTGATCCCTGAGGTCACTCCAAAATTAGTGAAAATGAACATTTTCACTCAAAATTCACTCCAATTTCACTCTTTTTTGTATTCACTCTTTTAAGAGTGAATATTTTCACTCGATTTTTTAGAGAGTAGGCCTATATCGTCATCTGCTCACTTCAGTACACAATATGAAGAATGTTTTGTAAGAGCTGGCGATGGTGGAAGGGGTGTCTACCACGCCCCCTCTCGAGTGGGTGGTTCTATTTTAGTAGTACAGTTTGATTTGGCTGGCGATATCTGTATGACGACCACACAACTTTGACTCTTATTTCCCAGTCCTGCGACAACCCATGTCGTTTTACATTATATTTATTAGGATAAAATGAAACGATTGGAACACGAGTTCGAAAAAGAAAATAAAACAGCAAAATCAGGCAATAAAAATAGCTGTATGGACTAAATTGCTCCATGGAGAATGGCAGCTGTACAGCGCATGATTTGTGCATTTGCGATCATAAATCAATCCCGACGTTTTATGCAGTCACTTTAAAAGAAAAAAAAAACACTCACACAGAGGAATAGATTATGACAGAAAAACGAAAATTAAAACGCACAACAAAAATAGCAACGACCGCAGTAAATAAAACTGATCCCATGCTATCATCTGCCAAGACTCGACGCCAGCGCCTGGCGCGAGTCCATCGCCACATGCTCCGGCCGGGATAAACTGGAGACCCGTGATGGATGGGAGGTCAAGCAGGCATCCGTGTTTGGGGAAGTAACAGGACACTCGCCATTTCCTGAACTTGTATTTTTTTTACGAGAGTGAGTGCTGCCTATATACGTAGTGCCAGTCCGTTCATTAGTTTGACATTGACACGCGTTTAGCAGCGCTGAATGGCCAAACAAGAAGATGATTAGTTCACCGTGCGGAGAGTGGCTTCAACGCTTCTACAGAGGAAGCAATAAAGCTCTAGTTTGTAAACAACTTGAGGGTTTCGAAAGAGTATTCGCTATAACTGTGTCCTATATCTAGACACAAGGCAGTGTTCAAGTTTATGATTGTAAACACATCATCCGAGTATCTTTCATCCAATTTCTCGGATCTTCAAGGACAATTAGAAAGAAGACTTTCTCCTCGGTGAATTTGGACGAAATCTTACGCACTGCGCAGTGCGCGGGGAGATGCGATAAAAACAAAACTGCTTATCAATTGATAAGGAAATGAACTTGAACTTGAACTTGAAGAGGTAAGGAAGTGCTACGGTCTGATAAAGTTGTTCTCTCTCATCAGACTCATCAAATTAATCTTGTCTACACTTTTTTTTCTCCAGGTTCTCGATAATTAAAGCGCTCACGTCGAGTCACCTTGGATAGCTAGGGCAGAGTGGCGAAAAGGTGATTGTCCCACTTACCTTGCTTAGTACAGGTGGTGCGATGAAAGGTCGCATCTTACATCTATGAACGGAACTCGTCTTGATTTGTCGTATTCTTGGGTGCAGCTCAATTCTCTGTGTCAAAAGAAGAAACGTGATTATACAAGTCATATATAAGGACCCTATGTGTTAGCATCTCCCTTAAGAAACGATCCACACACACACACACACACACACACACACACACACATACACATAAAGAAATTAACTAAGATAGTCGCATGGGCCATACACAACCAACGATATCTTATAGAATATTTAGAATACTTGTTTAAAGATTTAAAACCCTGTTGTGTGCAGATTACAGAATTATTTGTTGGTTCAGACTTTTTTAAAGGCTCCGTCGTTAAATTGTGTTTTTAGATATCAAAACAATACCTATATAGGGCACGCGTATACCACATTATGTTCATTATAAAATGTATTCGTTTCATCAAGGGTGTAGATAAGGCTCAGAATGGAGAAAATGTTTTGAGCGATTTATACCACCCTCACTGTGATTTTATGCTCGGTGTAGGGAAGAGATATTTCCATTACACCCTGCCCCAGCTTTTGTATCCTATAACTATTCAGAAGGTATAGCATTCATTATAGCTTAGCTTTGCAAAATCGACAACTAGCCTTACGGGATGACCTGTTCATCTATCACGTCATCAAACTTATCCTGATCATTGAGAATGAGTCTTTCGAAAGTCGACCATTATTCGCGTAGACTAAAAAACGGCAGATTTAGTTTGAATTTGAACCACATCATTCGACACCCGGACGACATACTGATGGGTATGCGGTTAGAGTGACACTTTGGATGGTTTACAAATTATAGGGGTGTTCTTCCTCTAAGTTGCAAACTCAAGGGATACACACTTCAGATCCATTATGAGCTCAATTCTATAAAACTGACAAAGAGCATGCGACTGGTCTCAACTGACATCTGGGTGTAATATTCAGTTGAAATTTGGATGGATAAGGTCTAGAAATTGTAAAATATTCATACGGTTTTATTTTCTCCTCGTCCACAATTTCACAGTTAATGCTGAATAATAACTTATGTGATGCTATGTTTGTGTGATAAACGTTGCTCTTTGCTTCGTTTGAGAATTAAGGCAGATCTTAACCACTTAAAGCTTGATTGAGGAGAAGAAAAATGGAGATTAAAAAAATCGACAACAGATACAGAGTGCAGCCATTGGTATTACCTGTCCAGCCTTTCTTGAATTGGGCGCCTGGGAATCCTTGCGTACTGCGAAAGTTGACAAAGGAAGTGTGCTTAGATTGGCAATGGCGAAACGTCTCCGATGAAGAAAAGGACGAAGGGCAAGGCAAGAAGCTATCGAGGGATGAAAGATGTGCGTGGGCGGGATGTCTTTTGTGTGTGCGTGTGCGTGCGTGCGTGTGTGTATTTAAATTTAAAAAAAAATACATACCGGTATCTTGTACTGTATGTTAAATTTCAGCAGCACTAGCAAATGACTAGTGAGAAGTATCAGCTGCTTACTTTGGTTCATAACAATTTCATTGTGAAAATGAGCCTGATTATGTACAATGAAATTCAAACAAAGAATATCATTAAAAAGCATGTGTGCGTGTGTGTGTCTGTGTGTGTGTGTGTGTGTGTGTGGGTGTGTGTATGTGTGTGTGCGTACGACGGTGGTGAAGAGTTCGCTTTGAATGTGTGGACTATATGAATGCATGATTGTATCGTATTCTATAGTCATTATACCATGTGCGTGTACGTATGTAAGTGTGTCTGTCAGTGCATGTCTCCATTGCTGCATGAGTTTGTATATGGCTGCTGAGATGTAAAGATCGGGGAGAAAGATCCCCACACGCAGTGACTGTGCAATAAAGGATGTAGATTAGACTTTCACCGAGTGTGCATGCAGAGTAATGCATTTCAGATGATGTGGTTTGGTCTTGCCAACTTGAAAAAAAAATAATGATTTTGCGGATATTACAAGTGATGATGAATCACTGACAAGAGTGAAATTACTTTCAAATCACACGACACAAAAACCCAAACTTCTACGTAAATTCAAAATTGTGGCTTTCACACACCTGTTGCTATGAGTAAATCATACCCGTCTTTAAACAACGGTTTTTAAACATTTTTTTTTAACATACCAGGCTTAACTTCCACACCCTCTGTTTCACAAACATGAGCGTTTATCAAACGCTAATGAAGATCTGACTTTAATCTTGCAAATTTTAATGACTTTACTCTAAAAGACAAGGTGGATAAAACAAGTGAAAGCACAAAAATGATGCTCCATGATAGCACGCATTATTAAGTAACATGAAATGTCATTCAGTTTTCTTATGATTACTATCTTGCAGGATGACCTACGCGGTGGGTTGAGACCACATTAGTCATCATCATGTGTGGTGAGTAGTCAACCGCAAATGCGAAGAGGTATTCACGTATAAATAGCATCGGGCATATCCTGGTGCACGGTCTGAAACTAAATTCTCGATTAGTATAACGAATAGACTGGTTGACCAACATATCTTTATTAAGTGCATGGCAACACAGTTTGCCCTTAGCAACCGAAAGACTTGTCGGAGTCCTGCTGGATATCATAGCGACAATGTGTGCATGCAAATTGGAGCTAAGATAACAGCATCTTTCTACAGGAGCATCAGGTGAATGATTGATTTCTACCATGATAATACATCACTACCATGTTTTCGAGGGAATTATATCCATTAAAAAGGATGGTATACTATTGGCGGAGATGAGGATTGAGCTTTTGACTTCTTGCAAGATACTTCATAAGAAAGCACTTATAAAATGTTAAAGAGCATATCATTCTAAGAGGAATTCAAAGTTTATTTCTTGAAAATCGGTTTTGAAATGGCTGAGATATCTGAAATGAAGTAAAACAAGGCCATCCTTAAAAAAAAGGTGGGTACCAACTTTTACTAGTATCGCTTTGTTCTGGATATCTCCGCCATTTCAAAATCAAATGTCCCCAAATAAACGTTGAAATTCCTCTTGGCATTACATGCTCTTTCATATTCCATAAGAGGTTTCTCATTTCTCAAACCAGAAGCCAGGTCTCAACCAAAACTATGCCATCCTTTTAAGTTGGGTGCATTAGCAAAGTGGCCTACATTACAATGAATCTTGGTTTCACGTAACGCTATAAAAAAACATGACACTATTACAAAAATCACTTAGGCCTATGGGGAATTCCGACATACTCGACACATGTTGTAGAGAGGAGGATTTCCTATATTTATACAGCAAATACATCTTGCATCATATCAATATATACATGGCAGGAAGCAAACGAATAAAATGTGGTATCTTACCCAAACTAAGCTCTTTGTCCGCCCAGCCTCTGTCCACCGCCAACAACTGTGGAATATAAAAAAATAATGTCCATAATACCGCTGCCATGGTAACCATCGTAGATTGACTTTGTATAGATGATGACATAAGTACGTACGTGTATGTATTTAAAGAAGGACAAAGAGATATTTATACATACAAAATTACAGATAAGTAGTATTCTTCCCTGGTGTGCTTTCAAAATCCTCCCATTTTTATGTCCCTTAATTTATTCAGGAAAATCTCATTCTGACAGTACTACACTATATCATTATATCATACTTTATGGAAAACTACCTGTTCAATTCTGAAGAAGAATAGGAGTTATCAGCAGAAATGCCATGGATGATTCAGTATGGCAATATAGCAGCTGCGTTGTGACTTCTCATGAAAACTATATTGTTGATGATAATATTTTTTGTGGGGGAAAAAAAACGTGTATATGAGTAATTTCCGCCCACGCCATGTGTCATAGAGCATAATATTATCAACTATGGAAACATCACTATGATTATCCTATCCGCGCGTCTCATGCTCTAGCTGCGTAAGAAGTGAACACCACTTGGAATAAAAAAGAATATACATATGCACATTGACTCTTACATAATGTTGGTAGTAAGGGGCGTGGTCTTAATGAAATATTCGGAATCTATGGCCATGCATTGCTACATACCCTCACCAATGTCTAGACACCACTCTACTGATAACGTCACCGGTGACAAGACATTTGCTCCTGCGACAATCGCTCCTGCCTTATTTTATCGAATGACTTCTAGGGTTAGAGTTAGGGTTGTGATAGGGTTTTCGGTTTAGTTTGATGAGAGGATTAGGATTGGGTTAGGGTTTTGTTGGTGGGTTTATGTTTGTGGGTAGGTTTTATGTTTGGCTTAGCGTGCAGATATATCATGGGAGCAATTGTCGCAGGAGAAAATGTCATGGAAGCACCGTCACCACCTGTTTTTAGTTTCGTTTGAATTTCTCTTCTTCTCAGAAGTAATATCCAAAGCATGACTTGAGCTGACCTGTCTTCAAGATCGAGTCCGCTTTGGGAAGAAAATATCCGCAATCCATTTCTTGTCAACTGGCTGGGCTCTTCAAAAAATCAAACAAACAAACAAACAACAAATCGATCATAGAACAATCTGGGGACCTCTATGAGGTTTCTCTTAAGAAGTTTGAACAAACCTTCATCTCGCTGTCGCCACTGGGTATTTCTTCCGCCGTCAGACCGGACCTATCGGGGCAGGCCTCCCACGCCCCGGGGCTAAGCACGATGCTGCCTCGACTGCAGCGCTTCTCGGTCCTGTTGGCGTCGATGACGGCCGGCCCGCTGGTGCTGTAGTGCCGACAAGAGTTGCTACCGACGTACGTGATGGAGATGGGACCAACAGACAGGGCTGTGGCGGGTCGTTTGTAAAGTTGAACCCAGCAGACAAAGAAATACATAAAAACGTCTCAATCAGTGAACCCTCAAATGCCACCACCGGGAAGGATCATCCAAACATGTCAAAGGTCCATCTTCATTTGGACAGTTGCCACTCAGATAACATGTTATCACCTAGGGTATAACCCCTCCCGTTCAAACACTCACACATATACACGAACACTTGATTATTAAATTACTTGTCTACCAATAGTGTGGGGGGGGGGGTACTTTTCCTACAGACCAAATTTGAAGATGAACAAATTACGAGAACATATCATATTCAACTACAACTGCGACAACCTGGCAGCGTTCATAACACTTGTCAACTTATCTTATAGGGAAGGGCTCAATTCTTATTTGAACTGTAACGATGCTATTATAGGATGTCACAAAATAGAACACACTATGAAGAATCTACTTACGATATCGTTAGGAAAGATTTGTATTTTATCTTAAGATGTTATTTTATTTCACAGCAGATGAAACAAGGCATCAATGCCAATCCCAAATCTGGGTTTGACAGTTGAAATTACGATAAAAGGAGATGTAATCATACGGCACTGGGAGTATTACATGAATCAATCAAAGCGGCAGGATTAAAGAAGTAAACATTATTTTACAGCGGATGAATTGCTTTCCGCCACGTCATACCTATTTTTAGAGCGAGGGAAACACCCGATTCGGTCTTCCAGTCGTGACACTCCCCCTGAATTTGGCGGGCGCAGCGAATGGCTCTCGTCATAGCCCCAGCCTCCCCGTAAGCATCGGCGTCCCACACCACAAGTAGGGCATCCCCTGATAAGGAGGACAGGCGGTGAAGTTAAAACGCAAGTTGATGAACACGTACATCTTTTCACAACACAAAACCTCTGTATAATACAGACGTCAAGAGACTATTTTTATAGATTTTTTTTAACGCTATAGAGGTCTCCAAGAGGAGGATGTTTTGAGGGAAAGTCGTACTAGAATGAGTTAGTTTGGAGGCTGGTGAACAGTAAATATCCAAGTTCAGTCGGATAATCTTTATCGTTTTATCTAGACCTTAACGTGTCAATCGCCACGAGCCTCCCTTTATTTCTGCAAATCTTTCCGAAGGAAGTATTTTTACAAGGCCGCAAAAGAGACACATAAAACAATGTTTTATGGAAATATGAGCAAGCTACCAACGATGGATGGCTTTAATCCCCTTGGAAGGAGTAGGTATTTAGTATGTTTAGGATAAAGTACCTTGCCTAGAGGGGCACTATCACTGCAACCAGGAGACTTGAACCACGGACCTTACGAGTAAGAGTCTGCGGTCTCACCCAATGGAGCCACAACGGCTAAATACTACTGTCTGCACCAAATCCAATGATCACAAAACTTAATCTACAAGACTTTAGCTAGCTTTTGAAGACACGGCATTAATATTTATATTATCATGTGAAATGCTATATGAAGGGCCATTAAGAATTAATGCAAGGCCATCAAATTCTTGAAAAAAAAACCTGGCTACCTGATAGTTACCCGATCAGACAACTAAGATTTAATGTGGATTTTTACGTTTTTTATTTCGGGCAACTTCGCTTCTTTGGGGCCACCAGAATTTCAGATTTCATTATTTTAGTGGCCCAATCGGGCCACAAGAGAAAATAGTTAGTGTCGAGCCCTGCTGTATATGACTACATAAATGGTTCTTTCTCCGCAATTTAATGACTGATAGTCAAGCTGCATGGTGAAGTCCTCGGGAAGGACGGGGAACATCAATCGATCGAACCTGCAAATTCGACGACGTCTCCGCCGTTCTTCAGGATGGCGTTCTCGATGTGTCCGAGGTAGTCGTTCAGGGTCTTGGTGAGGATGTCGACCCCGAGGTTGAGCTTGGTGTGACGCTCACAGAGAGCAGTGAATCCTGGATTGGATGGTCATCATTTGAAAGAGAAGAAAAACAACACAAAAAACAAACGCAAAACAATGACAAAATTCAACTCCGCTAAAGAGGGTCTGAATTGGAGCCGACACCCAATTTAACCCCTGCTTCTAGGATAGCTGTATAACTTACTGTTTACTCGTTATTGTACACGATTATTCAAGAGTTGTTGTTCTTGTTGTCTTTGTTTCATGTTATTTGTATTTTGTATGAGAATAAGAACAGTGTTATGATACGGACTCGATATAATCTTTTTTTTTTGGTCAAAAAAGATTTATGATTGAACACTTTATATTTTATTTTTCGTGTATACTCGTAGAAACAAAGTAGAAACAAAATAAAATCAAAATCAACTCAAACAAAGGCAAGATCTCACATGGGAAGGGTAACAAACAAATTTACACTCGGTAACAAGCAGAGAGCAAACATTTCATTAATACAGTGACGGTTGCCCTAAATCAGCATACTAGTAATAACAAGGTAACAATCGAGTGACAATGATGATAGTGGCTACAGAGAGGAAAATGCATGAACGTAAGAGGATATTAGGTACAGGAAACTTGAATCTTTATGAGCACTTACATCAGTGCAGTGGAATATGGTCTATTGCAGCCATCTTGTCAGATAGAGAATGAATTAAGCCACACAAAAAACCTACCTACAAAATAACCTTAAGTAAAAGAGTACAAATCAACGTAGAAAAGATGATCATTAACTTGTTCAAATACGATTAACAAAAGAAAAGGGTGTTACAGAAACACAAGCGAAATCCGCTTGTAAAATGGAAAGTAGAAGAGGATCGGAGTTAGGAGCTGATGGATCGAGGCATTCGATTATACAAAACTGAGTACAAAACGAAGAGCGAAAGTCCTGCATGAATTGTAAATGGTAAAGGAAGTGACAGCCGAATATTAGACAGGAAAAACGACAGGAAGCAGTGTAGCAGTGTAGCAGTGATGGGAAGTAATAGATATCATTACAGTTATGTTGGCAGTGAGAGCGAGAAAGGCTGCCAATGACAAAAACTGAAGTAATGTAAACTGAAGTTTATGAAAAAAAAAAGAAACAAGAAAGAATCACGAAAAGAGTGGGCCAGTGAGAGAGTAACTAGGTTCTTAAAGAAAAACCCATTTGTGTGTACTTTTCCTCTTTTAAGGTATAGCACATGATGAACACTATAAATCCATGCTGTTTGGGCTGTTATCGAAGTTAGATATGAAAACACAATATTATGTCCCCCTCTAAGCCTAAAGCTGTACTGTCCGCCAAGCTCAAAGAGATATTGATATCCTTTTAGAAATAAACCGACTCATGTCATAAACATGAACTCCCTCAAGTTCCCCGCTATTTATGAGTGCGTCACATGTTGGCGTTCATGTTATGACCTCCTGGCGAAGCTCAATGGAAAAAGAAAGACTGAAGGAAAAATATGTTAGAGCATCTTTAAACGTGGCTGAAGGAAGAACGGGACTTCCGTCAGGAGAACGTCATCGCTGTTGTGAGATATATGTCGTCAAACAGGACTAAAATTTCTGCACGGCTGTAGGGAAAGTGCGATGCTAACAACAAGGCAGGATGTGTCTCGAACCGAATTTTCGCGCCGAAGTCACGCCAACATATTTGACGAGTAATCGTGTTTTTAGTCTCGAGTTTCGTTAGCTCGCGAGGAGCCGTAAACTACGATAAAAGACGGTGTACGGCGCGTGTGTATATAGGTAAATCTTTGAATTTATGCCAGCAAGCGTGGGCATTATTGTTAGCACAGTTCGGTCAACAGGAACACAGACAGAAGAGCACCGCAAAAGTTTGGACATGTTCTCAAGTGAGGCCCCTAAAATGCCGAGATTCGAATTTAAAAAAGGGAGAAAATAGCAAGATCTATATTACGTGCGTCATTCTTGTACAAATTTAATGTAAAGAAGGGCAATGAAAAAGAAAAACTAGAAAGTGGTTTCTATAATCTTTATGTTTGAAGGCAAAATTTTCTAGAGTACATTTATACAGGTTCAGAGCATCTGAGCACCTTACGCGCATGCGCAATTTACTGACTAAATGCGTCGTATGATGGTGATAACAAAAGCGGATGAATCGCTTCCAAAACGATATCAGTGATAGTATGGTATTTGTCTATATAATACATGTCAGCAAGTTTTGGACGGCAACCATCCTGCGGATAAAATATGCCCCAGAAAAAAACATTTCATGACATTACTTCTGATGGGTGTAGGTTCATCACTCGTGGAATGAAACGCCTCGGCTATAATTTTCTCGCAGGGTAATGGACAATTAGGTATATAGCCTAATGTCGGGTAATAGGAGATTTTTTTTTTTTCCTTCTGGTAGCTAAAAATTCTATTATGGTTCATTATCAGCGGGTTGGTTATGGCAATGCAGTATATACATACAGAGGAAAGTTGTTCGAATAATATGAAGTCAGGTAAAACGACCAGGAGCTATATAAGTATCTATCCGCTACAGCTCAATGATTGAAGAACAACAAGAAGCCTACGGAACAGAAAAAGGATACGAAAAACAATGATTATCAGAGCGAACAGAGAGAAAAGAATCGAAATTGTGCTATTGCGAATACTCCCATAACTGAAAAGTAAGAGTTGTGCATGTCCGCGTTTTGTTTGGATGTATGTAATGTTGCGCTTATACCGGCTCAGACAGGGTCGCTTATTTAGTAATGACCAGAGTCAGGAGTGGTAAGTTTGGTTCAGTTTTGAATCAAGTGCTTTTGACACACCGACGTCACGGCGCAATCGGAACGGAAACATTGTAGAGCAATACATCTAACGAACTCTGCGTCTCTGAACGTACTCCCCTTTATGCCATGCATGGATGCTTGAAATAAAAGAAGACAAACTAGAGCGCATATAACCCATATCTCACTCTCTCTCTCTCTCTCTCTCTCTCTCTCTCTCTCTCTCCCTCTCTCTCTCTCTTTCCCAGGGTGTGCAATCATTATCAATATCGGTAAAATTTAACACACAAGATAAAGAAAGAAAATGGCAAACACTGCCTTTCCTGATCTTGTCATTAAGATGTTGATTATAATTATCATCCCAGCGTTGTTCGTATAAACCAATCATGTCACATGCATCTAAGAGACATCCATTATGGGTTTTATAAAAACAACATTCAAAGTGTCTTCAATGATAAGACATTTGGACTGCACGGGTGTATCACTCACTTTACAGAAGAATGCATCGAAACACAAACATAATCTTTCTCTCAGCACTTTACATTTCCATCCGTTCATTTTGATTTTGTATCTTTTTACCTCCTTGCTGTCATGGCTGTTGAAAAGTGGTAAAAAGGGGATCAGGATTCGCAAGGTCACATACAGGTTCATTCATAGTCTCCCTCTTTCTTCTCCGCGTCGTTCTTAAGTGGAAGAACGCTTTGAATATTTCACTTTTGATCAAACCGCGTTGAAGCCGTGAGAGGAAACATATAATGATCGCGTTGGGAAAGATACCGCCTCAGGCCTAGGTGGAGTTAAAGTCTTTTGTCGTCGACAGACATTTGTATCGAAGCAGTGCGTCTTAACCAAGAATATTCTTCGGAGAAAACAGCCAAAATAAAACCCTTCATCCAATAAACGCAGTTTCCATTCCAATTACATGTAAGTAGTTTCCCATTACGGCTTAATCCCAAGACACAGCCAGCGGAACAACAACAAGGAGATGTCTTTGTGTTTTTCTAACGCTGATTGTTCAGACCTGTCCACAAATACATTGACACAGTTATCAGCGCAACAGACGCGCACGCCTGCATTTCGTGCAATTTTCGTTACAATTTGGCAGACGACAATACTTGGCGTCTCTCCCCGCCAAACGACTGCTCGCTTTGCACATTGCATCGTCATCAGGTGCTGGCGACTGAATCGATCAGGTCACGCTGTGTCATTCGAAAAGTAAGATAATATCTCCCCCCCCCCCTCAAAAAAAAAAACAACAAACACACAAAACAAACAAGCAAACAAACAAACAAACAAATAAACATATTTGTGGGATTCAAATCCCATGTTTCTCATGGCTAAGCCTAACCAATGTCTTCTGTACAATGAGTTGTGCTTTACGGCTAAAAAAGAGTACTGCAGCACGAGAAGATTTCTTGTACAAATGTGATTATCTGAGATGAATTGATAACTTTGCGAATAAATGAGATAGGTAACACATATTCATAAGCAGGCCTCGACACTAACGGTGGCCCGGGGCCACCAAAAATGAAAGCCGGGCCACCAAATTTCAAAAAAGGGCAAATTTGGTGGCCCGCCTCGGGCCACCAAATTTTTTTAAAAAGTATGTCAATAAATTCGTAACTTTTTGCGCCGGAAATTAGCAGTTAAATTTGTTTAAAGGATGGATGAAAAGGACTGAATGAGTGCCTGAGAGTGAGTGTTGCAAGTTTGTTGAAGTTTATCTATGAGTAGATAATCATGTCCAACTTCTAATTCTTACTATCATAAAACTTAAATATTTAACTCATTAAAAAAAAGGACTTTTAATGTTTTTTATTGTTTTTTTTCGGGACACCAATTTTTTTTCTCTCGGGCCACCAAAAATTTGAAATTTAGGATTTTGGTGGCCCCATCGGGCCACCAAACAAAAAAGTTAGTGTCGAGCCATGTCATAAGTACATATACATAATCATATATGCATCCTCTTCATTGTTTACCATGATCTTACAGAGGTCCCAGGTATTATAATCATACTTTAGCACTGTCAAACACTCATTTTCGGTTACAGTTCGTTATTCCGACGGTTCGTAAATCCGAAGATAAAGTAAGGTTTGTCAGTCAGAACCTCATTTCATTTTCGAAATCAGAACCTTCGGAGTGACGAATCTTTATTCATTTCCGGATTAAAGAACCCACGACATAACGGACCGTATTTCATTTTTTGGACTGAGGAACCTCCTGAATAACGAACCTTCGAAATAACGTCACAACAACGTCTGGATTCACGGTCCCTATCTTATTTTCGGACCAACGAACATCTAGGTATACGGAATTTGTGTGTTTCGGAATAACGAACATCACCCTCACCCCAATAAGCCAGTACGTAATTCGCTCATGTACACGTTGGTACAAATGACCTATCTTTTTTCTCAGTTGGTTAGGCACTTCACTAGTTTTCAAAGGGGGCATAATGCATAAGTTTGCCCGATGTAACAATTTATGGAATTCGTGTTCAAAGAAAGAATGAACTTGCGTTTAGACCAGGTGACCAGAATTGTCCGTCGTAAGTTGACATTTTAGCAGGCATCCATTTCATCGTTTTGTATCGAATGCAGTACAACCTAATTCTTTTGATAATGCCAAATACTAGACATACTGTCAGGTGGATGTGCTGGCAAGCATCATTTAGATAAGGATCACATGCATAATCATCACATCACAGATGCCTATCTCAGTGAATTAACAAACCAAAATGCCTGTTAGTACAAATGACCTTTTTCTGCTCATGCGGAAAGTGGAATTACGAACTGGTCTATTTTCACACCTTGGCCGAAGGAAGGCATCAAAAATAAAAACATATCGTCTAAAGACGTAACCACTTTGGCAGGACTCAAACTTGGGACATTTTATGTTTGAAAGTCAAAGAGTCCAATCCACTACACCACAGTGCCCCTCTGTATAGATAAACACATTTATTTGACATTTGTCTTTCGAGTTTGGGCATCACAGAATGTCAAATCATCCTTTCTGCAAATTCCATTCAGATGAAAACAATAGATTCTTAAAAGTGATCATCTGTATGGCCTTATAATACATATTATTAAAGGGATAGCACAGTTTCGATTTTCAAGTTGGGGGTTGAGGTTCCCAACTTTTTTGATGATGATGATTTTTTTTTTTTTTGATAATGAGAAACCTCTTATGAAAAATGAAAGGGCATTATAATTCAAAGAGGAATTTAAAGTTTATTTTGATGAAAATTGATTTTAAAATGGCTGAGATATTCAAAACAAAGTGACCCTAAGGTGGGACCAACCTTTTATTAGGATTGCTTTGTTTTACTGTGTCTTTGGATATCTCAGCCATTTCAAAACCGATTTTCATCAAATTAACTTTGAATTCCCGTTAAAATCGTTTGCTTTTTAAGATTCTATAAAGTGGTTTCCGATGTATCTCGCAAGAAGTAAAAAGCTGAATTCTCACCTCAACTGCAAATCAAGCTCTCATGAATACACAAATATTACAATACAGAGAAATAATTATATAATATTGGATGGCCTTGAGATTAATACAAGGAAATATTGGACGAGCTATGCACAAATATTGGACGAGTCGAAGACGAGTCCAATATTTTACTTAGCGAGTCCAATATTTCCTTGTATTAACAGAAAATAGGACATCCAATATTATCATTATTATCCTACAGAGGATTTTAGCAAAGAATGTTTTTACTTAGGCCTACCCTTTCTGTCTCCGAGTGCTGTATGGTCTCCTACTGTACTTGATCTTGACATGATGGGGTATGGTACATGTACACTCTTCAGTGCAAGTTAATCCACTTCAGTCCCTGATAAAACAGTGATCTATGTATCCAAGGTAGCCGTAATGTTACTGTTAGGCCGAGATCTAGCTAATTTAGACCAGAATTAGATGTATTTGTATCCGAGATCTGAGACACAATTCACGTCACATCAATCGTAGATCGTGAAAGATCGAATTTGCTACTGTATGTAGTCCTACTGTATTTAGTAACACGTAACGTACTGTAACATGCATGCAAATGCAAGCGGCGGCCGGCTACATGTATAATATCGCGCGCGGGCTACTTGTATCTAGCAGTAGCGTTGAGCTAATCAATCGTCGCCTGCATGCACACACACACACACACACAAAATGCAACTTGTTTTCATCAAACCTAAATTTAATTTCCTGTTATGAAAGTGATATTTTGAAAAATTGTATGAAAAACAATATCAACTAATTGATATATGAAATTTGTTTGTATACACACAGAATTTTAGAAGAAACGATATTTTAGTTAATTCGTGATTGACCAATCACAGACGTTTTTACTTCATATTTCAGGTCATCTCGTATATATCTCAACCAATCACGGTGCAGTTTATAAAAAACTTTGGGGAATCCCCCACTTGCCGTCCAATATTTTAAATATTGGTCGCCTCGGAAAAAAATATTGGTCGAGTTCAACAAACTTTCTAAGTGGGTCGGAGGTTATGAGGTGCGTCGACAAAATAACGCTTGTATTTGGGCTCTAAAAATCCTCTGTATGGATAATGATATGTTATAATGTATAAACAATTCATACGCTCCGTTTCACGTCTAATGAGATACTCTACTCACCCCAGATGTCAAGGAACATGACTACGCTCTCCACGTGTTGCACGGCTGGATAGTCCCGGATGTCATTACTGGCGCGCAGTACTAGGTCGGGAAGGTGAGCGGCAAGCTCAAGGATATCTCCTGGAGAGTCAAGGGGAGGGGGGGGGGGTTGGAGAAAAAGAAACAATGAGGACAAGGAGAGGGCCATGTACAGTGATAATTATTCCTACAACAGCTTACATCATAGAGCATGACGAAACAGTGCTGTTGCCTATAAGCTTTGCAGCCATTGTGAACACTTATACCACTGAATGCAGAAACAGCGTATACGAGCATGCATTAAAAATCGATTGCCGTGATTGTATGGTAATGAATGAAAAAAAAAAGAGAGTAAAACTTCAATAAGTCTATGATGTTAATTCTCTAAGTTGGGATTGATACTGAGTTAGATATAGAGAATGCACAGGTGACATAATGAACACACACACGGGAAAGGGTGGGAAGGTGGAACATCATTTTAATCATAACTGAAGATTTGTGTATATTTGTATTACGATTTGTGTATGATTCGATTTTCGAGGGTACATTTTCTTTTAGCAAGCCTGTGGCTTTCGCTGAATTGTTGACCTGTTAGACTTTGTAAACATTTTATACTGTATATCCAAACGATTTTTATTACTTAATTAATGTATAAATTGAATTGAACTGAACTGAATTGAATTGAATAAAATTTCATAGAGGTTTGCATTCAATAAGGAGCTGAGACAATATATTGTATAATTATTATATCGTATACACAACTAACTAACGAAATTAAAACAGCAGAGTATAAAGTAGTAACACCAGAGAAACTGTAAAACACACAAGCACACACACAGACACACACACTCACACACAAATACATATATAAATGCTGAAAACCATCGCCGTCACACATTTTTCTTTTTTTTTTGTAGCCACACCTTTAGCCAAAGCTTAAAGAGTGGGTAGATATTTTCACTTCGACTAGTTTTCCCCGGTTCTCTAGGTAATAAACAATTAGAGCAAGAGTCTCATATTGATCGTGAGCAATTCGAAGACAGACCCGTTGATTCACGCTTCCTTAAAAAAGCACGCTCTATATACTTGATGTATTTACCACAAAACATTCAAACTGAATACAAATAATACTTGGTCAGACACCTTTTTTTTTCTGTGTCATCCCGTTCTCTGTTTCTTTTCAAACTAATCAAAAGTCAATATAGACTGCACTTTCCAGGATGTACATTCCTATTTGATTAGCCTTCCACGCCAAATTTGGAGTCATCTCTGACGCACTATGTTGTCACAGAAACAAAAGTTGATTCGTGCGTGTGTGGAGGTGCGTGTGTGTGTGTGTGTGTGTGTGTGTGTGTGTGTGTGTGTGTGTGTGTGTGTGTGTGTGTGTTTTGTGCGTGTGTTTGCTCCTGTGAATAAGCGTGGTGTGGTGGAGGTGGTGGTGTTGGTGTGTGTGTGTGTCTGCATGGATGGATGTTTTAGAGGTTGAAATGGAAGGGAGGACGAAATATCGACATTATTTGTTTCGAATATACAGCAGGAAAAAGTTCTGTATAGCTCCAAAAAGCTGGAAAGGTACATAGATACTTAAAAAAAGGAACAAGAAAAAGAAAAGAGTTATGCCTACAACAAAACCCCATATCACTGCCTTCGATGATCTCATGAGTCGCCAAACAGGGTCGGTTTCCCATTTTCCAATTTGTCTGACAGCAAAAAGACACAGCTCTTCCCGTCTTTTATCAAATTCTGCGACGCTATGGATACGCAAGCATGAAACTTTTCGATTGGCGAAATTCGAATATCACACCAAGCATGTCTGAGGCATTTCTTCACATCACGACATTTTAGAAGAGTAAGAATAATGACGTTATTATCATTATTATTGCTGAAAATATCAGCATGATCGAAATAAACAATATTTTATTGTGCAAACAGCGGCAAATGATTACACAATACAATGATAATGTTTAATGAATATGAAAATGATTATCATCATCATTAGCATAATGTACAATACATGTAGTGAATTGATGATTAAGTTTATCAATAAACGAATTAAAGAAAGAATATAGGAACATGAGTATTTTGTAAGAGCTACTTTATATACCACACTAACACTGTCACGCATTTTCAAGCTCGTGATATATGAGGAATGTGGAAACAATTCGACAGGTGTCTTACAAAGCAGCAAAAGGTTATAAACAATGTCGTTACACCCTTTTATAACAGAATTTGACCTGCACAGGCCTTTATATAGAGACGCCATATTGGATCCCATCTTATCATCGGATACACTAGATGAAAAGCAATAAACAGTGTATTTGTCCATCTGCACACAAGCAGACAAGGCGACGTATACTGGTCTGGTGAAAATAGCAAGACAAATTTTGCCTAAGGCGCTGATAATTGCGTTTTGAACCTTGAAAAAAAAAATGTCGTTAGCAATCATCTTTCTTTCTATCCTTTGAAAAAAATAAATAAAACAAAAGAATGTCTTTGTGAGGCCATAGCATTGTAAGGTAATGAAACCGAAATGAAACCTTCGTCTGTTTACCCGACTCATCTTCGTTTGCTTATTATTTTCAAATGAAAATAAAAAGCGATTTTTTTTTTTTTAAAAATTAGATATCTTTACTCTTTCATGCAAGGAAGGTACGTCCGGAGCTTTTAGAGCACAGTAGAATATACCTTCCATGTAGATTTCGTGTATCAGAATATCTGTTATCATTCATGTTATTACCATCTTCATTGGGTGAATCGCTGTCGGAGAGCTACCATGCCGTTTAGTTATCGGAGCACTCTTCCATGTCTTTCCTATGTATCAACACACAGCCCGAATGACTGTCTGCGAGTACGGTTACTTGTAACACAAACGCAGCAGTCGGGGGTGGGGTATGACACTATATTGTGCATTGGAAGGACATTCAAGAGATCCTTCGCGATCCATAAATCTCTCTGTTCACCTTTTTGAAACCAAATTCGGCATGTATATAGCATCATGTACGTGATAATATAAGAGCGTCAACCTCCTTATTCCCATAGTGATGATGAGAAGACTTTCAAAGGGGCCACAAACACTGTCTTGTGTTGTTTGTCCTTGTATAAGCAAGGTCACTCGGTCATTTCTCTGTTTCTAACGTCACTATTGGACCCTCGATAATAGTATCTGTTGGGAATGAATATGATACACCGATGCGAGTATCAAGACAATGGGACCATCGTCAACCAGCTACGTTGTGGAATGACGCGTGTGGCTGTCTATACGGTCAGCTTCCTCGTGTGCCACGCAGAGACGCGGGCATTATTCAAACCGTGGGAGTTCTTCTCGAATCTCCCGACGGATTTACTTACGTCCTCCTGCCCTCACTTATGTGCGTAAGGGCTCCCGACAGAGACCTCGATACGAACTACTTTATCGCTTCCGCTCTTTCCTTTCATTGAAAAACAAACAAAAACAAAAACAAAAAACTTTTTTTTTCCTTGCGAATGCATCCTTGCGACTGCACGGAAGAATATAGCACTTGCGTTTTCGTATCAGCTATACATGTCCACATATCTTATCTGGTAGTATAATGATCGCGTTAATTCATCCATATTTTTTTTCTTTTAGGGCTCATAGATGACGCAAATGCTAACACATGCTGTAATGTATTATATCCTTAACTCATTCTCTTACTTAACAGGGTAAAATCAATTGGCGGGCGGGAGTGTAACCTGCAGGTGAAATTAACATTTGCCCGTATCTGGACAACAATTGTCTCCTGGATGATTTTTCAGCTTACTATAGATGTAGCCTTCCGGTGAAGATACAACCATGAACTTTCACTCTTCAGAATAATCATCAAAATGGAATACCGTTCAACGATCTCATTACATCACGGACTACCACCGCTTGCCATCACAGTCACTCCTGGTGTATGTATGCTAGTTTACGTGGCTAGTGGCTCTAATTCATTCCCTCTGAAGTTGTCATGTCGGTTGTCATGTCAAGATGTGAGTGTATAGGGGGTATTAACCGTCCGAGTGGGATAGTTCACGGGGATAGTTGTCATAGGGGGAGTCGTCCTGTAGAAGATGTCGTCCCATAGACAAAGCGGGGTATTCGGTGTTATCCTTGAACATAGAAGAAGTATAGCACACGCTGCAGGTCTAGCAAGATCGTCATGAAGATTACTATAGTATACGTGAGATGGTAATATCGTCTCACGCATAATCTTCATTGTAACGACACCCTGGGGTAACCATCTTGTGCTGAGATACTATCTTCACACAAGGTGGCTATATCAGGGCGTCGTCACAGTGAGGTTGTTGCGTGCATCAAAGTGAGCAGTCACCTCTTGTGCGCTGTCCCATTTAAAGCTACGATCACAAATGTTCGTACGAACGATGCGTTCGTACGAATTCAGGAGTACGTATAGAAGTTCGTAAAAATTCATAGGAACGCCGTTTAAAGGCATAATTTACCATTTGCACATGAAACAAAAACCCAGCTTTAGTGCTTTAAAATAGTTCTAAAATGTGAGTATAGGGATAAACACAACCACTGTAAAAATCCTAATAATCGATGTTAAGTATTGTTAAATACACAAAATGTGAACAATACTTAATAAAGATGTTTTCAGACTAAACCGTCTACAGTTATGGTTTATTGAGAAAAATACTGATATCTCCTTACATTCTAGGCTTTATTGCGAAAATTTTATATGGTAGGATGTGTTGTGATACAACAGACCTAAATATATGCATCAAATGTGATATCTTGAAATTTTTTTTAAATCACTGCTCCCACAGGTAAACAGGACCTTTAATTCGCAAGAACAACTTAAGACCTTCTTGAGAAACGAAGTGATTTTCAGTTATACAATGGCCTTAGAAATCGTACATTTTTCGCAAGAATGCCTTGAGTTCTCATTTCGTTATACTTACGGCCATCCGTACAGTTGTTGCAAGATAGTCTTACGTGCAGCTCGCGGCATTCTCAAGTCATTCGTAAGAAGATCTTTTGAATTTTTGCATGTTTTGTCCGGTTGCAAAAATACGCTGCCGTGTACTATCGACAATTATACGACTATTGATTGTCCCGTATTTCTTTGACAGGAGATGCTTCATCGTCAAACACATGAACAGAATGATGATTAGGACTTCGCGGGTTTGGCTTCATACTCCCTAATAACCAACACTTGCACAAACTGTGTATGTATTCCCTACGAGCAGCTAACGAAAGTCTTGTCAAGGCCGTGAGTCGCTCGCATGAACGCCATACGAATCTCCGTTCGTAAGGCTTTCTTACGAACGCCGTAAGAGCCTTCTGTGAACAACAGCTGCGAATTTACGAACGGTTTAAAAAATGGTTTATATACGAATGCTGGTTTCGTAGGGCCTCCCTTGATAAAAAGATCTTGCTAAATCAAATGGTCTAAAATCGTTCTTACGGCGTTCCTAGCAGTTCGTCAAGGCATTTGTGACCGAGCCTCTAGCTATAAAGGCGGCATGCATGAGAGCAATGCAAACGGCAAGTGTCGAAATCAAAGGAAACTAAAACTCAAATTAATGTGGATTGAGTGAAAGCATCAATATTAGTAGAACATATCACTGAAAGTCTGAGGAAAATCAGGCTATCGATTCAAAATGTTTGAATTATTTTTAAAGTTTCGGCGCCGTCATGGCTGGATAAGAAGACTCTACAGTTCATGACGTCATTAAGAACAAACAATATAAAAAATGAAATAATAACAGCAGAGAGAATTCCACAACATCTCATTTTCATGAAAAGCGCACATTCAATCCACTTGCTACTGATATAATTTATGTTCAGGGTAATATTATTATTATCCCTGGTTTCTGACAGAGGTAAGGAAAGTGCTCTTTCATGATGCTAGTCGGTATACATGGTATATCCTAGGTCGATAGACTGAAAAAGAGAACCCACCATTATTGGTATGGGATCATCACGATTGAGTCTTTGGAAATCTTGATAATTTTCTGACTTGCCCCTGCCTCACGTCCGGTCGCTGGCGGTATGTTCCTCTATTCTACAATATTCCCTCCATTTCTCACTCCCCTCCCCCCCCCCTTATTTCTGTATAAGCTTTCTTTCACGAGCTTCGTGAAGTTGCTAATGCAAATCAAGGCTTTACCAAAGAAGAAAGAAAAGGAAAGAGAGAGAAAAGAAAGAAAGAGAGGAGAGAGAGGGAAGAGGGATTGATCAAAGGAAAGGAGAATAACGTAGAAGGCAAAGGGTGGGGAGGAACTATGTCATGATTAAGCAAAAACATTAAAACCTGGATATCAAGACACGAAATCCCTTCAAACGTTACAGGAACCCAATCAGGGGAAACAAATAAAAATCACAATTTGTGTAAGCCTTCGATTTTTTGTTTTGTGTTTTCACCCTTAAGCTTGATGCGATCTGACCCAAAACAGCGCTCACTCTCATATCACGCGCTTCCCCGACGGCTTTGGGCAAATACTGGACGGAAAATAATTTTGGGGAAAAAGAGAGCAAGAAACCTATCGAGACGGGAATCCGAGACTACAATCGATGCACAGTCGGGGACGAAAGCTGGGACTGGGGCACTTTAGATGATTAGAATGTAAACAATTTTAAAAAAGAAGGAGAAGAAGAAGAAAGAAAGAAAGAAAAAAAAAGGAAACTCGCGCAGACCATCAGCCAAGTTCTCGTACTATCAAACAAATCTTCGTAAGATATTTTCCACTTTAGTAGAAGCAGGTAAAAAGAAATTGGAAAATACTGATGACGTGTCACTTTTAAAACAAAAAGGTGAAAAACTATGAGGGGAAGATCCTCCATTCTCTCTTTCTGTCTCAGTGTTTGTATTACACTTTCTACTCATCTGTACACCCCATCGTTCTCAGAGGTGTTTACAATCGATTAAATTACCCCCCTGGTATCACCGATATCTGTCTTCATGACGTTCAACGAGTGATTGCAACCTCCTCCCTCTCCTCCTCCTCCTCCTTTTCTTCTTCTTCCTCCTCCTCCTCCTCCTCCTCCTCCTCCTCCTCCTCATCATCATCATCATCATTGTCATCATCATCAACTTGGAATCCCACTTGAGATTCACACAGTGATAAATGGAATAGAGAAGGAATTCTTAAAGGGACAAAGGAAAAATCTAACATTGAGGGGTGGGGATCGTGACATACGTTTTTGTTTAACATTTTCACGGCGTTTTCACCGCTCCTTATTCATTGGCATTACCATGAGCAATGATGTACTCCCTCCTTGCCACAAGCAACAAAACATGCGAAAGATGTATAACGGGCGTGAGTTTGTTTTGATGTTGTTGTTGTTGTTGGGGTGTTTTTTTTATAAGTCTAATTCAATCTCATGAGGAGAATTGACTCAGTGGATGACGCACGTGACTGTCACATGTATATGCCAGGGTATCTGGTGCGGGTTGCCCAAGGGATAGGCGAGAACTCGTCGCACGGGTGTGCGACACCAGCCTCCAAATCTTCTCGTTCCATAAGGATTAAGGTCTCCTACAACCTGTTTGTCAAAGTTCATGATTAAATTCCAAACCCCGAAAGGGGTATCTCTTGTATTATAGCTCCCTGCAGAATTTTGTGTGAGGGAAGAACATCCTTTGAAAAAAAAAAAGCACACACACACACACACACACACACACACACACACATACAAAACAACAACAACTGAAGCGACATCGACTCTCAAATTCACTCATAATGACAATCTTCCTTCTAGGACGAACTGCTTCGAGTGAATGCAATCTATCATTCGGTGTTTTTCAAAATGCTCTATGTCATTTCTGGGGGGAAGCACGTTTCAAAGTTTGGATTAAGAGCGAGAAGGATGAGAAGGAGAGATGGTCTATAATGGATGAGTGAGGACTGAAGCGAGGGAGAGAACAAACTGTGCGCAAGTCAAGAGCATTATTATGATGCAGTGGAAAGTATAAGGACGGGTCTCTTTTTATCTGCGGGTAATGCCTTAGCGAGAAAATCTCTCCCCCTCTCCCTGTTGATATTTTCGTTTTTTTTTTAAAACTTGTACACTGACGTATCTCTCTCTCTCTCTCTCCTTTCCCCTTCCTCTATCTCTCTATGGTCTACCCCCCCCCCCCCCTCTCCATCTAGGTCCCTGTGTCAGTGAATAATGTGGGCATATGCTAGGAGAGGAGAGTAAGTGGGGGGGGGGAGGGATGGTGACTTCGGCTGTGATTTCGATCTTGATTTTAAAGATATCAGCGCTTCTTTCGCCGCTGGCTTCGCCGCTGAGCAAGGATTAAAGTTTAAAAGCCCTGATCTGTTTAGCTGTCTCAATAAACTGCCATTCGGCTCCTCTTTCATGTACGGTACAGAGAGAGAGAAAAAAATATCCCTTAGCAATATAGGAAGAATTGATGGTAAATAGGCTAATCGCATAAAATATTATATAGAACTGATTATCTTTCTGCTGTATGCAGGTAATATCCAATGTGGTTTATGGACATCGGAACAACCTCAGGAAAACATGATAGTTTCTTAAAAGAAGATCGTAAAAGATTTGTTTGCAGTTCTTGAGATATTATATTTGTAGAGAAGAACGGGGCTGTTTAAGAGATTTCCCCCCGAAGTAGGTTGCCTTATATTTGATGCCCGTTCAGAAGCCCTTTGTTATCTCCTGTACCTGCATCTTTTTTATACGATCGACACCATGCGATTATAACTTATAGTCAGTTATGACCCATATATCCTTTAAAACGATACAATAACTACAGTTATGGAAAAGAAAGTATTTTTTATGACAATACGCAGAAAGCTGTCATATACACTATATATGTTTTACATCAAAGATTTGGTGTCGCATATCCCTGCAAATTACGAATTATTTCATGAATTTACGAGAAAAACAAACCCGTCTACAAAGAAGTGTAAATTTGAAGCGTTTTAACGTATGTTTTTTTATGCTTTTTTTAAACATTTCATTTGTATTTGGGCATTTAATCAAGCGGCATTAATGAGCGTATGATAACAATATCAATTTTGTGAATCTGTTACATTGTTTGTTTGTATGAATTACATATTTCTTGCATGAAATTTCGTTAAAAAAGTACACACACTTACAAAACAACATCAAGAACTGTTAAGACTGAAGTGTCATAATAATTCAAGGAGCAGATTTCTTTTTTCTTTTTTTTTCTTTTTTGTAGAGCAACAGGTCATCCAAGATGTACTTGAAGTGTATGCTTGCTTTGCTTCTGGATATAGCGATTTGCTTCCGTCATAGTCTCTTTACACCCATTTTCATAACTTGAATTCGTTACGAACTTGCCAGTGCATATGCTGGAAAATAGTGTCAGCTTTTCCTTTTCACCTACAAGTTCTCATTCTTTTTCTTTCACTTCTTTTGCTCGTTGTGCCTTGCTATTTTAGCTTTTAGACATATCCTTAGTACTTATTTTGAGTCCCAACTCCATTGTGAGAGGTATTCATATCATTATATGTTCCCTGGAACCCGGCAGTTACAAGTTTTGCTTTTAGGGTTCCTTTGTAATTATTTCACATCTGGTTGAAACTAGTCTTTTATGTATATCTCGTGTACAGACACACTTTCTAAACTTATTAATCCACTGCGTATTTTGATTTTTGTATACTGTTTTGTTGTTATTGTTGTTCAATACCTCAATGTAAAGTGAAATATGAAAATTGATGAGCTGGAAATGTCCACTTGAAATCTCGAGTATAAGACCGGTGCAGTTTCAGTAATCAAATCAAATCAACTCTGTATAGATGGCAGTACATATCATGCAAGGCAGACAGCTTGTGAAAAGAGTCAAATGTGTATCAGCGAGTTACTGGCTCTTCCAATTTGGAAGATATCGACGCGGTATTGAATGCAATGACAAATGAGAAGCACTTCCAATAGATCGAGTGTGTATTATTGAGAGCACAGCCGGGTGTGCTGATATATCTTCGTATACACTCCGGGCCGCTGAGCAAACCTTGAGTGACTTACGTCTGACTGGTATACTCTCATGGGAGACTATGTATGTATGTATGTATGTATGTATGTATGTATGTATGTATGTATGTATGTATGTATGTATGTGGCTGTGTATGTTTATTTTCTTCATTGTATATACCTCCCCCCTCTTGCTTTATGTATATGCGAACAACGAGAGGGTGAAGGGGAGCTTCTCCGCTTAAATGCTTGCCATGTGTATGTATGTTTATATCTTCATTATTATCTACCTCTCTTTTTACGAAGGTGATGTCTGTGTGTGCAGACAACGCGAGAGCAATAATAGAGAGCAAGATTTTCTCTGCTTCCTTTTCTATTTATAAGATAATTAATTACCGTTATTTCTTCATATATGTACCCCCCTCCATCTCTCCTCTCCTCCCCCCCCCCCCTCTCTCTCTTAGGGGTACATGTGTTCCGATAGTGATGGAGAAAGAAAATATCTGCTGTGAGTATCGACAGTAAAATGATTATCATAGAAACATAATCAGTTCAGCTGAATTTATATCAAATCGATGATCTGACTGCTTTTGGTTCATTCATTGTGCTTCTCAGTTTATTACTGCAAGGTGAATGTTGTGTGTATATCTTGTCGCGCCTTGCCATCTCGTAAGATTGACGTCAGAGGCCAACCTTAAGCAAACGCCTGCCTATCCACACAATTGGAATGTGATGCTGTGACGTGGGGAAAACATGCCTCGTTTTCACGAATGACTGGCGCTGCCATTTGAAACCTCACTTTCACTTGTGTTTTGAGGACCATGCCGATATTTGTGCGAAATGAAATAGAATGAAAATGACCAGACGCCAACTTTGAATTATCTTTCTTTCCAACATCAATGGTATCCTCCTATATACTCAGTCATGTCAACTTTCTCTCGATGCCAAGAAATCTTAGAAACAGAATAATTTGACTTTTTTTCATCTACTCACATCAGTTATGAACGTCTTCTGTATAATGACGATGATAATGACATCAATAATAATGATAATAATAACAATAACGATATCATTATCAACGATGTTATTCTTATTGTT
Organism: Diadema antillarum; assembly: GCF_040938485.1. Lineage (NCBI taxonomy): Eukaryota > Metazoa > Echinodermata > Echinoidea > Diadematoida > Diadematidae > Diadema > Diadema antillarum. The sequence goes on along the minus strand of NW_027271003.1, from coordinate 2,009,012 downwards.
ATTTTAATTATTATTATCATTATTATTATTTGTATTGGTATTATTATCATTATTATTATTATTATCATCATCATCATCACCATCATCATCAACATTATTGGGATTATCATTATGATGTTTGCAGTGATAACCAGGAACGACAATACGCATTATGTTGTAATGTTAGCCTATACAGAGCCCATTAACGACTAAAGTGATATCAGTGTAGCGAATGCTTGCATCAATATGCAAAGCAGAAACTAGCAAAGACCTCGTCAAATTTTGATGTGTAATATTATGGTCTGAGAATATTGTAGAATGAGAAAAAAAAAAAAACCTCAATAAACACCCTCATCTAGAAAAGAGTACAGCTCTTCTCTTGAACAGCTGACGACTGCTTTAGTATCAGGAGACACAGTGTGCAGAGGATGTGTCTATAAATAGATGGAACGTGCTTAGGACTATAGACGACAGGGCCAGCTCAGATCTCTATCTGGGGTGATGCATGCGACTTTGAGCACACGGAGGAAGTGGACAGGGGCGTAAAAAGGGGAGGGGACGTTAAAGGGGAGGGGCGTTAAAGGCAATGCACTCTACGCGTAAGATTTTAAACATTTATTTTTATTGAACAATACGCATTTGAGTGGTTATGACGTAAAATTTGTACGAATTCGCAATAATTTTTCAAATAACGTTATTACAGTATACCAGTTGCCCTTTCCGCGGTTGTGCAACATGTTCACATCATTCCTAGATCGCATTCGTAGTGGCTTACGTACTATGGATGCTAATGTCGCCCTTTGGCGAAACTTTACGACTGATGCTATATGCAAACACAATGCACGTGGAATGTAGATGTTAAAAGGTAGATTTTGTGTCCCTAAGTTTGGACTCTCGTATAGGGGTCGGGGATGGGCAGGGTCGCGGGGTGAAATTTGCTCCTTGAAGCTTAACCATCTGAAGATGATTCGATAGAAACCACGCGAATGCACGAAAGGACGCCCGCGGTCACCCGGGTGATCTGACGACCAGTCTGTAAAGGGACAAAGGAACTTCAAAAGGACCATTTATGTCACATCTAATTTGCCACTTCATGCTCAATACACCACACAGACTGGACAGACATGGGTCATTAAATACCAAAAGGCTAGCTGGACGACGCCATGGGACACTGCACGCAAAAAGTTATGAATGGAAATAAAATCTATAAAATTTCTCACAGCGAAATGATCGGGCAACTTCGCATTCCTTGATGATGATGATAATTGGTATTATGGTTTTCTTCATCGAGGGTAGCCTCATGCTTCAGTGTTGCCACTACTCCATGAGAGGGCCGGGCCTGCCATTATTATTACACTAGCGTTCCCAGGTCCCCAATTATACGCCTGGGTCGAGAGGGACATCGTGGATTAAAACATCTTGTCCAAGGACTTAGGCGCTTGACCTAATTCGAGCTCGGGATCTCCGATTGAAAGTCAAGAGTCTTGTCCACTATATGCCACTGTGCCGCCACCTGCCTATGACATAATACAGCTGTGATTGATTGCAAGTGATAATGTTTGGGTATACTTTTGGTGGAAACATGAAAAATTCGCGAAAAGATCAGCTACAGTGGGCAAACGAAGAAATTCTTTGTTGTTGTTGTTGTTGTTGTTGTTATTGTTGTTGTAAAGGTCGGTGTCGTATATGGATGGATCTTGTTTACCAAAACTTACAAATTGACAAGCAACAATCAGGTCATAACAACGAGTCCTCATAATTTCTTTGGGGATTTTCTAAATTACTCTATACAGTGTAGTGATAGAAGCATGATATATTGTAAGAATTACCTTTTCAAGGGAGACAGGAGCGAGGCCCTTCTCCTTAAACCCCTATAACCCCTTCCCCGTCTCACCAAGACATGGGCGGACACGCCACGAGCATGTCATGCATTTATGCGTGCAAGGATTCATGTGCTAGCACTACACAGTGTGTGTGTGTGTGTGTGTGTGTGTGTGTGTGTGTGTGTGTGTGTGTGTGTGTGTGTGTATGTTTAACATGCTCAGGTTTTCCCCACATGAGAAAGAGAGAGAGAGAGAGGGAAAGGCCTCCCTGCAGACCAGAAGAGAAGAAAAAAGAAAGAAAAAAAAAGAAAAAAGAACCCTCGAGAGTTTGTTCTACGTGATCGATGGCAGGCAACTGTTCGGCATCGTTAATAACATTTGGATTCCACGTGTTTAGGTGCTGCATAATTCATTCTTTCCTAAATCAATAAGCGGGGCATTAGGTTAGCTCCGTTAAACAATGATCTTCGAGGTTCACGGAAACGCTGGCGTGGGTGATAATCATACCATTCCAACGCGCCAGCGGCACAGTTTTGACCAAAAAAAAAAAGAATGATAATAATGTTCACAGGTGTAAAGCGTAAGCAAACATGAAGTAACTTAAATTTCTTGGGGAAATGTTTTTCTCCATGTTGGGTTTTCTTCACTTTTTTATTATCATAACTTCATTTAAATTCAATAAATATCTTTCTAAATACTTGAGGTCTGTTTATGTTTCAGCCACAGACAATACAATCTTCTTCTGACGTCTGTCCATCGACACAAAGCGGCAATGTAATCAGGGCCGTATGGCCAAGGTGTTAAAAATAGACAGTTGCTAACTGTGAGACAGCGGCGTCGTTTTACGGTGCCCGGAAGGGTGGGTGAAATAATTGGATCTACCCATCTCGGTATATGGGTGTCTTGGGGAGGCGAAGGGATAGGGATCGGGGGATGGTGGCGGTGGTGGTGGTGGTGTTTGTGATGGTGGTGTTAAGGGGCAGGGTGTAACGTCTTTGCTTTAAATATATTTTTACAATGTATTTCTATACTTGTATATACACATATATATACAACATGTGTGTGTGTTCACATATACATATGTTATTGATATGTATGTATATATACAGATAGATAGATAGAGAGAGAGAGAGAGAGAGAGAGAGAGAGAGAGAGAGAGAGAGAGGGGAGGGAGAGAGAGAGAGAGAGAGAGAGAGGGGGGAGAGATGGAGAGAGAGAGAGAGGTAGTCGTGACGAAGGAAGAGCTAGCGGACGTTGCAGTAGTTCACTTATTGCCTTTAATGATGCCAAACTTTCGACTCTTTCACAGGCCTTGTGTACCTGTGTTTTATCAAGACATGACTCGCACCATATTCAAATCTCCGCCAGAATCAAAACAAACTACAATAACAACGGACCCAACACACCTTAACAGTTTCATTCTTGATTGAATTCTAAATTTCAGCCTGCAGTTGACATTCAACGGGGAATAGCAATGAAAACAACGGTCCATCAACTCAGGAGTTCCTTTCACTCTCACTGCCCCCCCCCCCCATCATTTTTAAAACTGAATTCACCAATGTGCGGGTGAAGAAACACTGTTACCAATGAAAACAGACCATGTCAAGAAGAAGAAATGGGGGGGGGGGGACGGTTTGAAGCAAAAAAAGAAAAACAAATCTCCCGCCAACCAAAACTATTGCAGCGGGGAGTTTGAGACTCCAGCGATCCCTCCTATCGCTCCCCCACCCCACCCCGCCCTCCTTCCCATGTCAATTTTGACGGCTGAACCCCGGACAAACAAAACCTACAACGCGAGTTAAGGCGGAAGCAGAGTTATTGTGAAACGGAGACGTCTTTGCAATATGCAGTTCGATGCAAAACGCATTTGCTCATGGCTGCAGTCGTGCAGGGTCTGTCTCCTATTCAACAGCAGTGAGATGACTATGTCTTTTGCAAATTTTTTTCTTCATGCGTCGGCTGCAAATATCACAATCCTACTCAAGGAACAAAACTACTGCGGCAACTCAATAGAGCTGCTTTGGACGGAATAACCTAGTTTCATACTTGTATTTCACTTCCGTGGACAATGAGATTACAAGTTGCTCTATTCTTACTTTTTTTTTCTCGTCAGTCCTTTTCTGTTCAAAAAACCTTGGTACAGTGAGATGAATTTCGGTCCAGAGGGGAATCGGTGTGTATTGAAATGTATTTTCAATCTGCGAAATGAAGTTTATTAGATAACGAGTCTAGCTTCACTTGTTATAATAGGTAAAGTGTCGGAATTTGTAAATGTGATTTCTTTTGGTGGAAAAGGTTTTATACATTATACATACAGACATTGGTACATATATGTATACTATATATATATGAGATTAAAACCTAAAATGGCATTAAAACGCTTTATCCTGGCGATATATATATATATATATATATATATATATATATATATATTCATTTATCTATTTATTTATTCATTTATATATTTATTTATTTATTCATTATGTACATATTTACATATTTTTATATACATTCATACATATAACCTAAATAGAATGAATGGCCATAATCGAATTGTTGGTGTTTCTCAGACATGTCAGACGACTGCACAAAACCCGGAAATAAGGCAAGTATATCTATATGAATTATAATAAAAAACAGGTGTAATGTAGCAACAAACAAGCAAACAGAATTTCGCCGAGCATCGTACATGGAGAGTAAGGAGCTTTATCCATTACCACAAATAGTATTCACGACTCTGAATCACGTAAGGTAAGGTGTAATCTGAAATCGCGGTCACGAAGACGGACATAATGAACTATAACAGATCGGCCACGCACGATTACCGAGAGTAATGTGATTAACGTTGCTGCGCAAATCGAGCGTGAAATGCGCACCTTGAACGCTTGGCACGGCTTCATCTATAAAATTGCCCCCCTGAGGGCTTTTTCTGTGTACGATACATCATATGTTACCATCGTCAAGTGGTATCTGTGCGACTTCCCAATACTCGCGGCGCATGTGATAATCATTACAACGCTCAACTAAAACTCCAACCCACCTCTGATTCAGTATCGAAAATGATACGTAACAATGCCTTTCCCGCCCTGCATTTCGTCCAATCTCTTTGGAAGAGGGAGAAAAGTAATTATATCATGAGTCTCCAATATTTTCGCGCCTTTTATCTATCCCGGTAAGTGAAACTGACAAGGACACGACAGAAATGAAATATGAGCCAAGAATATACGGAATACCAGACCATACGCCGAAGGGCGCAGAGTAGTAACATCGAGGTACATGTAGCTCCATGGTAGGGGAAAAAATAAAAAAATAATGTAACAAAGCCGGTTAGGCACTGGTAGGTCGAACATTACAGATTGGACAGTCATGTCATAAGAGAGAGAGAGAGAGAGCATCACAACAGCCCGTGGCTATCAAAGAGAGGAGTGTTCGGTGAAGCGAAACCCACACTGTCATGGCCCAAGGAATAATGTTGCTATGGATACACCGACTTGAGTCGACTACAACATCATCACATCCGGTGTTTGCATTGGTCTGCCTGCGCCACACACACACACACACACACACACACACACACATACACACACCCACACACACACACACACACACACACACAGAAATATCTGCGAAGTTTACACAATCACAATCTTATTTCACTTAAGGGCTTTTTACACTTGTAAAATTTTGCTTAGCCCCGGACCAACGGTGGGGCTAAGGGGGGGCCTTAGCCCCACCGTTGGTACGGGACTATCCTTAGCCCACTTTCTGTTTACACTCGTTTTTGCCAAAGTGGGCTAGCCCCACCGATAGTACGGTACTATCTGGCCCTGCAAAATAGCAGGGGTTAGCACCGCAATTGCGGTGCTAGCACCGCAATTGCGGTGCCAAGCAAGTGAGTGTAAACAGAACGAAAAAATAATCCTGGGCTAAGCGACGGAGACGAAGTCCGACCCTCACTGACCAATCAGAAACGAGGTAATCAAGTGCTGCCGGTGCGTGCGTGTACGTGTACAGTACACAGCGTAATTATGAATATTCATGTGGTTTGGAAAGTCCGGGGCTAAGAAATACGAGTGTAAAAAGGTCAGTTTTCTCCTTAGCCCCGGACAAGAGATAGTACGGGACTAATTGGCGAGTGTAAAAAGCTAAAAAAATTGGTACGGGACTAACGATAGTCCTGGGTCAGAGAAAGTCCGGGGTTAAGAAACACAAGTGTAAAAAGCCCTTTATGGGGCTAAGTAGACCTGCACGTCACAACCAAGTCAAGGAATTCTATTTTGAAAAACATGAACATCATTGATTCAATTCACTATTATTTTGATATGTTGATCTTTTTATATTTTTGTCACGTTACCCCGTGCACAATGTAAAAAAAAAAAAAATCAAATCGATAAAATATCAGTCACGCATGACATTAATGTATTCATGTCTGCAAAAATACTGGTTTGTAAATGTAATATTCACAATACAATCATAATAATCTTCAGAAAAACCCCGTAAATGAAAACAAAAGAAGCCCACATAAAATACATAATTCAAGACGTTTATCCCTCTCCCCTATACCCCCCTACCCCCACCCCAACCCCCCACATTCGGAGCTTACAAAATTGAAGCTTTGGTAAAGATATCACAATGAAAATATAGCTGTGGAAAAAAAAAATAAGTAAAGAAGAGTGCCAAACTATTGACATAACGTACAATTGTAAGGTAAACCGGGGACAAAAACACAAAAAATATCCCCAATTTCTCAAGTACACAGAAATTTTCTTCAGTTTTCAGTCCAACAGAAATATATATATATATATATATATATATATATATATATATACATATATATATATATAATATATATAATATATATATATATATATATTTATATTTATATACATATATATAATATATATATAATATATAATATATAAATAAATACACATATATATATATATATATATATATATATATATATATATATAATATATAAAGAAAACGAAAACAAAGATGTTGAAAGTGAGATTTCCATCTTATGGGGAAAACCGACTCATTTGCAACCATAAACAATCATGTTCAATTGACTTCAAACTCGCAGTAATGATGGCAAGTGACAGGACAGAAACCAAGATCGTGCTTTCGGCTTCGAATATTGGAGCGAGTAAGGCGTTTTTCTCATGTACAATAATTGTTGTTAAACAGTGGCGGATCGGGGGGGGGGGGGGCGCACCGGGCGCCCGCTCGCCCTCTAATCATTTTCGTGGAACTTTTTTAAGGTAAAAGAAATAAACAGAAAAAAATTATAAGTATGCATGAAATTGCACGATGACCAATATAAATATGTTTATACAATGACCTCCCTACTGAGGACACCTCCCTCGTCAGCCGATAGTAGTGGCCATGAAAATTGCGCTTAAACTTTTTTTCTTTTTTTGGCTAGTCAGCCGATAAATAACGGAAGTGGTACTAGAAAATTCCTGTTAAGGCCTTTTTTGTTTTTGTTTTTGTTTTTGTATTGGCTTGCCAGCTGATTAAAACCGGAAGTGGCACCAGAAGTATAAACTGCTTTGCGCCCCCCCACCCCCCCCCCCCACCTTTTTACAGAATTCCTGGATCCGCCCCTGTTTACATCGTTCTAACCTCATAATCAAACAAGGGACATCGTCTCGGGGCATGCACACCTATCAAGGCAAGGGACCTGACAAGGTCGGACAGTACGAGGCTACCCCAAAGCTATGTACGTTGCACGTTGCGATGATAAATACATACGAACGAAAGCATATCCCGTGGCTGGATTTCTACCGCGCCACGCGCTTGTAATGAGATCCGTTGTTTACTGTTATGCTATCCAAGCACAATTAGGCAGGCGACGGCCGCGTTCTTGTGCGGAAATATTTGCGCGTCACACTCTGACTAAAGTCACAGCGTTCGTTTACCGGCAGTCGCGTGCCGGTATGATATTGTCTCTATTAGCAGAATACTGATTACACGCCCGGTTCGGACATTTGGTTGTTGTTGCTGTTTTGAGGTTTTTTTCTTCCTCGAGCACCGAGAAAGTTAGAAGAGTGTTTTCTACCATAAGAAAGAGAAATGTCAGCATAGGAAATAGATATTTGAGGAGATGTTTATCTCGTAAGAGTGAAACGATTTCATTGCACATCAGAGCTATAATAGGGTAGAGATAGAAGCAGATCAGTAAAGACATAAACATCAGACAATATACTGTAGTAAGTGACAACGGAGGAGTGATCATCAACATCGTACTAATGACATGATTGGGGCATGGCGGTGTTAAAAAAAGTCATCTTGATTGATAGGGGACTGTAGGCCTATATACATCTTCCATAACACTCCCAACCATACTTTTGTTTGACATGATATTCTTCTATTTGAATAAAATCCCTGACCGCGTATACGAAAATGATGTCTTGAAAGGAGCATTGTCTAAACACGATTAGGATATCCATCTATTATCTTCATATGCGTATACATACATAAGGTGTGTTTGTGTGTGTGGCTTTTACATAATGGTATAGCCCATAATTATATATAACTATCATGTACACATTATAAACTACACACGCAATACAAATACAAGTACACAGAATATTGTTTACCCGTAAAACATGCAACATAACTATATATTATTACTTTTATTTTCTCTTATTTTGTTTCTGATAGGCACAAATTCTTGGACTGCCTCCTTCGTATAGCTTACTAAGTCATTATATCAAAAATTTAGTTTTACATCTGTAATATTGTCATCAGAGTTACACGCTGTTGCGGAGACAGACGAAACAACGCTGCGTAATGATTTGGGTGATTGAGAAATATACCTATTTTTTTTTTTTTTAAACTGAGAAATGGAGAAACAAAATATTCCTCTTCTTGCACAATTGTCTAGGAGAAGTAGTGTAAATTAGCCGCATATCCAGCCTTGGATCGCCTGTGACACAAATGAAAAAAAAAAAGTATTAATGATCCACCAAAACTTAAAGAAAAATAAGGGGAAATTCTCTTATCCATACATGGACTATAGTTACATAATGCAATGCATCTGTCGATTTAACCTCACTCTGATGCTGACCTACATCTCATCTTTATCTCCACCTTCATTCCCTCCCCCTCTTCCTCTGTCCCTCTATAGATCTCTTTCTCTCTCTCCGGATTCTGGCGGCGTTTTGCGGCGCCGCGATCACGATACAGGTATTGTGAGCGGTTTCACCATCATGTTCGCAAAGTGATCTTTCTCCATTTCGTGTTATACGTCAGGTGGGAGAATAGGCTGCCTACTGTTGGCCATGGACGCTTTGTAAAAAGGCATTATTCACCATTTTGCAGATGAAACAAAACCCTAGCTTTAGTGCTTCAAAATAGTTCTAAAATGTGAGTTAGGGATAGAAACAACCAATGTAAAAATTTTAATCAGTATAATCAATGTTAAATATTGTTAAATATACAAAATGTGAACAATAGTTATAATAAAATTGTTTCTAGACTAAACCGTCTATACAGTTATAGTTTAGTGAGAAAATCAGTGATATCTCCTTATATCAGTATCAGTGGCTTTATCGCAAAATTTTTATATGGTATGTTTAGTGATACAACTGACCTACACATATGCATCAATAATGTGATAACTTGAACATTTTTAAATCACTGCTCCCAGTGTTATACAGTACCTTTAAAGACCAACCATGTAGGCCTAAATCTATACAAACATGATAATATTACAGCTTTCATGAAAATTTGACAGTAAAATCAGAGTTATGGAAGTTTAAATTTTCACATGTTTTCGCGAAACGTTGATATTAGTAGCAATCACTAATCATATAGATCAAACACGTGCTTCTGACGCCCTACGCTCTAAAGTCTCCCACTGACACCTCTGACCTGCTTAACAATTTTAACTATAAAATTCGAATTCTAAGTTCTTGTTGCTGTTGTTTTTGCACGAAATAAATAGAAAATACCCTGTCTGTGAAAAATTTTCACCGAAAATCGGCTGTAGTTGCTAGATTATTTAACATGAATATTCAATCCAATTGTGCTCTATATCCATCAAACGAAAGGTAAATACAAATATGCAAACAATACATTAATTCAGCAAATCATACAGTTGAACACTAACGAATGAATAGAAATGATGCATACTTTGCAATGCTGGCAAATGGTGAGTTGAACTGAATCTCTAGAGCATAAATTGTGCATACACAGACACACACATATATACACACACACACATACAATACGTAAAGAAAAGCCGGGACTGCCGTGAGCTGATTAATATATCACCATCTCATCTGTCAATGTCTATTGTGCAATTAGTCATATATTGTGGTGAATCAATATCACTACTAGTATTTGGTTATAAAACTGAGAAATTGTTAAAATTCCATAATTTTCTATTTTAAGTCCGATCTTATTGAAGTCTCTGTCATCATGCTTGTTGGATTCACTCTCTAGAGTAAAAAGAGGATTGAATGTGACGTTGAATTGCACTTAAAGCAGATTTGTCTGATCATATCCACTCTCACTGGCAATGACTCAAGTGGACAAGTCATCCTTGCTATGCCGGCTTCCTCGTAATGTATCGTATGCTGCAGTTGTTGAGGATGATTAATTACGTGCATATTATCATTACCATGGCGCAGCGCAAGCCCTGTTTTTCTTCTTTCATTGAAATCAACTTGAGCGTAAATATTACGGTGAATTTCATACAAAATTTGACTTTTGAAGAGAGAGAGAGAGAGAGAGAGAGAGAGTAAATTGCTGGCTAATCGTACATCTAACCTCACCCTCTTTTTCCTCTCTCTCTCTTTCTCTCTTGATTGTTATGATCGATTCAGGCTCACTATTCTTTGCTTTGCTGTGTCATCGTCCCTTACTTTCTTTACGATAACCAAAAATAGCAAAACAGAATAAAACGGGCTCATGTTGCTTAGTGTGTGTGTGTGTGTGTGTGTGTGTGTGTGTGTGTGTGTGTGTGTGTGTGTGTGTGTGTGTGTGTGTCCATATGATATCAAATATTTAAAGGGATGGTAGAGTTTTGGCTGAGATACAGGGATTCGGATTTTGACTTTTTCAGAGATAATTACAAACCACTTATGAAATATAAAAGAGTTCAATTCTAAGAGGAAAACAAAGTTTCTTTGATGAAAATAAGTTTTGAGATGGCTGAAATGTCCAAAACCAAAGTAAAACAAAGTCGTCTTAATAAAAGATGGGTCCCGCCTTTTATTAGGACCTCTTTGTTTTAGGATATCTCAGCCATTTAAAAACCAATTTTATCAAATAAACTTCGAATTCCTCTTAGAATTGTATGCTCTTTTATATTTCATAAGTGTTTTCTAATTATCTCTCACAAAGTTAAATCTGAATCCCCATCTCAACCAAAACTATACAATCCCTTTAAAGTGGTAGGTTCTAAGCCCTATCAGAGCGATGCAAGTCATGATTGTATACAAGGGCACGATGCGATGTCGATACTGAAAATGATTTTGTCCTAATGTTCACCTTTTTTTTGTTGTATAGTTTCATTGTGTTCAGAGAGTCCGACGCTGATATTGAAAAGTTAGGACAAAACCAGTCCTGCCATATATACCTGTGGTGAACATTGGAAACAAATATAATAGAAGATGTATTTCTCGTTTGTTTGTATTTTACAGGCTCGTGAACCAAATTTGTATGGTATAACGCGTATGAAGGCAAAAATCGTGATTCTTCTACACTTCTTCGCATTAGATTTCGAATCGCGATGCGATCGATACTCTTCGCGGCGCCAGGGTGGTCATTGTGCAACGAAATCTATGTCAGGCACCGCGAGCAGAGCAGACGACAGGGCGAGAGAAAAACGCTAGATATCTAATAAAACCAACACTGTAGCTTTCCGGAGAAGGAGGCTGGATCGCTCTTCATTCTCGGTGTCTCTAATTTACGTCAGAGAATGATAAAGGAGTTTGCTTTCTTTGTCCTCGTATCTTCCTTCAAACTTTGATTTTACCCTACTATACCCGCCTGTTTCATTTCACTTACTTTTTTATATCCAATCTAACGTGTGTGTGTGTGTGGGGGGGGGGGGTTGGGGGTTGGGAGGGAAGTTAAAAATGAAATGAATTGACAAATCTTGAGGTACAATGACGTAGGCAGGAGCTGAATATGAAATTAAAAGCAATATTCTCCATTTTCACGGAACTCGAAATCAATCTATTACACCGAGTTGTTGAGACACTATAAAAGAAGTCATTCCCAGTGAAGCAAAAGGAAAAGAAACCCACATGTACAATTTGAGTCTTTGGAACGTATAGTGTAGAAGCTTTCAAACAGTAGAGCTAAGATGTAAATAGCAGAGGTCAGATGTATAAAATAATTCTAGTGAGCTATCTTTGCCACGACAGCGACAAAGATGAATGATGTTTGCTACTGACGCTATACTGTTTGCGCGCATAGAGCTTTACTGCTTCTTCCCTTTTTTGATAAGGCTGTACGTTACTATGGTAACTCCAGCTCATAGCAACTTCATTGTTCAACATATGACGTCTCATTCACCATTTGTTTTGAACCAGTCTAGATTATCACAATAAGTGAAAACATAATTTTCATATGCCTGCATAGTGCATACAGAACTGTTGATCTTTGCTCCAAAATATACACGTTATGTATGAAAAGTGTGTAAAATAACGCTGTAGTAACATAATTTAATTTGCCTCTCTCTAAATTACGTAGATTTAGCTGAGGGACAAATCCCAAATTAGATTGAAAATCTCAATCTGATAGACTTAGAAGTCAGTCTAATTTTTAAGTCTAATTCTGGATTTGTCCGCAACCACAATCTTATAGATTGATTTCCAATCTAAGGAATTTAGAGAGTGGGCAGCGACGAAAATGCGAAAATTTAGCCAAAGAGATCCGCCGGAAGTACTATTGCTACAATCTCAGAGCTATACGCGATCGTGGTTGCTAAGAAATTTTTCATTATCGACAATCTATAATCGATAAATCGGGCCACAGCAATCTAACCACCTATCTTCCGCGCTATGGTGAATCGCCTGCGGCTTGTTGAAAAATACGATTGCTAGGGAACGATCGATCATCACTTAACGATTCTATATACCTACCTGTATTTCTGAAGGGGGGGGGGGGGTGCTTCAGGAATAAAAGTCGTATACATACGACCGAAATTATTTCACACCTTTCATCTCAAAATACTCCAGAACAACTGAGTATCCTGGCAAACTGCGTTAGCCAGACAAGTTTCTTCGTGGACCCTTTTGATGTATTGCAATATGGTGGAAGATGAATTTTGTGCCCTTCCGAGAACTATGTTTTGGCTTTAATTTAACCCACCAGGTTCTGGGGTGTGTATTAGATTGCTGCAGAGATTGTCATCTTTTCCTTGTTAAATTGTCATTAGACTGATCACTTATTGATAAATAAAAAGACATTTCCACAAATGCAGTCTCCAGATGATATAGGGATTGATCCGCGGATCTCTCGTATGGTAGTCAACATGACAAGAGCCACATCCACTAATACCACAAGTAATCCAACATCAGCGTATATAGTGTAGAGCAATTATATCAGCTTGGAATGGGCTTGGATGTTACTATACCACCGACTGAAGACGTGGCATTCAGAGAGCTTCGAAATTTGAGTATTTTGAGGAGATGGCATTGTCGCCCTATATACCTAATTAATTGCAAAATAATGTGATGGCGACCATTTTATCGATTATCGAAATCATTAAATTTTTATCAAAACACAGAAGACTTTTATAAGCTTTCTTTCTTAGCTTTGCTTTTTGTCAAAGAAATTTCCGCCATCCTGATGTGTGTTTCTATCTATTTATTTATCAGAGTCACTGGAATAGCATTTCACTTTAATGTCAAGGAGGCGTTCACACCTACACTATTCTCTCGAGATTCACCCCTCCTCCTCTTCCGTCAAAAAGTGCAAGGCATTCGATAGGCCAGCCACTAAGATTGATCTCCAGTGGAATGTTGTCCGGTCGTCAGTCGGTAATTGAAACGGGCAACACGACACGACCGAGAGCATTCCTACCAACACATAAACCGTTTCTCTTGCGCTCGAGAAGAAATGATATGAAAACAGACGGAATGGAATACACCTCTTGCCCGTCCCACTGACATCATGCACGTATTATGCCCCTCATGAGAAAAATCTGCATCCCTGTTCAACTGTCGACTGATTTGGCTTGAGTCATATCCTCATTGCAGTTTGGTTTTGTCTTGTTTTAAGGGGAGAGGAATGATTCGGAATAGGGTGCTATGGCAAAGATCTAATGAATGCATGTATACCAGACATTGATGCGTGGATAAAACACCCCCCCCCCCCCCAAAAAAAAAAAACACAGCAACAACAACAACAACAAACAAACACCACCAACAAAAGTTACTTCCTGCGGTGATTTGATGGAGAGAGAGGCTATCTTCCCAGCGTCATGAAAATGCATTGTGGACACGTGAAGAGATTCGTAAATGATATTTTATCATATCTGGCATGTAGCTTAGACTATTATTTTGTATGATATTCGCCGTTGTACCTTTAACCACTGACGTAATGTGCAAGCTTTAATAACGACGAAATATGGAAAATCTATATAATTTGTATGCACGTAAAGCCTCGATGTATAGTCCAACTAGCTATTCGGGATGTTCTTTATTGTTTGCTTTCGTGTTGTTGTTGTGGTTTTTTATTGTTGTCTGTTTGTTTTACTTTTTTATCGGTTGTCCCATGCCACCCTGTACACTATTTATTGAAATAATGTTGGGGTACAAAAATGTTGGTGCGTCTACAATGAGCCGTTAAGAATTCAATTACTCGTCCTCATCCAGGCACGGTATCATAATGCATGCTGACAATTATTCTTTCGACAAGGCATTGTGACTTGATTGGATTTTCAGCATCCCACGCCGCGTGACATACTAGTAACGAATCTATCCGAGAGACGAGCTTGGAGCTTGGAGAACGGCGAGACGAGAGTTTCAGCGCGTTCAACCCCCGTCCAAGATCAGTCTCGTTTCAAGCCGCAACGCCACCGCTTTAGATGTTATATGAATCTTCAGACATGAGACTTTGTCAAGAGGCTAGAATGGCCGATGATTAGCGGACACGGAGGGTCCTCGATTTTTATCTTTAATACATCGTGAGATATTAACAGCTGGCCTTTCCAGATATGCTTTTAAGTTGACATGTGTTCTACCAGAATAGCATCTTATCTGATTGAAATACAATCTGTGAATGATACTGGGACCATATTCATGCGTATACGTGCACTTGTGATTAAGTATGTGCATCAACAAGTAAGCTAAGCTCGAATGTATTTACGGAATTCCGGAATTCATCCCTGTTGTATGCAACCTGGTCCGAAGACTGCCTGTGGTACCAGATTATTTGAAGTGAAAACGCTAAATAGTCTTGAATATGAAGTTATTATACCATTTATTCAACTTTGTTTTAATGCCTCCATGTATCACTGTAAAAATAATGTTGAAAATACACTGTAAATGTACGTTATGACCCTGGATGTAATGTTGGCATCATATACTTATTTTCTAGAATGTTAGACATTACACGTAACTCCGATGGAGCGTCCTCCTCCCCCCCCCCACCCCTTATTGTAGCCTCACAAAAAAATGTCCTCAGCATGTGGGGCTTAAAGGGAATATACAGTACTGATTTAGGTAAGGATTCATGTTTTCAACATTCCTAAGTGAGATAATGAAAAGCCTCTTATGAGATATGAAAGAGCATGTAATTTTAAGAAGGATTCAACGTTTATTTGATGAAAATTGGTTTTCAGATGGCTGAGATATCCCAAAAGGTGTTAATAATAAAAGGCGACATGCCCCAACTTTATCATTATCTCTTTGTTTCACCTTGTTTTTGGATATCTCAGCCATTTCAAAA
Source organism: Diadema antillarum (assembly GCF_040938485.1). Lineage (NCBI taxonomy): Eukaryota > Metazoa > Echinodermata > Echinoidea > Diadematoida > Diadematidae > Diadema > Diadema antillarum. The sequence continues at coordinate 1,993,293 of NW_027271003.1, read as the reverse complement.
AAGATTTTCATCGAATAAACTTTTGATTTCCCTTAGAACTGCATGCTCTTTGACATCTCATAGAGTGGTTTCTGAATATCTCACAAAACGTTAAAAGCTAAATCTTCACATCGACCAGAACTGTACATACCCTTTAATATAATTATCATATGAATATTTATCAATTTGCTTATGGAAGATCAGCGTTAGAGCACAAAATCAACGTTTCGATTTATGCTGATGACATTACAGCGCTATAATGAAGCATATAGGTGATATTATTTTAATGTATTGGTGTTTTTGTCCAGTTCATCTACAATTTCACTTTGAATGAGTCAGTATGACATGAGCTATTTTCATCCTCACCACCATGCAACACTTCCAAACAAAATACTTGTGCGTGTGTTGTGTGTTTGTGTTTGTGTCTGTGTATGTGTGCGTGTGTGCGTTTGTGCTTGTGTTGTGTTCGTGTGTGTGTGTATATATATATATATAAGCGCGCGCTTGTGTGAGTGTGTGTGTGTGTGAGGGTGAGTGAGAGGGTGTGTGTGAGGGTGTGCGTGTGTGTGTGTGTGTGTGTGTGTGTGTGTTTGAAAACACAAGACAGACGGAATCGTGGAGTCTGACGGCGACTCACAGGCCAAGGTTCACTACCAGCTTCCTCCAAATGTTACTAATGATGGAAAACAATTTTACACGGATTGTGCTGTTGTCAAGCAAGTACAACATTAACTGAACTGTGACAATTATAATATGAGTTTCATGGTTGAATACAACTCGATAAAATCACACCAAAGAGTTTAAAGGTATTAGCCCACATTTGCAAACCCACGAAAATCAAAACTGCATAAAACAGGTCCAATATGACTTCAAGTACAAGTTATAACAGTAACATACCTCACCTGTTGCTCTTTGTCTATACCATTCGATAAAAGAGAGAAAATCATCGTTTTAAAATCAATTTTCAAACCGGGTCAACCCGACCCAAAATCGAATTACGAGCGCCGGCTAGCTACGTACATGTAACTTACACATGTATCGCATGCATGTAGATACGTACGTGGACCGGAGCTAGCGAGCGTTATACGCATGCATACGGTGCATTTTTATTTATTTTTATGAAAGTAATGGACTAATTGGAACTAAATTCTGCACAGGTGTTACTGCAATCATACCCAAACTCCATGCTAACTATGAGACCAATTGCTGCAGGTTTACAAATGTGGGCTAATATCTTTAACACGAAGTATGCACGACAGCTGGTGAGACTGATAAAGGGAGAAGAAACACTATATGAGACAAAAAATTAAAGGTTTCCCCCTCTACACTTAAAAAGTAATTCATAGGCTTCTCCATTTATCCAGCCCCGTTTTCTTTTTGAATTTGTATGTATGAGTTTGTGTGTCTGCTTGATGAAATTATCGGAGTAAAGTGTGCTAAGGATAGCGCGACTGGACAAGGTAAGGCGAAGTGGCGAAGATGATACCCACATCCCCAACCCGCGTCCGAGGAAGGTCTATAGACAGACTGCTTATAGCTGTCACAACACCTCAAAATAACCGCGCTTCTTCAATCCGTCTCAATTTACAGACAACCTCGACATCGAATACATTCCAGTGCGCCGAGTTCGAGTACAGGACAAATTCAAAGCGCCCAAAGTACATCGAATACAAACCTGTCAGTATGAACAGGGCCCCTGCTCTAAAATCATCTGTAATTGCCGAGGCAATGCAATTGTAATAACCATTTGCATGGCTACTGGCGCTGGATGGAAATACGAAACGGGTGCAAATCTAATTAAGCGGCAACATGTTTCAATTCAAATTGAGCCAGCTTGCCTGCTTGGGATTAAAGTATCGAATTAAAACATGCAGTTAAAAAATAACATATCGATAAACAGGCAAACAGCCTCTGAATAAATTTCTTCTCGTTTTGATCTCAAGGCATCATAGATCCTTTTGCGAAATCGTATTTTCATCTATTTGTTTTTGTGTGTGGAAGAATTGCTATAAGAAATTAGGATGGTCGAAAAAGATCAATTTGCCAGCGCCATTGTGAAACGTGTTTTCAAGCAAATCTTGATTTGAAAGGCTTTATATTATATTTGCTCCGTTGGTTTCTCCCACTGAAATTAGTACGATTTAGTTGATTGCATAGACACTTAAGTTTCCTTTTCGTTCCCCCGAATATGTCATATAGTATATTCAACGTCATATCTACCATACCTTTAGCTTGAGGTTGTAGTTGCTTATAATTTAACAAATCTTATATATTTCGGCCTTGTTTAAACAGTATTGTGTAAATCGTTATATCAGATATGTAACAGACTGCAATGTATTCATTTTGTGGCATGCTTTTGATAAGTGAAAGTGGCAATTCAATTCAGTTACAAAAAAAAACCAACAACGACCGAAGATGACGTCAGTACCAAATACAATGACATGCACATTAGAGACATAAATAGTCAGTTTCCGATTTGTCTTGGAGATAGTTTGACGTACAATTTGACAAGGTTTATGAGTTTCACGTCACGCTATACTTGCAACAGAGGTATTCCAAGCAAGTGCAACCTAAAATGTGGAGGTAGTAGTCCATTCATCCGATCTTCCACGCATAATAGCAACAAAGTTATTTAGTGATATCGTTTGAACGCCCATTAAAAACAAGCAAAGGCCGTTTCAGGCATATCGAGTACAGCAAACGTAATTGATATAAAGTGCAGTGAAGCGGCCATGTTTTCAAACAAACACACGCTCGACCAAATTTCACTTTTATCACGTCTTAAAATATTGTGCCTTGTTCATGTATACTGCACTTTATTAATGCATGATCTGTAACGCATCATCACGACTGTACTCTATATGTACGTTTCGAAGGCGAAGTTCAATCTTCATCACCCAAAATTATGAAAAGCTTATTATTGCAAACTATCGCAAATACGCAAACTGCAACACGAAAGATTTATTGCATCAGTTGGGCCTATACTCAATAGCTGCTCAAGTCAACGCAAAGCATTCTTGTTACATGTGTGTAGTAAAATCTATACCTATATCTAAACAATTGCTAATTGCTAAAAACTTCATTGAGAACAACATACATTGAATACGATACATATTAATGTTACAACGAACAGCAAAAACGATTTATTGCAAAGCAGTCCAATCAAGGTGCAAGATAGCAATACCCGTATATATAGCCCTTGCCACTAAAAGCGGATTTTTTAAGTTGTTGCCTTTGTCATAGTTGTTTTTGCACTGCGCCCAAAGCGGTCAGCTAATCCCTGTACCCACTCTCACAAACTATATTCCACAACTATAATTATGCTTAGAACGCTTGCTCTTAAGTTGAGCGCCGTGTTAATAGACGACTTCCCGATCTTATTATCAACCGCGATGGAAGAGCAATATTACAATCCACGTTCATACATGGTCACAGAACGGTTGAACTTTTAACCGAATCGGACATGAATTAAGAAGGGTAATGACATTATTAAGTTTCACATGCATGTTTTCACAGAAAACAGATCATCAGTGCAACCATGAAACATACAAAATTTGATCTTAAACAGTGGCGATAATTTAAGCTCATTACAAAATTAATTACACTGGTTGGACATCGAAATGTAAAAAAAAAATCCTTGGTTGATCATTATTGAACAATTATACAACCCCTGTCTCCCTTTAAAGTAGGCTTAACAGATGCCAGGTTATTACAAGATTACATTCATTAAAGGGAAGGATGCAACTTCTTTCTGTCTTTTTTTTCAATTCCACGTCGAAAAAGGAAAAAAATTGAATTAAAATATGCTCAAAGTTCAGTATGAGACTAGTTCGGTGATGACGTCATCACCTCCGCTCAGTCGCGTACAATTACTGAGTATGTGATTCCTCTTAAAATATCTGCTTCATATGAATAAATATAAATATATATACATATATACATATATATGTATATATATATTTATTCATTTATATATATATATATATATATATATATATATATATATATATATATCATATCTTTTTGATTGTGCTCGTAGGTCTGATTTCGACGAACTTCCATACCATTCCATTTATTTGATTTTACTCTTTGTCAAAGGGAACATCAGCATGTGTCAGTGAATTTCAGCTAACGGGAAAACAGGTTATTTAGTTTTGAAATTCCAGACCTGTTATTTTCATATTCCGTATAGGTGTGTAATATATTGCGACTCCACGATAGCGCTTACAAATGTGTTTTGCCATAAGATTTAATGTATTCTGAGTAAAAGATTTCGGGGCAGATATACTCAACCCCCCCCCCCCCCCCCCCCACACACACACACACAGTGTATTTTTTTTTCTATCAAAATAATGCAGCATGGTCACTGCGCTATGATTGATAGGGAAAGAAAATAACTTCTGGAATCCAGACAAAAAAAAGGGACTGTCCCTTGTTCCTAGTTGTAGAACAAATCTTGTAATATGCTATGGGCTCATGCAGAGACAATCATCCGCTGTCGCATGCATCCGCCTATTATTACGCTTCTGTCGCTAGGAGCATATTTTGTCCAAGGAGTGACAAGAGTAATTACTTTCATAGCCATAATTTTCCCGATACTCAACAAGGCAGTGAAACATAGAAATAAAAGAGTAGTCATAGCGTAAGATGAAGACGCTACATAGTTGATAAGCTACTTATAGTCATACAGCAGTACGATCACGGTCAGACGCTGATCCAGGGATTTCGTAAAGGGGAGGCGCCTTTACAAAATTAAAGGGGGCGCACGCCCCCCCCCCATTTTTCTTTTTATTTCTTTTGTTTTAACAAAAAATAAAGAGGGGGCGCGAGCCCGGTGCGCCCCCTCTGGATCCGCCACTGACGGTGAATCACGTGCCACTTTCTTTAGAGGGCAGATACTTATATTTTCATGACTGCAATAATAGCATACACAATCGGCTATTTTGAATTTTACTTGAGAGTTTTCTTTCGCTATATTTCTTTTTTTTTTCTAATTGTTGCCTAATAGATCAGTGTTACATTTTCAATACATCCAATGTTGTAACTATCTTTCATTTTAAAAACTAAGAAAATAAGTAATGAACACCCTAACCGATAAGTCCTGGTGAAACGTCGCTGCAGAAATGACCATTTTGTAATGATTTCATTTGAATAATTGGAATGTTATACTATTTAATGTATTTCATCTAACCAGAGAAAGAATAAATGTAATTTGTTATATAAATCAAATCTGCACAAAATCAGAAAGAAAACTCCAAATCTTAACAAATTTGAGAGGGAAACAGAAACAGTATTCTCCTCGCTTATATTGTCAATTTAAGATTAACTTATGAATTTTGTAATTATGATGCTTTGGAAACTTTTGCAACTGAATCAAGCAATCACATAATATGAACTAATCGCGTAATGTTTGCTAGATTCCGAAGGTTCGTTAATCTTAAAACGAAATAAAGGTTCGTTATTCCGAAGGTTCGTTAATGCGACAATGAAAAGAATAAGGTGCGTATACTGCATGAACCTTCGGAATGACGAACCTTTTTTCCCTTTTTCGGCTTTACGAACCTTAGGAATAACGAACCGTAACCGAACAAATCAGGGCAAACATGGAAATTTGGGTTTTGGTTCTGCTTTTGTTTATTTGTTTGTTTTTGTTTTTGTTTTTGTTTTGTGTTTTGAAACAGTAACGATGACGTAGGAACACATGCAATAAAGAGATATAACCAAACAACAAAAATGTGTTTTCTGAACCTTTAGTTTTGGCCAATGTGCCGTTTTCACGGCATGTACAAGTTGATATTGACAGAATAAATAGTGAAATTAAACAAACAGAGTAAGAAGCTTCGTAGAACCGGAACGTAACTCACAGGAGTTTAACGTTTTCGTATACTGTAAAGCAAGATATTTTCGCGGTATGAAATTTTTCGCGGCATGAAATTTTTGCGAATTGTCATACTGCACGCATGCAACAACATCTATCTAATGCAAATTATCTGACATGTCTGAAGTGGATGATGATGATGTCCTCAGTCACCACTCGTAATTTGATCTGTGCCCGAAATAAACACATAATTCATGATTTTTTCGATGGTTTGGCGATTACCGCTTTACCCTCCCCCCCCCCCCCAAAAAAAGGAAGTTCATCGTTACAAGGTACACTAACAAGATTTGACGGGAAATGTTCTGTTTGATTTCATGTCAATTCTGTAATATAAAGGAGGAAATAATAATTGTGGTGGAGATTGTGTGTAATAGGTCAATGGGAGCTGAGACGCGCGTGGCCATAACAGCACTGGTTGTTCTGTTGCATTTAATCATTGTTCGGTAATATCATTTTTATTAAAACACGTTAAACTTAAAACTGTCTTATTTAGGTCTATTTCTGATGAAACCTATACCATTCTGTATATATTTTGATTAAAGGCTCGGTCACAAATGCCTTTACGAACTTCTACGAACGCCGTACGAACGATTTTTACACAATTTCGTAAGATCTTCTTAAGAAGGCCGTACGAAACCAGCGTTCGTAGACCGTTCGTAAGTTCGTAGCCTGGTCGATGGTCTTGTCCAAGATTTATTTTAACTTCGTACGAAACCCTCTCTTCGCAAGGCGGATGTACGAACGTCGTGCGAACATCGTAAGAACTACGCAAGATTTTGCAGAGTCGAGAGACAATTCTAGAAGCCTTAAATTCTTACGATGATTGTAAGAACGCCTTAAGTCGTTCATAGAGGGCCGGCTCTTACGTCTTTCGTAAGAATGCCTTACGAACGGATTTCGTACGGCGTTCTTACGAACAACTCTTCGAGTTTGTAAGGTGTTACTAAGGGACTCGTAAGGCGTAGGTACACAATATTTGTGCAACTGTTGAGTTTTAGGGGTATAAAGCCAAACGTGCGAAGTTCAAATCCTCACTTTGTTCTAGGTGTTCGACCACAAAGCATTTATGTTAAATATGGGACCAAAAGGGAAGGCAATCAAATGGAAAAGAGGGGAGGGGAATAATAGAAAAGAGGGAGATGAGGAGGAAGGAGTGAGAGGGGGAGAGTTGGTGCTACAACAACCTCCTCCTCTACTTGTAGATGCAGCTGCAGTTGTAGTCTCCGTGACACTACTGACATCTTGGAGTATAAAACTTTCAACTTTTACAGAATTTTCGACAGGACACGGCAGCGTCTTTTTAATAACTCGACAAAATATACGAAAATCGTAAATCTTCTTACGAACGACTTGAGAATGCCGTGAGTTGCACGTACGACCATCTTACGACAAAAGGAAATTGTAAGATGGCCGTAAGTTTGACGAAAGAATAACTCAAGGCATTCTTACGAAAAACGTACGAATTCTAGGGCCATAAATCATTTCGTTTCTCTAAAAGGTCTGAAGTTGTTCTTGCGAATTAAACAGCGTTGGTACGAAATTCGTAAGAAGGCCGTATAAGAATCTGTGCCCCATCTACGAATCTCTACGAATCCAGAATTCGTACGAACGCATCGTTCGTACGAACCTTTGTGACCGTAGCTTAACTCTATCAAACCCAAATTAAACATGATATGGACTCGCTCACTATAAGGTCGTATAAGTGTCGCTTGATTAAGACGTATTGGTAGTGAATGTGTGCGTTTCGTTTTTTGTTTTTATGCTGGTTTATTATCTAAAAAGGCGCAGGTGGTAAGCTTTTGTCGGTGCAATACAAGTTTTGAAGTATACTGCGTAAACAAGTAAGTACTCACGATGGTGATAAATGACAAACCATAGAGGACAATTTTTGTTTTGGTTACGATTTATGACTTTGCAGATGACGATTTGGATATTCCCTATCTGTTCCAATCATTACAGCTATTATAACATTGCGTTATACTGCTTTCGGTTAGATAATGACATATGCCATAGATAATTACATGGACATTTGAAATCTTAGATTGTCGATGATATTGATAATGTTTATTTGTTTTTTGTTTGTTTGTTTTGTTGTTGTTGTTGTTGGTTTTTTTGTTTGATTTTTTTTTTTTTTTTTTTTTGGGGGGGGGGTCCATCAATGCTAGTGACAGTGGGAAGATTAGGACTGTGGCTATAGGCCTACATTGGATGGTGTCTTAGACATACAAATCAAAGGTCTTGGGTTCGATTCCCGCGGCCGATACATAAACCTTGACCAGAAATGTTTTACGCACGTATACGCTATAATACCTATTACAGTATGATTAGAGTATGACATTATGTCTCCTCTTGAGCAAGCTGTGGCAACAATGTCTTGTCCGGTATTTTCAGCTGTTAAATCGATAGCGTCGAAACCTGGAGCGTTGTGAAGATTCACTCATAAAGAGGACATCGACTTTGACATCCGTGATCATTCGTAACATTTCACTTTACACGACCACTGAAATTAAGGAGTATGAGGCGCAATGAAGCCTTTCTCCATTTTGTGGAACACGTTGGTTGCGAATCAGGCAGATATTCTTCTGTTTATTCATCATGCCATTGTTTCATTATAAAGCCCTTGCGGAAGGGAGGTTATTGGAGTGTTCTGTTGTCGCTTACATGTGCTTGCTTGTAAGTTCCGGGTGCATGTCTTTTATTCGTCATTCCGTCTGTATGTCCGTCCGTCCGTCCGTCTGTCTGTCTGTCTGTCTATCTGTGCCCGTTTGGCGAGAGGTAGACTTGACGCGCACATCAATACAACTTGTCGCTGTATGCCCCTCCTATGGTCTATTCGCTGATTATGGGCTCTGGTAACATCCCTCGCTATCATTTCCTGGCAACAACAGCTATAGCTATCAACATTCATACACTCTTCAAGAGCGCGTGTATACCATTCATTTGCCGCGTCAGCGCTGCACTTGGTTATTCCGCTCCGTTATGGGCCATCATTATAGTGTTTTGGTATGGAAGAGCGTGGGTGAATGCTTGCTTTTGTGAGCTGTATATAGCTCATAAGTGGCTCTGGAATAAAGGTGTATCATTTCGTCAGTGTGCAGTTACAGCGATCGAGGGCCAACGGCACATATGTCGTATAGATAACAGAACATTATACGCTATCACGACAAACCTGTTCGTATTCGCCCGAGTTTGTTAAGTCTATTTATTATTATCATGTCCATCAAGTATAAATATACAGAGGACTTCTCTATATACGACGCGACCTGGATGGACATGAATCAATGTCCACTCGCGAGGTCATTATTCACCTCATATAATTCCAGTGGTGATGTTCTGTTTTACCGCAACCCGGTAATATAATTTGTATAAATAAATATTGGAAAGGTGTTAGAAAAGTTATTAGTCATGCATGATTACATCATGTTGTTGTTGTTGTTGTTGTTGTTGTTGTTGTTGTTGTTGTTACATAAAAGTACACCGATTTCTATCCCGGTAAAATAAGTACCACAGTAAATCTTGTGTAATAATGTCAGCATTGATAATAGAAGACAAAAAGTAACCAGTACATGGAGGAAGTGTATATGCAGAAGAAACTGCACACCCCCATACTGATAGGTCATGTTTGTTTCTCTGGAAAACGCATATGATCGGACATACATTTTAATACCGAGAAGAATCTGAAAGGATCACATCGTTGCTGTCCCGCCACGCGCTGGCGTATCTGTATAGCCTCTCGTTGCTTTTTATTCGTTGTCGGTCGAACATGTCTATAGATAGCTTTCTGAGTCATTTGCTTTCAGTCTGGTCTTGATCTAAACGAACCAAGGGGAGTCGATTTATGATACATCAGTCTAGATCATCTCCATCACGCATTATAACCCTATGGCCACAGCACGGTGAAGAACAAGTTAATTTGATCGAAATTTTGTACACTCCTTCGTGCTCCTTTGCTATATACATGTATGTGCCGTATCATCAATATCGGTATTGGGAAAGAAAAGAGAAAATGTTGTAATAGAGATTGGATAGACAATACTCTGTAATGGGAAGAAATCCTTAATACCATTTAATCTTAGTATATAAATTCATCCTAACTGACGCGCAAATTTTGGAATTTGAAATACCTCGGGTGCAATTTATGGCAGCAGGCGCGGAAATCCATTAATGATGATATATATTTTTTTAAATTAGACCTACGCAGTTTGCGCCCCCTCACAATCTCCATACACGACTATGGGTACCACACACATGCAGACACATTTACGCACATGGTTCCATACACACACTTTAACAAACAAACACTAACGCAGATATACAGTGTATATGAAAAACAGCGTCATCAAAAAATATTTTTGAAGCTAAATGTGTCCATTAGTATCACGTCCTTGTTTACAACTGCGTAGACAAGAAGAAGAAAAAAATGAAAATGAACTTTGGTTATGATTAATCGACGAAAATACCGCGACATTCCCCAAATGTAATTAGCAATCCATCAAGTCATGATGTTGTCAGATGGTTGTTATTTTGTTGCCGTCAAAAATGCCTATCAGTATCAGTATCATAGGAAAAGTGCGTTCTAAGGTTGCAGGTTTCCTGTATACGCACGTTTCATTTCATTCATTTTCACTTCATCTATGTATTTCCAAATTCTCATTAAAATGCAAAGAACGAAGGTGATAACATAACATTTCATTGGATTACATACAAAAAAAAGAGAGAGGCTACTTCACATTGAGAGAGAGAGAGAGCAAGAAAAATGAAATTCTAAGAGAATATGGATGAATCAGCACACACTGACCTTTCTACGACTGGGCTCCCACTTGAGATTTTACATACATTTTAAAGTACACTTAAAAAGAGAGAAGAAAAAAAAACCCAATAAAACAGGCAAATTATGACAGGAAGATGACAAATACTGCAGACAATAATTACGTATTTTGTTAAAATTCAGCGGAAACTAATCATTTACCAAATATCTTTTATATTTACGCTTAAAGAGATGTTCAATATGACTTCGGTAAATGACGTAAAAAAGGATCAAAGCTACAGAATGATAGTATAGCGGTTTCATCAAAATCACACACGAAACAAATGGAATTCTCAATGTTGCATGTTTTCACGCGGTAACATTATGCAAATTAGAAGTGGTGATAATATCACTAGCTCATAACTCTCCCATTAGTTTTTTTAGGCCCTACTAAATAAAAAAACATGCTTATGAAATTCACCCTTATTGTTGATGATCATCTACAACTAATCCCCATCCCCTAAAAAGTAGATTGTTACAACAAATCAATCAGTGCGATAATCAGTGCGATTGTTGCAAGGTTTACTTACTGACTTCATAGTCAAAAATTGAGAACTATATAACAATAGTAAAGGTTTGTGCGCAGGTCAGAGGTGAAACCAATTAAGTGACGATATCATCACGTCATAATATGATTTGCATTCATTATGATTGCCACCTGAATCGCCATTTTGTTTCTTATAACGTTCTTATCAACATCATGTGTAAATCATAATGTCCTATTTTGACGAAACTTCCACCACACTTTTATATGAGTATACGCTCTCTGTATCCGAGTCTGCTGAGTCAGCTAATGTGTTTTGGGATTGCACTGAAAAAAAAAAATCAAAAAGAAGAACAACTACCTTGCATACATCCACATTGTGTGTGTGTGTGTGTGTGTGTGTGTGTGTGTGTGTGTGTGTGTGTGTGTGTGTGCAATAGTGTGATTTTAAAACAAATATACTCGTGCCTGAAATTCAGCCCAGTATCAGCAACGCCCACTCATGTACACAGTCACACACAATTGTCACATTCGTCATGACTCAGAGACGGGCGACCGTGGAAATAAAGAGGCACAGCCTTCGCAGGGTTCAAGGGGTAGACAATTACATAATAGGGGCTTCCCTTATTCCCCCTGTAGATAAGGGGCCTATATCCCTGTACACTCATTACTGTTGCTCGCAAGCAATGGCAAGAAATGAGCTTGTGTACATAGAAGCAGATCCCGAAAAAATACGTGACCAGCAGTAAAGACAAAAAGAAGTTGCAAATAAACTATAAGAAAAAGAGATTTCCAAATTTACATTAATTGGCAGGACTATTTTTTTTTTCTGACCATGCATTGTACGCAGGAGGAATGAAGATCACCAGTTTGCATGATGTACACGGTGATGTTACTAGTAGACCTAAGCCCTATCGATGTTTCACTCATGATGTTCAGTACAGCGTGTGTATGATTGTAATCCCTATCATACTTATTTGTTTTGGCCCTGCTCGTGATGAGTGGGCGCAATTCTCGCTTGTTTTCAATTGATGTGCCTCCGCAAAATACTACAATGCTTGGCAACGAAATAAAAATAAGCAAAACAATACCAAAGAATTTGGACAATGTGTACAACGCTCCAGTGTTTTCTATACCAAGGAGCTCAAAAGACACAAAGGTATTACTCTTGGATCGACGCTCCGACCGACTTTGACGTTTTCCATCAGTTTAAAACAACATATCCTTGTTGAGAACAAGAGACATAAGAAACACGAGTATGTGAAATTTAATGTTTGTTCGTTTTTGCGTGTGTGTGTGTGTGTGTGTGTGTGTGTGTGTGTGTGAGTGTGTGTGTGTGTGAGTGTGTGTGTGTGTTGGTGTGTTTTAAAGTCATCTAGCTGACAATCTGTTTCCGAAGAGCTTACCTTCTGATTGAGGCTCATCGTAATCCATCATCGCATCGTTAGCAGGATCCACAAACCGACTCTTACATGGCACTACTCAAGGAATTATGCCCAGCGATGAGATGCTATCACAGCAAAAACGTGATTACACAATTAATGATCCTTTATTATGCTCCCGACTCCACATGTAAGCGGAACAAAAGCGATAAATCCCAAGAACACCTGCTTGAGTAGGGAAACTCCCAGACCTCGTTTATTCCTCAAGCTTTGCGAGTCAACATGTGTGTAAATGAAGGAGCTCGCTGTCCGTACATTCCGCGAAGTGCAGCCCCCGATCTCAGTGTAAAGCAGAGTGCGTCCGCGGCGAATTCTGTGATTATGCTGATGATTAAAATAAAGTCACCGCGCGCGGCGCAACTCCATGATCCGCGTGATACATCAAACCGCAATGCAGTTAGTTATTCATCACTTCCCGGCAGATCTCACGACCAAGAAACGTTGAAAACCATCTCGTCCGCCTCCTCGCACGATTCCTGACGTTGGTCGGTCATCTAGTCCAGCTCAACAATAAAATTCACGCGTTCTTCAGTTTCCCGCTGGTTCTCGATATTGCCATTTAAAAGCCAACAATATCTTTCACGTTTACTGACATATTTTTGGCCTTCGATAGAATAATCCTTCTGGACAAATGTACCAACAACAACATCAACAACAACGACAGCATTAGCAGAATATATCAAATTGCACCACATGATCCTTCACAATGTTAATATTTGCTCATTATTATAATGTAGGCCTTTCGGTCGGAGTCTTTGCACGCAATTTCTGCATCACAGCAACACAAAATTTCGCCATAAAAATTCACTGTGTCGAGTAGTCAAGTCGAAAGTAGGACGCCTTACGATTAAAATTGGCACCTCTCACAAAACGGCGGTATCACACACCAACGGACTCGCTGAATGTGTCAATGTGTGACAGTTGTCACTTCCTAATCAGGGGGTGTGCGTCGAAGGCGGCCCTAATGGAATCGAAAAACGAGAAAGCAAACAATAAGAGGCTACCAATAAACAGCGACGTTTGACATGCACAGTGTGAATTATGGTAAACGTCCCCTGGCCGTCCCTCCGCCAAGGGCCACAAGAGTTCGTTCGACACTTCTCAATCCCAAGGCAAGAGATGCCAAGCCAAAATTAGAACGAGTCGTCCCAAGTGTCAGCTGATGACAAGACAGCAGTGCCCCTTGCAAAGGTGCTCTTCACCTCTCACTCATGTCGCTCGTGCACATTGACCGCTATGACTGCCGATTAACCCACTGTCTGTCAACCCCATCGTTAACTGACGTGGTAGGATGTGTCATTGAGTATGATGGGGTTAACGAGGCAGACAATTAATGCGTCACCTCCATGAGTGCGCACTATTATTGACCCCTGCTGCTCATGTTAGGGAGACAGCGAGGTAAGTAGGGGAAACGTACGTTTCCACACAATCTGCACTATACCTATACGTTATTGAGTTGAGAAGCGCTCACGCATGCAACTGCCCGTCACAAGAGATACAATATGATTACATGAAATTTTCCTCGAAACCCTGGACGAGTAAGATCTGTTGTTTCCTTCCTAAAATGATGAAACTGTTGAAAATCAGTGGATAAGAGCGGAATAATCGCTTCCGCATGGAGCTGGAGATGCGCTCGTGCTATCGCTTGTCTCAAAGAATAAAATGATCAACTAGTCAGGAGGGTAGGATAAGTCCAGGTACACATGCATGAATGGATAGCCAAGTACGTGGAACTTCTTAATGAAAGCATTAAGGCTAAATCCCAGAGTTACGCCTATTCTTTCCATTGAATCTCTCTCTATCTCTATTGATATCATGCTTGACAAAAAGTGCACGGGGCGTAACCTTCAATCCTTATAAGGTATCTTTCTGCGTGTGTAAACGTGCACGCTTGTGCGTGAGAACTAAATAAAAAGACAAAGAGAGAAAAGGTTGGGGAAAGAGGTATAAAACATGCAAGCAGGTGGAGGTGGGGTTCGGGAGAAGGAAGAGGAATCAAAGGAAACGGTATTGTGTATAGCTTCGAACCTCACCCCTATTCTGTGACCGTTATGTAACATGAAAATTACGCCTTACCATTCTTCCATGACCGTGGTGACATGAGAGAGTCTGAAAATGTACATGATAACGTATAATAGGCAAACCAGAGAAGATGATCTCTCCAACAGTGCAGGGGGGGGGGGGGGGGGGGCGATGTTTCTCTCCATTATCGAGGTCAAGTGCATTCACTGCTCGGTTCGCGACTCGAACCCGCGTTTCCCGGGTAAAGCACCCTGTCAAACTTAGTGAGATGCCATGGGGGTGCTGTCTAGCGGGATCCCAACTTACGCAGCGCCTACCAGCTAAGGGGAGGTGTCCAGTACATAAATGGCCGAAACACTGGTGATCCCTGGTGTGCTACTGACGACCCAGTGGCATTGGCGGAAGTAACACTTTTCCGTCGTTTATCCTGAGGTACACTTTAGCTTTGAGCAGCGCTCGACATTGGCGACGGCCCGCGGGTCACTAAAAATTGATGTCGGGCCGCAACAAATTTTCAAAACGTTTATATCTTTTGGTGGCCCGATCGGGCAACTAACATTCAAAATGGATTGCTGCTTCTGCTTTGATTTCGGGCCATTACGTTTCCTGTTCGGGCCACCAAAATATCAGATCTAATGACTCTATAATTATTAGTCCGAATGGGCCACTAGCAAAAAAAAGGTTTTAACATAAGGCGTTTTCACATCAGCCCGATTTTTCAAAATAGAGCGCTGTTTTCTGACTTGGGAAATTAACCCGATCATGAAATAGCCCGCTATTTGATAATGTGAATACAAATTAGTGCGCTAATTGATCGAGAAAATTTCTCGAGTCAAACTCGGGAAATTTCCGAAATAGCAGGATAATTAATGCGAACTAGCGCACTATTTGATAATGTTCGGGCTGGTGTGAATAGGAAATGAAATAGCGCGCTAATTTGCGATCGCGAAAAATATCTCGAGCTTGGATTTTTATCGGGCTGATGTGAAAACGCCTATAGTGTCGAGGCTAGCATACTTAATTTCCGTATACTTCATTTCTACGGTGAACATGCAGTCAATATGTGCACGCAGTTCTTTCTGAATACTTCTAATGGAATAGTCATGAGTCACCACAGTCTTGGAATGTACTTTGATATTTTTTCTTTTCCAGACATATTATACATTCTTTGTCTTTGTAATTCATAACTCCAGAGATAGTAATGATAAAATCTTTAGATATACAAAGAGATGCTTGGTGGTACATAACTTCAAAATTGCGTTAAACGAATACATACTACTGAACGTTTTCGACGTGCACTCGTCGGAGTAGAAAACGTTCAGTAGTATGTATTTGTTTAACGCAATAAAATCTTTGCAGTATCTGGAGTGATTGTCTAACACTTGTCTTTCCTGATATGCTACTGCATGTACAATGTTGTAATACAGCATGCCCCCACCCCATGCACCCTCACCCCCCCCCCCAAAAAAAAAAATACAAATGGATTTCCGCATTGATAACTTTCAATATTATCAAATTGTCTGAATGCTATTTCAGGGTCTAAAGATATAACATTTTACCAATATTTTGCAGAAAATTCCATTCAGTTTGGTTCAGTGATCACAGAGAAATGTGGATCGTTGCAAAGCATGTCGTGGGTATGTTTCTTCCAAGTTTAGCATTTTGATGCTCTTGGAACTGCATTTTAGTGTGTGAACACAATGGACAAAATTTAGAGGGAAGGGATTCCTGACATACTCTATAACGATCCTCATTTCTCTTTGACCACTGAAGTAAATCTGATGGAGCTTTCTGTAAGATCTGGGTATTAAGTTATAGTTTCACACCCTGAAATTTTATTTGGATTGATAGTCTATTCTTAAAGTTATAGTTGCGGAGGGTCCCGTTGTATCTTTTTTTTTTTTTTTTGGAAGGGGGGGGGAACACACGGTACTTTACGGAAATGTTTTACTTCTTCCTCTCTCTGTTGAATACTGTGACTTTTAATAAACACTTCGCAATTTTCATGGAAAGATGTCAGTCAAAGGCGTAACTAATAAAATTATCCAGCCCAATTTCATTACAGGTTGCACTGTTGTGTATATGCTACAAGCTTGTGACGCCGCGGCGCATCGCCCGCCAATAACCATGTAATTATCCGTGTCCGAAGGGACGTTTTCATTGCGCGAATGTGCCCAATAATGTTTCGTCAATTTGATATGCCGCCTAAATGTAAATTGATTGCCGCTTGCTCATGTTTTATCCATACAAACGCAATGTCAGTTTATCGCGCTAACAAGTATTGCCCTACCCTAATGGAACATTAGCAAAAAGCAAGTCAGCTTTCGCTAATTGGTTTCGGCAGTCTCTTGAAGTAAGTCGAGGCCATATAATTATTGCTTCGAAGTAACGCCTTGTACAATGCGTTCTTTTCCATGATTCTAGACGGGAATAGTCTGAAACAAAGCGCTTAAGGAGATAGTTGCTAATGTCATGCTTTGTAACTGGCCTGAATATGCATGATAGTATTTCCTGTTTTAAAAATGAATTTGAACATTTACGGTTTCAAGAAACCGCAAAGTACCATTAAAAGAAAAACAAAAACAAAAGTTCAATCAGAATATGAGCAAACTGAACCGGAAAGGCACCTTAAACTTGTAATATCCGATGAGCTCGTATATACACACTTTTTAATATTGGTTGTAACTCGCAACACTCCAATGTCTTTTGCGTCGACTCGCCTTGAGTAATACAGTGCCAGTATATCCAAGTTAACATTGGTAAGCGAGTATCCCCGACTTGAATGAAATTTTGAATAAATTATGTACAAAATGTTTGGGACTACTCTCGCTTTCAGCCGAGGTGTGTAGAATTACGTTAGGTTGCGTTGAGTTGTTCAGGGTCATCTAGAGAGTTCTTCTGTGGGTAGTGCTAACTTCTTGTCAACTCGCCACTACGTGTCGAGTATCATAATCATGCTTGCCTCAAATCGAGACTGCATTTTCGTAGAGTGTGAGAGCTATGATAACAAACAATATCGTGGTGAAGGTGTGAAGCGGTAAATTTGCTCTCTCTTTGTCGTGTGTGTGTGTTTGTGTGTGATTGTGTGCTCGTGTGTGTATGTGCATGCTTAATCAACGCAGTAGGGAGAAGAGCTTCTCAAGAATTTATTCTAATCGTGTAAGAAACTTCCTCCGCCGAGAAAACTTCTTTTCCTCCTACTAAGGAAGTGTTAATGTTAACCGTGTCTGCATTAGAACAACAACAACAACAACAACAAGCATACAAACAAATCGATGTTTATCGACTTCTTAATTGATAGTACAGGTACTTGGAAAAGAAGATGATCTCACGGAAGACAACCATCTTGCCGGATATGACTTGTCAAATCTGAAGAACTGTCGAGTGACAATCGGCCTAGATATCATTTTTGCATCGAGATTATTACGCTCATTAAATCACCTAAACGGAACACAGTCTGCACACAGTGATCCCTGTCCATTACATTTTGGTCAAAGACACAACCATGCGATGGCCATGTAGATAGTGAGCTAGCGATGAGCACACACATCCCCCCCCCCCCCTCACTTAGCCTCTCGTTTCTTCTTTATCATATTTTCCTTCCCCACTCAGTTCCAGTTGGTTGATTTATGAAAGGGACGGTATAGTTTTGGTTGAGATGGGGATTCAGGTTTTAGCTTTTTGTGAGATAATTATAAAACCGCCTATACCAAATATGAAAGACCATATAATTCCAAGAGGTATTAAAAGTTTATCAGATGAAAATTGGTTTTGAAATGGCTGAGATATCCAAAAACAAAGGAAAACAAAATTATTCTGATAAAAGGTGGGACCTACCTTTTATTAGGACCGATTTGTTATATGATATAGTTATTACATTTCATATAAGTGGTTTCTAGTCATCTTGAAAAAAAAAATGAAATCTCAATCCCCATCTCAACCAAAACTATACAATACCATTCCTTTTAAATTGGTACAAATTCAAGTTTCAATGCCAAATTGCCCATCTCTGTGTATGTTTCTTTTGTCTATCTTTTTTTTTTCTGAGGCTGCCTTCATTTATCGAGCACCTGCTTAAGATGTATGATTTTCATGAAAAAATGCAGAAATAAAATCAAATTGAAACTCAAACTCAAACCGAACAACCTGATTACTGGCTGAAGATATCTAACTGCATATTCTGACGAATATAGCTAACAAACGAAAGATATAGGCATGATGGTTTAGTGTATCAGTATCGTTATTGTTAAAGGACAAGTCCACCTTCATATACATGTGGATAGAGTGAATGCAGCGATATTAGTAGAACACATCAGTGAAAGTTTGGCGAAAATCGGACAATCCGTTCAAAAGTTATGAATTTTTACAGTATCTGCGTAGTCACTGCTGGATGAGAAGACTACTATAGTGTATGATGTCATATGCGTACAACCATGTAAAGAAAATAAAAAGAGAATTTCACAAAACTTTACTTTTTGAATTAAGTGCACATTTCTTCGCCTTGTTACTGACATATGTTAAGGGTAATATTATTCCCCCTGCCTTCTGAAAGAGAGAGGTTAAGTGTCCTTTTGTTATGCGAGAAAAGTGAGAATATGTTGAATTTTCTTTATTCTTTTTTTATATCGTTGTACTCATGTGACACCACAAGCTATAGTAGTCTTTTCATCCAGCGGTGATTGAGCAGAAACTTCAAAAATTCATAACTTTTGAAAGGATTGTCCAATTTTCCTCAAACTCTCAATGATGTGCTCTACTAATATTGCTGCATTCACTCAACTCACATGTCTATGAAGGTGAAGTTGTCCTTTAATAAAGTAGGCCTACTTTTATCAATAGTTATAGTGATACTAGTAGTAAGAAAACTGATGATGATGATGATGATGATGATATAACAATCTTATGGTGATAATGATAACGATTATGATAAAATAAAGTGCACGTAACATAAGCATCTGTATAATTTCACAGAATTTAGTGAAAATACATGATTACATTAATTTCAAACAGATGTTAAATGGATTACTGCAAAGCTGAACTTGTAGCCATGAATCGATGTTTACTATAAATTATAGTTAAATGCGCAACCTTCATTGCGCATGGGATGATTTCTAACATATCATCATACTTCGTTTCTTTGTATCATAATCTAGTTCATTCAGTTATCTGTATAGTCTTATTTCATTTTTGGATTCTGTATTCCATTGATTCAGGCAGAAGGGCTGGAACTACCTATGCCATAATGATGTGAAAACAACAGGCACTGTCACCTTTAAAGACACCTATAGTGGTCCGTGTTACGGAATTTCTTGTTACAAATACACTTGCAGATGTGGGTAATTAGACGGCTGAGTGTAACAGCAACATGCCAATCCCAACTCTGTTCTGACAAGATGATTGTGCGCCTCATCACGACGGATAGGAGGCCAAACAAACGAGGGCAAAGTAACGAGGACAGTGTAATCGGGGGAAACGACAATGAGCTATTGCTCGGTGGCGACAGAAATGTCGTGATATCCAAGATCAACCTGTTACCTCACCTCCCTTGATATGATATCCATCTACACAATTTTTTCCAAGTTATATGCATGCATCGTGGGATGACCCCACTATATCGTATACACAAACATACTAAAAGTACGTATGATGAGTACATTGATTAATAGCCACACTCACTGATATACGTATCAACTAATCTCCAATCAAATGTCCCTATCTGCCCCAAGAAAAATGCGATTCTTGGCGTTTCGTGACCAATTTGAAAGATAACAAGAAACGTAATACTGTTCAAGCCTTCACTTTCTCCGAAGCTTTTGGCTATGTTATTTGACGAGAATATTGTTTGATTGTCCCTATAGCCTCCACAACTATGGACTATCCCCTTATACCCATCCCCCTCGCGGCCCCTGCATTGTCGGGTTTGTCTTATTGTGGTTTTGCTGCAAATTGGATGACAAAGTACTCTCTCTCGCTATCGCTCATATTTCAATAAAACCAGAACTACATCTGTCATTTCTGTTTCTGATATTTTGGCTGATCGCAGCAATTGAATCTGTTGTTATTGATGATATTATTTTTTACTCTTTCTTCAGCTTTCGTGCTGCATCTTTGATGGCATTTGATGCTCAAAAGATCTAGGGAAAGAAAGAAATCTTGACGTAAAATAACAGCCCCTTTTTTAGGAATTTATAGCGTACCTGCTGTATGTGATGTACCGAGCTTGCCAAAAGTCATTTCCTTAGCTCCCCCTTTCTGCGTGTCGTGGAGCTATTTATATCCTCCATGGGTTCCGACGTCAATTTTAGGAACCTACTTCTAGCCAATTTCATACAATTTTGTTTGAGCGTTAATTTCGTGACAGACCCGCGCTCTCGATCAAGTCGCCGTGCTTGCTCAGCGGGGGAAGTGCAAATAACAGAGGCCTTACATACACCTAAACGTATATGAGGTCATTGCCTGCCAACAATGTAATTCTGCACCGCCAGGAGCTCAAGCCACGCAAGCATGGCCATTCGTTTGGCACGCAAGGAGTTAAGTACAATGGCTATCAAATGAGCAGTGTTAAGCGCTGCCCATGATAGCGGTATTCTTATTTCCTGTTAACAAATTAGCCTAATTACAGCGGAAATATCAGAATGAAGAGCTCCGATTGTCTTTTGCGTTTTGTGTAATCATTCATGATAAATCTTTGAAGTAAGATGTTGGAGCTCTCTGTCGCAGTTAACCATATTGTTTGGAGCCTCAAACAATAATGGCTTCCACGCCTCAGAGAGGAATACGCTAGCTCATCTCATTATTTCTGCCTGACGTCTGTAAACAAAATAACCCTCGGCAACACTCTTGTCTGCAGCAAACGGCAATTTCGTGAGCCCAAAATATTCTCTTCAGCTACGATAAGGCTGGATTCTGTCACCAATGTAGGCCTTACAGGTCTGATCTATAGAAGTCTTTTCTATCATATCAAAACGATTGGAACAGACCTTTGGCATCCAAGAAAAGTGTAAACGGATTTAAGAAAAGGGAGTACTCGAAATGCGATGCTCCCTTTATGAATCCGTAGATAATTTGAACTGAATTTCTTTGACATTTCGATACTTATGCCATGCATCATCAGAGACATTTGTAGGATGAATGGAAGGAGGTTCCGCAGAGGAGGGCCGACCTTGCCTATCACAACTGATTTAACTCGCTTTCAATCACGACATGACTTAACTTGTCTATCCCACGTGACAAATCTGTTGAAGTCACTTGATTGACTCTTCTTCTTCTTCTTCTTCTTCTTCTTCTTCTTCTTCCTCTTCTTCTTCTTCTTTTTTCTTGTCCAGTCATGATCATGATCGTATAAATATAGACTGCAAGTGCCCATCATTGTATGACATTAGGTTTTCCCGGTCAATTTCATACTTATGTCATTCCAATTCATGAATGTGCATTCAAATTCACGCAGCGCACGCACGCAGAAATATTCGGGCATTCAAATTCAGAATCCGAGCGATCAATTTCATTAATGGAAGTTCTTTTTCGTTTCGTCAAATTAAATTCACGCTTGATAGGCGTTCATTTTCCAAATGCGAGCATTGCATTTCCTACTCGTGCATTCAAATTCACGCGATATCATGTGATAGTCCCGATGAGCTTGTTTGGAGCGTTCAGTTTCATTTTCAGGCGATCAAGGTCCTACTTTCTGTATTCAAATTAGCGAGGAAAATGGAGTAGACTTTTTTTTTAAAGAAAGTAGAAAGGGCATACAATGAGGGCTTGCATATAGTGTAATTATGATTGTTTAAAGGTTCTACATTGTTCTGTGTTCATGCATTCTTTGTTTTTCGTCTCAATAAATTTTAAAATGTAAAGGTCTATTCAGCAGTGCATCTCAACACGACAATCTGATCATATTTCTTGATGATACTGCATACTGACAACGCCCCAACACATAACAACACAATGACAATGCATCAATTTAAAGA
The DNA here is from genome assembly GCF_040938485.1 of Diadema antillarum. NCBI lineage: Eukaryota > Metazoa > Echinodermata > Echinoidea > Diadematoida > Diadematidae > Diadema > Diadema antillarum. The sequence goes on along the minus strand of NW_027271003.1, from coordinate 1,970,714 downwards.
CAAACTGACACACAATGATATCACATAGTCCCAAAAAAGTAAACCAATAAGATAGCAATAAACAACAAACAAGACGTAAGCAATCTTCTCTATTTTGCTCGCCTGTAGGCCTATACAGTGCCTAATGTGCCTGTATATTCCTTCTCATGAAGCCCGAGTTCAAATTTTAGAATGAACAGGTGAACCTATACTGCAAAATAAATAATCTTCGTCATAAATCCCAATATATTCAAAGCTAAATGAAAAAGACACACATACACGACCCAAATTAACTAAATCAGTACTTCAGTTAATTGGAACATGGTTGCCTATTCACGAATTTGAATGACCGACGAAATTCCGTCGCCAGCTTGAAATGAATTTAAATGCTCATTGCTGAAATGCGTGCTCCTCTATTTAATTTGAATGCTCCGATAGTGAATTCGAATGACCGGATTTGAATTTGATTGCTGATTCAGTGCTGCGAGCGTGGAATGCGTGAAATTGAATGCTCGGAATCGGAACTTGAATGACAAAAGTATGATATTGACCGGGAAAACCTATATTAGCAAAGCGCATATTCTCAATCAACCATGCACAGCCTCTGAAGAGAGAAATCATAAATTAATTGGCATCTCACGTTACACAGTTCTAAACTTTTCAAACATAATATGCTTTGATTTCGGAACATCTCTGTGTAAGTATGTGTGTGCGTGCGTGTGTATGTGTATAAATGATCTTGGAGTCACGTAACTGATTATGTTTGTTTCGATTAATTATTGTTGTTTGCATATCGTTTGCGTACATTCCAGATGAATGTCTTGTTATGTAATATGATAGAAATCAAATGAAGTGTATTAAAAGGTAAAAGAAAAAATGTTGTTTGTTTTTTGTTGGCGTTGATTTTCTATAGCTTAAAGAACAATGGGCTAAATTTTGCTTCGTTTCCTGGCGCAAGTTCATAGATATTCTTCATCGTACTGATGTATGATCATTTACGATCAATGAATATAAAACAAGGATACTTCGGAGAGACATGGATATGACCATGTGGGACTGGTCGTATTTTGTTTTCCTTGTACACTGAAAATATCTATTCTGACATTAGACTGCCACTTTTCTTTTCGTCGAAGCCGTAACCACACATAATCATAATCAAGTGATGTTATGATGTCTATTTTTTTATTCTCTGTCTCTCTCTAATGATTGGAAGTGAAAACGGTAATAATTAGACAGGAAGGAAATAGAAAACAAAAAAGGGTGACTTGTCAAAATTATAAGTGGGCCTTCAAGGAAATGACCCTCATCTTAAAACCACAGCGCGCTCTCAGCTATAGAATCTAGGTCATTATAAACTGAAAGATGACCAACGATGACTAATTACGTTTGACTGACTGGTAAATTCCACATTGACGGTAACGATTTGGAGTAAATACATTCCTCTCGGTTGAGCCTCTGGTTCCCATTTCAAAAAAGAAGTGGCCTAAATCGTTTCGTGTTTACTCAAGAACAGGAAATTACATTGACTAGCTGTGGTGACTGAATGCTTAATGTGGTCATTTATAAAAACAGAGCAAGAAAGAAACTAGAAATGTCGCTAAGGCGACTGGTATGCCTCCGCCATAATGCATGATTCTCCTAATAGGTCTATAGTACATGTGGACAATGTGTGATTACATTTTCACAAAATTGGCAAAATATCAAAATGACAAGTTTGTCACAAATGTGTTGAATGTTCACCTTCCTTGACCTAGGTTTAATTGGATGAATAGGACAACATGTATTTGGGGATTTAAGGACTTTAACTTGATTTTGCCCATTCATAAGTTTATGCATTGAGTAATTTTCAAGGTAGTGGAGAAAAAGTGCAATTTCTGTATTGAAAAGTACATTGTTACCATTTTCATCTGGCCTTTGACCCTAAAATTCATAGGATAATCACTGTCAGACAGAACATGCATGAATATGTAGAAAGTTTCAAGATAACTTGAGCCACTTCTGAGATATGGAGGAAAAACTTAGTTCAGCACTTTCCCTTGATCTTTGTCCTTTTGACCTTTGAGGCCAAAAAAAAAAAGGGAAAAAAAAGTTTCCAGAGAATCTCTATTAGGTTATACATGCATACACCAAGTGTTGAAAAAAAATAATCCTGCTGGCATTGAATAAATATGAGGGAAATAGTAAAATGTTGAAGTGTTGCCCTTGACCTTTGACCCCTGACCTTTGACCCCATGAATCCTAAATTCTCTAGATAATCACTGCCAGTCAGTACATTTATACTATGTTCCATGAAGATACCTTGAACAATATCCAAGTTACGAAGAAGAAACTGAAGTTTTAATATTGTTACTTGACCTTTTGACCTTTGACCTTTGACCTCATGACCCCAAACTTTCACCAGAGAATCTTCATTGGGTAATGCATGTATACACTAAGTTTTAAGAAAATATCTTCAGGCATTGCATAGATATGGAGGAAATAGTGAAATTTTACGTATTTGACCTTGACCTTTTGAACTTTGACCTCGACCATGTGCACCCAAAAGTTGATAGGCACAACTTCACCCCCTAATACACACACATGCCAAGTTTCATTAGGATACCTCAAAAGGTTTTTTAGTTATGCTGTCCACAAAATTCATTACGGACGGAAGGACGGACGGACGGAAGGACGGACGGACGGACGGACGGACAACCCAAAAACATAATGCCTCCGGCACCACTTCGTGGCGGAGGCATAGAAAATAGAGAGGAAGAACTAAAAATCGTAATCCAACCCTATCTAACTCTAATATCAATCAAGCCTCCATGACTATTGTATACGTGCTCTTTGAGGGGTACATCTAAAGGCCGTGTCACACCTCTCCGGGCAAGCTACGCGGGCTTGTGGCGAGGAGGTAGTTTCCAGCACGTAGGAGATTTTCCGCGGGCGAACAAGAATGTTTGCAATTTTCGCACTTGTTTCTTACCTACTAGACGCGTGCTACTTAGCTTCTACTTGCGTGCATTCCGTGAGACCTGCGTGAGAGCTTTGAAACTGATCCGTTTTCTGTTACGAGCGACTTATGGGTACTGAGAAGTACCTGCGTTGGAGTTGCCTGCGAGGTGCTGCCGTTAAGGGTCTCCTACTGGTGTTCTGCGTGTACCTCTGCGAGCGAACCCCCACGACTCACTCGGAACAAGTTTTGAGCATGCTCAAGGCCTTGTCATACCGTACCTGAAGGCCGTGTCACACCATTCCGGGCAAGTTACGCGGGCTTGTGGCGAGGAGGTAGTTTCCAGCACGTAGAAGATTTTCAGCGGGCGAACAAAAATGTTTGCAATTTTCATTCATGCCTTGTCATACCGTACGGGGGAAGTTTTGCGGCTTGACATGCGGGGAAACAAATTTACTCCCCGTAGCTCTCCGCAGTTGGTCCGCACATGACAGTACCTAGAGCGTATCTCGCCTGTAGTTGCCCGGAGGTGCTCACGCAAGTCCGATTTAACCGCAACCAAGTTTTGAGCATGACCAAAACTTTTTTTCCGGGTGAGCCGCGGGGATGCCCGGAGAGGTCCACGCAGAACGCCAGTAGGAGGCCCTTAGCGGCAGCACTTCGCAGGCAACTCCCACGCAGGTACTTCGCAGTCCCCGTATGCAGCCAAGATAATGACATTCCGTGGGTCTTTGCCATTCCTTCAGAGGAACTCCTTCACCGAGTTGTCAGCCCCCACGCGACTGGTACAAAGGTCATACAGAATACCCGCAAGTAGAATTAAAACGCGTCCAGCAAGTAAGACACGTGCACTGACTCGCCCAAATCCTTGTTCGCCCTCAGAAATTGCCGGTATGCTGGAAAATCCCTCCACGCAACAGGCCTGCGTAGCTTGCCCGGAAAAGTGTGACAGGGCCTAAACATGGTTGCGGGTAAAAAGATTTCCGTGCACACCTCCGGGTGACTACGGGTGAGATACGTGCAATGTACTGTCATGTGCGGCTCATTCCGGGGACCTCCGGGTAGTAAAAATTGTTCTTTGCAAGTCGCACGCAAGGCTTGCCCGGAAATGTGTGACACGGCCTTTAGATGCCTTTATCCATTATATAAAACTATAAAGTTTGCATATGCCTCATTTGACTTTGCATAACGTCCCTTTGAACGAAACAAACAACAGTCGGATATGTAAAAAAAAAGATATCGTTCAAATTGAGGCTTTAGACTTGACGTCTAAGACCATTAGCTCCTCTTCAAATTCTTGAGCAATCGATTCGGAGCAATAATCATTAAGGGTTCCATGCATAACGACATTATATGTTTATATGCCTAAACGAACAGGGCTCCTGCCACACTCATTAGTGTCAAACAAGATTAACTAACTTGAGTCCTGCGGAAATAAACAATATCACATCAACATTTTGCTAAAACGGAACCAAGGCTATTTGTGACAATAGCAATGGTGTGTGCAGCATTGGGTGAGTGCCTTATCGGTCTATTTTCCATGCTATTACCATTAATGCGTATTAGGGTAAAAATCCAGATGGGATTTCCCCCACTTATATTGAATATGCACAAATGTCAAAAGTGATCATCGGGTGCTCTTCCAACGTAGGTCATTAATTGGTCGCTGAAAGAAGGATCGGGGACAAGAAAGCGAAAGAGAGAGAGAGAGAGACAGAGAGACAGACGATTCATACAAAGACATGATGAAGATCTTGTAGATAGATATCAAACTGACTATGTGTATAGAAAAAAAAAATGTAAAGAATTAATGACCGATGATTTGATTCGTACATGCTGTCATTGTAATTTCTACCGGTATAAAAAGATACAGTAGCTGCCAGATGAACTATTCATACGACAAGTCTATAATTTTTTATCAGGTGTCATGTTCATAGGAGATAGTCGAATGTGTATGGCACACAGAAACATGGGGTCCGTTTCTTGAAAGTCTTTTAAGAGACTTTTTGCTCATAAGACACACTTTTTTTTAATGAGAGACTTCATGAAATGGACTTTACTTCTCTCTGAAAGTCTCTCATAGCTACATAATCACGCGCGACTTTGGCCAGTCTGAGGTTTATGTAAAGACTTTTATGCGATGACTTCATGAACCGGACCCATGGACTTGGTTACACTAACATAATTACATGTACACTGCATCCACAAAGATTACAATCTGGTTGCACAAGATGAATATGACAAATGACTAGACAAACTGTATATATTGCAATGATGCATAAATATTGCTACATATATTAAATTATGCATGGATGATTATTCACCCTCTCTTCTCTCTCCTACACACACGCACACACACACGCACACACACACACACACACACACACACACCCACACACCCACACACACACACACACACACACACCCACACACACACACACACACACACACACACATATATAAATTTTGGGAGTTGGGAAGGTTCAAATGATATTTCTCCAATCTATTGCTTTGCCTAAACGAAAAGCCTATTTTTGGGAAAAAATGATCTGATGATTTCATAGTTGTGATGTCGCATCACGAAAGAAAAAGCGTATTATTATAGACATTTAGTACGTTTTTTTCTCGCGTTGATCCACCGGTCCACTAGGCATGCTAGGTGAGAACTGCAGTTAGGGAACTTCATATGAAATATGAATTTCTCCGTCACTTTGCCTCCGTATACCGTCAATTCATTATAAATGTAGGCCTAGATACTATTTCCTGCCCAATGCTCCTTGTGAACTTCTCTCGGGAATCGTCGGGTACGGGACGATAAATCACCGATGATACTCTGTGTTTACTCTCTCCCATCACTCTAAATGGAACACAACTAGAGGCTTTTGGCGCGTATTTCAAGATAAAACATTAATGCTGTATTATGCCTTGCGATGCCTTTATTGTGTCTGCCTGTTCCTTTACAGAATCTGCATAATCTAAAATTTGCAATTTTTCCTGTTTCATGTGCAGGATATTGGCAATGGAATGCCTTAGAATAAGATATTAATCATACGTTTGTTTGAGATCATTAGTCGACGTACTGACATGAGCAATATCATCACCATTTTTATCAAATCGTAATAAGCAGTTCCTGGTCTTTAACACTTAGATACAAAAATGTTCCATCAATGATTAGGCAAAGCATGATTTTTATGAAAAGGGCTTCAGGCGCAGTTCAAGACGGAATATCGACAGCGATGCATCCATGGAATTCGATTTTGGGAGAAATTCGCTACTGTTAAAATCTTTATCTTTACTTAAAAAACAACATTTAGGAAATGTACATTTAACAAATATGTGTAAATCATTTGAGTATTTGAGGCATTGTATGCATAATGTTGTATTGTAACGTCTTCCGTTAAGTTTATGTGTGCGGTGTTTACACTTCTTTAACTATCAATATATTTTTTTAATTCTGTTTTATGTAATTGCAAGAGGTATAGTTTTTTGTGTGTTTTTTGACGGGTCGGCCTAACTATACGAATGGTTACCATTCCTTTTTGGCTGCTTCCCCATGGTAATATAACAATGTTTTATGCAAATTTTTATTCACAATATTTTACTAGGCATTCATATTTTTGTATGATGCATTTCATTATGTTTTTATTCCTATTTGACATAACTTTTATGCTGAGAAAATAAACTGAATTGAATTGAATTGGATTGAATAATTTTCTGCTCCATCCGATTTTGATGAGAACGTCGCCAATTAATTACTTAACTTTCATTTGGTTTATTCATAATACCATCTTTTCACTAGGATCAATTGTAGACGAATCTGTTGCACATGCAAAGGAAACTAGTGAATTAAAGTAAAGAGGTAAATTGCCAACATATTGAACATGGTTACTTAATTGTAATGCTCATTCTTCAATGTAGCAGTGTGTGACATTTTGTTTTCAACTGAAAGCGTTGTCGACAAGTCTGTGTGGTCAGCCATTCTTAAAGTATCTTTAATTTATCGGGCCAGAAATATTACTTCAATCTCGCTGAGACTACTTTAAGCTCACTAGTCTCTGTCTTGAACCCGTGCCCGCTCATGCTTCCAGTACAAACGCTACCCTGGTTTGCTGGCCGCGAGTCTCGATTTTTCGCAATTTATGCTCAGCGAGCTGTCTTGGCCAAAACTGCAGATGTGCGGGATAGAAGTGAGGTTCGTGCCTCTACTATAATCTTTGGTTGAATGTGGCTCGCGGCATACATGCGTGGCTTGAATTTATCCAGGCCTGCCAGAATGTCAGAGTAGACTTCACATTACTCTAGTGATTACATTCCAAATGAGCCCGAGGCACATGTGGTCGACAACAAGAAAGTTGCGCTAGAGCGGTTACTCCTTGTTTTCAGAAGGAAAAAGGTGAGGCTTGAGGAAGAAAAACGTATATGTAATGCGCAGTGTAAAACACTCAAGAGTCTGCAGTGCGCGAACGTTTTTATTGTTCGTGTATGTGCTCGTTTGGTCGTTTGCTTTCATAATAGCCGGGTTCACACGTACACCAATATTATGACGGCTCGATTTTGTTTTTTGAATACTGTCCACTTCATTTGTTTATTCGAGATACTTCAGAAATAGTCAGTCTGACGGCCTGTGTACAAATTTAACAAAGAAGCAATTTACACGAGACACCTGTTTTCTCACCTGCATGTCAAACAATAACGCCATTGTAAAAAAACAAACAAACTAAAAGCAACAGAAAACGAGGGGCGGAATCGCATACCTACCTGATAGCAGACGGTTCAACGAATTAACAAATATCATGTGCACTGTCTCCTGGATTTCTTAATACATTTCACGTCGCTACTTCTGTGTATGTATTCAACATGATTATACTTGATCTCATCAGCAGTGTTCTATAGCTGTATCGCGGGAAATAAGACGAATATAATTAGGTTTTGAAAATCGAAATTGTGCAGGCACGCCTACACTGCCTGTGTAGTAGGCCTTTCACAATTACATAACGTTGACAATAAAAGAAAGGATGAAGGCACATTAGAGAACATTGTCATATTGAATGTAAAACTTGAAACAAACGCTTTATTAAAGTGAAACTCAAGTGGAACTTGTCAGTTAAATCAAATAAACTATAATCAACAGAGACGCCAATTGCATTATATGCATAAATGTCTTTGCCTGATATACAGTAGGTGAGTTGTATTCCGCCCCTCGTTTCTTTTTTTTTCTTTGATTGTTTGCTTTTTTTTGGGGGGGGGGACAATGGCGTCATTGTTTGACATTCAGGTGAGAAAACAGGTGTCTCGTGTAAATTACCTCTTTGTTGAATTTGTACACAGACAATTGTAATGTTGACGGTGGAGGACAATACTTGGAGAAGAGAAATGAATGTTAACTGAGCAATATGCGACTTCATGTTCAACTGACAGTGGTCATGTCAAGTGAAGGGAATCGTAATAGAGTTCCATTAAAATCAGGCGAGAAATAAGGAAGATAATCAATCTATAATTTTCACATTTCTCCTGCAGCAGCGATATTTTTCGCATCTATAATAAAATTTGGATTATACGTTTCAATTAAATCAATCTTTAATTCCGAGTCAATGTATACACATAATCATGATACATGTGAATATGAGCAAGTTATAAAACAATGAAAACATTGAAGAAACAAGGCGAGATAAAAAAAGAAGGGGAAACAGATAGCATAGGTATATAAAGACGAACAGTTAGCATCATAGTTCTGTGTGTGTAGTTGAAAAGGTTGATCGAAGGATCACACATTTTAGACTTTTTGCAACAGCACTCCTACACGAAAATAGATTTCTCTTGTCTTTGCATGAGTCAAATTCCAAAATTGATATCTGGAACTGATCGGGAAAAAAAAGATACAGCTGCGCAACATATGCTGATAAACGTAGTTTTTAAGTGCTTTGTAATTTCCTACAAGATGTATACGCTTTTAGTCCCTCTGTGGCTAAAATTATCAAGGCTTATAAAAACAAATTGTTCAAAATAACGGGTAAAGAAAACAAGACCCATGTAGGCAAAAGGTCGTATAAGGTTATATACCCAGAATAGTTCACTCATTCTGTCACATGCTGTAGGAAGTGCATTCAGGGTATCATTAACGAATGCAATGAAAAACTAAAGACAAAATGTTCTCTCGTTCATAGCCCTCTTCTCATAATGATGTGCAAAACTGGAAAATAAGAGAAAACAAGACCACCGAAGAAATACATTTTTGGGACGCCCTATAAAACAGGAGGAATTTAAAGATCAAGAAAGCAACAAGATTAGTTACTAAGCGCTAGGATTTGTTTGCTCAAAAGGGAGAGCAGCAGAAGAAGAGGAGGAGGAGGATGCGCAGGAGGAGCAGGGAGAAGAATAAATGTGACGTTTCCCAATTAAGAGTACAGGTATGTTAAAAAAATGAATGACTTTGAAAATAGAGTCTACCTTTCAATGAATATAGGTTGTCTACGTACTCGATTCTGTCGCTTTATACTTTCTTCATTGTAATATACAGACCAGGCTTTGACAATCACGAGCTATCATACAAGATATCACAATAAGAAGCTTATAGTCGTAAAAGTTTCTTGGTCTGTGTCAAAATTTATCTAAAATTTCCTATTACATTGGTCCCTTTTCGCCACTGTCTCGACACTGCGATATCACACCCATTGCATCACACATTATTCATTGTTATTGGTCTACCGTGTCGGAGTGGTTGGCTACCTCGAGGAAATTAAAATCAAGGGGGAGAAGTTACAGGGTTCAGTGTTTTCCCCCTTCCTTTATGATTTTTTTTTTGTTATGCGTTCATTTGCTCTTTTTCTAATTGCGACAAAAAGATGGAAAATAGAAACCAGATCACTATGCTGCTACGGGCTACTACTACTACTACTATTACTACTACTATTACCACTACTACGACGACGATGACGACGACTATACTACTATTACTACTACCCATACTACTACTACTACTACTACTACTACCACCACCACCACTATTACTATCTCTAAAAAAAAATCGAGTGAAAATTTTCACTCTTGAAGGAGTGAATACAAAAAAGAGTGAATTTAGAGTGAAACTGGAGTGAATTTCGAGTGAAAATGTTCATTTTCACTCTTTTTAGAGTGACGTCAGGTATCACTCCAAAATCTTCGAGTGATCCCTGAGGTCACTCCCAAATTAGTGAAAATGAACGTTTTCACTCGAAATTCACTCGAAATTCACTCCAATTTCACTCTTTTTTTGTATGCACTCCTTCAAGAGTGAATATTTTCACTCGATTTTTTTTTAGAGAGACTACCACCACCACCACCACCACCACTACTACTACTACTACTACTACTAGGTTTTCCCATCCATTTTCGCACTTTTGTCATTCAATTTCAAAAATTTATTATTCAATTTCGTCCCGAGAAGCAGGTGGAACGCAAATCCTAACTTCAATTTCGTCAATTGTCATTGTAATTCGTTTTTCGTCAAACATTTTCGAAGACATAGCATTCAGAATTGTCAATTTTCATTCAAATTCGTCCCTCCCGCTCACGGATCGCAGAATGTGAAGATAAAATTCGTCTTTGTTCACACAATTTCATGGATTTTTCATTCAAATTATAATAGTCAGATGTTGCCGATTCTTTATTTTGATGGTGAACCAACCTTAAGCCGACATATTTTTACTTTCTCTCGTAAATTGTATCGTTACACATTATTCCCTAACCATTTGCTTTAACAATACACACGAAAAACAAGACTGCCAACCAAAATTGATTGAAGGATAAACGACAGTCAAGGTCATAACCCAGGACAGTATGTCAGTGTCACATTTTGAACTTTAACTCGTAATGTTCAGGTTTTCGCATCATAATGCATAGAGCAAACTTTAAATTTTGTACCCTGGAAAACAGCAAAAATAATTATGTTATCCATTCTTTGACATTAAACAGGCGACAATTCTACACTTAAATTTTGTCTTTAATCATGTTTGCCTAGAAATCGTTTGTCCGTGTTTTCGTTTGCAAGACGGTACGTCTGTTTGTATCAGTGTGTAGTCGGATTGCTTGTGTGTGTGTGTCTGTATCTGTGGTTCCGTGTGTGTGTGTGTGTGTTGGGGGGGGGGGGGCACTTGTGTGTGTAGTTTAACTCCTGAATGTAAAATGTGAACGGTTACAGAAAAAAACAAACAATACATGAATGACTGGAAAATCACACCGGGTAGATATATGAGACGAATATGAATGAAAAATTAACGAAAATGATTGACAAAAGACGAAATCGATCCTGCTGTTTTGAGTGCTGCGAGTGAGACTGACGAATTTGAACTGTAAATGAAGAAAATGTATGCCAAATGACTAAATTGAATGGACTTTATTCGAAAATGAACGACGAAAGACGAATTTGAAAGTAAGATTGGCCTACTCCCGACATTCCACGACGAAATTGAAGTAAAAATTTGTGAAATTGAATGAAAAAAGTTTGAAAAGGAATGGGAAAACCTATACTACTACTACTACTACTACTACTACTACTACTACTACTACTACTACTACTACTACTATAGATACTACTACTACTATTAGATACTACTACTACTTTATACTAGTCCTCTTCCTACTACTTCTATTTGAGACAGAGCATAACATTTTCCGCAAACCGTCACGCAAACAAGCGATCCGAACTCTGCATGGAGACTGCCGACGATGGAATAGTGACGTATCATACAACTTTGCTGGATCGATAGAGCAATCCGTCTCATCTATTAAATAGATTGTGGGCTGACCTTTCAACAACGTAGCTACCGTCCGTCTGCGGCAGGTGTAGCGACAAAAATATAATGGGTCTAAAACGGCACAAGTATTCATAGGAAGGCGCCGAGCAGCTGCCTTATACCGAAAATTACTCGCAGCTCGGTGAGGAGCTGTGAGAAGTTATCGCCTACTGCGCTTTTTCATATACCTTTGATGTAAACAAGCCATTGAAGAAAACATAACCGTTTGTTCGGATATGTGGATAATAATTATTACGCCACTGTGCAATACTGTTCTCTCGTGGTAATGCCATATTTTAACGCGCTGTTTGGATGATGAAGATGATGATGATGTTGGGTAAGATGATGATTGCCGTGGTAACGGTGATGAATGATGATGATTATCATTTCATAATTAGGCATATTATCAACTGTTGTCACGATTAGAATTTTCTTATTCATCACCATCGTTATCATGGTCAGAAACATCATCATCGTTACGCCACCAATATCGTCAGAGCACTATAACACAAGTCTCAAAATGTAAATTGAATTGGAACATCAAGCGTATTAAAGCCAGCCACTTTACAGAATCCGGGTACTAAAATCATTGAACACACTCATAATAACTTCATTCATTCTTAAATCTTGGCTGATTTACACTGAACAACAACAACAACAACAACAACAACAACAACAACAACAACAACAACAACAACAACAACAACAGCAGCAGCAGCAGCAGCAGCAGCAGGAACGACACACACACACACACATACACAAGTTCTCCATTACATACACACGCGCAAGGGAAACAACCCTGGGCAGACGTTTCATTATACAATCATCAATGAAAAATGGAGGGGGAAATGCTCCGAGTCTGACCTCGTTTCTTTGAGTTCTTCCTCGGCATCTTGACGATGGCAGCTCCTCGAGCCAGGAGATGATATACCCGAAGATGAAGAGCTCAGTGCGATGGCGTCCTTTATTCTGATGTCAAAGCGAAGGGACGCATCTTACCCCGATGTTCGTATAATCCACAGATCCTTTTCTCTCCTATCGAGGTGATGAGGCAGCTTTGTCATTGATTTTTTTCCTTGGAAGTCGTGAATATGCACAGTTAGCTGGCGTCGTTTTGTTTTACTGTTTTTGATTTTCTTTTTGTTTTTCTTTTAAGTTGATATTGTTTATTTTTAGTGTGAATATGACGTTGGATGTTGTGATTACTTGATACTTGATAGGATGTGATGGTGTTAGGGGGATGTGTTGCTGTCTGTGGCAAAAGAGACGGAGCATTGATTAGCTTTGTTTCCATGGGAAGTGAAAATGCGGTGCTAGCTAGCTCGCAAGGCCAACTGCACGTGGTATGCGCGAACGCGTGAAACGTAACAATACATTGCAATACGTGACGTCACAATCTACTCTCCGCGCAGTCACACACGATAATGAGTAAGGGTGCCATGGAATGATACTAGTAGTCAAAAACTGTCTATTACTGTCGGGAGTCTAATAAAATATACCACGGCGGCCTACGCTTTGAAGGCAGTACTCACCCGGACTACTCATGAGCAGGCTGGGCTGATAGTCAATAATTCATGAACTTTGTATGCCACCAACATTTCACCTGGTTACTAATGTTACTTGGCACTGATGGAATTTCACTTCGACAGCCCGTAAATATCCCAGACTGACAGACCGTTCTTTTCCCCCCGAGATGATCACACAGATACCTCCATATGTCTTCATTAGCATTTTCTTTCTTTGCCATATGACCAAGAAGACTTTCAGAGAGAAACACGAAAAGTATACAGGGAGACAAAGAAATCAAAGTTCTCAAACGAGAACTTACCTGGTTCGAAGTTTGAGCATCATTTTATGATGTAACGGAGAATCTAGAGTTTATGTGAGATCCGAGCTGCGCCTGCGCCAGTCATTTTTGAAAGCGAGACCTGTGCCCTGTTGCATAAAACCCTTACCGCTGGACTTACCGCTCCTTTCTGGCGGTAAGTCTTCAAATTAGCGGTAAATTTTATAATCCTTGATGCTGATTGGCTGTGACGCCTAATTTTGACGGTAGTTACCATTGAAATTCAATGGTAAGTTTTATGCAACGGGCCCCAGAGTGAACCTGCATCTATCGAGCGGTTTTCCATGTACATTAACAAATATAAAGTACACGTAAAACTTTCAACGTAATAGTTTTGAATATTGTATGAAGTAAGGGTAGAAGAGGTAGAGCAATTAAGACCCTCCAAAAGCTCAATGACTGGGGCATGCGCAGCTTGGATCTCACCGAAGCTCGTAACTCGCAGTTACGAAATAAGATGTAGAAAGGCAGATAGATAGTTAGATAAAGAGAAAGAGAGAAAAAAGAATATATATATATATATATATATATATATATATTGCGACAAAGAGGAAAGGAAGAGCCAAAACATTATATAGACCATACTATACAGAGCAAACTATAAACGTCTCCATGCACTACAGTTTCAACGCATAAAATACGGCATATTCATTACATTCACTGCAGACGACTAATTAATCGATATGCGATACTATAGATGCTTCCGTTTTCAATTTATCAGTGATAAGTTTAATCAAAAGCGACAGTACAGAATCGAACAGTCAAATCGGTACAAATACGCCTCCCTTTAATCTACAAAGGCACACACAATATAATACTCGTAATATTTCATATTCAATGCTGCATAGATGAAAACAGATTTCTATATACTATCTCAGAATGGCTAAGATTCAGGTATACCTACAAGCACATCAATCCATTCAAACAAAACAAGAATTTCAACGAAAGTAATGTGATAAATCTATAAAAAAAAACAAAAAAAAAAAACCCCGTAGGTACTACTACATTCTGGTTATCTTGTTCACACTAGACAGGGTCGAGTTTGTTGGGGTTTTGTTTTGTTTTGTTTTGTTTTGGGTTTTTTTTTTTGTGTTACAAACCCGCATCTTACTATGATTACGTATGTTAATTGTAATGTCTGCCTACATGATACCAGGTGTTTATTTATTTACTTTTTTTTTGGTGGGGCTAGAAATGATTGAACGAAGACTACTGAACCATGAAGCTACAATTGTAGCTTCATGACTGAACCATGCCAAGTACATGAACTCAAGTAGTTTAAAACACGAGTGGTGTCCCTGCTCCCCTCCCCACCCCCATACAATGTAGTAAGATTTTGCTGGAAATGAAATTATGATTACGAATATTTCATTGGATAGTTCTATGGATATAACAAGGTAGCAACCCTCATCTATTAAAGGACTAACAACTTTGAAATAATTACATGTACCACCATGGAACAAATACCACGTTAGGATATTGTTGCAGCCATTTTAGTCCCAACTGGCATATGCAGATGGAAATTCATATGAAAATATTAAAACAAAGTAAATACAACAAAATGAACCACTAACTTCATGCTACAAGAGAAAATTCATATCGGACTCGCTGTGTGTTGATTCCTATTATCAAGGTAAATTGACTTTTCACACGGTTAAAACCAAACAACAACAAAACAGATGCCACTTTTTTGCAGTTATAATGGTGGGTAAGCACAACATAGATGGACACTACATGAAATATATCAACAAAACTTGTACAATAGAATGCATATTATCAAACCACTAAGTGTCATGCCTCTGTGTTTCAAATAACATTGCATTGTATGCTCTTATGTTTGTCGGTGGGGTTGACTTAAAACCAAAATGATATCTTTTTACACTCCTATAGTGCACGTTAGGGGTGTGAGGGTACTTGCAGAAAAAAAAAGTCTTTAAAAATCTTAAACTTCAGGGGGAAAAGTCGTAAGTGTTTTAGACTGTTAAAATTTCAATGCATATGAACTACAAAGAGTCTGATAAATGTTTTTTTTTTTTTGCAGAGTAAAAAAGCCTGCAAACGGATTAAACTCTGGACTCTCACATCCCTGGCACACCTGCATACTATTAAAGTAAGTAGACATCGAAGGGCAAAAATGAATGTAAAACAAACCCACCACTCTTATAGTCGTGGCACACAGCACAACAAATAAAATCATTTCAAGAACCATACATATGGGCACTAAATCATTGAATCATCCAAATGGAAAAAAAAATCTTGAAGTGATTACAAAGTGATTTTACCCTGCCTTATCACAACAATAAATTGCAGCACTTTGTAATATTTTGGTACAGATTAAAAATTCATCAGACGATATATACACTATCCTTTTAACTATAATGATTTTGTAATACCTCCATGAAATTGTACTGACATACATTAATAAATAATGGACGACTACATATGGTGACATATACACACATGTAGAAATAATTTATAGAAATGAAATAGCAATTAAACTGACAATAGCAAACATCAATTAACTTTGATATAAACAAATTTGCATATCATTATATTCTTTGCATTATACTCGCATCTACATTCTATAAACATTGAATGCCTAATCATTGCCTGATAAGAATGACACTGTACCTACAATAGGAAAGGACTTGGATGAGGAGAAAAAGTTTGCCAACTATCGCTGCATCTTGTATTCACAGCAAGCCCCCCAAAACACTCGAGGGATCTATTCCTAGCTATGGCTGTACTACACGTCACGTCAAGCACACTCCACAAACTAAAATGTCCAATTCTTGAGAGAGAGAGAGGCACGTGAGGGGTCACCTGATACATACACCGCCTGTGACCCACAATGACAAAAAGCACAACATCTTGTGTATATCTGCACATTTTTTCTATTGTTACATATAAACTAGTATATACAATTTATACAAATTTTATGAATACACGTAATCCTGTTATTTCAATTTGACCTCTATCGCTTGAATGTGACCTACAGGAGGTATTTCCAAGAACTGGAAACAAAAGACAACAGACTTGTTGGTGAATGAGCACAGATCACGAAGCAGTATTACAGTAAGTTCTGTAAGAGTAATTAATTCTCATAAATGCACTAGTACATAGTAAAATTGGTAACTCATTAAAACTGGATATGATACGTTTTGATCAATTGCTCATATATGCTATAATATCTCATATCTCTTAAATTTCACAGAAAAGTCGGTCAAATAACATGTAGTATTTTCTCACATGCATATCATTTTAGGCAAAATGGTTGAAAGGAGAATCATTTGAAATCAAGAGCATTTCTTGTAAGGCATTTTGCTCTGTGTCTGATACAGTTTAGCTCACACTTTCAACAAATTCAGTTAAGAGTAAATGAAACTTATCCTCCCCCTACCCCCCCCCCCCAAATAAGAGGTAAAAACAATCAAATTCTGAGCATGAACTTATTCATTCATTAAAGTATATCAAAGCCCATACAAACGAAGCCTTTGTTGAGGTAAATTGAAAATAAAAATACTCCTTATAGTTAACAGCTATCTTTCAGCCAAAAAAGACAACAAATAAACAAACAAACAATGCTGCCTGCATCTTTTGCAGATCAGAAGCACATTCCAAGGAAGAACTGGGGCAAATAAAGTCAGTCCAAATACCAAGCAGTTGTCCATTAAAAAAAAAAAAAAAAAAAAATCTAACCTGAGTGAAAATTAATGCTGTTTTTTTTTAATAACAAAAACAAATGGAGAAGTCCCTGAATGACATTTTTTTTTTTTGGTCTACTTGATATCATGCTTGAATGGTTTGATCAAAAGATGTGTCCTTTAGACAAAGTGCCGGTTACAATTACGCAGTTAAAAAGAAAAACCCAAACAAACAAGCAAACACATATCTTCTTCTACTGGAATAACACACTTAATTTGTTTCATTTAAAACCTCTTGTCATTTGTTTGCTTTGTTCACTGTGGCTTTGTTCCTCTGTTGTCCAGTGCTACACCATTAGGATTAATTTGTTCCATTCGTTACATGGAGGTATGTTATAATACTGTTAATTCTGTTTTGCTCATGTAACGACTTATTAAATGCACTTTATATGGGAAAACAAGCTGCAAATATGCTTGCATATTATCGCTCAGGAGGCAGAGAGCATACCAATTCAACAAACGTCATACCAGTTTATGACCTGTCACTCCTGCAACTGATGCAAGTCCATCGTAACTTGGTAGTTTTGCAAATGTTGCCGACTGAAATACGGCAAAAACTGGCCACCTAGTACACCACTTCACACATGTAAAGACCATGTTAAGCAATGGCTACATATTCTTCAGGTATCTGCTTTCTTCTTTTTTTTTCTTTTTTTTTTTAGTACAAAGAGGGTGGTGAAAATTCCTCCTTTTTATTCAGAACATACTGGTATATTGCATACACTTAAAAAAAAGATACTGCACAGCACTGCAATCACATCCATGTTACACAATGTACAGTCTCATCTCAAAAGTATTTACTCAATATGTTACTGTTACAAAATGGTATTACACTTGCAAAGCTGAAACAGCTCACTACACAAACAGGCATGTGCACTGTATAGGAATGTTTATCACAGAGTCAATGACCTTACAAATGAGCTAACAATGTGCTTTCTTAAAAGCAAGAAGGAAGTAAATCCATGGGCACTGTTAAACACAGAAGGCATTTCCTTGTACACAAAGAATACTGTTGTCTGGTTACCTGCCTATTTTCTTCCCTATTCTTTTTTTTTTTTTTTTTTTTACTTTTCATTCTGTTGAAGACAAACACAGATATCAAACACAATACCATTTCATGGTATAATTAGAAAGGCCCCAGTGTTCACTTTGTCCTTAAAGCCCAAGTGTCATTCTGGTTTCATGAGAAAAACTCAAGCAACCAAATGAGGGTAGCTCTTGTTAAAAATAATAATAATAAAATGAAAATAATAACAATAAATAAAATAAAAATTAATGTGTTTTGAAAAATTGGAAATAGTTGTGTTGTGTGGAAGAGTAATATCAAAATTCTCACATTCCAACACATAACCACCACTACACCCTTCCCCCAAAAAGCAACCCTAAAACATGCTGACGACCATGAAGGGATATTAAGCATCAACATGACTGTGGGTATATGTGGTAACAATTATCATTTGCTGTCTACCATGTAAGAAAAAGAAAGCAAGAAGTGTCAGCCCATAAACTGGTAATTAGAAATTTGTCTTTATGCTATTTGAACACATGTTATGTTTTGTCTCCATTTAGACATACCGTATTCAAAAGAAAGGCACACTTTAACATATTTTTTTTTTCTTGTTTTCCTTTTTCCAAACTAAACGTAGGCTCTACAGGGACTAATATGACAATGAAAGACATAAACCTGGATTCCATAATTTGTGATAATGACGGAATTCCTTATTTCTATGTAATGACAGTCCGCAGATTTCAAGAGCGAATGAGGATGTGGTGTAGTTGATGCATAGATGCCCCTTTAGGTATCTACTTGCACACACAAGAAGTGTCATCCACCAGACATCATATGCCGGAGAGTGAGAGGGAGAGGGAGGCAGCACTGCTAGGGCGGGGCGAGGTGCTCCTCATGGACAGGCTGCTGGTGGGACGGGATCCTGTCAGGGTGGGGTAGGTAGGAGCATAAACATAGCAAGGGGACATTAACTAGCAGTACATTAGCCATATACTCCACATGTTTTGGGCATGTGTAAGTGCTTAATTTGCTCTTAATTTTTTATCCTTTTCAATATGTCCATCATCCAAAATTCAAGTCATCATGTACACAACACACAACATGCTTGTTTCTATTCATTCATGAAGTCATAAATCACAATATTATGTCAACAGATATCAATGTCATTACACATACATGTACATGTAAATACCTAAATTACTTGATATGTTACTCATTGCTTTCTGCCCTACAATGAATGGAATGGTACACAACATTCCAACATAAATGTGTGAACAACAAAACAACAACATTCATTGCCTTTAATATCACTGTAAAGGGCTGATATAGCACTGCACAGCACAGCTCATTTCAACACTGAAACAACAGTTGCACTCATCAGGAAGAGGAGAGAAGTATTATCATGGGTCACAAAAATATCACGAGGATAATTATGATCATCTACTGTAATACATATCCTTCATTACCACTAAAATCATCATTAACATCACAATTATTATTATTATTATTATTATAATAATTATTATTATTATTATTATTATTATTAATGATAATAATAATAATAATAATAATTTAATAATAATAATAAAAACAATAATAATGATTATAATGATAATACTGATGATGATAACAATAATAATAATAATAATTATAATTATAACAATAATAATTATAATTATAACAATAGTGATAATAATATAATAATAATAATAATAATATTATTATTATTATTATTATTATCATCATCATCATCATCGTCGTCGTTTATGTCGTCGTCATCATCATCATTGTTATTACTATTAACATTATCATTATCATCATCCTCTTCATCATCATCATCACTATTGATGCCATCCCAAGTGAGTGAAAGCAAGATATGGTAGACATAGAAAATGGACAGACCATTGTGGGAAAGACTATTGCGGGAACTTGGAAGGGGCAAGGGGTCAGAATCAAAGAAGTGTTCGCAGATAATAAGCTAAGAGGGCAACAAAATCACACAAGTGCAGTTAGTGGGTGCTGTCTTGTCATCTAGAAGAGCAGTGGATGTGGCAGTGCCATGCAAAATGCTTGAGGGGATCACCATATAAGTAGTGGGAGTAATATTGTTCGCAACACAAAAATATAGAAGTAGTGGGAATAATATTGTTTGAGAGAAAGTAGAGGTTGTTTGGCAAGCAGGTGATAAGCACATAGGTAGCAGGAAAGTGAGCATGGCAGTGATATAAGCAGCCAGACTTTGGAATGTGAATGTTGGCAGCAGGAAAAAAAAAGTAATGAAAGAGGAGGAGGAGGAGGAGGAGGAGAAGAAGAAATATTAAGAAAAAAAATAGGAGATGATGAAGAGAAAGGGAAAAAAGATGTGTAAGAAGATAATGAAATTGAAAGAGGAGTTCAAGGAAAAACATAACTAAAAGATGATGAAGGAAAATATGATGAATGAGGAGATGATCATTATGAGGAGAAAAAGAAGATGACAAAGAAAAAGAAGATACAGAATCAATTGGATGCCAAAAATAAAAGAGAATGACAGAAGGATCACCTAAGCACATGACAGACCTGCTGCATGAGACACGGTCTCCACAACCAAACATGAATATCGAGCATTTATCTCACATGTCAGTTTCTCAATCATTGAACGTCAGATTACAATTGATCTGTTTAGATGTTTCATGTCAAACTTAGAATCTTAACAAATTCTACAGGACAATGACCGCAAAGTGAGAACATTGAATAAACTGACAGCGTTTTGAACACAACAGCAGTCGCAACTGGAGAATAAAATGAGCAACTGGGGGTAGTGGCAAAATGGTAGGCACCATGTGGAGAGGCATGTCAAAAGGTGTCATGTAGTAAAAAGAAGACCACAAGCATAAGAAGTACCTCCAAAATTGATTTGCCATCAATTCCAAGACACTGTACTATCTGTAGAAATAGAGAACCAAAGGAGGAAATTTGTCAAGAATTGCAAACCCTGAAAGAGATGTCTCCATCATCATTTGCATTGATGCATGGAAGAAATGGAGTTGCTATACTTGGTTTGGAATGAGAAGGTTGTTGATCTTTTACAGAGAATGGTTAATTCATATGGTGAACAAAAAGTTAAGTGGTATACTGCATAAGCTGTTATTTTCGCGAGGGTTCAATTTGTGCAAATTCTGCGAATCACTGTTGGACCGCGAATTTAACACGCCAAAATGTCGCCATGTGCTAGGCTAACAGTCAACTTACAATAACCTCGGTGTCAATTCCCCAAAACAACATTTCGCGAAACCATGACCTGCTCATTTTGGAAAATACCTGTGTGCAAAAAATAACAGCTTATACAGTATGAAACCACAGATGACAGGATTTTGAATGCCTGACTATAGACCATAAGGGGTAGGAGGTCTACATTCATTAATGTGTGCATGCTACTGACATATGAGGTGATGTTATCAATGAAGGGGTGACATAATAATGGCTGAAAAAAAAAAATGAGAATGTGACAAGCTACTGACTTGCAGGTCTTAAGTAGGACCCATTGAGGGCATATTTTCTTTAATCTGCACATGCTATATGCCATCAATACTACACACACACACACACACACACACACACACACATATATATTTCATATAAAATATGCACATGCATGTACATAAAGGATGAGTTATTCCGAGAGAAGTGTCTAAGACAGCTAATGTAAAAGAGAATGAGCGAGATGCTACCGACCTGCAGGACTGGAGTAGGACCCATTGAGGGTACGTCGTGGGCTGGGAGACCTTGCCCTAGGGCTGCCGATGCGCGATGGACTCCGGCTGCGCCTAGGAGAAGCCTGGGAAAGATTGAGATAACATGGCAAATAAAAGTGATGACAATGTACATGTATTACACTAAAATATAAGCTTTATAAATAATCATCTTCTCACTTTAATTGGTCATCATTTCACGCAAGTACAGAAATGAGTCAAAACAGAACTTGACATGTTGATGAAATAAACACCGTCACCTCCAGTAAGTGAACCAAATCACATTAATGATAAAAGAGACCTATGAATGTCATATTTAACATTTAATGTCAGATAAAGCCAACCAGGTTACTGGTCCTTGAAATGATATAGGTATCTTGCCTAATTATGTCATGCTGAATAGCAATAATGTGAGGCTGTGACAGGCCTGAAGTATTTATTTAATTCTTCTTGCTCTCACCAGCGAGCCGCCCCTGCGAGTGACCGCCTCTCCCTTGAGAACCACACGTCCGGCGACGTCCGTCAGACATGGCCAGATGTAGTGGCTGACCAGCGGGGCGGAGTACTCGGAGTCGTAGCTACGACGATACCTGGAGTCAAATCGAGAAGAGATGGCGTGAGGACGGGACACTGGCAATGACGCAAACACAAACTAATAACACATAATGCAGAAAGTTTTTACCTAGCGCTTGGAGTGATGAAATTCTAAGTTTCAATGACTCAATAAGCCATACTGTAGAGAGTACACCGACAATCATTTTGAATTCACAAGAATAACGTTACATAAACCCTGGAGAGACGTTGCAGCAGAAAATCACTAAGAGACTTTTGTGGTGCATATCTGGGAAGTTGACAGATTTTGTCAATGTCAGGTTACAAGTATTTCCTTGAGTGCAGTAATTAAATTTAGTCATCCATGTGCAATCAATATACAGGAAAATCATTAACATTCGACACTCGATTCTACTATGTTTGGAAAGAGAAACAGTATTTGAAGTCAGTCTTCTTTTTTCATTTCTCTAATTTGGTGTCAACTCCACAAGAAAGGTGTAGTCCATTGATGGACTTCTGTTGTTTTACTGTTTACTTCTACAATAGATCAATTTTTTTTGCTTTTAAAAAAACCTCTAAAAAAATGCATGATTGTGACTGTTATGTTTTATGTGTCATAACATGCTAATGTGATTGTCCAGTCATACTGTCCATTACTCATCAAGAGCTCAAAAACTTTACAACATTTGAAATTGCTGTCCACAATTAACTTACAGCTGAGCTCTCTAAAAAAAAATGGATTCAGTTGTGAAGTTCTTTGATATAAACAATGCTATTCTGTAATTCCAATATTCATTGTGTTTTATTTTTGTACATAGCATGGAGATGTATCAGAGTGAAATTGTGACGCTGTCTTTGTGAGTGTGATATTATCACTATTATTTTTATCATCTTTACTGGTAAGTGTCTTGATGAAAATGCAAAATTGTGTCTTTTGTGCAATTAACTAGGGAAAATACCATTACTGTTACAGTTTGATATCCTAAAAGGTTTGTTATTGTGCATATCAAAAAACAAAAAACAAACTGTTATTCCACAGGTTACTAAAGAACGAAGTAAGGTTCATTGTTTCATTAGTTTCCTTAATCAAAAAATGAAAAAAGTTAGTTATTCCAAAGGCTCGTTAATCCGAAAAATGAAATAAGGCTTGTAATTTTGAATGTTCACTAGTATTTTTGAATGAAGAAACCTTTTTTTTTGATTTTCGGATCAACAAACCTTGGCAAAAATGAACCATATTTCATTTTCACTTTCATGAACATTTGGAATAATGCACCTTTGAAATAATGTCACAAATGCTCATATTAATGAACTCTATTTCATTTTCTAATCAATAAACATCTAAGTGTACAGAATTTGTATGTATCAGAATGATGAACCTTGGGAATATCGAGTCTTATTTAATTTTCAGATTAACGAACCTTCAGAATAACAAACATCTGTGGGAAAATATAGTGCTTAGACTCTGAGGCTTACTTGAGATCATCAAAGAGCTCCCCATCCCTGGCTCCACTGATGTCGAGCGGCGACGGCAAGGCGCTCATCGACCACGCCACCTTCACGAGCTCCCGGATGAAGAGGGTGAGGACGCGGAAGTCCACCTCGGCCGGGAACGATATGGCTGGATGACGCTTCATGGCCAGCAGCACGTCCTGGGTCAATAATGATATACATACAGGCTTGTATATCTTTTCAAATTCATTCCTTAACCAGTTGAGAACGGGCTAATTTTGCTACTACATGCATTTCCCATAGACGCTTGCCCGAGTATACTCAGGACTTGTCCGCAATGGATTAAGAAACAGGTGTCCAATTTTAATATTCCAGTTTTTGCAATCCCCTCCTCCCAAAGTGCAAGGCTGTGTGTTTAATTCACAAGTGTCAAATTAACAAATGAATCAACTGCGTGCTTTATGCAAAGCCTTCAAACTCACAGTATAACTTGATAGTCCTTAACTAAGCACATAGCAGTAGTGTGAAACATAATGATTAGCGAAACAAAACCAACTCACTTCCAATGGAAATTTACAAAGTTTACCTATTAAGTATCAAAAAAAAAAAAAAACACACAGAAAAACCACTAATTTGTGAACTCTGTCTTTAATTCTTACTAATTGACATGCCCAGGATTTCATTCATTCATTCACTCATTGGTTCATTTTTCCATCTCCAACAGATTCATAATACAAATATGAAATTTTATAGAAAATAAGTGCATATTTATCATTATTAGAATGTACAATAAACAAAATTATAAGTATGCAGTTAAAAAGGAAGGTAAAAACATTTCAGGAGCATGTGACACTGCTAGAATGTGGATGAATGCCTATGAAACAATGCTTGTAGAATGCATTCCATCTGATTCTTTTGCAAATTCATTGTAGTGTTTGTTTTGCTGGTCCAGTGCATAATATCTGAATAGAGGTATTTGCAACAT
Source organism: Diadema antillarum (assembly GCF_040938485.1). Classification (NCBI taxonomy): domain Eukaryota; kingdom Metazoa; phylum Echinodermata; class Echinoidea; order Diadematoida; family Diadematidae; genus Diadema; species Diadema antillarum. Next base: position 1,945,750 of record NW_027271003.1, on the reverse strand, counting down.
CATCAACTGCTCTTAGAAAACAGAACAAAACATACAAATATATTCCTCCTGACATCAAGTCAGTAAAACAATAACTTGGGGCTGCAATTTGTGGTTGTACAACTTCCTTGTTTTCCAATGTATGGGGTACTTGCTTCATCAGGAATTGAGTAGCAGCTATGAAATATATTATATTCTTCCTGATAGATATTTTGACTGTGCTGAGTACTGAGCATCAACTGTTGATCCAGTAGAGTTTCCAGGCATGAGGATAGATATCACAGCAAAAGTAAGATATAGCAGGTGCCACGGAACCAAGGGGTACCACTGACCCTTGACCCCCCCCCCCCCCCACCCCCCACCCCCCACAAAAAGTTCCAAGACCCCTGTATAGGAGCACATCAAGACTTGGGCATTGTTGAAGTGCCATTACCTATGATTTTGACTTCCTACCATGTGTCTGTAATTGTGTAATTTATAGCTTAAATGCCCTTCCCACATAATAGATGGCTCTAAGACAATATGAAAGAACTAGAACATTGCAACACATAGTCATATAAAAGGCACTTTACCAGTAGTTTGAAAGACACATACTGCACAGTCACATGAAGAAGATTTTTCCAATGAATAGAACAATATGCAGGCAAGGTACGTTCACACACACACACAAAAAAAATTGATTGAAGCACTGAAAGAAATATATATAACATTCTATGATAACAACACTAGCTAGTGTGAATACCATGCTGTCTGTTAATACAGTACGTAAGAGGGCCTACCTCAACTATGGCATGCACATCCAGCAGAGTGCCATTCTTGTTGACGTAGCTCTGCACAGCTTCCGACAGGGTCTCCGGCCCGCTGTGCGATTCAGCCAGGAGGCTCTGAACCTTGCCACGGTAGCGGTGGAAGGCCATCTTGGCAGCATGGAATGCTTCCTATGTTTGAACAAATCATGAATGTGAAGGGATTTAAAAGAACAAAATCACTTCTCTCGATGTACTTGACAACTACCAGTAGACATATATACATACTGCGTACGCCATATACATTTTGCAAGGTTTTCATTTTCACAAATTTTGTGAGTCGGGTGCTATTTATGAATTCAACAACACACCAAAATATTAAAGGGATGGTATAGCTTTGGTTGAGACTGGGCTTCAAATCTGTGTGTGTGTGCATTTGAGAGAGATAATCAGAAACTATACTTAAGAAATATGAAAGTGCATACAATTCTAAGAAGAACTCAAAGTTTATTTGATGAAAATAAGTTTTGAAATGACTAAGATCAAATAAACCAAATAGACCAAAACAAAGTAGTCTTAATTCAAGATGGGACCCACCTTTTATTAGGACCACGACCAAAACTATAACATCCCTTCTTACTTTGATCCCAACATAAATTTGATGTGCGTGCATACATTTCTCTGTTCATTTCTGTACTCCACCATTGCAAATCTGATTACTTGCGAAATTGTCAAAAGTACCAATTCAAAAATTAAACATGCTAATTACTGGTATATGCGTATACAGTATTGCAAGGGCTGAATTCTTTTCATTGTAGACAGACTTTTCAAAGAAAGAAATAACATATATATACAAAACTTAATGCTCACTGTCTCAGATTATATTTCCAAAAGCAACCTATGTATACAATCTAGAAGGTCTTGTGGTTCTCACCTGGACACAAGTGAAGATGATCTTCTGGTTCAACTCGTGGTCTTCGCAGTGGTTTCGGAGGATGTCCATGGCATCCATGCGACTCTGGGCAAAGAGGTCGTTGAACCGGGTGACCAGGTTTGCCTGGCGTACTCGTTGGACCACATCACTACTGACAGATGTCCGGGGGGACTTGAGGCTTGGGGTCAAGCTCAGTGTCGGGGCCAGATACTCACTCCTGCCAATTAAATTGAATAATAATACCCTCAATTAAATTAACAAAGCCGAGTTTATGCTAGTCTCTGCCACTAGATGTAGATTGCCTTAGGCTGAAGCTTGGACCCATTTCAAGAAAATAAGATAAAGAAGAGATATATTTCAATTTGTCAAATGAAGAACTTTGGATTCATTATCATTTACAGATAACTGATCCTCACACTGGTCCGAAAGGGTGGAACAATACTCTTTTTCCTTTCATTTAAGCCTGACTTCATCAATTCATCAATACTTAATGTCAAGGGAGCGTGAATTCATTTGATTTCATAATACAAGAATTATTGTGTTGTATACTCTTACATGCAGAAACCAATGTTAGCACAAGGTTACTACATTTTAATTGCACGAATCAACATTTTCAAATTTTACAAGGTTGTTTGAATCTTATCAAGCACAGAAATCTCAGCACAGTGTTTCAATACATGTGTATGCAACTGCGTGACATGGACGTATACTCACTTTCAAAGACTGCAGTGGGTTTTTTTTTAATCAGAACTTCAACTGAAAACATGCAGGAGCAAATTTAGCACTGTAACACTTGGTAAGATATCACTCTAATCACTCCAAATTTCAGGGTCGGAGCCAGGACACACCTCACTATTAAAACCAGAGCACTGTCAAATAGGAGATTAATACCCACCTGCCAGTCAAGATGTACTTCTCCTCCTTCAGGAGATTGATGTCGTCACGGAGACGGCGCACCTCCACCTCGTAGTCATCCAGGGTCCCCGAGCGAGCTCGGTAGAGGCGCAACTCGTCCTCAAGGCCGCCAATTCTAGAAGCAGATTATTCGGACATGAACTGTCGGCCTTCACTGAAGTTTACCTCACGGGAGTCTTTGTTTCACTCTCTGGCTTCTACTCTGCCTATCTATCTATCCCTCTATCTCACTTACTCATTATCTGTCTTTCTACCTATTCATATAACTGTAAATGAAAAGATTTTGCAGTCTGGATACTTTCACAAACATTGTGCTTAACAAAACTATCACAAAAACAATAATAACATGTGAAAAATTGGTGGATATATCAGATTCATACACACATACTCTCATCTGAATTAAAAGAAATACAAACAAGTAAGATTCACTGAGAGCAGCCAAATGCAAAAATAACTAAGATAAAGAAATGCTACAAAGATAATGTGAATATTGCCATTTTTCAGTACCTATCTATCTGTCTATCTAGCTGGCTATCTATCTCGGATTTGACCTTTGAAGTATGTTTACATTAATACATACTATACAGCTTATAGGCCTACCTAGTAGAAGAAAATCATCTATTGCATGCCCTTCAAAATTTGTCCCTCAATTTGTTTACAGTTAAACTCGCATAAGTCGATCTTCTCGGGACTGAGCAAAACACATCGACTTAGGCGAGTTTCGACTTGTGCGTAAGTAAAAAAAAAATCGACTTACAGTTACACCATGCGTACACATGTATAATGTACATGTATGTTGTCTACTCTGGAGCCCAGAGCTGGAGCGGTGTGCCCGATATTTGCCCTTCAGCAAGACACTTTATTCACATTGAATGTTACAGTTATTCATTTCAAAAATTAAGAGCAAACATCTGACATTTATTCTAGCATCTTATGGAGCCGATTGTTACCGCTGTTCATTTCCAAAACTGAAGGCAAACATCCGGCTTTTTTTTTTTGGTGGCCCGGCATGCGTTTTTGGTGACCCCGGTCGCGTATTAACCATTCGCGAAATCGTGATTCGATTCGCGAAAAGACTCTGCTAAGTATATAAGGCATAGATCGCTACACTCGGCAGGGGCTATGTCGTCCTTTCACCAGGTCTGGGTAACGGAAACCAAAATCTCGCGTGAGTTCTTGCGTTACCTATCGTCATACCTATGTCAACGAAACATCGTTAATTTGCGCTTGGGATCATTACTCATCGTTATTACAAACGTTAATTTTCCCGATCGTTAGTTTGCGTTAATAACGATTCAGGTGAAACCGCTTGCATTAATGAAACGTTAATGTTTATTGACGCAAAAGTTTCTGTTGGTAATACTGTATGTAAAAAAAAAAACTGGCGTCTCGTGATTTTGACAGTGATTTATTACACAATAAAATCTTATTCGACTTAGGCACAGTGAATTCAATGGTTTTTCCGTGAAAGTGTTCTTGGAATTTCATCGACATAGGCGAGTATTCGACTTAAAAATTCGACTTGTGAGTGAATTAATACACGTAAGTCAATGGGGAAATATCGGGACTTTTTAAAATCTTCGACTTACGCGATTATTTGACATATGCGACGTCGACTTAGGCGAGTTTAACTGTATTTATATAATTCACAAGGAAATGTCTTGCAGAATACCATGCTCAAAACATTCCATCAAAATTCCACTTTATTGTTCCAGAATGAATATCTACTTGTGCATCCCAAGCTTCTTCAAAGTTTGAAGAAAAAAATCCTATTAAAGGACAAGTTCCCCTTCATTAACATAAGGATTGAGAGAATGTAGCAATATTAGTAGATGCACATCATTGAAAGTTTGAGGAAAATCGGACAATCCGTTCAAAAGTTATGAATTTTTGAAGTTTTTGTGCAGTCACCGCTGGATGAGAAGACTACTGCAGTGTATGATGTCACATGCATACAACAACATAAGGAAAATATAAAGAGAATTTCACAAAATTTCATCTTTTGAAAAAAGTACTAATTCCCTTGACTCGTTACTGACATATGTTATGGGTAATATTATTCCCATTGCCTTTAGAAAGAGGCAGGTCAAGTGCTCTTTTATTATGCGAAAAAAGTGAAAATATGTTGAATTTTCTTTACATTTTCTTTACATTTTCTTTATACTGTTGTACTCATGACATCACGAGCCTTAGTAGTCTCCTCATCCAGCGGTTCCAACACAAAAATTTTAAAAATTCATAACTTTTGCATCGATTGTCCAATTTTCCTCAAACTTTCACTGATGTGTTCTACTAATATTGCTGCTTTCTCTCAATCCTTATGTTTATGAAAGTACTTGTCCTTTAAGAATGGCTACACAGCAACAGTGTATATCATTGTCTATTACACATGTCATTGCTTCATCAACACCAATGAAAAAAAAAAATCAAATGAATCCACTGTCATCTATGAACCCTAAAATTGTGTTCTATAGGTGGGAGTAAAGTAACTACAATGTATCTTTGCACGTAACACGATGGACATCAACAGTAAATTTGTATAATGGATGAGAAAGTTTCCATCCAATCATACCTCTCTCTGAGACTTGCCGAGATCTCATCACTGACCAGTGCCTCCCCCTCGGACACACGGCGTTCACTGTCCAGCTTGGATTGGGCTTCCACTAGCCTAGATATCGTGAGATGGTTTAACCGCACAATTAGAACTACACAAAATGGTAGGATCCACTTTAGAAGGACATAAAACAGGCATACAGAACTATTCCAGGTCACACCAACAGAAACAGCCTTGAAATACCATGATTTGAATTGTGTTATTTGATTTGCAATTTTGAGGTGTGGGAAACATTCTTGGGTCAAGAAATATACACTGGACAATATTCATGAATCAAAAACTGTTGCATCTTTCATATTTCATGCATATATATATCCAGGGAAGACATATGAGCAAACTGAACACACTTCAAAAAAAAAAAAATTCACCCAATGAACAAGCATGAGTTGATAGGAACTGGTCCTTTTCTTTACTACAACAAAAACAACAAAAACAAAGAAGCAAAAGAAGAAGGCAATTGTGTGTGACACCTCCTTAGATAGAGTAATAAAGGTCAAACTCAAGTTTGCTTGGACATTTAATCACTTTATTCTCGTTTATAAACTAGAAGCATCTTGGGAAACTCACTCTGCTCGGAGTTCCGATGCCACACCCCTGGAGGTATTGAGGTCCTGCTCCACCTCATCGAGTTGCTTCTCGTAGCTCTCCTGCATCTCGGCCAGCTGCCGCTCCTTGTCCGCCGCATCCGCCATGATGGACAGGCTGGTATCCATGGTGACGCCACCGCCAGACGCCACGAGGCCCCGTCCGAGCCAGGGCAGCAGACGATTCTTGAGGGAGTCGCATCCTCCATACATGCCACCTGTTTTGGTAGTTTAAATTGAAAAGATCACAGTGCAAGATTTAAGGTCAGTCATAGTACAGCTGTGAATAATGAATAAAACTTTAGATATAAATTTGGTGTATATTTCAGCCACGGTATTCTTAACAAGGTAAAATGCAATTGCACTATCCTATGGACCACAAGGGAAATAGCATGCACATCTTTTTTTTTTTGTCAATACAAATACTAACACATATTTTTTTTTTTACAACAGGAATGAAGAAAAAAGAACTAAGAAGAAAGGAAAGCCTGGAAAAAAGAAAAAATTCGGAAAAACTGGTGTCATTGCTGATGTTGCTTCAAATGATCCTGTCGCAGTGGCTCCTGCAAAGTTGTTTTATCTCCTATTCATGGTGGACTGTGCTTGTAAGTGGTTGGTTGGTTGAAGCGTAGAAACATAAAATACCAGAACACTATCTTGTCATGAAAAGAGACATATTCATATGTTTTTATTTTTGTTTTTCAGTTCATTTGTGGTTGTTGGTTTTGTAGTATTAGTATTTCATTATTTGTTACATACCTTCAGCTGAGCAAAGATTGAGGATCTGGAAGAGCTCTCCTTGAACTCTGGATGTCAGCTCAATCAAGTCAACGCAGCGGGTCACATTCTGGTCACATGTGTTTATCTGAACATCACACACACACACACACACACACAAAAAAAAAAAGGTGCAGTAATAGAAGACAATTTCAGAATCTGCTTTATGTTTCTCAAAATATATATTCAATGTATTCAACATGTCTGTCAGTATCATCTAAAAATTACCTGACACAATTCTATCCTGTTCCTCCTCCCCCCCCCCCCCCCCCCCCCCAATCCACTACTCGCACTATAGGTGGACACTCATGTTTGCACTCAGTGTAAAGACATTGAATCTGGATTGGTTTTGATTGGGTTTTTTATTATTTTTGTAAGGGGTTTCTTTGGCTATATCTACATTAAAGGTCCTGTTTACCTGTGGGAGCAATGATTTAAAAAATGTTCCAGATATTATTTTTGATGCATATGTGTAGGTCAGTTGTATTTCAAGATTTTTGCAATAAAGTTTTCTGTTTCATCTGCAAATGGTAAATTATGTCATTAATATTTTGTTAATTTCACATAATACCATTTGATCCACTGAATAGGCAGACAAGATGATGCTGAGGTGCATCTACTACTATTGTATAAAAGACTCAGAGATGCTGGTCTGGACTAATTTTCTGATTCGAAGCAAGCAGCATCGTGGCATCACTTGGCTTGCTGACTTAGAATATTGAGGCTTGGCACAACAAAACCATGCCATAAAGACAATTCAGGCTATACATGATGATCAAGTTCAAATCAGCACACAGTCATCAATCATCAAACCACAGTACCATTCAAAGGTCTTAACCACTGCAAGGGGTTGCTGTCATATCCTAAATTAGTGTAAATAGAGCTATGAAAGGGAAGATATAGGGATGCAGGCAGTGAATCCCCCATCCGTATTTGCACGCTATAAACAGTTTAAGATGAAGAGTAAACATGGACATCATTTCTGGGCTCCTGTAACTCTGTTTGAACACTCTAAAGTAGGGGATCACAAGCAGTTTCCTTCACACAGTACACTCGCCATAGCTGACACATAATGGTGTGGAATTAAAAGGCATAGACTAGCTGCAGCAGTACAATACACAATGTACATGTATGTGCCACTAGTTTAATGTACAATGTACTGAGTACTGTACTATGGACAAAGCGTAAAATCCATCAGCAGTTGTGCATTTGACCTTGAGTTCATATACTCGGTTGCACTTTTTTTCCTCTTTTTTACTGCAGACTAGTATCTTGAATCTCTCTGAGAACTTCATGCTCCTTGAATATGTAGTCTGTATGATTTATTAAAGAACCCTCCAAATGATTTCCTATGTACATGGCTACCATCTCAATCTGAGTGACACTTGCCTATCTCACGAATTTTTGGTATGCAATCTAAATACCGATAATTAACACAATCACTGACTAAGTGGCACAACCATACACCCATATTCACACACATGCAAACACACACAAATGCACACATGCACACACACTCTTTTGCAAATTTTGTAGACTCTTTGTTTCACAACAAAATTACTGTAAGCGATCTACATCTGTTCATTGCTTGAGTCTGAGCATTGTAATGACTTGCCGATTCAAGGTAAGATAGCAGTTTGAGTGTAAATTACTCAAGGTTGCCTTTAGGATTAGGGAGACACCATGTAATTGTTTAACAGTCAGTCACTTCTTGATGCTACAGTCAACAGAGTTTCAGTGACTGTTTGCTCTGCTGTGTGGAGGTAAATTGGAACAAGGTCTTAAAACCTTTCACACATTGTACTAAAGTTGCAGGCTTGGTTGCTGCTTTATACTAAGCATAGAATGCTGGTTATCAAGAGATGGGGGAGGGGAGGGAATGGGAAGGATGGGAGTGAGAAGGGGCAGAAAGAGTTTGTTTATGCAATACATGTGTACAACTGAAAGCCAGCAACCACTCTACTTATAATCAGGTCTAAATTTCTAGTAATACCTACAATTATCCTAACTGTAATGATGCAAGTACAGGAAAAACTATGGTATTTCCATGCAGAGGCTCTCTTTTGAGACTATATACATTGTAATGGTTTTTTTTAATAATTATTATTATTATTTGATATGAGAATTTGTCACATGACATATTTGTCCAGGTATAATGGTCTGCTTCGTAAGGTGGCAACGAACCCCTTGGAAAAGTTTTAATCTAAATATACACATATTATATATAATGTATAAATATGCATCTTGATCCAACTACAGATTATACATGCAGTGGCGGATACAGGGGGGGGGGGGGGGGCGCACCGGGCGCGTACCCCATCTTGATTATTTTTTGGTTAAAACAAAAGAAATTAAAAGAAAAAAATGGGGGGGGGTGCGTGTGCCCCCCTTTAATATTACAAACGCGCCTCCCCTTTACGGAATTCCTGGATCCGCCCCTGTACATGTACACTTGTACATTTCTCACAGAAGTATGTCATATCATCCTCTCTGTGTGTTACTTCATGCAACATACAGGCTGTACTTCCAAATCCCAATATCCACAGTATTTTTTTAAATATTTTTCCCAAGTTTTTCTCATTGTACTGTATTTTTCCCCATCTATGTTTAATCATTTTGGCAATTCATGCCTTTCTATTGCTGATCTATGATTTATGTTAGGAGTCTTGGAGAAAAAAAAAAAAGACCAAATAATTAATAATGTAAAATACCCCACCACATTGTTGGTCGTAAAGCTACCATACAACTCTACACTATTCCATGTGTATATACCCTAACCTACTTACACTATGCATGCATGTGCGGCAAGAGGTGGGGCATTCATTTGATTACTTTGTACATTTCAAAAAAGGTGAATTGAGTTTTTGCAACACATGAATACAGTACTTACATGTATGATACATTGGGAGCAAGTAGTTCACAACTTGGGGCAGGATTTCTGACAGTAACATAGCATCTAAACTTTTAAAACTGTAAATTTACCATTCAGTTCACCACAAAGAGCACATACATAGCTTTTGATATCTGGATTTAAAAGAGTTGGGAGTGGGTACTGAACAAATTTGCAAGTGAGCAATCACTAAGATATTTTATGCTACGAATATAACAGGAAAAGACTACAATCTTAATAATCACAAGAAACTCTCTCTGTGACATGTTCAAAATTAGTCTATTTCTAAGCAAAGCAATGAAATCAAATATGAAGTAGTGCAAGTGCTGGCATCACTAGTTTTATAGTGTAACCTCCCAAAATATCCATGCCCCAATTTTTACTCAACTCCCATAAAATAAGAATAAAAAAAAATAAATGAATAAAAATAAAAAATAAAAAATGCCGCCCTCATTTAAAATTAGAGAATAAACTAAGAAAATAATAAACTAATAAACTAAGCTCATAACATATCCATTGATTTTAGTAGAGGACAAAAAGGAAGTACAATTTAAAAGAAGTCTTGATCCATAACCAAATTATCATCACGATTATTATTTTAGTTATATAACAATGGAATTATTATTTTTTCCGTTGATAAAAAAAATGACTGTGAATTTCTTTTTTTATATGAAATAAAAGGCGTAAATATTCAATATTGGATGAGGCGCCTTTAAGCACCAACAACAACGACAACATAGACAAAAGCAATACTTGATACCATAGACAGTGTGTACACAACCACACACGTGTCTTTACACTACAGCCACATGCGCGTACAATGTACAGGTGTACGCATTTTCTGATAAGTAGGATCAATGCTCTACTTTAGACACTCAGAAAACAGCTAGGGCCTACAAAAGTAGGCTACTAGTGTACTTACAAGCGTCTAGTCCTAGACTCCTAGACTTGGTCTAGAGTCTAAGGGAGGAATAGGAGTTTCTATATCCAGAACCATATCTAAATTAGATAGACCCTATTTACAATGTATACAAACAAAGCAAACTTCGGTCTTCATTATCACCAATCATCATTGTGATTTGAAGAATACCTTGACTAATATAGAACTAGATCAAACTTGTGTCCTAACAGTTAGAGTTCTAACGTTAGGCAGGGACTAGACCTTCTACGAACAAACAAACTTTAGTCTTCATAGATTACTAGGCCTAGGCACCTATGTTCTACTTCTAGACCTAGATTTTCTAGACACTCTATGGGGTATTCATATTGTAACTGTTCTTGTTGTGTTAATAATTTATTAGTGGAAAAATGAGCAGTGTTAGTGTTACAATACTTTTTCTGTGTCATATCTTGATAATATCCTTGCTAAACTTAGCAATATTACAATTTAGACCCTAAAACAATTATTTTCTTCTTTTTTTCTCACTGTTACTTGTTGTCTACATCAAGTTCAAAGTAGAATCTAGAAACCCAAGACCAACCGACAAATAAATTTATTAATTGTAGGTAGCTATGTATAGACTATAGACGCGTCTAGTCTATAGATTCTATTTCTAAATTAACTCAATTTAGGGGTTGCCTACTAACTAAAAGTTTTGGTAGTAAAATTTTATATAAATTTAGACACCCGCTGTAAGAGTTAGAATTAAAATCTAATTCTGTGATCAAACAGTTAGAACCTCTCTCTAAGTCAGAGATTAGTAAGCTTCCTGGCTAACCATGCATGCCATGTTATGTTAGTTTATACACCATAAAGGTCACAGCCACAGCAGGTCTAAGTAACGACTAACGTTAGATTTTCCTACTGAAGTCTGAATCCTACTATTCCTAGACCCTGGCCTGGGCCCGGTCGCCCATTAATATTCTTGAACTCACGAACTTTGTTGAAGAGGAAAAACAGAGTACAGTCGAACTAAATAATCAAATTCAATATCTAGATTCCTGTTCGCACTTGCATCCCACAGTCTACATGTGAACAAACACAACTTCACAAGTTGTGATTAGAATTGCCCGACCGACCGACCGATAGACTCGTCTTCACTACACAGACTAGACAGGTGTGGGACTAGGAGAGTGGCACACAACCGTATCAACAGGTGAGTTAAAGACGAACACAAAACATCACGGTAGTTCATGCATTTTACCAAATAATTGTTACTCCATCGCTCAAGTTTCTCCTGGAGAAGAGAGTATGATCCCGTCTTTACGAGTCTTCGGAGTGACTCCGCCATTCTTCAATAAGGAAATCAACACGAAAATTAGCAACAACCTGTCCAGAAATTAGCATACGACGTCGGCAGCCAAGTGCATATTCCGAAGCCGGAATTATTTTCTCCACCAGACTTTGACTTCTCGCTGAGACGGCAGACTCGCATCGCCAGCTAGGTGAGAGGTTCACATATCGAGGCAAATTATTGTATATAAAAAAAAAAGAAGACAAATAGAGAAATAACTGAATATGTAGCAAATCTAGAAAACCTCATAAAAACTGGAAAGCGCATTTCGGACTGGGAGAGAGGTTTAGAAGAAAGGGTCTCTTCATCTTTATCTCCCAAAGATGGACCCGCTACTTCAATGTGGTCCTACTTTTGATGGGCTTTTTGATCACATCGCAGGTCTACATTGAAAAGGAACAAATAGCCATTAGATTTTTTCTGAATTGTACCAAATTGTCAATATTTTAAATAATGTTTATGAATCCCAAGAAGCTATGCAAGTGTTTGCAGATTTGCAGTGTTAATCAACAGTCAGCTAGTCAGCGGGTGAAATAGCCTGAAAGCCGGCCGGGTCATTGTGGTCCGCAAGAAAGATGATCTATGACACCAGCTCAGAAGTTTGCTGTCTTGCAACTACCAGTTGATCCCAATATGCAGTGCAGCCAGCGTGAAAACTGGGATTGTGCTATACAGGCAGTCCAAGCTTATGCAGACCATGGAATTAGATTGAGTGCGCTGTATCGATCATCAAAAGAGGAAAAAGGCAGAAAAAGAAAAGAAAAGAAAAAAGAAAAAGGGTCTTCACATCTTTTGCTGCCAATTCTTTCCCAAAATCGACTGACAAGCAAAAAAAAAAGTAAGTAAATACATAAATCAATAAATAGAAAATAAACGACTTACAAACAATTAACTAAAGGTACCGTGTCACATTACACAAAATGCCCACCCTGATTTTCAAAAACAACAAAAACAATCACAGAAATTTTTTTTAGAAGAAAATATCTTGCTGTGACAATCATGCTAAAATTAAGCTTTTACAAAAATATAAATTAGGGTCTATGCCTACCATAGGCCTACAAACGCCTACAGTATACTAGCGTTGATCTCAACTTGTAAAACTATGTAGAAAGAGAAATCCTGTATTACTCACTTCTCGTTGCGAAGACGCTACGCATGCGCATTGACGACACCCCGCCACTGCCCCAGGCATCCGTATCCACGAACCGGAAGCTAATGCCTGTTGATACTACAACATCCGCTTCAACGAGCAGCAGTATCACGGCAGTTTTCGGTCGCAGATTGAGCTGTGAGAATCACATAAACAACTAACGTAACGTTAACGTTAGAGGTAGAACCTCTAAGGCTCTATCCAGCGACGGAGCTAACGTGAAAGGGAGAGAGACATGCGGTATCAATCGCCGATTTGTTGAGTCTAACCTGACACAGTGACAGCCAGTCAAGAACACGATGGATGAAAATAACGCTACGTTCAGGGTAAGTGACCCTGTCTGTCCCTACCCTGTGCGTGCAGCTGCATACGCACACTTGCCACGGCACTGCCACTGGCACTGCCACTGCACTGGCATGGCAAATTAATTTAACGTGTTACATAGGCCCTACTGTTAATTGAACTGTGTAGTGTAACGTGAGGCCGGCTAGTATGAGTATGACTTGGCATTGTCCAGGCCAGGCCAGGGAGGGCAGGGAGGCCTGGAGGGGAAATGTGGGGATATGGGGACTGTGATAGAGATGAACCCCCCCCCCCCTCCCCCCCGGTTCGAGGTTCTTGCCATGCCTTTTCTAAAGTCCAGTTCTTAAATTCCAGTGCTCATCATCTTGTCATTGTGTGATGAAACAGTCGGTGGCATCTCACAAAAAAATGCACACCTACCGTTCGCTTCGCCGTTTGTCAATCAAATTTTGATTAAAACCCATTAGGTACTAAAACACACATGTTTTAATGGGCGCTCTGCATCGGTTGATTAAAACTCGATTTTTGAAAAAAAAAACAGATAGGATTTTTTCTTCTTTTCATCATGGATAGTGCAGTGGACATGTGTGTGTAACAAAAAATCACTGTGCAAAGTTGCGACAATTTATATGTCAGATGTGAGATGAATAGAAGTGAATAGGGGGCCTCATGAGGCGTGGGGGCGGTCCTCATGAGGCGGGGCAGTCCTCGTACGCGGGAGCGGTCCTCATGAGCGGGTTTCCCGTACTGATAAAGTGCTCATTCTACCTAAAAAGATACTCATGGCGCTGTGGAAACAGAATATTGAAATCGACATGTAGTAATGGTCCATTTTATTGTGCAATATTCATGATGGATAATTTTCTTTCTTTTTTTCATATATATATCTTTTATTGTTTTGTACACATATTATCCTTCCATCATTTGGTCAGCAAAAAATGTTGAAAGATATACTGTCACACGCAGGAGAATATTAAGTAAAACAATAAAAAACAGACGCATCAAGATCACTTTCTTTCTTCCACTTTTTACTGTCGAGCCTACATAATAATTGTGGTTAAACACCAAACAAGCGGCTGTATAAACGCAGACTACAACGATCGATTGATCATCGTTATGTATATCGCTTTTCCACATAATCGATCATCCATCATGCTACGCTGACACAGCCGTCAATCGGCGTACTTTTGAGTCAAAATTAGCTACTTTTCTTCTGTAATTGGCTATGAAATTTCATGAAACCGTCAGATATGGTCTATCTTGACATTTCTGATTGCCACAAGAAGTTTTCATTGACAAATTAAGGACGGAAATGGTACACATGTAGGTGTGCATAGTGTACATTTCTACATGATTACCAAACGATTCCTTTCATCTATTTAATTTAAATGACTGTTCTGTCGGTTACCTGCCCCTTTTATTTACTTTTTCTTTTTTTGTCAACAGTGACAGTACTGTGAGTACATGATCATTTTGACTCTGACAACTGTGGGCGCTACTGTGCTGTGACTGTGTAACATTAGATATAAACTTTTACATGTCTGCATGTAGTCTAACGTAACTGGTGAAAGGGGACCTCCGGATGATTTTCAGACTTTTACATTTGAACAGCTATAAATCAGTTAAAGTGAGTACAGAGTTTCAGAATTTATAGTGATTGGGATAAGGAATGAGAATGTTTTCAAAATTTATAACAAATTGCAATGAACAAGGATGGTGACATGCCAGCCTCACCATAAGCATGATAAGAATGTATGAGTTGGGGCTCAAGGAAGCAGAACAAAAGAAGAAGACATGCATAGATTTTTCACAGGTGAACTTGTTGAGCAAGTGGTATTGTAATGGAATTACACTGCTACATTTATGAAATATATGAGGCTCTGATGTCATCAACACTGTTCAGTGTAATTTGTTTAAGATTTTCAATTTATTGGTTTCTCTGCTCAAGGACCACAATAAATTCCACGAATCTATACATGGAGCTGTGGATTTATGTACTTCATGATGTGAAATTATGAAAATCGTCCGGAATGCCCCTTTAAGTGTAAACTGTTGTCTAGTGTAAGTAGGTGTGGAGTTGGGTGCGAGCTCCCTAGGGCTAGCCCTAGTGCCGTAGTGGGTAAAGTAGCTTTTGGCACCCACACCAAGGTTCGTCCTCCCGTGCCAAGGTTCGCCTGTGCGCAAAATAGGTTTCTAAATTCTACAGGTCATGTAGCAGGCAGGCAAATTTTGGACGGCGTTATGGTTGAATTATGGGCGGCTTGCATCACTGTATTAAAGATGTCTACGTACTAATATTGATAGTACGACCCCAGTCAGAGTCTAGTTTCAATTCTTACCACCTCATATTTATAACCATCTCAAATCTCTATACCACAAACAGAGATCGACCAGTCGGTTGTCCATGCTGGATAAGTCACTAGAGCGGAGGCGAGTCAACAAGGAGCACAACAGCAACTTCCGAGCGGGCTATGTCGCTGTCCACGAGGAGCACCTCCACAAGACCGGACTGAGAGGGCGCAAGCGTTTCCTGGCTTACCTGCTCCTTTTCCTAATCTATGTTGTCGTCATTGCCAATTTAGTTGTAGGTATCCCCCCTACCCAACACCCCCCCCCCCCCCACACACACACACACACAAAGATACACTTTAATTATGACCCCCCTTCCCCCATGTTTGCCTCATTATATGCAGGTTTTGATGTTTCATTTGTTATCTTTGTAGTTTTACTTGTATTTCTTGCATGTGCAAATTCTTATATACCGGTATCTGATTTTGCAGAGCTACTGCTAAAGTATCGTATTTATTTTTTTCAAGAGAGATTCAATCGAATGACTTCTAATAAGCTATGATTTGTACATTATCAGGAATAGAAGAAACGCATATAATTAATGTACAACATAACTTTTCTAGCAAATTATGTTACCAGGGAGTTGGGTACATTCTGCTACTGCTTATATGTGCGTAGTCCAGTAAAGTCATGCACTGTTATTGGTATATACTGTAAAAGTGGATATTTTCATGCGACTAGTTTTTCGCGCTTGGCCGGGCAAGAAGAGTTTTGCGTGTTTTTAATTCCGCGGAATCAAGCCACCATATGACAAGCAAAAATATTCGCATGTTTTTATTTTCGTGCTAGTTTCTGGTTGCGCGAAATGCGCGAAAATTTCAACACCGCGAAAATTTCCACTTTTACAGTAATGGCATTCCAAAAGTACATCATAACATAAATGGTGCTTACACAGTCTGTTTCATTGCCTCCATTTTGTGTTTCCTTCTACTGTTCTATTTAGTTTTAGCCATATTTGGTTATTTCTGTCTGAATCATATCAAGCTGTACCAGGAGTGGATTCAGGAATTCCGGAAAGGGGGGTGCAAAATAAAGAAATACAGTAAAGGGGGCATGCACGCCCGGTGCGCCCCCTCCTGAATCCGCCACTGTGTACATCACTGCTATGCACAAAATATGTTGAATTGAAAGTCACAATGACAGCACATGTTTACAGTATTGTTAAATGTTGTATCATCAGCCCATTTCATGATAGTTCTTTTACTTCTTTTTTTTCTTCTCTGTGACCCTCTAGCTCACTGTTCTAATCGTCTTGGCGTTGCGGATTGACCAGACTGGGTCTGATGTGTTGGAGTTTGTGGATGGGGGAGACATCCAATACAAAGAAGACGTCCAAGCAGAGAAGGTACTTACCGACTTGGGAGAGTTTGGTGGCTATCGGGGACAGGACTTGGAAATCAATGGTGATGGCCAGCCAGTAAGTAAAATTCTCTAGGTGGGGATTCGTCAGATGTTTTTATTTATCTATGCACAACCTTTAATTTTCCAGAACCATACTCTGGAAAACAACAACAACAACAACAACAAAACACAAATAATTAGCTTTGATCAGTATGACCGGCTTGTTTACCTGGATCTTCAAGTCTGCAATTACTTACATTAGCTCACCATTTATTCCAAAACCCTTTCATAGATGTTATTGATTAAATTCTCTTTAATGAATTTGTCGCTATGTAAACCACATCTTCGCCTCATGCCAGTTCCAAATACTAGCTTTCACAACATAAAATGATGAGGCAGGGGCAGTGCTTGTTCTTGCATTCTAAAGTTTACGAGATTCTGCTGACATTGCATTTGTGTCTTATGAAAGTGGCTTGTTTTTTGTCCTTGAATGGTAATATTTTCTGGTGAATTTTTCTTTTGTGTGCATGCTAGTACATCCCATTGCATCCATCATTTCTCTTCCTGCTAGCTCATGTATTGAGAACTCCTTTTATACTTAATAGATGTCTTTGTTCGTTTTTAGCCACATGTCCTATTCTCATATCATCTCTCCCCCCCCCCCCCCCCCATCTGATATGTTGGTAAACTTATTTTAGCTTCTTTTTCTGCTCAGAGTTGACAGTACTAGTAGATTAAATGAGAAGTAATACTAATATGTCAGGATTTCTATTGTGACAAAAATGTGAATTTCACCTCCATTTCTTCTGCTATTTATCATTCCAGGTGGTTCTACAGCAAATGATGGGAGGTGCTACAGGTATGGATCAGATAATCTTATTAAGAATTTGGAACGTACAGAACATACAATGTGACTGTTTTTCATAATGTGTTTTATAAAAATGACAGTTGAATTGATGAATCCACAGCCATTAATAGCAACCCCTTGATTGCATTACTCTTCTGTGTATCTACCATAGCTTCTTCTCTTTTTTTTTTTTTTTTTTTGCCATGGAAAGTGAAATGAAGTCCTATTTGAATATGAAAGATGAAAAAGTGGTATGCCTATTTGAGTTTATAAGAGAAGACAGCCAGCTATCGTACAACTACTTTCTGCTACTGCGGTCTCATTTGCCACAAAATGGTTCCACCAATGTGTTGAAATAAGTAGTGTTATTTTTTTTTTTTGTACCATCATTTTATTCAAGTGGAGATCAGTGGCGAAAGCACAACCATGAGGGCGCAAGAGGGCCTTCAAATCATCAACCCTATGACAGGCGGCTCCATTCTTCACACAGTCAATGACAGTGGAATAGCAACACCCACTGGCATGAAGCAGTTAGCGAGTTCAAGGGTTGTCGCGTCCAAGGTAGGCACACAACCATCTTGGATAGAGTGTTATCCTGTGGGGAATTGGTGCACGAAATTGTTGAAAATCACTGCAAAGAAATATTGAATTTTGTTGTGATTTCTGATTAGCTTGACTGCTTGTTTACTTGATAGGTTGTTCTGTATTTTTCCTATGGCATTTTGTGTGTTGCAATCTTAACATTGCAACATTACAGAAGTGTTTTGTTTTGTGAAACCCCCCACCCCCCAATTTTGTTGCCTCTGTACTAAACATATTTTTAAAAAAAAACTTCATGTAGTCGTAAATCAATAACAGCATGAAGTGATATTTTGAAGTTTGCATTAAGCAGCTTTCATGCTAAGAATGTGATGCAGCCCTCCCTTTCCCTAATACACACACACACACACCACACACATTACCAATATTCCAAGAATTTGCTACCTGCCAATAATGTCAGAAGAGTATCTCCCAAGCTTCATTTACATTTTTCAAATTGTTCAGCAACTACTGTAAAAGTAGATATTTTTACGCGACTAATTTTTCACGCTCGGCAGGGTAAGAAGAGTTTCGCATGTTTTTAATTCCATGGAATCAAGACATCAACTACTGGAACATAAAGCAAGCAAGCATACGCGTATTAGCGTACTTTTATTTTCACACTAGTTTCTGGTCACTCGAAATGCGCAAAAATTTGAACACCGTGACAAATTTCCACTTTTACAGTACTTTGTAGGTTCCATTTTTTTTAGTAGCCATGCCTCTGCCTTGATTTTGCTGAAATCAATGATGAAAAAGGATTTATTTCAAAAATTTATATCATGTAACTCAATAAAACCTCTTTTAATCAGGCTGATGCAATTCTCTTGTAATGTACTGTCTTCGTTTTATGTAATATACATGTATGCTTGTCACACTTTATACCTTTTAATATGATTGTTATACATTGTGCGATCTTCAAATTTGAGCTACACAATGTACGTACCCTATTTGTGAAAATCCATCCATTTTCCATTGTTAATGACATGAGCGTTTTTTCAGCCATTTGTGGAATTCATTTTTTCAATATGTATGTCAATGTTACGTATCTTGTCAATTGTACATACCGGTATTTGCTTTTTAATCATGGAAGTGGGATGTAAATTCCATTCAATTTTGGCAGCTCTGCTGAAGGTTTGATGCGATGATAATGCCCTGTGTTCTTTGTATGTACAGTTAAGCCCCGGTCCAGGAGAAACTCTTTCCATGGAGGCAGAAGAGGGTATAACCATTCAGGGAAATGAGGGACTCTCCCTGAGTGCCAAGGAAATTGACTTGTCTGGAGAGAATGTCACTCTTAATGCAGTAAGTCCACTTTCATCCTAGTGCCCTGTTCCAAAGCTCTCATAACTCATCTTAAATCCAATTAGCATGAATGGATTCATTGATTCATCATGGTAATTTTTGATAAGTAGCGAGACAGTTTGTGCATCTCTTGCCCCCCTGCAGAAATGGTCCATATGAAGGTTTCATTTTGAATATACAATTATGGAACAACTAGAGTTTCCTTTTTGTTTTTTCTTGTTTTATAGAATGGACCAGCAATGGGACGAATAATCCTGTTCCAGAAAGACTGTATGTCATTCTGAAATATGTACAGTGCACTCTCATTATAACGCACATATTATATTGTAGTTATAATGAAATTCTGTTGACAACAAAGTAAAAATTCAGGCCGCAACATTATTTGTTCTGTGTTATTTTTTGTATATTTATTTGGTTATAACAAAATGTCAATATAACAAAAGAAAACTGCCAGTTATGAGGCCTTCGTTATAATGGGAGTCCACTGAATTGTAAAAGTGACAATTTTTATGTAATCTTTCAAGCTTGGCAGGGTAAGATGAATTTTATGTGATTTTCATTCTGGTGGATCCAAACATTAGTAGTGTTACATATACCAAGCAAAAGACAAATTTATGGCTACATTTTTGCTCACGCTTCTGTCGCGTGAAAATCTCGTTATTCAGTCTTTGCTATTTCATGTTTCTCTTGCAACAAACAGTTGGACCTGATGTCCCTTGAGGTAGGCCCATCAGGAGGCATCAATGTCAACACAACCCTCTTGCCAAAGAAGAGCACCGGCAGACTCAGTGGTTCTGTCACAGGTTACACCCTTTGCGTATGTAGTGACACTGGCAAAGTCGTCCGAGTGAGAGCCCCGCCAGGCATGTCGCACCCGTGTGGAAAGCTTAGTTCAAATCCATGTGCTGAATGAAATGTAACACATGTCTTCAAACACTAAGAGCACATATTGATAAAAGATAAGGGTCAAAATTACACAGTGCTGGGTCAAAAACGTTCAAGGGTTCGGCAGAGTTAGGTAGACATTGTTACAAGATCTAAAAGAGAGTATAATAGGAACAGACAGCATTGCAAAGTTTTGCCCGGTTAGTGTTCAAGGGGGCATTTTATGAAGCAGTTTGGTCAGATATTTTTTTCTAACAAACTGTTACAAGTTACTAAAATACTTGCATCTGACTGGCTGAGAGCAAATTTGTCCAACAACTTTGTGGGACAAACTGCTTCATGAAATGCCCCCCAGAAGTGAATAACTTTTTGTATGTATACTGTAGATCACAGCACAGGGTAATGACATTACAAAGGTTTGTGCAATAGGGCTTAGTATTATGTTTGAATATTAACTTTTGTGTTAGACATTACCAGTCATAAATGAAGATGATGCTGGTTGAAGTATTGACTGTTTTGAATACTTCAAAATGTATCCTATTCTTCCACTGAAACTTGACCCAAGTTTCATCACATGAGCTGCGATCTTCAGACAATAGTGGAAGTTTGAAGGGCTTTAAAGAGCTGCTTGTTTTATCTTAAAGAAAATGTTGCCAATTTATCCACACTGTAATGAATGTAACCATGCATTCTTGCCAAGCTTACTGTGTTTTATGTCATATGAAATGTGAATGTACTGTCAGACTTTTGCTTGAGTGTTAACAATCTAAGTTCTTTTATGTGTATTGCTTTACATTATACATGTACTTAAAGACGTCATTTTATTTCGGAAGTCTCGAAAGAGACTACGATGCATAAAGAGTAATAATAGGAGAGCCCGCACGCGCGTCCAGCAATACGTTCGCGTTCGTTCCAGCTGACAGGAGGTTCTCCTGCATAGCTCCGCGGTTTGAAATTTTTCCATAAATTCATCGCCGGAATTTTCCTTCTCGCGAGAAATTTTGCTTCGCCGGTCATCTGGAACCTACTGAGAAGTGTTTTGACGCATCTTTCGAGCCTAAACGTTACGGTGGTTCGATAAATATGAGCTCGAAAGAGCAGCACGATCCATCCTTCGCTTTACGTGCTACACGTGGACAGGAGGTCTGTGCCACGAAGTCAGAGTTACCACCACCAGCGCCTCCCTCCGGCGATGCCGGTACGGCGCACGTACAGAAGAATGTGAGCATCGGAAAGGCTCAAGATTCAGGGAAGAAGACGATGAAGAAAATTCCCAAAAAAGCTCCTCATACGGTATCAAAAGCCCCTTCCGAGGATCGGGCGTCTACCTCCGGGGACGTTAGTTCTCGTCTAGACAAACTTGAAAATCTCCTCGCCGAAGTGGTGAAACACCTTCCCCAATCGCATGATAAAACCACTAGCCGTGCTGCTGTGGTACATACAGGCGCGTCTACATCGAAATCTACAGCGGAGGAATTTTCCCGCTTGCCTACTAACGTCCGCCATTTTGTTGGGGACGATTTTGATACGTCTACGTCTGAAGACGCAGAGCGTGATGGACCGTTCGATTTTGACGAAGGGGTGGAAGAGGTTCCCCCTGCTGCACAGCTACCACAGTTGGCAGCCAAGTATGCTATCCCCCTCGGGATTGGGGAGGCAGTTGACGAGGAAATCGCAAAATCGGTGAACTACTTTATTGGCAACAAACTAGAAGATAAAGCCATTGAGGAAACGGTTGAAAAATACCCCCCACCGAGCAACTGCCCCCACCTCGATACACCTAAAGTGAACGCTCCCATTTGGGAACACTTGCAGTCCGTCACGCGTAATCGTGATTTGAAACTACAGAGAGTGCAGAAATGTCTGACTCGCGGTATTGGGGCTCTTCTTCGCTCTCTCGACGCGCGAGATATCTCCGAGTCTCAGCAAGACGCACTTGCTCTATTGAGTAATGCGCACTTTGAACTGAATTGCGTGCGGAAGGAGCTGATTAAGCCGGACATCAACTCGGAATACGTGCATCTCTGTAAGCCCTCTACACCAGTCACGCAGCTGTTGTTTGGTGATGATCTCACAAGACAGATGAAAGATCTAAAAGAACAACATAAGGCCTCTGCTGGGGTCATGAGGACCCAGCAGAAACATACTTCTCGTCCGAGCGGCTCTTTCCATCCGTACAGACGGCCCTTCAACAGCGGAGCTCGCCGGCAGGCTCGCGATGCGGGCTGGACGGGCTCGCGTAGCGCTGCAGCCTCACGCTTCGTGCATGGAACGGCAAATCGTCCTTTTTTAGACCAGCGCTACCAGGGAAAGTCGCGACCTCCCCCACAGCAACGGCCACAGAGCAGAGCTCATCCACAGGCCAGAAGCAAGACTCCCCACAACAAGTTACCCAACAGCCCGCCTCTGAAGAGGTAGGAGATATAGATTCAACATATTGCTCATTTGACATGTCAGTAACTGACCATGATGCATTTCTACCTTATCTAGAAGAACGGTATTCTAGATCTGCTCCTCAATTTACTAGATCTATAGAATCTAGACCTACCACTTCATGTGTAAATGACCATCCAGTTGGAGGTCGACTGAGGCTTCATGCATGTAATTGGGAGAAGTTAACTTCAGATCCCACAGTACTACAAGCTGTGAATGGCTATAAACTTGAATTCAAGCCTGAATGTTTTCCACCTGAAAGGGTTAATCCTTTGGTTCAGTTCAAAGTAAAGAATGAAGATTTGGCCAATATCCAAGCTGAAATTGATTCACTGGCAGCCAAGAATGTTATTGAACCTTGTTCACATGAAGTGGGGGAGTTCATCTCGAACATTTTTACCCGCCCTAAGAAGAATGGCAGCCTTCGGGTCATTCTTGACCTCTCAGAGTTGAACAAAAGCCTAGTCTATCAGCATTTCAAAATGGATTCCATCCATACAGCAACGCAATTTATTACACCAGATTGCTTGCTAGCCTCAGTCGACCTTCAGGATGCTTACTATTCAGTACCAGTTGATCCGCAGGATAGGAAATACCTGCGATTTGTGTGGCAGGGCAAACTTTGGCAATATTGCGCACTGCCAAACGGGCTTAGTACAGCACCGCGTTTGTTCACAAAGCTTCTCAAACCAGTTTTTGCTCATCTGAGAAGAGCAGGTCACATGGTAGTGGGATACCTTGATGATACTATCATTATTGGGAAGAGTGAGGCTAGCACTCAAAGAGCAGTCGATGCTACGACTGATCTCCTCGAAGACTTGGGGTTTCTTGTCCATCAGACTAAATCAGTGTTAAAACCCACTAAAGAAATCACCTTTTTGGGATTTGTCCTTAACTCTGTGAACATGACAGTTACTCTTCCTGAATCTAAGAAGGAAGATATCACTGCTGAGTGCACAAGTCTGTTGCATGCCACAGAATCCTCTATCCGAGAAGTGGCTAGAGTAATAGGGAAACTGATTGCTACCTTTCCTGCAGCCCAATATGGGCCCCTCTACTACAAAATCTTGGAAAAAGAGAAGATTTTGGCATTGAAGGCCAATAAAGGTCATTTTGATAGGAAAATGAGCTTGTCTAGTAGAGCCAAACAGGAACTTAAGTGGTGGATTGATCACATACAGTACACCTCTAATCCTATCGACAGACCCAGGCATACAATAGAATTGCGCACTGATGCGAGTGGGTCTGGTTGGGGAGCAACAGACATGTGCACAAACATAGGGGGACGATGGAATGAAGTGGAAAGAGAAAAGGCTGTTAACAATGAGATAAATTATCTAGAAACCCTTGCAGCAGGATTGGCATTGAAGTCCTTTTGCTCTAACCTGAGAAATGTTCATGTTCTCATTAGAATGGATAATACAACTGCAGTCTCATATATCAACAATATGGGGGGCTTCAGATCCCAGGAATGCAACAATTTGGCACATGATATTTGGGAATGGTGTATTGAAAGACAGATTTGGATCACAGCCGCCTACTTGCCAGGACGGCTCAATACCACAGCAGACTTCATGTCAAGGAAGTTTAATGATCGAACAGAGTGGATGCTTAACAAAGCCCAATTTACTGAAGTGGTAGAACATTTCGGCCTCCCTGAAATCGATCTTTTCGCTTCCAGACTTAATGCACAGCTACCCAGGTATATCACTTGGCAGCCTGATCCTTCGGCAGAGAATGTAGATGCATTTACAGTGGATTGGGGTCCATTTAATGGTTCTATGCTTTCCCTCCCTTCTGCCTTATCCCTAAATGTCTGCAAAAGATAAGGGCAGATAAAGCCACAGGGTTGTTAATAGTACCAAACTGGCCTACACAATCATGGTTCCCAGCACTTCAGGACATGCTGACTGAAAAACCACTTGTCCTATGTAGACATGCACAACTTCTTGTTCAACCTGTGTCTTTTATGCCCCACCCCTTACACAAACATTTGGATTTGCTCTGTTGCAGGCTTTCAGCCAACCCTTCAGGTCGCAGGGATTGAGTGCAGGGACCGTCAAGGTCATCGTAGCTTCTTGGAGGAAATCTACACGACAGCAATATCATAGCTTCATCAGCAAATGGAAAGTTTTCTGCACTGCCAACAACATTAACTATCTCCAGACCTCATCGGAATGGGCACTAGAATTTCTTTCCGACTTGTTCCATAAGGGAGCCAGCTACGGTACTATAAACTCTGCTAGAAGTGCACTGGCTTCTTTTCTGACACTCACAGACAGTTCGTTTTCCATAAGCACTCATCCTCTAATAACTAGATTTGTGAAGGGAGTCTTTCACTTACGACCCCCCAGACCACGCTACACGGAGGTGTGGGACGTTAGAACTGTCCTCAACTATCTGAGGAGGAAATCACCTGCAGGCGAATTGGGTTTGAAAGAGCTAACGCTGAAAGTGACAATGTTATTAGCGCTTCTCTCAGCACAGCGGGTGCAGACATTGAATGCTTTGAGAATAGACAAGATGACATTCAAAGACAACTCTGTCAATTTCGTCATTGATGACTTGTTAAAGCACCACAGACCTGGTAATACAGGCCAAGTCGTTAGCCTAAGAGCGTACCCTCCAGACAGACGAGTTTGCATTGTACGATACCTTCGAGAGTATCTGAGAAGGACTCAGATCATTAGGAAGGACCAAAAGTATCTGTTAATAAGTTTTTGTAAACCGTATCACAGGGTTTCTACCCAAACTTTGTCACGATGGATTAAGACAGTTATGACAGAAGCTGGGATTGACACCAGCATGTTCTCGGCACACTCCACGAGAGCAGCCTCAGCGTCTGCTGCCCAGAGGAAAGATCTGCCTGTACATGAGATTTTGGCACAGGCAGGCTGGAGTAACGAGAAGACATTTCAAACATATTACGCGAAACCCCTCAGGAATGAGAATAGGGGTTTCAGCCATGCAGTATTATCGTAAAAGGTAAAGCCATACATTGTACCCCTTGTGGTAATTATGGTCATTGGCACAGTTCTGTGTGGCCAAAAAATGTGACTACCAGCTTCAAAGTCTCCTATTATTACTCTTTATGCATCGTAGTCTCTTTCGAGACTTCCGAAATAAAATAGAAAATTTAAATGAGAACTTACCTGTTTGAAATTTAAATTGTATTTTATGAGGAAGGCGAAGGAAGAGACTACAGTCCCTCCTCTCCCACCCTTCTTCATAATCTCAGGTAGTTCTCAATAGCAGTAGGATGACTGCTGGTATTGGTATTCACATTTTTCGGAGCTACTAATATTGCTGGACGCGCGTGCGGGCTCTCCTATTATTACTCTTTATGCATCGTAGTCTCTTCCTTCGCCTTCCTCATAAAATACAATTTAAATTTCAAACAGGTAAGTTCTCATTTAAATTTTCTATTTGACATTATGCCATTCTTATTTTAAGGCAAGTATATTTACTGCCTTAGATACTGTATAAGTTGTTATTTTCACGTACAGATATTTTCATAAATGACAAGGTCAAAGACAAGGTTACAGACATGAGATCTTTTCGCAAATTGACACCAGGCTTTTGTAAATGCGGTATTACCCTAGCACATGACAACATTTTCGTGTGTTGTTAAAATTTGCAATCCACCCGTGATTTGTGAAATTCGTGAAAATTAAATCCTCGCGAAAATAAGAGGTTATACAGTATATCGTTACTTGGCTCTTTTCCTCCAAACTCTGCACCACCATACACATTTTTCTTGAATTTAAAGCAAAAAACAATTAGATGAACAAACTGGAACAAGAACAAAACTGTGACTTTACAAAATAATTTCAGTCTCACTGTATTTTTACTGTGCATCTGATTAGAGTACTACATGATTAAAATGTCTTAAAGTAATTTTGAAAGGACCAAATCATGTCAGCTCGACATACAAGGACACAAATATGGGATGATGCTTTACAAATCATTTTTTTATGCCTCTGCCAACGAAGTGGTCGGAGGCATTGTTTTCGGGTCGTCCGTCCGTCCATCCGTACGTTCGTCCATCCCGTTTTGTTTTTGTCGATATCTCAAGAACCGTGAGGTGGTTTTGCATCAAACTTGGTATGAGGGTATATCCTGGGGGAATGATACTTTGTTTGGATTTTAGGGTCACGTAGTCAAAGGTCAAAGGTCACAGATTATTTTGTGAAAAAAGGTTGAAATTTCATGTTTTTCTCCATATCTCGCAAATCGTTCAAGGTATCTTCATGGAACTTAGTATATATGCATGTACCGATGGGCAGTGATTATCTAGGGAAGTTGGGGGTCATGGGTCAAAGGTCAGGGGATCAAAGGTGAAGGTCAACTCCTCAAAATATCACTACTTTCCTTATATTCATGCAATGCCTGAAAGATTTTTTTTTTCTTGATGTATGCATGTATAACCCAATATATATTCTGTGGGAAGTTTCTTGCCAAAAGGTCAAAGGTCAAAGGTCAAGTGAAAATGCTAAATTGCACTTCTTCCTCCATATCTCAAAAGTAACTCAAGGTATTATCATGAAACTTACATATTAAATGCATGTTCTACCTAACAGTGATTCTCTTTGGAACTGTGAGGTCAAAGGTCAAAGGCCAGGTTTAGATACTATTTTACCATTTGATACTGAAATTATACTTTTTCTCAATACCTTGAAAATTACTCAATGCATAAACTTATAAAAGGGTCAAAAGTCAAGTAAAAATCATCAGTTCCCCCAAATACCTGCACTCTGACGTTTTAATCATTCATCCAATTGAACCTAGTTCTAGGAAAGTGAACATTCAGCACATTGGTGGCAAACCTGTCATTTTAATATTTTGCCAATTGTGTGAAACTGTTATCACACATTGTCAAGACATTGTACTATAGACCTATTAGGAGAACCATGCATTATGGCGGAGGCATACACCAGTCGCCGTAGCGACATTTCTAGTTTTTCTTATTGCAATGTTTTCCTTTTAGTACATGTATTACCCTTAACTTTATGTGTGTGTGTATTGTGGTGGATGTCAACACACATCATAAAATGCAAGTACATATGATATGACTCTGTATGTGTAGTAGTGAATTTTGCACATACCGCAAAACCAGGAACTTTCATGGCATGGAACTTTTGTGAACTGGTGCCGACGGCCTTTTTCGTGGCACAAAACTTTCATGAATCACCACTGGCATTCAATGCATTTTGTTGAAAGACACTTTTGCATGCAGTTTACATTTGTGAATCTTAGCTCCTTGCAAAAATCATGAAAGTTTCATGTACACGAAAATTTCTGACTTTCAGTAAGAGAAGAGTTGTATTATTGTACGTGTACTAATGCATGCATGATTGTAAACTTTTCATCTACTTTAAAAATAAAAAAAAAATTGTTTGAAATTGAATTTTTAGAAAGTTAGATGCAGTCACAGTACTCCAAAGATAGCCAGTTTCTGATGTAGGTAAATGTTGTATTCTCTCTGTACTATTGTGCACTGATTTTTAGATTACTCAGTGTTGCATAGCTGTACTTGTATTCACTAAACGTACTTTTTTCAGTACATTTTGTATTTAGATATTTGTATTTTACAGTTATTTATTTGTACATTGTACATGTACGTGTATTCTTTATGCATTACAGCATACTGTGCAATACAGTGGCACATAATGTGGCAGCACTAACTAGTGTAATGTAGAGTGTGAGAGCTGCTGCTTTTGATTTGCATTTAAAGTCTTGGTAATAAACCAGGGAAAGTGTAATTTGATTTGTACTGTGTCATGATTTCCATCTGAAAAGACTTGTAATAGGAAAAAAGGCATAATGTAACTTTTCGGACATACATGTTGTGAATATACTTGTATACAAGTGTATATCTATGTGTGTGTTGGGTACAATGTACTGACTGTATGATCATGTCAGCAAAGATGGTTGATGCATGGGTGAGATTTGCTACATACCGGTATCCAATGCAAGAGTGTTGGAATGTATTGTACCTTGTATGGTGCACTACACACTTTTCTCCCAGACTACCTGGCAAACTGAAGCAAATCAAGCACAATTCATCTGGCCAGAAATAGGAAAATTAGGAAATTTATCTTTCTCAAGGTGATACATCAATTTCAAAGAATGGACGAAGTCATGTTTCTGACACACATTACACTTCAAGTAATAGGAAAACAACAGACTGAGTTTACTACACCCAATATACATTACACTAAAACATGTACGTGTATTCTGTCATGGACTGGAAGTGAATTTAGTGCAATTTTCCATGCCAGATATTATCACAAGATGCTGCCTGGCCACAAGTGGACCTCGCAGATCTGTCTGTTTAGCAGCACTAGTAGTGAAGCCTAACGTCCATCTAGACACCTTGGAAGACCAGCTATTGCAGTGGAATATGGGATTTTCCAGCCATCTTCTCAGATGGAAATTAAACAAACAATAATTATAATCACTTGTAGTGAAAGTTTCCAGTAAAAGATTACATAATCACAGCACCCCTGCTTGGTGTTGGAACTACCAAGGGTCTTGAGAAGTTTGTTCATTCAGTAGCTCATTTGCATTAGAGCCAATACACTGTAGTGCAGGGCAGTTTACAGGGCACTGAATCAGTGCAGGTACACAAAGAGAGAAAAAAGATGAGAGAGGGAGAGTCGGTTAAGACCACAGCGTTCTCTAACATGGGCAACATCTTTCATTGTAACAGTATCAGTGGAACCAGGATAATATATTAATACGAAACAGCTGGTGAATAAAACTATGACTCGACTATTCAGGTATATAACTTGATGTAATGATTACGAGAAGGGAAAAGTGTAGTACACTGAGAAGTAGATAAGTTCTTAGACAAGCTCAAGTATGGAAGGTGTTGACGTACATTTTATTTTCAAACTTATGGCTGGTTCTCTCATACAACAGAGCAGCAGGTGACTCAATGACCTACGATCTGCCGCTTCTCCAGAGGTAGAATGCAAATGACGTGGTACGTGGTTACTTCTATGCTGGGCACACACCACGTGAATACGCAAAAGGGCACATTCTGAATCCTCGAAGCTGCAGGGCGTGTAGAATTTCATGACAATCGGGTATACAATCTGTGATATGCTGATGGTATCATTATTGATGTCATGCCTGAGTGAACACCATACCTTCCACCTGAAGCTGCTCACTTCTGGGGCTTTCCCCTCTGCGAATTCCTGGTGGTCTTGTGACTGAGTTTTTATGCACTGTGTCCGCAGGTATGTTGGTCCTACCATTATGCAACTACGGTGAGTCACACAATCCCAACTCTGGTGCAATTTTTCGCTCAACACGCAGAAGGGTCATGATAGATATCCCAGTGTCTGGCTACACATGCTAAGAGTTTCATCAAAAGTTGACAAAGTCATACTCCCTGGTCATCCTGAGAGTGACCATCAGTGTTTCTTTGTCTCCGTCCCACTTGGCTTGACCGTTCTTGCTGTCCACAGGGTGGGGCAAATGGAGACCCAGCTTACTGCGGGAGAAGAAGATTGCAGGAGTGGTTAAGGAAAGGAGAAAACATATATGACATACAGAGTGAGTAGCTTACACATACATATCAAGTTGAATGCAGGTTGGATAGAAAGAAATACTGCTTTAAACTGTGGAGAGTACTGGCACAAAAAAGAGAATACCTATAGAGTAGATTTTTTAGCATATGCTGATATTACAGGAGTTAATATCCTATGATCAAAAATGAGAAATGTATACATGTATATTTTCACTGACTGCAATGACATCAGAATAAGCATGTCCATGTGTGGTTATACAGTAGTTCTTATTATTAGTAGTAGTAGTAGTTCTTATTTATATTATTATTATTATTATTATTATATTAGTATTATTTTTCTTTTAATGGAATTACATTCATGCAACCTGCTCAGGTTTGAGCATTCAATGAACTTTGCCAATGATCAATTTGAGATCTGTTAGTGTTTCCATATACATTCTATTTTTATTATGATATTCTTCCTAGAGTAAAGAACTTATTATTTCTCACTGTTTGGGAGTCCGGCAATCCAAGAATTTGTCCTTCACATCCAGCTCCACATCAGCATATTTAACTCCTGGCAGCTTGATCTTAACCTGGAATTGACGATTTCCAAGAAAGAAACCAAACAGACATACATTATAGTGGTATTCACAAGAGTGCAGTTTCTTTTTTTCTTTTCTTTTTCTTTTTGGATTATGCTTCTCATGGACCATGGGTTTCAACTATTGATTTGATCAAGAGGATACTGGAGTCCTTAGTCTGAATTATCATCACGACAATGATAAGAAGTTAGCAAAAAAGGGCTTGTATCACTGTTGAATGTATTGTGACACACAGAATACCAAAGGTACACTTTTCAACATTCTTTGCTGCAGCCTATGTCCATCATAATTTCATACTGCATCGTCAAATCATTCCTGTGCATGAAGTTTTAAACCAGCCCTTGAAGACGGTCTGCAAGGGAATACGTACCACCAAGTCCTCACATGAGGACGTTGCTGGTGTCTTCCGCCCCATCTGGAGAAACATATCCTGTGTGGTAACAGCCTGCTTGAAAACGATGTCATACCTGCATGGAGACATTTCCAGAATAAATACTAATGGGTTTAAGTCTCATGACTTGCTGCATGATTCATAAAACCACAGACAAATGTATTAAAAAAAAACAGTAATAAAAAGAATTTAAGTTATGCAATTGTATTCTTCAGCAGCAGTTAGTATCTACTTTTTCTCATTTTCAATTTTTTCCCGTTTTCCCATGATAGTTTGTAGTCTTCCACTCCACTCAGCTTGAGGGCACATTTGATTTAGGTCAATATATTCCCCCTCCTTTTTGCCAGAATAACTTAGCTTTTCACTCTTGTTTACTTAAGAAAAGTGAGAATAAAACCTATCACAGACAAGATAATGGTGGTAGTTAATATGAAAATGATGCAGGCGAAATGATGATGAAAAGAAGAGGAAAAGGAAAGTACAAATATGTAAGTGTCAGCCATCACTTGCTTAATGTCTTTGGATACCATGTACTATCCTTCACTCAACAGTTCATGATAAACAAGACATTAACATATATGTGAAATTGAGAATTTGCCACTGTATGCTGATTCATCAGGTTCCTAAGTTGCATTCTACCTTGATGGCTCAGCTGTCCTACATACAAAGCATGCCTGATAACAACACATATTTTTGTCAGAAAAGGATGCCGTGTCAGATTTCAAAAGGTATTGTTGGGCAATGAGTCACTACATAGCACAAGTATGACTGTTCAAACATAAACAACATGGAACAAAGAGTAGTGTGGTTTTGACACATGATATAAACAGCATGTAAGCCCTATGTGGCAAACTTTCATTATGATTTGAAACAGCATGTGCTGGTACTGTGAAGTGAAATAGAAATGACTAACCAAAGGTTATCTGTGTTCGACAAAACCAACTTCAGTAAATACTTTTTTTTTCTTTATTACACTTCTGGGTAAACACTTAAGAGAGGTTCATTATAAGCCAATTCTGAACAAAGTCCACTCAATAAGAAAGCATTGTTCTTTCCAAAAGTGAATGAAGAAAATCTTTCAGATAACAGTTGTATCAATATCGTACAAACTGTTGGTTGACTAATGAAGGTAAATACAAGACTCACTCTGGTTCTGGACGTGGATCATAAATGTCCTCAAATTCTGATCCTTCTGGTACTGAATCAACATCCCAGATGTCTTTTGTATCTGTTGCACTTGATGGTATATGACCTGTAATGAGGAGAAAATATGTTAAATACAAAGTAAGCATATTTAAGATAATATAATTTCCAGGCAACCTAATAATGCATTGCTATCAAAGATATGCCAATGAAGTATGAATACAAGACTATCATAAATCACTGAGAGATGAAACAAAAGGGTGAATATATCCTTTTCAAAGGCATTATTGACTTTGGCTCTGTATGGCTATCAATTTTCCAAAAACAGAAATGTTTATCGATACAGTGGTCGCCTTGATTGTTGACAAATCAAAGGTCAATGCCTCAATTGTTGGCGTCTTCCTGTCATTTGCGGGAACAATTCGGCGTATATCACTATTTCATATTAAGAGGCAATCTAGAACACAAACATAACAATAAACAGCTCTACATGTGATCACACTAAATATTAAGCTGTCAATCCCTGAAGTAATTTTGCTGCATAAATCACCATCTTGCCCTCATTTAATTGACAACTCTGAAATGTTATTGCACGATAGCTTAGATTGGAAAGGGATTACATGTAGATGCATGGAAAAAAAGATGGAAGAAATACACAATGTGCCAATCTGTGAGAAACGTAATCTTCCTAATCTATGTGTTGCCAATTCGAGAAATTGTCAGAAATTGAGCGAGTTGGATGCTTCTAAAGGACAAGTTTACCTGAATGTACATAAGGATTGAGAGAATGCAGCAATATCAGGACACATTACATGTACTAAATGTTTTAGGAAAATCAGACAATTTGCTCAAAAGTTATGGCTTTTTTAAAGTTTCAATGCTGCCATTGCTGGACAAGATGACCACTACATCAGCTTGTGATGTCACATGCATAGAACGATACAATGCAAATTCAACATATTTTCACTTTTCTCGTATAATAACAGAGGACTTGACTTGCCTCTTTCAGAAGGCAGTGGAATAATATTACCCGTAACATATGTTAGTAACAAGTTGAGGGAATGTGTACTTTTTCAAAAATGAAATATTGTGGGATTCTCTTCAAATATTTTCCTTGTATGTATATTGTTCCACTCATGTGACATCACTCACTGTAGTCCTCTCATCCAGCAGTGACTGTGCAGAAAATTTAAAAATTCATAACTTTTGAATGAATTGTTCGATTTTCCTCAAACTTTCACTGATGTGTTCTGATATCGCTGCATTCACTTGATCCACATGTGTATATCAAGGTGAACTTGTCCTTTAAAGACAAACAATTTTGTATGAACAACAAAAGTAACAAATAAAAGAGAATCTGTTAATCTTCCCTATGAAACACTGACAATAAATACAATGTAGTTAAAACTGAAAAGAAAAGAACATACATCACTTAATCACAGAAATATGTTTTTTGGGACTTAGATAGTCAAAAGGTCATACATCCCTTTTGCAAAAATCACAAAATTTTTGCGTGATTGAAGAATGATGTCTCCCAACTTCGCATATGAAATCTTACAATAATTCACCACAAAGTTTTAAGAAAGAAATTAAAAAGTATCCCCATGTCACTCATGAATAGGCTCCCCTTTTGTACCAAGAATATCAGTGGGAATATTATGGGAGTCCAAATACATTCCCAGGAAATTGTTTCCCCTCCATCATGAAGAAGTTTTAAATATTATTCTGATGAAAAATCACATCAGCTTATGAAAGAAATCTTATGTTCCATGTTGTAAAAGAGACACTAATTACTAAAGAACAATCACCTTTGTTATCATCTTCCTTCTTTGGAGGTCCTATTGAGCCTGGACCAAGAGATGCGCCGTGTGTCACAATCTAGGAGGTGAGACCACGGCATTGGGGGTGATCACAATGATGATGATGTCAGATGATAAAGATGACAGATACTTCACAATAACAGCATTATCCTATAATTTAGTTCTTGTGGTAAACATTTGCACAGTCATCATTTCTAGTGATGACATACTGTGAGACTGCAGACCATTCCTAGTGAATAAATCTTCTTGAATCATATACTGCTGAGTACAAGTAACTGTACATCAAAATTTTACAGCAATAGATTGACTGAGAGTTACATTACTTGAAGCAGGAAAAAGTTGATACACTACAGGCTACAGTCAATGCTGCTTGCCTATATTTAACCCTTTGGAGACAAGTCCCAAGTATACTCGGGCAGAAATCTATGGGAAATGCGTGTTGCAGCAAAATCAAACCATCCTCAACGGGTTTATATCTACGTTAAATATGCATTTAAAACATGTATGGTAAATTTTGAGCAAGCTAGGTACCCATTTTTCTGACATCTCATGTTTTCTTTACAGTATCTCATTACATTTCTCCCAAAAATCACTACAGCTGCATGCAAGCCACTCTCTGCATGTGTGATGAACACGTGGAGTGATATGGATTACACTTGCTCCCACAAATTATACTGCAAATAAACACACTAGAAGTAAGTGTACTACCGACACTATCCTAATTCAGCTTTCCCTAACCCCTCCTCATATTTCCATCCAGTTTTTACCACTAATTGATTCATCATTCTCATAAATATCTTTCCTTTTACCTGATCATCATCACTCTCGTCATCCTTCTGGTCTTTCAGTAAGTCTGCCAGTGCAGTGATGCTTGTTCCTGCAAACTCCATTCTTCTGAAAATTCAAAGAGACTGTCAATGAATATACTGCAGATGGCCCACATCCAAAGTGTTGTGACTGGATTACAAGAGAAAGGCCAATCATATCAAAAAGGCTGCATGCATGTGGAATAGATTGACAGTTAATTGCAACTTTTGATCGTATGGACTTGAAAATCAGAGTGTCAAAAAACCAGGTGGATTACATTTCATTCACTGACATTTAAGATCTTACTTAGAAACATGAAAGCGGGCAACAAATAACTGCATGCTGTACACATTCCCTTTTGAAAATGCATGCTTTAAGGATTGATTTCTACAATAATATCTAATCAGTAATTAAAACCAGGACCTATTGCATTGATACACTCTTTTATTTTTGTTCTCCAAGTACACTAGCAGAATACTGTAACTGCCTACTGGAAACAAACAGACATAGAAGAAGTCAAGCACAAGCCTAACTGCGACCAAGGATAACAGGATTTTTGGTCTCGGACGGGGTAGTACTGTGCCTAAATTCCAACTTAAATACTAAAAATTGCTTCAATTTGAATACGTACGGTACAGATGTAGTCCAATTAAAGACAACAGGTCACGTTGAACATTTGGTTCCTCTAATGTCTATAGTCCAATTCTGTCAAAATTGATAACTTTAAATGAATTCGGTCAAGAGGAATCTGTGAGAACGACAACTGCTCCTTACGCAGATTTGAAACCTGTGCACATGCACTAGTTGCTGGCAGTGGAGCCTTTTGACCAGGCACTCTTGCTGCGCGACATTGTGTGGTGCCCGATTGCTCACTACTGGGTGAGTAGTTGGCATTTCTCTTGAACCCTTTTGCTCGTCACTACACAGCAAAAGGGAGGGGCTTGTCCAAAGGCTAAAAACATCTTGACTTTCATGCATATTCATATTGCCAATGTGCAAAGGTTATTCTTAAAAACAAAGGAATGAATGGGGGGAGGGGGTATTGGAATGAACTTGTAGGAAACGTCTTTTCAAGACCATGGTCCTGGGAATGGGATCAATCTGGAAATGAGCAAGTGTACAAGTACAACGCCAGTGGGTATGAATTAGGTACGGAACATACAATACTTTAAAGTATGCCATTTGCTGGTAAAATAGGACACTTTTGGAGTCACTTAAATTTGTGTTTCTTTTTTCATCGTACAGAGACACAACTCTGTTTTAGTGTTGACTCAAGGTGCTCCCAATCCCCTTTCGCTGCACGCAGTGTAGTGGTGGCGAGCTAGTGAAATGTGCCCACACCAGCAGAGAGCGATCGGGCGCCACACCATGTCGTGCAGCAGAAGTGTCTGGTCAAAAAAGGTTACACTGGCACTGCCATCGACTAGCGCAAGTGCAGAGGTTTCAAATCCATCCTACAGAGCAGCTGTCATTCTCTCAGATACCTCCTGACTGAATCATTTAAAGTCATCGATTTGGACAGAAATAACTATACTAGAGATCTATTAGCAGAACAAAACGTTCCCTGTATCCTTTTTGACAATAGCTAGACTACATCGGTAATTGACGGTAGTAGTATTCTATGTATTGAAATTGACACAGTTTTTAGTATTTAAGTTGAAATTTAGCCTCAATTATTATCATTATCCAGTACCCGATCCCAAATCCTACAATGCGCAGCCCGAACGTGAAGCGTCCGGGCTGGTTGCAGTTAGGCGCTCTCACAGCACAGGGCCACAGTATGACTGTGTGAAGCCAGAACCGAGTGCCCCGGGCCGGGGTAAGCACAGAAAAATTTGTCTGTCCAGATCCAATGGAGTTTCTGTGAAGCCAGGAAGTAGACATTTTTAGAAACGTTCGAACGCTCCTCTGGCATGGATACGGTACGGTTCAGTACGGTTCGCACGCTTTAAAGTTTAGGAGAGCGAGCTTGTTAAACGCACCCTATTCTATGGCTATGGCTATGCAGAGCTACCAAGTCTCACGCATCGTGAGACTCAAGCATTTAGGGTCTGTCTCACGATCTCACGCATGACACCCATTTTTCTCACGCATTGGGAGCATAGCTTAAACTAGTAAAGGATTAAAGTGAGAGTTGCAGTTGAAGGCATATTTCCCTTTTGTCTTTCAAAA
Organism: Diadema antillarum; assembly: GCF_040938485.1. NCBI lineage: Eukaryota > Metazoa > Echinodermata > Echinoidea > Diadematoida > Diadematidae > Diadema > Diadema antillarum. Next base: position 1,908,431 of record NW_027271003.1, on the reverse strand, counting down.
AAAGTAAAAAATAGCCACTTAAATGCACCAGCTTGCACCATCATTTATGGCATAATACAGTAAACCTCGCATGAGTCGAAGCTCTCGGGACTGACAAAAATGCGTCGACTTAAGTGAAATTCGACTCTCGCGAGAGTCGATTTTTTTTCGACTCACAGTTATGTACATGTAGTATAGGACATTTGCATGCATGTGTGTGTGTGTGTGTGCGTGCTTGTGTGTGTTTGCATTCAAATTTGTCTGTTCTTGAAGATAATGTTCTTATTTTGTTCTAAATTGAACATGGAATTTGTATCAATACTAGTACCTAGTAGTTAAACGTAGTTCGCTGAGAATGTCTGCGCTAATGTGGCAATAAGTGCATGTGCTATGTCTATGGTGCAACATAGGTAGCCATCTCTGTCAACCTACCCTGAGACAAACACTCTCCCAGGCCCATCCTACCTCCATTGAACAAAACTGTACAGCCAGCCGGGCACGCACAAACAAGCTCCACCCACTTGGCCTGTCACTAAAATATTAAAGCAGCGATTGGTTGACCAAGGAGTTCTGGCTTGACATGGATAAAGTATGGATGTGCTGTGTGTATGGATAAAGTACATGGATCGATGTGCTGTGTGTATACATACATGTGTATGTATTCGACATGCGTGCAGAGCGGTACGGTGAGTGTGCATGCTTACCTGCAGCAGGCCAGGGACGGGGTTCTGCGACATGCCGATTATTTTGTTCTCCTCTAAATGTAATGAGAATGCCAGACAAATCTTCTTCGGCTCAAGTGATGTAAACTACGTGTATTTTGTACAAAAGGGACTGACTGTTTTACTTCGACACAGCCGAAATTCGACTCTCATACTTCGGCTTATCCAAATATTTCTTAGAGAAAATACGTAGGGAAAAATCGGGACTTTTTATTTTGCTTCGAGTTAAGTGATTTTCGACTCACTCGACGTCGACTTATCCGAGGTTTACTGTATGTTAATAAGAGCTAAAAATTGAAAAAGCTCCCTACCGCGCCTGGGAGGGCGGACACCCCCCCTCCATTCCTCCAACAACCTCCCCTCGCTCAGTCGCTTCACCCCCTGCCCTGGCTCCCTGGCCGAGATGCCGAGTCATGAAAATCTCACTCATAAAACTTTTTTAACTTGGCATCTATCCTATGGCTATAATGTGGTAACTGGTGGATAGGCCTGTTGTAATAGTGGACCAGATTCAATGATGAACAGAGGACATAGTTGTTTAACGATAAAATGAACAACTTTAATCCACTATCACAAACTAGCGCCATGTAATGACTGCTGCTCTGACCGTATCACTCAAATATAGAATACATAGAATATGCGTACACTTGTGATAAATGTAGTGCGCTCATATAACACAACAAGGCCTAGGTGTCTTCACTCTTATGTCTAGATGATAGTAGGCCTACATAGGACCAGTACTAGTAGTAGTGTAGTAGGCCTACTAGAACATGACAGGCCTCGAATTTCGCCAGTTTTAGGGACAGGCAATTTTTGGTTTTAGAACCATAGAGGCACTCTCTCTCAAAATTTTTTAAGCGCAGCAAGGAAAAGTTGCAGTAAGCATGGTAATTTTGAGAGAGGCATTGTGGCAAGTAGATAGGGCATTGCGGCAAATTGCCTTTTGCCTCCCGGGTAATTCGAGGCCTGACATGATATCTACTCTAATTTCCAGAATTCTAGATCTACGTTGTAAGCCGTCTTCACATAACATACACCAATATAAGCATACGGGACTACATAAACAACATCGCGTAACCAGGTGGTGTCAGTAGAAAGAGAATCTAAAGCAATGCGGTACTTTTTATCACATGATTTAATAAAAGCAAAAATAAGTAACAAAAGATTAAATATGCAATTTGAAGTACAATAAAAGCAATATCATTTTATCACCTTTGTAAGAAATACACAAATGCTGCACGTCATATGGTGTACGGTAGGCAGTACGGTCCACTTGCTTTGAGTGTACGGATGGCTATAATCCTCATCTTATCAGTTCGTTTCTAAACTTGGTAGAGAACATAACTTTTCACTCTCAAATTTGAAAGAAAATATCTTGAAAATATACAATGAAAATAAAAAAACTGCGACCATACAGTGAATCGTGATTACATCGATCAAGTACAAATCTTTTGATAATATATCATGTACACAACTTGCCTATCGTACATGTTACCATAACGACAATACACAATGACCTGGCCGGTTACCATGACAATTACCTTTGCTCCTGCGACAATGAAATATCCGCATGTTAAGCCAAACATAGTTACTACCCACAAACGAACCCTAACCCTAACCGTTATCCTCACATCAAATTAAACCTACAGCCCAATCACAACCCTAACCCTCTAGTCCTAGCTATCAGGAGAAAATAAGAGCAATTTAGGTCCTATTGTTGCAGGAGCAAATGTCGTGTCACCGCCTGGCCTACCGACAGGTTGTGGAATTTCTTCTTATTTTCTCAATTCTCTCTCTCTCCCTCTCCCTCTCTCTCTCTCTCTCTTTCCTCTCTCTCCCCCTCTTTCCCCTATCTCTCTCTCTCTCTCCTTTTCTCTCTCTCTCAATCTCTCTCCCTCCTCCTTTTTCTTTTATAAGCTTTCACTTCCTTGAATGACTCTTGTCTCCTCTTACTATCTGCATGTACAGTGTACGGCGATCTACCTGCAGAGTTCATGTTCTCTCACACACTCGAGATAGTATTTTTTTCTAAACAGAGAATACAGTAATTCGCTTTCCTTTATTAACCTGAATTAGTTTGCCGTTACTTCAAGACCACTTGCGATTTCGCCCCATGTAATCATAGTACTCATCATCCAATGAACCTAGTAATAGTGATTCTCAATCAAAGTTGTCAAGATGGACCCTTCTTCACCCACTTTGCGGATTAGAGGTGTCAGCCCGTTATTGATTTTATATGACTGCCGATCCCGTATAGATTTTTACCTTGACCTTTTTTTTTCTCTTTACTGCTCTTAATTTTTCTCTAAACTTCTCAGTTATAGTATGCAAAATTAAAGTCAAGACCATCATATCATTTCCATGATTCTCTTTTCTTATTGAGATAACTTGTTTCATATGGATTTTACCCATACACTTAAGCATCAACCTCTTTAAACCCACCGCGCGCTGCAGTAAATAGCAGTAAAAATGTGTAATTTCCTCCTTTCTTCAACCATATCTTCTGATTCGATCGGCCTAGTTCACCACCGGAAAGAGCATTAGAAAATTTAACTTTTCTTCTTTATGATGATGTAAAAATTAAGATTTTTTGTTGTTCCATTGCACCGTCATTTATTGCTCACTTTTCATTAATTTGGTCAAAATTTCTGTGGTATCGATCTTTCTTACTGAACTCTTCCGACTATATCTAGCGGTTTCTTGCCGGGAGTGGGCTATTTTTCATCACCGGAAAAAGATTGAAGTCCTTCAGGTTATTCTGAACAGTTTGATATATAAAGCATTTCCATTGGATGAATAATACCCCCGTCAAAAGATTAAACCAATTGGGAGCTTTGTCTCATTTTGGGAAGTTTGCTATGAGTTCCGCGGAAACCGGAATTGCACTGATTTACGTGTGTTACGTTGCCCACCGGTTGTGTTGCCTCCTGTCTGGCTCGGGCATAGCCGCAAATTTTGGTAAGTTTAACTTGTTTCTCTTTAATATTATATCATCAAAGTTATACCTGTTTATAAATAAACGTTTGAGGAACATTGTAAAGTATGTTGAGCCTGATGGCATGCACAGAATCGTTAAAAGGGATGATTGAATAAAATCCATAATTCTTTCGGTACGATGTCGTTACACTGAAATCTGCAGGCAGCCAGCGAACCGGGTCGTACCATCCTTGCTCAGGGGAAGTCAAGGGGTTTCAATAACGCGGATCAGCTGGCTGCGCTTACTGGGTACTCTCAGAACTCGTGCATTGCATGCATACAGAAGGAAAATAATTGTATTGAACTGTGTGTGTGTGTGTGTGTGTGTGTGTGCATTTGTATGTCTATATTAATGATTCATCATCTTTCTTAATCTTACTCATTTGATCGATGAACAGGCTTAGACTTAGTCCTAGCAGCGGCGGATCCAGGAATTCCCTAATTCTAGTAGAAACCTCTAGTAGGGACGCCGAACGTCAAGGACATAGCCTTCAGAAATTGGACACCCGCTTAATTACGTGTTAATCAATCCGCACCATCTCGTAACCCCGCGTACGTCAAAATGAATGAGGGGTCAAATTGCATCCGCCGCCATTAAAAATGAAATGAATCCTCATAAACTTACCACAAATTCTACACGTTCATCTCACTTTCCTACCCCGATATGCAGTTATGACAAACTTTGTACATTGTAAATCATTATTACGGAAAGACTTGCCTAAACATGATGTGGAAGACGCAGAATATTCCAAAATATATCCGAGTACATGCTGACGGTTGACCTTCAATCGATGACCATGCTGAGTAAAGTGATTGCGCAATGCCTGGCCCCGCCCTCCCCAGGGGCCCCGTGTAATCCTAGTAGCGGGCGCCCCACACCTTTTCACTTCTTTGGCTGGGGCCCTGTCGACGGTACATCAAAAAAATCCAATTTGTAGTCGAAATGACAGACATTTGTCCCCTTTATTTATCTTTTCAGAAACTTATTAGATTGTTTGCTTTGATAAGGAGCTATACATAAAAAAAAATGTAGCACTTTTACTGTTGATAGGACGCGTTGGGAACATGTATCCACATTTGCAAAATATTTTTTATGATTTTTTCCATTCGGTTTGGGCCCCAAGGGCCCTAGCGCATTTTTGCGCAAAGGAAAAAACCCTTTATTCATGAGATGATGTCATGCAGGTTCTGTTAATAGGCGGAGCTAACGCCGACTGAACTCCGGTGTTTAGTCTTTGGCCAAGGCAATTACGATAATTATACAAATAATACACAGGTGAGAGTACGTCAATGAAGTTGTAGCGCACTCAAGGGTATTTACAATTGTGAAACATGCACGATCGAGGCGAAGCCGAGTGCATGTTGCACTACATTGTAAATGCCCGAGAGTGAGCTGCATCTCCACTAATTATTTGATTTATGAAATGGGTCGGAAACTAACAGAATTTTTCATGTACCTTTGTGGGTCAATACCAGTCAGCTACATGTAGCACTCGCTCAAAAGTCAAGATGTCCGAAGATGTTCGTCCCAAACATTTACGCACGTCGCACTCGGAAATCCCGCACATATACGTAGGCCATCGCCACACATGTTATGCACAAGGAAAGGCCGGCTGGCATGGCACGGCAGCCAGAACTAGAAATGAATTAAGAGAAAGGTCAATGACAATTTGACAGTTGACAATTGACAATGACAATGACAATTTAATTTATCTCATGTCACCCAATCAGGGTATTGGAGATAACCATGTGAATTATACATTTGAGATTACATATCGAAAAAAAAAAGAGAAAAGAAAAACGATATGAAAAAGTACAATGAAGGTACATAAATTTACTGGGGAAAAATGTGTAATCTTATGCAATGAACCAAATAACCAAATAACGAAAAGTTGTTTAACTAGAAGTTGTTTACAGGATTGACAGCGCGTACTAAGTAGCGCGCGACGCACTTGTAACATCTGCGCATGCATGTATAAGAAAAATCATGAGCGCACACGTGACTCATTTCAGCGCTTCCAATTGGCTACATTCTTGAATCCATTATATAATGCCATATATTTTCCCCATATGCGCACGCGTACGCGTACGCACGCTATACGTTACACACGTTTACCATAACGCTACGGGACAGCATGCAAGGCTCCCACCGTAAACTCTGTATTCCAATTTAAATGATCTCTCCTTTAAGAATTCTAACCAAAATTGATCTAATTGTCAAATATCTAACAAACTATTTTCATCTGCCTTGCTTATAAAGAACGCAGTACCTGTTGTATGCAGGTACTCGTATTTGATCGCGTGTTATCCCCACGCACCACGTCGGGTTTGGTTTATGCTGTAAAACGAGGAATTTTCGCGTGCACTTTAATTTCGCGAATTTCGCGAGCGCCAAGATTCGCGAAATTAAAATGCACGCGAAAGTCCTTGTTTACACTATATGCATTGAACGCCAGTGGCACTTCGCGAAAATTTCATACCACGAAAAAGGCTGTCGATCCAATTCGCGAAAAATTCATGCCGCGAATATATCATGTTTTACAGTATACTAAGTACGTACGCGTACGTGTACTCTATGAACAGGGGGCATGTTCAGTGCTGTAAAGCGATCGCGCTGTGTGCGTGACTGCTTGGACGTGGCCTATATAGTATGACATGTATGTTATTGAATTAAACTGATATGTGCCTACCTTTGCTTACTTATGCAATAAACATAGACTCAACATCACATAAGCCAATAATAAACTAGAAAGAATTGAGGTTGTAAAGCTATACTCTCATTACGATGTTCCAATCGTAGGCATATATTCCTGTGACATATTGCCGAATTTGCATACCACGATTACCAGTATAATACGGTACCAACTTCATTCATATTCGAGTTTGAACTTCATCAGGATTTCACAGTTAATTGAAACTTCATGATATTATAAGTACAAAGAACATTATATGATACGAATAAATGATACTTCCAATGGAATATAGCTGTGCTGAGTTTCCCGTTGACATCAAGAAACCACGCCGTGCAACACATTCGTTCTCTCTCGATCCCGCACTCACGATACACCTCTGCCTCTCTTCTACTGGCAGAGCAGAATTAATCCGTACCAACTTCATTCATATTCGAGTTTGAACTTCATCAGGATTTCACAGTTAATTGAAACTTCATGATATTATAAGTACAAAGAACATTATATGATACGAATAAATGATACTTCCAATGGAATATAGCTGTGCTGAGTTTCCCGTTGACATCAAGAAACCACGCCGTGCAACACATTCGTTCTCTCTCGATCCCGCACTCACGATACACCTCTGCCTCTCTTCTACTGGCAGAGCAGAATTAATCCGTACCAACTTCATTCATATTCGAGTTTGAACTTCATCAGGATTTCACAGTTAATTGAAACTTCATGATATTATAAGTACAAAGAACATTATATGATACGAATAAATGATACTTCCAATGGAATATAGCTGTGCTGAGTTTCCCGTTGACATCAAGAAACCACGCCGTGCAACACATTCGTTCTCTCTCGATCCCGCACTCACGATACACCTCTGCCTCTCTTCTACTGGCAGAGCAGAATTAATCCGTAGCTGCAAACCTTTCTGTTAGAAGTGTTAATCAGCATAACTTACTGCTAGAAGACCTGCCATAAATATGAATATAGATACAACATAAACAGACTAAAAAATTGAATGGTCTTCTTACCAACTGTCATGGCGACATGGACCTTTTTCTGCGGAAGAGAGGAAGAGATTTAGCGTGTCACAGTACTCTATGAATAGAGCGTGCCTTCTGTTTCACAATGCGATACTACGTGGCGTGGCGTGGCGAGGGACATTAAACAGAGAATGGCCTTGTTTTGATCACGAGGAGGAGAAAGGCCTCCTGGGTAATATAAACAAAACCGAGAGAGAGGTGAGAGAGAGAGAGAGAGAGGGGGAGAGAGATGGGGTGGGGGTGGGGGTGGGGGGTAGATTGTGTGTTGTGCAGCAGTGAAAGAGTGAGCTCTATAGTAAGAGGAAGATTGAATTGAAGAAGAAAGCAAAAGGAGAAATTGTACTGCAGAGATAACAATCCATGCTTTCCTTCAAACAACATATCTTTTAGTGTTCATGGTTATCTATATAATCATTTCGTTTTATTTCAGGTTATAGGGCTATCATACTTGTTATCTTAATTTTCATACAAAATGATTCATTGTGTCATATGATTCTGTTATGTTTCTGTCACTATTATTTTTGGAACGAAAATAAAAGATTACTCATACTACAACGGTATAAAAGGTGAAGACATACTTTATGTCATTTCTCGCGTTATTTCAGTGTTGTGTCTTGTGTATGATGTTCGGAAATATTTGATTGTGCATTGTGTATTGTGATATAACTCATGCATCTATGTTGACAATTATTTTGTACATTGGCGGGTGTAGGCCTACATGTATCTTTTATATACACCTGAAGCACTTCAACTCAATATTGATACGCAGCTTACAGCTGCGCTACCCCTTGAGCCCATAGTGTTCGTATTTTCTATGGCTTTCCAGCCTCTATTGCGATAAGAAGTTAAGACGCTTAAGCTCAATCTTAATTGGTCATAAACTTGACCTCCCAAGCACACAACAAAGGCCTCTTTCAAATTTTGTAATCCCCTGTTGTTTGAACCCGACTGCTGGTAGCCTTGGCGTGGGAACTATGTTGTCTTTTGCGATAACCTGGGCTTGAAAAGTTAGCCGGAATGCCATATGCTATAGTCAGTATACTAGTACTTCTCGAACGCCAGCGTGATAGGATCACCAAATCTCTAACCTCGTACATATCAAAAGTCGTTATATGCAGTATCAAACTTTTCAAAGCCTCCAACATTGGTAAGCTATACGTGTTTCTTCTATTTTGCATTAACTTGTTGGGTGTGAAATAAGTAAAATGATGATGTTGTATCCGCTTTCAGTTACACGATGCTTTTATTATATTTGAGGAGTTTCACATGAAGTTCGAAATTTCCTGCTTCTTGCTGGGATTTCTTCGTCATCAGAATTAACATTCAATACATTATTCTAACGTCTTGATATATTACAACTACGGTGTATTTCAATTACCCTTTATAACATCTTGAAGATGAACTATGCAATTTGTCTTGTGTGAAAGTGACATTTCCGGCGTATATAAACACAAATAACTTTTGCGGTAACTTTACAGTATGTCGGTCAAGGTTGATTATTCTGTATGATTGTGTGTGCTTTTGTCATGTCGGTATAATTTGGTAGTAGATGGATACATTTTATATTGAAATGAGAAACAGTGAGTTAGCAAGCATAGAAGCAGCGTAGTCTCATTGTAGTGGTCAATCCTTGTTAGCGTATACACATCCCTGATGATTATATTGTTTTGAACTTGCAAAATAGTATTTTAGAATTGGTCTTTATTGCTAGATTCGTATATATCTTCGTTTTCAAACTTGATATCGTGTGCTTTTTATCTGTTTGTTTCATTCCAGAATTTTATTTATTGTCCTTATGTTCACCTGCTGTTCTTCGACTTTTTTTCCGGCTTTTGTTGAACCACTTCGGAGTGATGAATTCGTTTCGCGAACTCTAGATAAGTTAAACGGTTGATTCATCAGGTTCTTTTGTTGGATGTTTTGTCGTACATGACCAATACTCCTCTTTACGCGCTTAGCAAATTTTAATCGCGTATAAAGCGAAGCAGCCGAAATAATCATCGTTGACTCATATTCAAACACTTCGAATTCGGTCTTTGCGAGAAAATGAGAATGGTAAAACGGTCACTAATAAGTCTTGTAGTTTGTTTGTTTTTTCGCTGAATTCCCGTTTCGAAGCATATTATTGTTCGGGGTTTTTTTCAGAATAATTTAATGTTATTTCGGCGAATATGTTTGCGATAAAGCAGTTCAAAAATGCGGAGGTATGACGCTGAATTGTTGCTGTGGCCAAGAATTGGCTGATACGCAGGTATAGAACCGTGCATCAATTTTGTTTTTCATGAAGCATAAATTGTGACTAATTCCGGTTTTTATTGTTGTTGTTTGTTTGTTTGTTTGTTGTTTTGTTTTTGTTTTTGTTTTGTTTTGTTTTGTTTTGTGTTTGTTGTTGTTGTTGTTGTAGTTTTGTTTTGTTTTTGTTTTTTTTTTTTTTTAGGGGGGGGGGTTATACACCAACAAACAACATCAATCTTGGTTGAGCGCACTTGGGAACTGCCCCCAAGGCCCTGCCCAAGCCCTCTTTTCATCCCGTAGGATCAGGCGAGGAGTTAGTTCCTGCATGGTTCCTGTATTTATTGTCGTATGCTTGCAGGTTCATGTGGGCAGAGAGGTGACTGTTGCAGGCTCTTTTCTTCACATTACTAACATCTTCCTTCTGCCAATCAGAGTCTGTGACTTTAGCTTGTTGCTCTTGGCTCTTCGGTACCAGTGGCGTGTATTCCTCTGCAAGTCAGCTTCAAGGAGCTTCGTAGGCCGTGCGATGTATTAGCTTCTGTTGGGAGATAAGAAAAAAGGCGGGAACAATGATGCGGTCATACACTAACATGCATGACAAACAAACACACACACACACACACACACACACACACACACACACCCTCACACACACACACACACACACACACACACACAAGGAGAGAGAGGGAGAGGGGGGAGAGAGAGAGGGGGGGGGGAGCACACTCCTGCACACACTCGCTCGTCATCAATCTCTCTTCACACATCAGTCTGTTATCTTCTCTTCCTCTCTCTCTCTCTCTTCTTCCCCCCCCCCCCCCCCCCCTTTCTCTCTCCCTCTTCCTCTCCAGCGGCATTGTTTATAAACCTCCCTGGTTTATATTACCCATCAGGCCTCTCTCCCGCTAGTGATAAAGGCAAGGACTCTCCCAAACATACGCCATTTTGTATCTCCCATGCGCTTGCCACGAATATTAGAGAACTGACCTGAAGCGATCCAAGCAGCTTTCATCAGAAGGGATTCAGATTTTATGTTCTGGGCGGCATATGCAATTGGTAAGAAGACATTTCAGTTTTCTATTCCTTTGATGTTCATACAGTCATGTGATGTGTATTATGTCAGTATAGTAAGTTATATCAGGCAGTTTTCTGATCATAGAATAGCTTGACCGAAGATCGGTTCCTATCTTGTTCGTTGTTGCCGGGAATTATGTTCCGGCCCGGGCGGGGAGGCATCACGAAATCCCTTCCTTCCTATCTGAAGGAGAACCGTAAAAGTAAAAACAGACAAGGAAAACAATTTACAAAATCCCCCCAGACAGACGGATTTTTCCGCGTACATAGATTCAAGACAAAAAAAAAAATCCGTCCTTGCGGAGTTTTTAGTATTTTTTTTCCATTCACGGCTCTCCTCCGCCTCCTTTACTAGAGTAGAGGGGATTGTATGAATGAAGCGAGACGCAGCATTCTCCGCGGACGGACGGAACATTATCCCGACGACCAGGTACAAAAACGATCTTCCGGTCAACAGAGATCAACACTTTAATACGCGTACGGGCAATCCATCTAATTCCAAACGTAAGATGTTTGGTATGTAATAGCCATTTATAATCATGGATTAAGGGCTGGAATATTAAACACTGACAAATAGAAGTGATGCATATGAATCATAGTACACAATGAAGTAGAGGTTACTAGTATCCTTTCTGAGGGGAAATCTGCGTGAGTTCACGTATTATTGTTTGTTGGTACATTGTATCACCAATGTCCCATGCAATGCTCACTCGAGATTATTGGAACCATGGCTTGCTCCTGTTATTAGGCTTCAATGTGCTGGTCATGATAATTATACAAAATAAGCAAAGAAATCTTCAACCAAAACAACCATTGTTAAAGACGGAACTTGACTTCAGTGCATATTCAATGCAGCCAAAACCTAGTTTGCAAGCACAAACCCTTGTTGGTCGTATTAGGAGTCTGCATGTGCCAAGACTAATACACGCACCATTGCACTGCAGCCTCTCCCAAACACAGGGCCTATGGGACAGTGCCGAAGTGGTGCATATAGTAGTCTTGGCGCAGACTCCTTTACGACTAACAAGGGTTTGTGCCTGCAAACTAGCCAAAACCGGGATGCTTTTGTCCCCTGCCTGAGCTATCCCATGCTAAATGTATCGGAAACGCTGCTCCGCGCACGGCACCTGTTGTATTAACGGTGTCAGAATGATCAGCTCCACCCTTCCAACTTTGATTTTAAAAACGTTTAAGATATCCCATAATGATTCATATGTGTTGTCTGTTGTACACTAATCATCCTAACATTTTTTGCAAAAACCTAAAATATAAAGAGATATCAGTATTTTTCCTCATTAAACTAACTGTTGGCGGTTTTATAGTCTGGAAACTTTTTCTGTTGTTCACATTTTGTATGTTTGACCAAACTTACATAACATCGATTATACCGGAGTTTAAATTTTACAATAGTTATTCTATCCATGCATAGTTCACATCTATATAAGAAGTATTTTGAAACACTAATACCGCGGGGTTTTTGTTTCATCTGCAAGTAGCAAGGCCACGATTTACGACCATTAGATCAATACAATGAATGAACACCAAACATTTTGTCCTTCCCCCATTCATTGTTTGGAATTGATGTTGAGTCTAATCCCCCTTAATGGATGTATACCTTCTCCATGCCAAAACTAATCCCTGTTCAACTTCAAGACCCCGCCCCATTGTCATCTTCATTGTATGTTGATCATTTTTTGTGTGTTTGAATAGGGGCTGTATCGAGTGAGTCGTACTTTTCAAGTGTATATGAGATTTGACGCTCGAAGTTATACATGATATATATTATTAGAACTAGAAGAGATTTGATTAAATACTTAAATAGCGAATGTGTGTATCAGAAGTCATTCTGCAGCGTAGTATAGGAACCTGATTCCAATACACAACAATAGTATTCGAGATTAACTCATTATACGCGATAAAAGGAATTTTTTCCATATTGACATTCTTTTGCTTTGATAAGCATATTGTGTGAAAAACAAATGAAGTTTCGTTCCAAAAATGGAGGAAATAGCTGTACACTCGCATTAGTATAACTAGTATTCCCCGATCCTTTGCGAAATCAGTTTCCATTATATATATATATATATATATATATATTTATTTATTTATTTATTTATTTATTTATTTATTTATTTATTTTTTGGATAAACTGTAGATATCTCAGCACATTAGCGTTTCCACGACGATCTGCCATTGGAAGCACAGACGCACCAGAATTCATCGCCTGGCGGGAGGATGGACTGCCCTCCGTAGCCTCATCACTCCTGCTGCCGTCAGGCCCTGGCTGAAAGTCACACCCTTCAAGGCGAGATGACAGGTCACAAGCGAGCCGGAAGGACGTGTATTAGTTTGCATCTATAGGCAGAGTTATAACACATTTCAATTAGGGTGCATTCAAACGGTATTACATGCATATACAAACATATTCTTGTCTTCCTAATAGATGTTCTTTGTGAAGAGTGAAACTAGATGTACAAGTATATAGGCCTAGTCATCGGCGATGCTGATTTTAATGATAACCAAATGCTGACACACGGACAATTTAATCAAAACATAGCTGTGTATTTTGGTTGTTATCCATGGAGGTTACTATGAAACGTTGAATTGTCACACAAGTCCTACTCAGAAATTATGATTTTTCAGACTGATACTTAACTAGTAATAGAAGGCCTTTTTACATGACTATATAAGTGCAGATTTCAATATAATCGTTCTTCATTATACCTCCCTACAACGAGGGTAAATATTGAGGCTGTTCATATCGCCATTATCGTTTCATATTTCTATCTTGTGAAGAAAGATAAATGGAGTATAGTGCTAATTTGTCACGTGACAAGATTTAAAAAAAATCGAAGTTCATCTAGCTGTAATCAATGTTAATGTTGCCATCATATCACCAGTTTCATCTGTCGTTTCTTGTGAATAATATAAAGGGGTACGGGGCTTGTGTAACAGCACTGAGCAACTCGTACTAGCTTGGGGCAACCACAACTCTAAATATAGACTCGATACTGTCAAAACCATGTTTGTACTAAGGGAAGCAGAGGAATAGGTCAGGAGGAAGTAGAAGGTGAGGAGAGAGGAAAAATTGGACGACGGAACGTCTTGCTTGTTGACTAAAAATGAAACTTTCGTTACACACACAGCTAGCTGGCCAGTCAGTCCGGAAGAATGACGCACGCACGCAACACAAGCACGCCGATGCGATGAACGGAGGTACAGTGAGCAACGGACCCGATTCACCCGCACACAACTGACTTCGGCCAGCCTGACAGCGGAGTAATATGGTGCTTCGTACGTGGTAGCTTTGCCCGTGAAATTCAACTTGAAAATTTGATTTAATTTTCAGTTTGAGCTCGTACAGATATAGTTCAACTGTAAACAACTCATGACGTGTTACATTTGGTTCTTCATATGGTTCTTTCTGACCATATTGATGATTTTTTCTTGATTCGGTCATCGTAAACCCGTCCGTAGTTAATACTGCTGATGCACATAAACCAATGCGCTTACACTTGCGCACAAGTCCCCAATCCTTCATTCCGAGCATCAGTTGTCACACTCTGGAAGGGTTCACGATTAACCAAATCAAGAAAAATCTTGATCTAGACAGAAAGAGATCTTTTTATGAACCAAATTTTGCAAGTCATAATACGGCAACGACTAAACAACATCTGCACTTATTCAAATTGAAATTGCTTTTCATTTTTAAGTTGAAATTTAGGGGCAAAGCCACCACTTACGAATCACCAAGTCCTATCGCTCAACAGTGTACAACACACATCTGCAGCCGGAACATGCTTCACGTTTGACTCGCAGTTGGGTTACTACTACGAAATGAAGATTAATTTTCACATCCACCGGTATGGGCTATAAGTTTACGAGAAAGGTCGGTATAAAAGAAGAAAATTGCCGATCTGGAATACTTGGTTACAATGAGGAGTGAACTGTAGGTACCGAACTATGTCAACTAATCTTAATTAGTATTGCAGAAAAGTAAACAAACGACTTCGATCAAGATCATTACCTGACATAGCTCCGCCCAAAAGTCACGTGAATTGGCCAAATCTGAACACCGATCTCGAGCACGTAGCACGCGCGAAATCTAATTAATATTCCAATCATTTTGAACCAAACTGGTGTCAGTTTAACTCGGAAATTTACGCTTTTGGGGAAATTTTACCGTGAAAAAGACGAATTTCGGCAGTTGGAACGCTGTTGTGTACACAGGTAAGGTATCATTTCTGTAAAAAGATTGTGTTTTGAAAAGTGTCCGGCAACCCTACCATCGGGGCGGAGCTCCGACAGATGGGTGTGGTGGTGCAGGGTGAGGCCTCGGAGACAGACAGTGAGGGTGACCACGAAGAAACTCGAGCTAGAGCGGAGCAGTATCACTTTCCCACCCAGTCTAACATTCCTCCCTTGAAAGGTAATCTAATGTAAAACAAAAACGTAGTCAAGCACGACCTTTTCTTGCTTTAAATTTTATATGGAACGGGCAGTGCCAGTGGAAGAGCTAGCTATATCACACTACGAAATATAAAATCAGTTGGGTCAAAACTAAATTGTATTCAAAACTCGAGTTGACTCTGAAATGGAAATGACCTTATTTCTGGGCATCAAAATTTGTGACATGCACTAAGTCCATCTCAACAGGAGAATACAGAGCGATTCAAGCGTGCTTATTTTAAAAGAATCTTTACACATACCGTATATCTTCTACCTACAACCCCAGCTCGGGGCGTTGTAACCTATGTGTTGGGGTCGCTGCTGCGGTTAATCTTCTACCTACCTGATGTCGATAAGCATATAGCGTCTATGTGTAATTGAGTTGATACCTACCTTTGGATACCTGTGGAAGATTCTGAATGCAGGCTGAGCCTCTGTATTCAGATTCAGGTTTAGTCCTTAAGATGAACTGGGTCATGACCATGTGGCGTAACGTCGAACTTACCGGTAAATTTTATGGGTTCATTGTCCCAGAATTTATCCAAACCAGCTTCAAAACTGAAGACACTGGGTGCATCTATTAAATTTCTTGGTAAACTATTCCATGGTTTCCTGATACACATGTAAAATGAGTTTCTTCTTGTAGTCGTATGTAATCGAAAAATATATAACTTTTTACTATGTCCTCTTGAGTCTTGTGCATTTTTTTATTAAACCCAAATCAGGCACTACTTCCTGATCATATTTATGAAATAATTTAAAAGCTTCAATCATGTCACCTCTCGCCCTGCGGTATGCTAGAGTTGAAAGTCTGAGGTGCCTCAATCTCTGTTCATAAGATAAAGATCTTATTTCATGTACTAATTTTGTGGCCCTCCGTTGGACATTTATGTTTTTTTTTCAATTAAGGACTCCATACCGCATGGGCGTATTCTAAATGAGGTCTTACCAAAGCTATATATATTAAACAATAAAAAATTATCTTTATTTAGATAAACAAATGTGCGTCTTTTTTTAATTCATAACTTTATTGGCTTTGTTTATTTGTTCCTGAAAATGTCGTTCAAACTTAAGTTTAGAATCAACCGTGACTACTAGGTCCTTGCATGAATCTACGTGTGAAAGGTAATGTACAGTATTTCCAATATTCATAGTGTAATCATACAAGTTGTCTTGGTTGCCAACCGTAAGAACACAACATTTTTTGGGGTGAAACCTAAGAAGCCACTTGTTCGACCAAGAAATAAGACAATCAAGATCTTTTTGCAGAAACACAGCATCTCTGTTGAGAGTAACATGTTTAAACATTTTCGTGTCGTCAGTACTCTGTATTACCGTATCTTTGAGGAGGTTTTGTTTTTGTCAGCATTGGTTGGTTTGTTGGTTAGTTTGTCTGTCTGTTTGCAAAATAACAAAAAAAAATGCAAATGGATTTGGATTAAAATTACAGGACAAGTGGCTATAATCACAAGGAACAGATAAGTAAATTTTTTGTAGTGATCCTGATAAACCTCTGTTTCCAGGATAGGTCTACTCTCCTTTATTTTCTTCTTTCTTTACTGTGTATACAGTCAACCCAACTGCTCCCACAGTATAACTGTGTACAAGGAGCGCCCCGGGGTTGCAGTCAACCTTGCCCAGGTCAAATGTATTTATGGACTGAAGAAATAGCTTTGACTTAAAATTCGACTTATGAGGGATAAAAATCAATAGAATATAAAGAGAAGAAGACTTGGAAAGACCTTCGACTTAGGCAATTATGCAACCTATACGAGGTCGGTAAAAGCAAGTTTAATTGTATTAACCCCGGGGCGCTCCTTGTACACAGTTATACTGTCGCGTTGGGGCTGGTCGCAGTTAATTGTATATAAATATAACTATTTAAATTGTATAACTTCAGTCAAGCAAACTGTGAGTCAGAATCAGGAATGTCGCTCTGATCTTGACCTGTTCACTTCTCCTTCGAAACTCCAGTTGACCGTGGCTCAAGATCACCGTCCATCGGTAGTCAGTCCTCCATCAAATCCTCTTCCTCGGCCTCCCAGCTGGCCAAGGTCTGTCCGCTGGATCCGCCCAAGTACGACACCCTGCTCCACCGCAAGCTGCGTGAGCGGAACATCAGTCTACAGGCCAACGTCCATGAGGCAGTGGCCCAGGCCATCCAGGCTGGACATAAGGACCTTAGTGGCACCAACCAGATGCTGACCAAAGCACAGATGGTCATTCAGGTCAGTCAAGTGGTCAAAAGTAGGGAACAAGACCCAGTTGGTTATATACACTAATTGAGATGTTGGAAAGTAACATGCAGTAAATAGGCTTTATGGTACATACATGCATGTGAGACAAAAAGACTTACTAGCTTACTAGTACCATTTTTGTAATGGTATTGATTTTATTGTTCTCTCTCTCTTGGGGGGGGGGGGGGAGGTTACACTCTTGCATAAAATTTGGTTTGTTTTCTGTTTGCAGACATTTGTTAGTTACCATAATGCATCTCAATGAGGTCTTGGTTACTTTGCTTCTTGCTTTGTAGAATGTTATGTTCATTGTATGTGTGGTTTATACCATTTTATGATTGATGTGGATGAGCCATATGAATGGCTATTATAGATATGAGTAACGAAACATTCTCATTCTATTACACCGAAAAAGGAGCAAAAGAATCAAATGTTCATATTTGTTGAATGTGTTATGTAGGCCTGCACTGTGATACCCAATAATTTCATAGTAGACAGGCACTTTGCATGTTTTTAAATATCACACCAGCCTATGACAATCCACATAACTTTATATGTATTTAAATTATACACTTTGCAAATGATATGTGCTTATGTTTTGGTGCATTCATGTCCTGAGCATTTTAACATAATTTGTGCTGCATCTTCTGTAAGTCTCTTTCTCTACCCCCTCCCCCCTCTCTCTCTCTGTCTTGTCCTTGTTGCTTATGCAGGATGTATGTTACAGCATGCGACATTTTTCTGATGACATCAAGAACATTAACAACAAGCTGGACATCATCGCCACGAGTGGCTACTTGCCGGACATATCATTCCCTTCCAATGGTTCCTGAACACTTTGAAGCTAGCAACAGCCCCAGCGGTAGCTTCTGCCAGTTACAAATGTGGCTTTTCTTGACACAAAGACAGAACATTGGCGACACAAAATATTGACAGTGTGCCTGGCAATATTGAACACTGGTGAAACTTTGTAATGATTACCAACAGATAATTGGGCATGTGGTGCTATTAATCATTTTTTTTTTTTTTTGGAACTTTAATTTTGGTCACAAAGTCATTTTCTTGTGTACAATTTATGTGTACATGTTGATGTCTTCTTTGATATAAACATGTAGATTGTGAGAGAAAGAGATTGAATGTATTTCAGGTGTTCTAGTTATCTTTGTGCAACCTGATCAGTGGTCATAGTTTGGGAAAAATTATGTAGCAAGTGATGACTTGCTGTAATCACTGAATACATTTGATTGGTCTAGGTAATGTAAAAATGGACAAAGATCAAACATCATTTGTGCCACACCCGACACTGGTCAGTTAGTCAGTGAGTAAGGGGTGTGAAAAGAAAAAAAAAAACAACAACAACAAATCTCTAGTTGGCACAGAGCTGAAGGGACAGATATATTCAATATATGTTACTAAAACTTGTTGTTTTTGTCTTGCATGTGTTGCAATTAAATGTACATCAACTGCATAGTAGAACATCACATATACTGTAAATTCCTTTTAACTGCATGTACAATAACCTTGCCAAGTGCAGGCATGTGAAGTTTAAAAGATGATTTATGAACCAAACCAGAAAATTTTCTAGCTTAGACTGCACAGAGTGCTGGGCCTACCTCATCAAATATGAGTAATCAGTGTGAAGAATTTTATTGCATGATACACTTATGTGCAATTTGTGGTAACCCTGTTTGGTGGAAAAGTTTTTTTTTTTTTTTTCCACTGTAAACAATATTATTTGAAACATGTTGTATAACACTGTGAGCAATCAGCAAGAACATCAGAATATTGTTGAAGACAAGCAAGTTATGCTGATTTGTGGGTGGAATCTTGATTTTCTGAAGCAAAGCAGGTCACACAACATCCTTTAAAAAAAAAAATCAAATTAATTAAAAAAAGATATTTAATAGGATGAGAAATTGGTAATAGTGAGAGTTGGCTTAGTCCCATTTTCTTTGCAGTAATCGAGGTAATATTTGTGCCTGTAAGAAGCTATAGTACATGTACATGTAAGAATTCTAGTAGGTTCGAACAGCATTTCAAGCAGACATTTTAAAGAAAACAGAAGAAATTCACCATCTCATTGCAGTATGCGAGTGCTAGCCCTTCTACTGATGTGTTGCGAGTTGTATTCTGATGTGTACTGATCTATTGCATTGTGCACTCCCATTTTAAGACATGAAATCAGAAAATGTATCAATCTTTCCAAACCTGTGGCTTGTTCCAAGATACTAGTACAAACTACTGTGTTTACACCACCCTTTACTTTTTAGCAAAAAGAAAAGAACAGTCTGCAGTTCCTCAAGTCTTGTTATTTACGGGGTTTTCCCTTTACGTAACATTTTAGAACATTATCATTTGCATCTATGACTGGGTCATGGCTGTTGGAATGAGTGTCTGTGGGGCTGTTGTTGGTAATGACTTAAAATTCCTGATTGTGCAATACAATTGTGTACTTGTTTATGTCAACTACATGTATGTTAGATTTTCAAAAGTTACATGCTACAATATGTACTTGGGCCCAGATCAAATTGCTGAAAAATTAAGCATGAAAAGACTTGCTGACGGTAAGTTGCTGTCATCACTTTTCAAATGTGAAGTGAACATATTTTTTGTACTGAAGAAAGCAGTAAGAGTGGCAGTCTTAATGCACATGCAGTGGACTCCCATTATAACGAAGTCCTTGGGACCGGCAGTTTTCTTTCGTTGTATCGAAATTTCATTATAACTGAACAAATAAACAATAAAACACATGAAGTGGATGATGCTGCGGACTTGGGGCCTGATTTTTACTTCATTGTAACCAGAATTTCGTTATGACCGTGCTTGTTACAATGGGAGTCCACTGTACTAAAATTTATATACAGTCCAACCTCTCCTATGCGGACATGTCAGGACGAGCGCTTATTTGGATAAGGGATTTGGCCGGATATGGGAGACTCCCCCATTGGTAGCTACATGTAACTTATTGCAGGTAGCGTACATTGGATTCTTTCTTTGCTATCCGCACAAATTTGGGGGTAGTTGATGTCTGAATGCATGCTATTTTAGATGTAAATTTGATGTGAATGTATGTTGATTATGTTGGGAATAATATGTAATTCATGTGATCTTGGGTAGTATTTATTTATTTTTGAGTTTGAAATCCCCTTTCCCCGTAATCATTAGATTGAAAAAAAAAAAATCATGGCGAGATTGCATCCTGATAATAGACAAATCCATTTAAAGGGAGGCTGGATAGGAGAGGTCGGACTGTACTTTCACCTCTGTGAAAGACAGAAGACATACTTGATGAATGTTTTGTAAAATACAGGCAACGACTTAATGCATGGAGTTGAACGAAGTTTCAAAATGTATGCAATATTTATGTAATGCTTACACTCCCATTCCCTCACTCAAGAAAACAATATTCATACAAGAAAACAAACAATTTGTAATTATTACCTTCTGATTCTCATCATCTTTTAATCATTCCTTGATAAAGGCAGTTCATTTCTGCTACACTCTATACATGTGATCCTTTTGATTCTAGAACTTTTTTAAGAGTCCTCGGAATCAGCGCATATTACACACAACTTACACAAGTCTAGCTTGGTCATATTGTATCATAGTACCATGTGTAAAAAATTTATGAAGAATGTAGTCCAGTACTACAGCAATTACTAACTAGATAAATAGCATTTGTATATAAGTCAATTATCGAAATAAAATATGATTTCTTATATCATAAAATAAGATTATAACTTACTCTCTTGTCTACAGGAAATGATAGCATTATGTTCTTATCCACAGATTTGACAAGAAAGTCCTCTTTGTTTTCTTCTCAGGATTTTCCTCTTTTTTTCTGCACGTGGCAGACCTGACCAAACACGACACAAGCAATAACAATGATAAAATACATTTTCAGTCCACACAAAGTCTTCATTCAAATCACCAGTTTTGTTAATTATTGTTCTATTCTTCTATTTGTTCCAGAACATTTGTTCAAATTTTGTCACATCACTGAACGAAGCATGAACAGGAAAAGAACGTCGCTCGTTCCTTCTATTGTTGCCTTTACGCATTCATTTTTAGCCAATCTGAACGAATTACGACAATACCTTTTCCCTGAAGCCTTTACACTGAAAGCTAAAACAGAAAAGATTACACAGCTGACATAGTTACCCACAGCAAAAGGAAGAAGCAGATTATAGATACCTGTTACACATTTCCATGTAATGGCAACACTTTTGGGTGATCATTACTGTTCACATTTGGCATTGAAGATCTACAGTTTTTTTATTTCTCCCTGTAGAAAGGTTAAAATCATCACAACACAACAATCACATCAGCTCAGCTGTTTTTCACAAACACAAAATAAAGACTGAATTGATAGTACTGAACATTGATTTAGTCCCCATGCGTCATGCGTCGTCCAAAGTGCAACACTAAAGAACCGTCTGCTATACAGTGTGAGGTTGTGATACATTATACTACACATCGGCAGAAATATTACAGCTGAGAGGATAGAGTGAGCACAGAGAATAATGGTTTATAATGAAGAAAAAATCAAGGGGTGCATTTTCTTGCCTTTTTTATTTCTTTAATCAGATAATCTCACGTGGAAACTAGGCTGAATGTGTGATGACATCTTCATTTGTTACGTAAATAAGATAATGTTTTGAATACCTCAATTTCACATTTCTGTCCTGGATATCAAGTAACATAACAATGTCCACTAATAAGAACAACAAAACCAAACCCACAAATGTTTACAGTGATTTGCAGATCTAAAAATGAGAAGACTTGGTTAAGATTCTACTTTAGTACACTCATAATAGCCTAGCTGATATTCATTTGACCAAGAATGACACCAGAGGTCAGTTTTTATAACCGCTGCTGACTACGTATGTCACCAAATTCGTCAGTTTTGACAGGTTATCTCGCACTACTCGGTATAACCTCTATTGAAAATATTTGTATTGAAAGTATCTGTAAAGAGAAAATGTATTTGAGCAAGATCAACATTAAAAAAAAATGAAATAACCGTAGGCATTATCATGTTATTTCCTACAAGACAGGAAAGCCAGATTAGCATTAAATGATAACAAGTCATAGAGCATCTAGTTAACACGATGAGAATTAAATCTGTAAAAAGCACACCTCATCCCGATTGCACACATCTACTTGCCTTCTCCCACCAACAATTTCTTCCTCCCCACCAATGTTGCATTTCCAGTCATTTATACTACAACGCTGCTTGCATTCACCATTTTGATTGGAACACAGACCACTGTAAGACTGCATTGTTGGTTAAAGAATCATCACTTAGAGTGTAATCACACACAGCCTACAGCCCTATTTACAATGCCATACTTACACCTCATGATGCTTTCTAAAGCAGCTTAAAACTAAGAGATTTCTGGAAGTACGTCCATGAAAGAAAAATTTGATGCAGCTTTAAAATGATTTTAGCAACCCTTCCTACTGCCCCCTCAATACAATCATGTAATATTTAGCCCATACATACCAAGAACTCCCAAGGTAAGGCCATTCAAAATACACATAGTCTCCATGGTAAACTTCATTAGGCCTTGGCATTCCCCTGACCTCCCCATAGAAGCACTGATATCATTTCATACCCTGTATCTGTTTCCTCAGTCCTGCGATGATATAAGTTCTTCCTTTTTAAAGAGATCCTATGTGTACTTGTGATGTGAATAGTGAATTGGGCACAGCTCTGTTAAACAGCCTTTGACTGGCCCAGGCAGAGTACACACTGCTTGTAACTCAGTCATACATCCACAGGTCTAATGCAAATGTTCTACCATCGGTGGACTTCAATTGGTGTATATGCCATAGTTCTAACATAGACTGTCTGTGCATCCAAGCTACAGGATGCTGTTCTCAATACTGTAAAATGAGAAATGTTCGCGTGCATTTTAATTTTCGAGCACCAAGATTCGCGAAATTAATATTCATGCAAAATCCCTTGTCTACACTATATGCATTGAACGCCAGTGACAATTCGCGAAAATTTCATGCCACGAATATATCATGTTTTACAGTATTCTGCTGCACAAATAGCCCCCATCATTGATCTGAAAAAGGACAGATTTGAGGAAAGCGATTTGTCTGCACCACTGAAACTCCTGAAATATTTTATTTTTACACCTTTAAAGCCTTCAGGAATTAAAGTTGATTAAGATTATTCAGTAAAAGAGCACAGTGAGCTCATAGACTGCCTGACTCTTCCAGACTGGCAGTATCTGTTAGCATTGACAATGCTATTCATGTGCAGTGGCCAATCCTTGCCAAGGCACAAAGAAATGAACAACACTTCACCACTGAAGAGGAAAATGTGTGCCATTATTACTGCCTATTTGGCCTTCATAATCAGTCACAATGCTTCTAATTCAAACATTGTCCACTGAACTGTACCCTAATTTTAAGGTCATTGCTCTGACAACCTGAAGCCTTGCTGGAATCTTGTGAATGCCAGTCCAAACGTAGAACTTGGAATGGTGATTATTTCAGTCGTTTTGGCGTGAATTTTTTTCATTACATTGATTTTACAACAATCAGGAAGAAACTGTCAGAGACATCAAGTAAGGAGAAGCTGCTTCAAACTTTCTATCCATCACAATTTCACTTTACCACGGAGATGATGTGCTTCAAACAATCGCCATGCAAACATGAGCATGAATCAAACTCATGTACCGAGGATTTATGTGCCATCTCTTGCATTTTGAATGCTTTTGATGTAAGCTCTTACACCATCGTACCAGGATTCATTTCTGAGGATTCTTGCCATATTTCATGTTGGAACACCTCCCCTGAACTTGACGTCACTTTGTGTTGAAAGATTGTTACAAGCTGGGGCCAAAAAACTAGGCTGTTTCTTTCTGTTGTCAATTCGATCAACAATCATATTACGCTCTGGTCTACTGGCTTGCCAGTCCTTCACGGTTACGCAATATGAACTATAAAATGTATTTACCAGGAAAATTGTACTGTACAATGATAGTTCATGAATAGATTCACCACACTTAGTATCCCTTGATTCTTCAATGATTTTCAAAGTTCGCCATTCTGATGTCCTCATGTAATCACACGAAATGGAAATGTCGATGGCTCACTTGCGCCTCCAAATAACAGAAGTACAAAGTTCCCCAAGCAGGTCGTGGATATCAGTCATCGTACTCGTTGATGATGAACTGGTAGACGAAAGTAGCCTTCTTGCGCGTGATCTGCTGCCGATTTGTGGTCCTACTCCTCACTGCCTGCTCCTCCTTCTCGCGATCCTCCGGAGGACAGCGGAGGAAGAGTTCGCCAAAGATGGTTGCTGTCATAAATAAAAACATACAGAGAGAAAAGAATAAGGGATAAGGTAACAGATGGCTATCATCACATAGGTATGAGGCAAAATTCTAAGCTATTAATAAAGTGCATCTGTTTTCCACAATGAACAGCTAGGCAAAGAAGTGGTTAGGACAGTAGAGTCTCTGCCTTGCAATTAAATGACTCGTCTTTGAGGCCTGTGAGTCTTGATGAGCAATGCTGTGTGTTATCATGCCATCCCCTTTATCAAATAGTAAGAGGTGAAAATACTTTGTCATCGAAGTCCCGTGTGTGAGACAGTCACAACTCATGCAGGTAAAAAAAATCCCGCTTTATTCCTCGAAAAGAGCAGGGTGCACACCCAATGAAGTGGTCTGCCCAAATATATACAAGAAATTGCACCATTCATTTTTGGAATGTTCTGTGGGGAATTTTTTTCTCTTTCTTTGAGAGTTAATCTATTTTTGGGGTGAACTTCTTTAACCCGTTGAGGATGGTTTGATTTTTGCTACAATACGCATTTCCCATAGACACCTGCCCGCATACATTTGGGACTCGTCCTCAACAGGTTAAAGGAAAACATGTGTTTTCACAGAGCTCCCAGCAGAATCGGGGAGATCTAGCAGCTTTGGTTCTTATAGGAGATACATGTGTTTTCAAAGAGCTCCCAGCAGGATCAGGGAGACCAAGCAGCTCTGGTTCTTATAGGAGAGGGTACAAAGAGATAGCAGACCTGGACCCCGTTTTATCAAAAGATAAAATCAATTTTAAATTTCCTTACCACGCAGGCTGCTTTAGACTAACAGTTGAAATCAACTATAAATCAATTTTAACTCTTCATAAAACAGGCCCCAGGACCTCACCTAGTGTCTTGGCATCCAGTTTGTTGTCGTCATTGTGCAGGAGGAGTTCCCTGATGAGGGCCGTCAAGTACTTGAAGACGTTCCGATGACACTTCGGGAGCTGCTTCATGATCTAGGAGGAGATGGAGAAATTGGCCATGAGGCCTCAAGTCTCGTGTACTGTACACAGACTGTGGGATGCTTTTAAGGGGGGGGGGGGGGTTGTTCTGTGGGCCAATGAATAGTCAATGGTCAAATGTAACCTAGGCCTGTCTTATAAAGACTTGTGATAGAAATCAATCACAAGTTTTTTGAGGGCTTCAATGCAAGTTGCGATTGATTTGGGGACTTGTGATTGATTTGAAGGCTTTATAAGACGGGGCCCTGTATTAATGTAGTTAATCAAAAACTGTATATTACAGGGTTTTTTACACTCATTTTATTTAAAAGACATGATCCTGAAATAACTTCATGATACAAGTTCACTTTATTTTAACTTTCTTTTTGTCTTGTAACTTCTTTTTCTTTTTAGGCTAGTATAATTTGGACCATCTTGAACAACACATGTTAAGGGTAAAATCAATGCACTACTAACCTGTTTGCACAGCACAAAATTGTTGGCCCCGTCGAGACACTTCTGGTAGCACTTGTACGGGATGACTGGTTCCCTGAGGCTGGCCAGGAACACCAGAAGAGACTCCGCTACTGAGTGGATGTTGCCAGCTGGGGGTTAAAGGTTAAGGGTCATGACACTGTGCGGTTGATTTTAAACTGTCACGAGACTCATCAGTACAGTATCATTCATAGAGTGATGTGTGTATGTTCAGACCACATGATCATCATTAGGTTATCTCTGTTGCATCATTCATCTTTCTAACCCTATACTTATATAATATTGGATGCACTTGAGTGGTATATCAGATATATTGCATTCATCAACATGAATATTGCACGAGTCGAAGACGAGTGCAATATTCATGTTGATGAATGCAATATATCTGATATACCATGAAAGAAATCCAGTATTATTATAATTATACATACAAACCACTTTCCACTACAACATCACATTCAATTTTCAAAAAGGAAAAAAAAAATGAAAAAGGGTTTCACTCACCAATTTATTGTTTACAAAATCTAACCTTTCAACTTGTATACGTACGTGTATCTACGCACGGTAATGGCATGCATTTCTCAACCTTATCGCGCATTTCTCAACCCCTGCGCGCATTCTCAACCTCATCGCGCAATGCCACTGCACTTTCTTACGCGAGGACGCGATACTGCGCGCGCGCGTATAAAGAAACATTTGAGTACGATATTGACAGCAGAGTACAATATTGGAAACAATATTGTACTCCTTTTCTCCATTGATACGGGTAATGTAAAATGCATAGGACAGGTATTATGCTAACAATATTGTACGTCATTAAGTAAACCCCTTGCAGGAATATTGATACATGGTTTTATTGTATCGAAAAAGTGGCTTGTATGTATAATAATTAGTATTATTGTATCTATACACTTACACTGTAGCTGCTGTGTAAGCAAGTCGGACATATTCATTTACGTGTAAAAATGCAATAGTCCCACATGAAAGAAATTGTGGGACAACAGTGATTGGATAGGTACAAAAATAAATTTCATCCTTATTCATTCAAGGATTAGCTCCAGTTCATCTGTGCCAATTTCTGAAGGGAGTAAAGGGGTCTAGGGCAATTACCCCCTGGACAGCTACCACAGACCCTTCCCCTTCCCCTGGCCCTAATCCTAATCCTAATCCTGAACCTAATACTAACCCTAACCAAAACTCTTGACCATACACCTAACCCTAACCCTAATCTTTGGTCTAATCTCACCACTAGACAGTATTTAGCATGGGGGTAATTGCACTCTGGGGGTAATTGCCCGGATACGGTTCAAAGCAGTGAATGTGTTAACTGGTAATCAAAGAGCATAAAAGCCTAAGCTAGATAAATATGTCTTGATTCAAGACCCCAACCATGTTTGCACTAAAAAACAAACAATTTTGAGATGAGAATGGGTGTAGGTGAGCAGCGCCCCCTAGTGGTGGAAAGGATACGAATCTCCTCTGGGAAGCCCGTATCCAGGAAGTCCCTGATGGCCAGCACCTCTGCATGTAGACCCTCCTGGCTAAACAGGTTCTCCTGTTGAAGGGGTAAGACGAGCACAGGAGAGGCGAGGGGGGGGGGGGGGGTGGGAGGGGAGGTGAAGAGGTGGGAGAGGTACGTAAGGGGGAGAATGAGATCGATACAGAGTCAGAGAGAAAAAGAGATAGAGAGTTGTAGATGAAAGGTAGGAAGATAGCATTGGCAGGTAGAAAAAGGAACAATGAGAGATAGTTGTGTGAGAGATAAATGAGAAATAGATAAAGAAGAAGAAACGCAAGGAGGAGGGGAGATGGGTGAATACAGGAGAGACAGAGAAAGAGCATTCACATCACAACATTACATATGGTTACACATACACATGTACATACATGTAAAATACACATTTGAAAATAAAATGTACGAAGCACAACTGTAATAAAAACAATGCATATTAGATAAATACATGATATAAATAGCTCAGATATCTTTTCACCAAATATGAAGAATTTTTGGTAGAGTCTTTGATAAGATACTGTATACGCCATATATTTAGCGAGTCTACATTTTCGCAAATCGGAACTTCCGACGATTTTGCATCGTGGAGTCTGGTACCAAACAACGAAATGTATACTCGTACGTCACATTTATAGTGTGATCAGAGTCAACATTTTCGGGTGTCTTTAATTTTGCGAATAGCACCTGACCTGCAAAATTCATGAAAAATAAAAACCTCGCGAAATATTCAGCATATACAGTAATCAAATAAACTTTGCCTCACACATCACACATTCTTGTCTGTCTAGCATGAGGATTTTCTAACTCATCTGGGATCTTACCATCGGTAAGGTAGTAGCAGCATCAAATTTATTGAACACAGGATTGATTTAAAACCACTGAATGAGTCACATGATACTTGCAGTCATCAAGTAAGATATGTCCATCTTCAATAATGTTGCAACTCAAAGAGAAGAATCACTGATCCAAACGGCGCCCTCACCTGTTGAATGCCGTTCCTGAAGAGGTAATCTACCAGCATCCAAATCTCCTTTGGAATGTCATAACTCTTGAAGTCTGCAGCACTCTCCTTTACCTTGGCATTTTGTTCCTGGCACACCGAGAAAAAGAAAGAAAGAAAGGGGGGGGGGGATTAATTATAGAGTACCCAATGCAAGCAGCGCTGTGCAGGTAAAACACCAGCATTTTTGTCAAAAGCAAAACCATACGGCTACTGCTGGTAAGATGAAAGATGGGAGTCTTTCATATTTTCTGGTCCATAAGGAAAATGAGCAACCGAGGAGCAGCCAAATCATGAAGTGCGTACTCGCGTAAAAGTTCAAAAGTTCGCATAATACGGGCTATAAAAATGTTTCTTCAGTACACAAAGTCCACCATTACTAAGTGGGTCAATGGCAGCCCCCATGAAATCACTGACCCCATTGTAGAGTCCGCCCTCTAGTGGTGGGGAGGAGAAAAATCTCTTTGGGTTCAGTTCACTTTGGTTCCCTTTAGAGCACTACTCAAATGCACCCATGGACTATCAATCACAAGGTCCCAGGTTCAAATCCCCTGGCTGCCGCGGTTGTCTCCCTCGGCAAGGCACTCAATCCTCTCTGCCTAGTCATTCAAAAGTGACTTATAGCCATGGCTGTTTGCATACAAGCATTCACTACTTCCTTGGTGGTCACATGAAACAAATCAATTTAAATCAAATCATTTCAAATCATTTAAATTAAACAGTAATCCAATCTCTGAAATACATTGTACACGCAATAACCAACAGCAAGGTTGTGATGACCCCTATAGCTTGACCATTCAACTCACCAGGTCCACCACTTCCTGCATGGTCATCTCACTGATGGGCTCGTGCATCTTGACCAGCGCCTCGATGGACGCCCCGAAGCAGCTTGGCCGATAGCTACCACTTACTGTGATGTGATCATGTGGTCAAGGATGTCATAACAAGTGGAATTTTGCTTCCTGAGCTCTAAACATACACCTTGGAACAGTTTCAGTAGCACACAATTGTAGTCCCCGTTACACATGCTGACTTTCAACGATAAAAAGGGGAAGTTTCCCAAAACACATAATGGATTGACTAAATGCAGAAAGACTACTGAAGCAGTCATTGACATCCGAGGAAAACCTTACCATCCTGCAAAAGCCATTAGTTCTTGAAGTTTTATTTAATTCCATATGTTGCCCTCCTTACAATGTAGATGACAACACTACAATTTGTGATGTAATTACTTCAGAAAACGTCCCCATTAAGATGTAAACTTTTGATTCCAACACTGGCTTAGAAAAACATAAGACATATGCAATGCATCCTAGTGGGCACAAGAATAAAAAAATATTTTTTTTTTTCAGTTAGTTCTACTTATAAATACCTATGATAGGAAATCGCAATCACGACAATCAACATGGTTTCTACAGATTGCTACCACATAAGAAATCTCTCAACATCTTCCAAGAAACCTCTTTTTCTTTTTTTCTTTTGACTGTTGAATTTTGATGGCCAAAGTTACCAAGGTACTGCATAACGCTAGAGTAGATCCAGGTAGAGAACTGAGCAAAAATTTACAAATACACCTATGAAATTGCACAGACATCAGCTGACAAAAGGCAGCAGGTACTTCATGCTGTAAAGGATATATAGTAATCTTTGCCGTTCTCCAGGTGAAGAATCAGTATGTCCTCGGCTTTGTCGTGGCCGGTGTTGAACGCTGACGCCGTTGTCTTGTCGATGTATGCTGTAACCTTGACCTCCACCATGTCTCCTGTGGGGAAAAAAAGGAAATTACAGTGTCAGAGGAAGCAGCTAAAGAATGGCCCATTTAAGATCAATGCAGTCTTCTGAACAACCACAGAGCACTGCCTGCATTAATTTTCATTGCTCATACACATAGATACAACACAATGTGACCCCAATGATTTCCTACCACCAAATTTTTCCATGATAAGCAATCCGTGTCCATCCATGAATCAAGCTAACACATTGATCATGGAAAGAGATGGATACATCCACAAGAAAAAAACTTCAGGACATCACTGCACAATACCAAACACAAAGGGTGATTGCATAACATTAGTGATGAGAAAGTAATAACCATTTAGACATTAGTATGATAAAGAAATTTCACATAACATCATAAAAGAAACATCCTGCACAGGTGACAGAAAGGCCAAGCACATAACAAATTTGTTTAACCTGACAGATCCCTTAAATTCTCCTATGTCTAACAGTTTCCTTTTAGTGGTCACAATTACCAACCCATTAACATTCAGAGAGGCTGCTCTTCCAGTCATCCGAGTGATGCAGCCTCCTGTTGGGTCACACATGCTCTAAGAAAAGATGCATGTTTTTTTTACTAGCACTATGCACCGTCACTTTTATTGTACATTAGTGACATTTAAAATCATCCTGTTCACCATGTCACCTCTCACTGACGCACGACACTTCTACCATCCCGGGATAGTTTCAAGGAACTGCTGAAAGGGATTACTACTTCAAGGTTCAAGGTTCAAGTAAACAGTGCCTTTAAGGTCAATAAGGCAGAGCATCCCCCCGGAGGAGCTGACCAGCCTACCTGGCATCATGAACGTAGACTGGGGCTCCACCTTGAGCCAGGGCTTGCACGGCGACTTGTCATCCAGCTTGGCCACAAACTCAATCAGCGTGTTGACCTGTCCCGTGTTGGCCACCTCCACCATCTCGACCATCTCCTCCATGAAGCGCAGCTCACCAAGGTTCAACTTCACCATGGCAACGAGATGCAGAAGAAGAAAAGAAAAGGAAGATGTGACAAGTCACCAATGTCATGTCAGACTGGATGACTGCAAACGGTACACAGGATATTCTATTTAACTACTTTGACATTTTGGGTGTTTGACTGAGCACCACACGCAAAGATATTGGAAGATGGCGGCGGCACATTTACACACTGTTCTTTGAAACATATTAGGTAACATCTTGAAATGTGATTAGGCAATTATCAAATGAAATGTTAGGAAAAGCTTGATAGCATCGGTTGAGAATGATAAGGGCATTAAGTTGTCACTAAAGCCATCATAGTGTTAGTGACACCTTAATGCCATTATCATTCTCAACTGTAGATAGTTTCATTATCTGATCTTTGGTGGTGTGATACAGAGGGCAGCAAACTAAACAGATATGGCCTGACTCACACTTATACT
Organism: Diadema antillarum; assembly: GCF_040938485.1. Classification (NCBI taxonomy): domain Eukaryota; kingdom Metazoa; phylum Echinodermata; class Echinoidea; order Diadematoida; family Diadematidae; genus Diadema; species Diadema antillarum. Next base: position 1,876,568 of record NW_027271003.1, on the reverse strand, counting down.
GGCATCAGTAGAAGACAGATAACATTAGTTGTGGTTTTTCTCAAAGAAATATGATGCTTGATGGGCACAAATATTCTGAATATCTTAATTCCTAAGGACATTTCTTCTCATGACAAGAAGAGGAACAGATAATTGACAGACAAGGTATGGTAGAGAGAGAAAACTCACCTCATTCCTCCCAAGGGTGACTTGAGGCAGGGCCTCATTCTCCTGCTTGTCCAGTTTTCGTATCTCCTCCTCCACCACTTCCCTGAATTTCTTCTCGTCCACAACTTTCACCTGCAGCACAAGGAAAGAGGAGTAAATCATATTTGTATTCATCAAATTGATACTACCAAATATTCTACAGTTATAAAAGAATTGCTTTTACTATTATCAGACAAAGCTTTTTCAAGCACATAAAAGAGTACAACATCAGTGAATTACTAAACATCAGCTTGCTCCACCTGATGAGCATTTCACAAATTATTTGGTAGTCCAGCGGAAACTACATGATAGGTGATACATGGATGAAAAAAAAAGAAAAAAAAATCCCCAAATTATCTAATCTATGAGATTCCTTCACAATGAAATCTGCATACATTCACTAGACCTCCCAACCTTTCTGACTAAAAATAGGGATGATCTGGCTCAGAAGTAGGAAAGGGCAATTCCCATAGGATTGTGTAGTAAAATTATCAAGAAAAATAGGAAACACCTATCAAAACAAACAGTTGGGAATGGACAAAATTCTGACTCTTTCCTCCAAATTCAGAATGGTTGGGAGGTCTGCACTCAGCCAAAAAGTATAAATCAAATGTATACTTGTACCATTCAACCTCCATACAGAATTTGAATCCTCATAGTATTGCATTCCATTTTTTAACTGTACGATAGGAAATAGATGTTACAAGGGAAAAAACAAATCTCCCAAGTTCTCACCCCTATATCATAGAGGGCGCTGACGGGTTTGTGGTCACTCAGCTTCAGCTTCATGTGACTCCGGTAGACCTTCTGGGCGATGCGGTCGCCACGGTGAAGGATGCGATCACACCAGGCAGGCACACGCTGTTTCTCACTGGATTGGAACAAGGATATAATGTTTATGTTTTATACAAAATTACATGACAACTTATCAAAACACTTCTTATATTTGTCCGTCTAAATTCTCCTGAATGAGCACACCAACTCATCAATTGTATGGTTTAAAGCATTGTTTCACAACAAATGCCAGATGCTTCAAAGTATCTGCAGAGCTTACAAATTCTATAACATGTTATGATGCAGATCTACATACAATGTACAACTTGTATGTACAGACTCTTCCTACGTCCAACACAAGTCTTTTCTTTTTTTTCTCTCTCTCTATTGCTGTTGATGATTTTTTTAAAACCTTATATGAAAGTTTGTCATGGCTGAGAAAGCACAAGAAGACATTAGTGAGTCAGGGAAACAGACTGAACATTCCTCAACTTATCAACAATCCTTGAAGAAATTGAGCTCTCACGCCAGTTTCTTTAGAATGAAAACTTTAGACTTTTCTCCTTAGGTAGAAAAGTTGATTTGTAGTTGTGTTGTTGTTTCTTCTTGAAATTGAATGCAAAGAAAGGACCCAGGTTTCTCCCTCGTTCTTCTTGCTTTTGGAGCTCCATGCTTGAAAAAACAAAACAAACTGACAAAAAAATACACACACACACACAAATAAACTAAACTGCCCTGACACATCTCAATGAGGGGAGTTCTAATGCAATTACAATATTTCACAAAGTAACTCTTATTCATCCCCCCCCCCCCCCCCCCCCATGGAGTACTACCTCTTATCCTTTTGTGTATGTCTTGATTTTTTTTTTTTTTTTCTGTTCCTGGATGACACCATTAAAAAGGCAAAGCAGCTCCGGAGTCCCTTACCTGTTGTCCCACTCATCTGATCCCGAGTTGTACTTGTAGGTGGGTCTGAATCCTATGGGCCCCTCCTGAAAGCCTGCAAAGACTCTCTGGTATTCCCGCTGTCTGTTTAGCTTCAGGACAGGGGTGGATAGAAAAAAAAAAAATGTCAAGTTTGGTTGAGAGAAGAACACACATAACACTACATTACTACTCCCCTAGTAATTGCTCAAAGAGGGCATGTATGACAAAAGGTCTACAATTTGCTATGCAACTAAAATCCTCCAGCAGGAATTCACACATTTGCAGTTCAAAGCCGTTGTCCATCATGTGCATGTTCCATTCTGCATCACCTTCCAGTGGTGTGCTATTATCTTTCTTAGGGCCTTGTCTATGCAAATATTTTGTTCATAAATTTCAACAGTTGCGAACGTGCAGTCCATCATTTCACACAAATGCAAAGCACAGTAAACAGTATTTCACACAGACGTGGATGAAAGCAAAACCATCCCTTTTCTCCTTACCTGATCTTGCATCAGCAGCTCTTTGTATGAATTCTTTTCCACTAGCATCTTGACTGATTCTACTGGAATGTCGCTGATGCGGTAGTTCAGGTCCCCCATCCAGATGACAACACTGCAACAGAGAGCATGAGCGGCATTGATCACTCTACAGTATGTCCCCCAAAAAATTACGATCAGATTTTTGCATTGATAACTCCCAATATGATTAAACTGTCTATATGCTACTTCAGGGTCTTAAAATGCAACATCTTAGCTCTATCTGGCAGAAAAAAACTGGAAATGTCGCTATGGCGACTGATGCCTCCGCCATAATGCATGATTCTCCAATAGGTGTATAGTACAATGTCTTTACAATGTGTGATGACAGTTTCACATAACTGGCAAAATATTGAAATGACAGGTTTGTCAGAAATATCTTGAATGTTCACTTTCCTTGAACTAGGTTTGCTATAATTGTCTATGAAAGAGTTCAGGTACATGTATTTGGGGAATTGAGGATTTTTACTTAACTTCTGACTGACCCTTTATAAGTTTATGCATTGGGTAATTTTAAAGGTATGAAGAAAGAGTGTAATAACAGTGCCAAATAGATTTTTTTTTTGCATTAAAGCCTTGCTTTGACCCTTAACCTTTGACCCTCTGGCAGGAAATTTCCAAGAGAATCTCCATTAGGTAATACATGTACATATTGTATATTGAATTTTAAAAATGATAATGCAAGCATTGCATATACATACTAGTTTATGAGGGAAATAGTAAAATATTGAGGAGTTGACCATGACCTTTGACCCCCTGACTATTGACCCATGACCCCTATATTCCCTAGATAATCCCTGCTAGTCAGTACATGCATATGTACCAAGTTCCATGAAGATACATTGAACCACCTGCGAGAAAAGTAAAATTGTAACATTTTCACCTTAACCTTTAACCTTTTGACCTTTGACCTTGACATGAAACTCTCTCTGGAGAATCTTTATGCAATAGTATATGTCTACACTAAGTTTCAAGAAAATACCTTTGGGCATGGCATGGATATGGGGGAAATAGCAACATTTTTAGCATTTGACCTTGACCTTTTGACCTTTGACCTCTTGCCAATGTCACTAAAATCTACTCAACTGATTGCCCCATCATAAATCATCCTTGGACCAAGATTGGGGAAAGCTGCTCCATCCAGTTTTGATTTATCACATAAACAGATAAATTTTAGGATTTGACCTTGATCTTTGACCTTTGACCTCTGTCCGATTTCACTCAAAAATCAGTCAAGTAATTGTCCCACCATACATTATCCTCGGACAAAGTTTGGTAAAATTTGCGTGATCCAGTCTGGAGTTATCGCGTATACAGATACAATTTCATGATTTGACCTTGACCTTTGACCTTTGGTCGATTTCACCCAAAATCTAATCAAGTAATTGCCCCATCATACTTTATACTTGGACCAAGTTTGGTAAAATTCCAGTCAATATTACTCAAGTTATCGCGTAAATGAATGCGGACGGACGTACGGACGTACATACGGACGGATGGACAACCCGAAAACATAATGCCTCCGGCACCACTTCGTGGCGGAGGCATAAAAAAACATTCAATTTGGTTAAGTGGTCACAGAGAAATGTGGATTATTTTAAAGCATGTCATGAGTCTGATTCTTCTAAGTTTAGCACTTGATGCTCGAAACTGCATATCAATGTGTGAACATAATGGACAGAACTTGGAGGGAAGGGATTCCTGACATGCTCTACAAAACTCCTCATTTCTCTTTGACCACTGAAGCAAATTGGATGAGGTTTTCTGGAAGATGTGGGCAATAAATTATATTACCCTGAAATTGTATTTGGATTGATTCACTATTTTTAAAGCTATCACTGTGGAGGGTCTCGTTATAATTTTTTTTTTTTTTCTTGGGGGGGGGGGAGATATGGTATACTAAAATATGTACTGCATTGACGCTTACTGAACAGAAGCCATCTCTGGTCTGTAGAGATTAAATGCGACTGGAAGAAAGCAGAATTCACATTGCACTTTCATCCTGGGTTAGGATTTTAACTAACAATAAGAGTACAAATACGAAATAATACATTTGACAATGATGATGATGACGATGGCAATGATGGCGACAACGACAGCAACAACAATGAAAAGAAGACAAAGAAACACATCAGTCATTCCTGGTGATTGTGGTACAACAAGTATATCGATATCACACGACTGACAATATGAATGACATGGTCTGTGGTAAATACCAGACAAAATTCACATCACGGTCACGTTATGCTATCTGCCCAATTGATCAAACTCACTCTAATCAACTGAAGCTTATTCACTTAACAGTTTGAGGTCTGTGTGACAATAATGCAATGTGATGGTATCTTCTAGTTGAAAGCACTTTCATGCTTCCATACCCCTGGTTCTTTTTGATATCATCCTTGTAATCATGCCACAGCTATCACTTTAGAAACACCTGAGTTCTTGTTGCTTTAATGAAAAAGACTAGGGGAAATGTAAAGGAAAAAAAAAATGCATGAAAACTCCTGAGAGCAGGTGGCAAGCCTAATGCCTGTCATGAATATTTGAGCGACGAAGCACAGAGATGGAGCATTGACATAACGAGGGCGACATTCATGAGGCCATGAAAGAGAGGGGAGATGGTGTTGCCATGGCAACTCACTCGTGCTGCATAACGCCCAGGGGCTGGCGGTTCTCCCGCTCGAACTTCATGCGGGCGCAGATGTCGTGGTAGTCCTGGTTACGCCTCTCGAACTCCTCCATGTGGGCCGCGAGATGCGAGTTGATGAAGCAGAAGGAGGTGTTGTGGAAGTTGAACCTCACCGCCACAGCTCCCTTGTTACCCTGGAAGGAAAGGAGTTTAAAGGTACAGTCACATCTTCAGAGGTTAATCAAAGAAGAAATATTGCTCCTCAGTGTTTTCTTGTCACCCTGAGGTTGCCTCAGAGCAGAGAGTCCAATTCCTACATCAGGCACCAATACCTGATGATGATGATTTAAAAAGAGAAATGAAATGCACGGGAAAGAAACAATACTGAACTCCTTTAATTACAGACAGCTCACAACAGCCATCATAATGTACAGTATTCATGCCTGTGTTTATTACCACTGCACAGTCCATATATATCACAAGCAGTTTTGTTTTCTTCTTCTTTTTATTTCTTCAATAAGGACTATATTAAAAGATTATAAGTGTATGATCTAATATTATGTGTATCAAATCAACGATGCAAAGTTTGATGATAAAAACGGCATTTCCCCCTTTTAAGGGCACGAGGACTTTTTTTGGAAAAGCAATCACCTGATCACCAATGCCTCTGAATTTTTAATTGGCTGATGCAGGCAAGCAGTATGCGTGATGTCAACTTGTGACCACAGTCCACTGAGCCTCCAAACACTCATTGCAAATTGTTCACTGCGTTTTTGCACATCTCCTTAAATATGAATATGCATTTTAAGTTTTCCCCTCCCATCTCATTAATATTTACATTTCTCCTCACAACAAGCAGGCATAGACAGGAATCATTGTGTGAAGAGCGAACTCTCTAATTCAGCTTTATTAAAGAAACTATGAAAATATGACAAAACCATTACAAATTATATGTAACGGGTAAATAGGAGTCACTTGGTGACTAATTTTTTATAATAAAACTATTGTGATGTAATTTTACCATGCACACACACAAAAACAAACAAACCCCAGATTGCGCAAATCTCTCATCAAATTCGAGTTTCCATCAACTAACGATTAACACTCTAAGAAATCACTACTCCTCATATCATCACATAACACAACGCATTGAAACAAATAAGAATAACACAAAAGATTTATATTGTTTGTTTTATGTTAGTATTGTCTGGGGCAAATTATTTGTTGTATAGGGTCCCAATTTTTTTTTTTCTCTCTCTCCTCTTTCTTTAAAACACACACACATAACACAAAATGACACACACACACACACACACACATACACACACACACACACACACACAAAGAAAAATTATATGCTCTGAAGTTTTATTTTTCATCATTTTCATCTCACATGATGATAATACTTGACAATAGTGATAGCACACTTACAGAGCTCTTTTAATGTTGTCTGGGGTAAAGGGGGTGGGGGAGATATTTCTGATATAAGTGGTTATAAATCCTGGAGTTCAGACCTGATGTTTCTCTACTATAAGTACATCTAAACTCACCATTTTACCCATAATGCCTGTGCCCACAGTTTCCGCGATGACGTCGTCAATGTAGGGAAAGTGCCTCTCCAAAATGAATACAAGCAGCATCATGCCCACGAGACGGATCAGTTTGATCTGATGGGACCATCAAAGGTGAAAGGTCAAAATGAAATCAGTACAAACGCAATGGCAAGCACAGTGCCGTGAACACCAAAACCACCACAACACTTGAAATAACACTGTTAGTTTTTATTCGGGTTTAGTCCTGCTCAAGTACCATTGAGCATGATCCATATATGGCATATGGCATCAGCATCGTGAAAGTGAAATTGCATGTCAAATTGATGCATTGGGATAGGAACTATTCTAGATGACAACTCCTTTTTGTTTGTATGCGGACAGCTTGTTGCCTCATTACAGATGTATTTATGTCGTCAGAAAATGTTACATTGCAACAGTGAATTCTAATTCTATCTGTGAGCGTCAGAATGCGTGTGTAGCTAAATGTTGGCAAATTGAATGTCATTAGGGGTATACTTAAATTTTGTTCAGTGTTAATGCCTCAGCCGACAATGTGTTGCACAGCTCAATTAGATAATGTACTGGAGGATGATGTAGTACAAACATATGTGTAGAGTAATATGCATAATTGATTCATCAGGAACGATTATCAAAGTGGATACAAGTTTAAAGGTAGGGAATCCCATTTGCATGCCTTAAATGAAGAGTTGTATAAACACAGTGGTATGTTTAGGAGAGCATCATTTTAGAAACTCCCATAAAGTATTGAAAGTGGAAGCTAACATTTAGTACATTTTTATTGACCGTTAGATTTTGAATTGAATTCTTTTCGGGGCTCACCGTAAATTCCAGTACATTACTAGGCTACCTTTGCAGACCCATGCACTGCATGTGTGTCCATCATGTATATTTTGTGAATAAAGTTCATCAAAACGTACAAACATTTCTATATACATTCTTGCCACACACTCTATATGTTATTACATCAGCTCTCATACTTTTAGATTTGTGTTTATAGATAAGAAAAATACAGAAGACTGCAACAAAAAGGCTTGAGTGTGGCTGACACATAGAACTAGTGAGTAGTTGAGTTTTGTGCATTATTCAAATTGTAGATAACTGTTGACTTTCAAATTTCTTAGCAGTAGCCTAAACAAGTCCCGTGAGGTTCAAATTTAATGTTTTGCTGCATTTTGGGAGTTCTGTAAAAGGTATCCCCTACCTTTAATATGGACTAAAAGGGTATTGGTCTGAAAGTGTAATAATTCCGAGAGTCAATAGAGAAGGGGCTCATTTTGTTTTGTTTTGTTTTTCTCTTGTCATTTTCTATCTGACAAGATGGCTGGATAGCCCATATTCAGCTGCACTAGCTGGTCTTCCATGGGGTCAAGTTGTATAGTATGTACGTACAATACTTAGGGCGGACCACTTCCACAGGCTAGTATACACCCTGCCCCCTCAATGAACAAGGCGAGATCTTTTACAAGACAGTGTGGGTTGTAGATCTCACACATGGGACCTTAATTTTATGTTCTGTCCAAGGGGCTGGAAGCTTGGGGGACATTACCTTGACGTAGATCCCGTCTTGGTGGAGGCACATGACGACCCTCTTATGCCACTCCTCCTCCCTGATGGAGTCGTTGAAGAGGAACGCCTCCTTGCTCAGATCCAGCTCCTGGAACCCAATGGCGTACATGTCTGGGGGTCGGGGATCGGCAGCCAGCCAATGCCGCAGGTCCTCCGTCGCCCCCTTGCCGTTGACATTCCACGTGCCGACAAACACCCTAGGAGGATGATTTTGGGGATGACAAAGGCTTAACTGGATAGAGATTTGCAGTTTACAATTAAACATGCATGTGGCCTCTTACCATGTCAGATTCATAAAACAGCCTGGCATAGGTCTTGTACTTTCAGCATTTCTGAACATTCCAGACCATATCCCACATTTTCTAAAGACATACATGTATCATTTCTCTCACATGAATTTTAAATACCTCCACATAAACATTTGATAAACAGTCGAAAAGGTGGCTACCAAATACACACTGCATTGAGAAAATCAGCTTTGAAGTTAAGATTCAGTTAAATGTGCAAAAGACTGTGCATAGAAATAGAATATATAGGTCAATTTAACCCATCAAGCAACATTACCACGTTTCACAATATCTAAAGAGCTTCAGGTTACAAAATGTTTCCGTCGTTGAAATTGGAAGAAGATGAATTCAAGATTTCAAATTTTTGATCTTTGAAGAGAAAATAGGATTGTTTCCATCCGATGGCCTTCATGGATCTGTTGAATCACACCACCTACCTGAAATCATGAGGAAAGGTGTACTCGTCCTCTCTCCTCTTCAGAATCTCTTCCCGGATTCCTGCAGGCTTGAAGGGTTTGATGGAGGCATAGCCCTGCTTGTCTATCTCTGGGTTTGAACTCCTGGGGTAGAGATTGAGAGAGGGAGAAGTAACATGGGTGTGGTGGGGGAAGGGGTTAAAGCAGGGCCCCATTTTATCTACAGATATAACTGATAATAAATTTCCCTTACACACAGGCTGCCATAGACTAGTGATAGAAATCAACTATATAATCAATCATAACTCTTCATAAAACGGGGCCCTGGGGCCCTTTTCATAAAACTTGGTATCACGGACAAGTTGTCATAGTTGTTTTAACCCTATTCTAACTGGGGGGTCAAATTGACCCCCCCCCCCCAACATTTCGCGCCACGATTCCGCAACGCGCAAAGATTTTGCCGTGGCGTTTCATGACTTTTTTCATTGAAGTCTCCCGCATATTTTGAGACCAAATTTGCGATGTCCGGGTACACCGTTCTGAAGTTACGCATTGTTTTGCATATGCATGTCAACCCCAAAACAGCTCAAATTCATGATTTTGTGTGCAAATCCAATGCAAATTGTGTTTTTTTGTTTAAATGATATAAATTAGATTATTTCAACTTTTAACCATTGAAATTAATCAATTCTAATGTAGATCAGCTTGGAAAAGTGCCTGCAACAAATTTTGGCCAAAAAACAATAGAAAAGGAAAGGTCGAAAAAACAATAAAATACACAAGAAATTAACAAAACAATACAAAACAAAAGAAACTGATTTTGATTGCGCTATTTTTTTATAAGAAAATTGTTCGATATGTCTTGAGGAACTCTGACATAAAAATTTAGCAATCCTTCAATCTTTTTAATGGAGTTATAGGTGAAAATATGATTTCATGCGTAAATTTGCATAATTAATTTATCAAAAAATATAAAATCAAATTTTTTCTATTGTATGACCATATAATCTTGTAGTTGACATCCGGCTCTATGTACAGGCAAAATTTACAAATTGACCCCCCCCCCCCCCCCCCGTAAAAACTTGGTCTCAAATAGCCCAGTTAGAATAGGGTATAAGCTACTGAAATCCTTGCATCTGATTGGCTGAGAGCAACTTTGTCACAGAAATGTGGCAGTTGTCACTGATAACAAGTTTTATGAAACGGAACCCTGGTATATCAAGTGAACAGGGTGTGATGACAAATATGAGCATGGTCTTCTTTATCAAAGGTAGCATGTTGCCACTGCTCCATCAGAGGGCCCTGCCTTGTAAATCACTACCCTAGTCGTTTTGAGGTACCTGTTCACATACCTGGGTTGAGAGGGACATGGTGGGTATAAATATCTTGTTCAAGGACGTATGTGTAAGCATTAGATGGGATTTGGATCTTGGACCGAAAGTCAAGTGTTTTAATCCGCCATGCCACAAACCCCTCCCCCCCCCCCCCATATCTATGAATGGATTTATGATGAATGCAGATTGTAATACTCCATGTGAATCACCAGATGTGGCTCCTGCTGTGAATCCTGGGATGGCTTCATTTGGGGACTCCTGGTTCTGCCACCACAGCAAGACTACTTCACCACCAAATTCAAATTCGATGCCGACATGTACCTTTCATAGGTTTCACAGGTTCTTCATGACAACCACATAGCTTGCCCCACTCTTGTCCACCATATCGTCGGTTGAGAATGAGAAGGGCGTTCAGTTATCTCAAACACAATGGCCCGAATTCACGAAGGTGGTACAAATGAAACCGTGATTTAAATCATGGACAAAAACCATGGAGCCTCAAGTGTCGCATGGAATATTTCGGTACGAAATCAGTCATTGCGTCGATGAAATGATTATTTTGTAACGAAATGACAACATTTTGTAACTAAAATGAACATTCCGTCCACGAAATGACAATTTCGCTAACGAAATAATTCCATGCGACACTTGGCGCTCCATGGTTTTTGTCCATGGTTTAAACCATGGTTTCATTTTGTACCACCTTCGTGAATTCGGGCCAATTGGTTTAGTGGCGACTGAACAATCGTTCTCATTCTCACCTGATGATATAGCAAAAACTAATATTTGTACAGGCAAACTGGATGACAAGTATCAAAATGCACTTGGTATCTACAGGCAGATGGAACAGCTTGTTACCTGCTCCTCTAGAGGAAAAAATATCCATAAATTTGAATACATCACTTAATCTCGACACTCTTTATCCAGTGCCTACAGCTACAATTGTAACAATTATTTATGAATAAACTTCTTTCATAGATCCATAACAAATCTTAACATCATCATGATGGGAGGAAAAGCAAAATTTTCTTACGTCAGTAACGACGACTTTGATGTCGTCTCCTGGAATTTGTGCCCATCCAGGTCGGTGTAGAATGTACTATTCGTCGGCTCCTGGAAATGGTCGTCTTGAATGAGCATGCCGCCGTTGCTGTTGAGCACCATGCCGGCAAAGTTGTCCTCGAACCCTGGCGTCACTCCGACTTTGTCTACACCTTGGTGAGAGAGTAGAAGAATGTGGGCAGGCGCCACGAAAGTGCACATCTAATTCTGAATCTCGACTCACGTCACACAACTATAGACTCATAACAGTATGGTATGTGTCACTACGCACAAGATAGATCAACTCACTAGTAATTAAGGTAGCATGTAAAAACATTCAGTTTGTTACTATCTTGAATGTAGAATACCATCTGGGATGGTGTATCACAAATCTTTGATGTCACAGGTGTATAATGATGAAGGCATTCAGAGCCAAACTGATCTTGCTCTATACATTTATCACAAAATTTTGCTGTCAGTGGATGTGAAAATTGCAAATCTTGAGATAAGGTGTGAATCTGTTTCACTGAATTGAGACCAGCTTTGGATAAATCACCAATTGGTAACACAAAATAACCATGCACAAACATGAAAAGATGAATGATCAAATACCTTTATGCCCTAGACTCTGACTTACCAGCTGTGTCTACTATTGAAGCTCCCTCAAGAAAACATCACTTCTTAAAGTTGTTTTTTTCCCCCTTGCTCTTGCTAGATTTTCTTGAAATATGGTCTTTTCAACATGGAATGAATCTGCCAGTTTGCAGAAAAAGTTGCATTTGGATTGGAAGCTGCCATACACAAGGCTCTGAAGCACAGGAAAACCACAGGACAGAACATTTGATGACAATCTATGCCCAAATAACTGCGAGGCAGTAGCTGAGACAGAAAGGAGAAGAAGATTTATGTAGTCCCACTAACAGATATTGATGCTGCCCACAATGCTTTGTGTGACACAGGACAAGTGAGAGAGACAGAGAGAGGTGGAAACACAGCATCTACAGGAGACAAAGCATAGAGCACCGCCTTGTTGCTACTTACTAGATGTCGAAGATGATGATGAGGATGATGATGAGGATGATGTCGAAGACGATGACGACCCCTCGTTATTCCCATAGTCCTGTGACACGTGCCAAGCTATAGAGAAAGTTGATAGCACATTGTCTTGAGAGTGTCACCAGTTTTTATGAATCTCTAGCACCACCCGCTAAAGCTTGTGATCTAAGTGAAAAGTCATCCACCTCCAAAGTGGTCAGGCCTGAAAGCCACAACCTTCACTAGCAAGTCTGACCTCATGCACTCTGTTGTTCATCTACATAGATGGGCTTCAACGCTTCCAAAAGTATGTAATTTTTTTTTTAGGCAGGTCTAACATTGCCCATTACATGTGGGTGACCTGACTGGGAATTCACCCGTATCTGAAATTAACAGGCTTGGAAGTCACACCCCTCCCTAGTGGCTTGACTTCAATCATCACTTGCTGTTTCAGAAGTTTGGTGTGGTAAAAAACTTTTGAAAGATTTCATTCAAATCACTAGCTTAGAGTATGATAATGAAGCTGGATTACAAGAAGGTTGCTATATGTCTGAAAAGCTGGTAGCTTGAATGACCAACTACTTTGAAGGTAGATACAAAGTTTTGGGATTTTAAAAAAAAAATCCATAAATGGAGTGACAGTGAAAGACTTTCTTCATACAAGGGCATCACAACGGAGAGCTGTAGACCATATAATTTTCAATAGATTAGAATTCATGCTAGAAAGATGTTGTACATCTTTATGTAAATGATTGTGCTATAAGAGGTGACAATGGAATAATTCTTGACCTAAAGTCATCATGGCAGAAATTAAAGGCAGCCTTGGCGTTACTTTACATGAAGCATGCAGCATAATATACATGACAAAACATGCAAGCAAAGAAGATACATGTACATGCAAAATATGTAAGATCAGATAAAATATGTGCAATAAAGAAGATGTACATGCAGCATAATATACATGTTAACAGACAAGCATAGGTCGTGAAAAAATATCAAGAACATGTAACAGCATACAGCCATTATAAAAAAAAAAAAAAATTAAGCAAGAAGAGCATGTATTATTGACATAGAAAACTGATAAAACATGGCAACAAAACAGAACAGTGAAAACACGGAGCAGAGTGAATAACATGTAAGGAATTTCTTTTAAGTAACGATTCACGACCCGTACGCACACTGTGTACAATGCTCTGTTTTGGCTCTGATAATCCCAGGATAACAGATCTGTGATGATACAATCATATCAATGTGATGTGTAGTGTCACACAAACACACAACAAAATCCAACTTGATCTTCACATGCGAACCTGTCTTTACAGAATGCATAACATATTTGAAACTAGTGGAATGAGATGAAAAGGTATCTGGATTACAATACAAGAAAAGGTCCATACTAGAACTGTTCTTTGCATTCCAGTATATCATCCTAAGCCATTCTTGCAAAAACATGTTTTTTTTTGTTTTTTTTTTGTTTTAACAAAACAAAACCAACACAACACAAAACAGAACAAAACACAAACTATCTGCATAAAATGGACCTCACCAACCAGAGGGCAGATGAAATGTTTTGACAAGTTCTGATTCACAGTCATAAAGAAGACTTCTTATGAACAGAAAAATGAACACACCTTTCCCAAAGGTCACTTGACCCTGAGCTGACCCTCCAACACTGGCATGGGTCACACTCCATAATGTTTAGCCTCTAGTCTTGTATAGTTGGTTAATCCACCTTCTGCAAGTAACCCCCTCCCCCAACACGTCATCCACAAAGTTCTTTGTGGCAACCCATGGTCCAGCCACTGCTGACACATTGTCCACTAATCTCCATGAAGATTAACCCATTGAGGAAGGGCTGATTTTGCTAAAAACACGCATTTGCCTGAGTATGCTCGGGACTCATCGTTAATGGGTTAAAATTACTAGCTCTCTCTTGATAACTGTGTGTGGTGGCAGTCATACACAAGCAGACTATGATCAGTCGGTAGTGTAGCTGATAAGTGCAAATATGCAAGCAATGTCAGCATGATCTTGCACGATTCGACAATAGACTCAATAGGAATGATAGCATCTCCCTGGACTCATTTCATTTTGCTTTGCAATTACCCTTTCAGCCTAATAGTATGATACAACTCGCATATTCAGTTGCCATAGGCAACAACTGAAGAGCTTTCAGCTGATTGGTTGTTGCCCAGCTGCATATCATAGAAAGCATTAACACTGTATATACATCACATCGCATATGTATTGAGCTGTTTCATGAAGTGGGAACAAGTATGCCATGGCATTACATCAATATCTGCTTGTTATCATCAGTATGTGTAGGGTGGGGTGGGGGTGGAAGAGGTGGGGGGGGGGGGAACACATTCCCCACCCAAACAAACCTCAAGGGCCCATCGTAATAAAGACATGTGCATCTTAATCACTGAACCTTGGCATAGCATGCACACTCACATTTCCTGAAGTCTCCTCACCAAACAAACTAAGCCATTCCTCATCCCCAAACCCACCCTACGGAACAAGACAGCAACTATACCACTGACTAGTCTCAAAATTTCCCCTCTGTAGGACCAAATGTGACCGCAAAACTAAAAACCCACAAAAAGTCACACATTCGGATTCTTGTAGTAATGTACAATTGTACCAAAATGTGCGTCACTTGGGTTGACAGAATCAAATACTTAAAAAAGTTTGCCTTTTAGCTGGGAAAGTAATCTCTTCTCTACCTACTGTCAAAATTTGGCTGCTTCAGAAAAAGACAAAATTGAGATATTAGCAGTTTTTCTGAACCATATATTTACAGACACGTCTGTTAGGTCCAATGTGAATAAATAATAGCAACATAGCAGAACAGAGAGAAACATCATATCAAAACTTGTTTGCACTCTTCTCTCTTTCAATTTATCTCATGTAGGCCTACATACATGTGCATGTTCTTAATTGCAGACTGTGGTATGATTTTACGACATATACCAGAAGCTATGGGTACATCCATGCAAAATACACTCAATATATGGGTGTGTCCAACTTTGCAGGGGAAAATTCCAAACAAATGAGCATGATGAAAGGGAGGAAAAAAAGAAGAAGAAAGAAGCAAAATAATCTTCAAACAAAAGGTTCCCTGGCAATGTCTACTCTGCAAAGAATAAAAAGTGGTAGTGATCACAAAACATGGACCATAGTATACTGGAAGAAGATGTGTCTTTAAAAACCTTGTCCACATACTACTAGTAGACAGACCACAAACTCATAAATCCATGATGCAAAGGGCCATAACTCAAATATTTGACCTTTCTTTAAGATAGGATCATCCCAGTATATGCTGCATATGAGTGTGATTTATTTGCAGGGTGCATTCAGAAGCTCAGTGAAGCAAGAACATTCCAATACAAGGACATACAACCAGCATGCACAACAGACAAAACAAAATGAGCAAGTTCTGTGAATAGGAACAAGAACAAAATGCACTGAAGGAGTAAAGGGGAAAACAAATGGGTGAAAACTTGCAGGATGCACTCAGTAGTATGACTTGTCAAAGGAAGGTCTTTCTTTGGATGTGCGCATGCTTGTGTGAGGTGAAGAAGAGCGTATGTAGCACAGCAGGCACATCCATTTGCTCAGGCTTTGTTGGTTCATGTGTGTGTGTTCTTGTAATCAGCTTCAACTGAGGATATTTGTAAGTTTTGCTACCGAGCAGTCATCAATACATTTCACACCATTAAACTGGGACAACTCTAAAATTTTGACCCATATTCTGAAACATAACTGTGTATTTACCGATATTCTGCATGATACCTAAATCTTAAACTTACTAATCTGAATTAAGATACTTAATTTGATGGTTTTTTACATTTCAATTCATCAATCTATAAAACATATAAGGATGTTTTTCAGACATAAAAAATGGAATATGTCCAATTGCCTAGAGCAAAATATCATATATCCAGGTGGAAGCCTTGTACAAAAATGTATGCATGTGTGTGTGACTGTGCATGGAAGGGTAGGGAAATAGCAAGAGAAAAATATGGAGCTGTGGATGTACAGAAAGCTCTAGGAGAAAACTCTAGGACGAAACACAATACAATGATACAGATATGGGAAAGTAATTGCTAGTTTGGGAAAGGACAATGTTGTAATCTAATATTCTCACATTTAGTAGCACATGACATTTTGCCTGTACCATACATTTAGACTTTTAACAATATCATCTGCCTATTTATAGATGTACATAAATCACAGGAATCTATCATGGTTGATACAAATTTTAAGAAGACTTTTTTATTTTGAAATGTTGTGTGCTTTACTAGTGAGAGACTTTCTGTTTAGATGCTGCAGTTGAAGCTTTGGATGTATAAATCTAATGTAGTCTAACACTGGCACAGATTCATTACAGTTCATACAAACACAAATGACCACACTAATAAACAATTGATCCTGTGGTGCCAGTGTGTGCATTATCAAAATTCAATGGACTCCATAAAGGTATTCTTAGAATGGCCACGTAACCTGATAATTACGCAAGTGCCAAGTTTACCCTAACAACAAAACATGTCCCAGTAACTCAAGTCTGCAACTGGAGCTGGAACTTTTAATAAGATTTTTTACAATTCATTGGTAAGTGTTACTGTTTCATCAGGTACAGTAATTTGTCTTTTATACAAGATTATTTGTTTCAGCTGTATAATTTGAAAGGCTCTAATTGCTTTGTCATTTTGCCTCTGACGAAGATTCTGCTAGGATTGAAAGCTCAGGCCCCTTTTGAC
Organism: Diadema antillarum; assembly: GCF_040938485.1. Lineage (NCBI taxonomy): Eukaryota > Metazoa > Echinodermata > Echinoidea > Diadematoida > Diadematidae > Diadema > Diadema antillarum. The sequence continues at coordinate 1,859,500 of NW_027271003.1, read as the reverse complement.
TCCAAGCCTCAAATTGCTCACAATTAATTAATTATCACATTGGTAGAACATACAAGATGATTACATTTGTTGTTCCCTTAAAAACTGGTGCTTTAAATCAATGACGATACTCTGAATATGATGATTTGTGCAGCAAAATTCCCCAATAACTTGAGAAGTTTACAAACAGTCATGTCTGGATAGGCAGATGGACAAATGGAGGGGTGACACACATGCCTTTGGCACCAACTTGTGGCTTGGTGATAGAGTGAGTGGGGAGTGGAAGGAAACGTGATTCAGAGAAGATGGAAAGAGGGGGAGAAGAACGACGACCAGCGATGAATTACCTGACGAGGATGACGATGGAGGGGCGGGATGTACCATTTGAGAGGAGGGGGTGAAAGGGTCAGTACTGTCCAGTAAACTCCTTTCCCCTTCCACGTCGCTCTGGGCCCCAATATTGACGTAGCCATGCGTGAGGGGGTCTGAGACTCCCCTACGCATGGTTGGCTTCCCGGCTGTTGATGCCGGATTCGCCGCTTCCAGGTTGGGCAGGGTCTGGGCGTGTGGCAAGAAGGGGTTAGTACTGGCAGTGGTGGAACTCGGGGACGACACGGAGGTCGCCGACGATGGCTGAGGAGCGAAGGAGGTCATTCCGAACGGATCCGTGGTGGTCGGTGAAGAGAGGTTTAACAGGTTAGCTGATCGCTGCTGCTGCCCCCCACCACCCTTGATCATTTGATGGTATCGTTGCAGCCAGTAGAACCCGGGAACGACTCCATGTTTGACCTTCTCTAGGCATGCTAGCGGACGGAAACAGTGAAAAAATGAAGACGACTTCTCTAAATGAGTCTGCTATTAAAATGACGGGGAAAGAAAGCATTGGTTTTGTGTGAACATCAAGTAAGAATGACCAAACATGGGTGGGTTTGGGTGACGAGACACAGAAGGCTGGCTTTGGACACATCTTCGATCTGACTTTGCCTGTATCATGAAATTGCTCTTGAACAGAATAGATTACGAGACACTCATAAGATCTACATGTACATCTCTGGACTTTGTTAGTGCAGAAATGTTGTATGTACCCATGGTGCATGTAATGCCCTTCTATCAGAGAAAGACTCCTGACCTTCTCTGTGATGAGCACACTGCTTTCCTTCACATGTATGCATCTTGAGTTGTCTTGAGAAGCAGGAGTACTATAAGCAGGGAGTTGCCAATATGTATACGTATGTAATTCATATCAGCATACATATAAGGGTGCTGATTACATACCCTTGTACGTATGCAATTCTCATGGTCTTCAGTCTATTCAACTCTTTAAAAAGAAAAGAAAAAACTAACACTTGGATCAAATGCTTTCTACAAGGAGCATAGAGTCGGTCCACTCCAAGAACAACCCTCACCACTTTGCACAAGGTTGTAAATTGTGAGACCACAAGAACAAGGACAATCTAGTACAAGCAGGATACAAAGAGAAGAGACAGCACAAGTCTAATCGCAAAGACCCCGTTGACAGTAAGTGAAAGGGCCGGGCTCGGCCACGGCCGAGCCCGGCCTTCATTCCACTGTAAACACGCAAAAAGTCCAAATGCGGTACCAAAATCGGCCGCGCATTTGGCCAAGCCCTGGAGGTAGTCTTGGCCGCGGCTCGGCCTGACTTGGCCCGGGCTTGGCCTGGCCTTTTCTCGCTGTAAACCGAAACTGGGCCAAATGCGGCACCAAATTGTAAAGCACTCCCCGTAATAATCGTTTGTTTACAAGCAGAGCGCCACTACGACAAAATATTGAAAGGTTTGTTTAAATGCAACTATGCCCCAGCCTTTAATCCTAATATACCCGAACGATCATTATTTTGAAGTTATTCATTCAGGACTAACATTATGTTTTACACTTTTATAGTAAAAAAAAGAAATTTAATGAATGAAATAAAACATGAAATATTCATCAGGTTTTTTGTACATTATAAATGGAATAAAATCTGAGTTGATATGACCAACTCACTCATTCATATCAGCTGTTCAAGAGCTGTTTTACAAATATTAGCAAAACTATACAATTTCATGATTTTGCCAAATTTTCACTGTTGTTGTGCTATGAAGATTTTACTTTTTGTTCTGAGATTAACGTTTACCTGGTCTGGAATTCCCCTTTAATTATTGGCCTCAGACTTTTAGCTGCATAAAGTCTAAAGGTAGATGAAATACACTCAGGCTAATTACTGTACACTCTCAACAAGCTCAGCATTCAGGCTGTTGCCTGATAATGCCAGAATAGTTCCATGCATTATATGTACACACACCTTGTGCCAGCATATTTTCAACAATTAATTTAAAATCTGACAAATTGATCAAGGTGCAATGCAAGAACAGAGATCAAAGTTCAACATGAAGAAATATGGAAGTGAAGAGTAACCCAGCCCAGTATGTATGCTCACTTTGACAATCTACAATGTATCAAGCATTATCTGCTGCACTTTGTAATCTACTGTAAAACGAGGAATTTTCGCGTGCATTTTAATTTCGCGAATTTCGCGAGCGCCAAAATTCGCAAAATTAAAATGCACGCAAAAGCTTTTGTCTACACTACATGCATTGAATGCCAGCAGCAATTCGCGAAAATTTCATGCCACAAAAGAGGCTGTCGGCTCCAATTCGCGAAAATTTCATGCCGCGAATATATCATGTTTTACAGTAATTCTTTGGCATATAAAGTGAGGATTAGCACATCCCAGTTACCACAATAGGCATGCTGTAGTAAATTGTTTCTATGCACTTTAATAGTCTAGATTCCAGACTGCTGTTCTTGCCATAACAGTGCAAAAAGCACCTACGAATCAGGCTGAGTGGATCTTGGATCTTGGATAAGTAGACCTCCTAAACATCTCCTGTGGAGTTTTAACTGGAGGTTGCGTAGAGGGTGGACTTTCAGAGAAGGGATGAGAGGGAAGGGTCCTCAAACAGGGCATGTTTGAACTTAAGGGGGTCCTTTTGGGAAATAGTAGATGGAGCCAAGTTGTTCCATGCTTTTACAGTGCCTGGAAAAAAAGAAAACTTGTGCTCTTGTGCTCTTGTGTTTTATGATTTTCCCTAGATATTCTCTAGTACAGCTCTTGCAAGTACTCCAGTACCCTCAGATCCCGTTGAAAAACAATTCTCCTACTAACTTCTCAGCCACGCAGTGGCTGAGATGTTTTCTGTCAAGATGCTTTAACTTTTAAATGAACCAGTCTAGAATCTAGACTATGATAGACTATACTTCATACACTGTACCTTTGCTGTAGGAAAAGTTACTATTAAAGTGCTAATGTTTAGTATTAGAGTGAAAGACAAGATGGAATTAAGTGACATGAGAAGTGTTTGCACAAGAGAAATGCAGGTTTTAATAGTAATGCAAAAGTCCAGAATTCTGCATGAATGAAAGGTTAAAGGTCATTACATGAAGAACTCACACGCTGTGATGTTATCCCCTGCTAAAAAGAATGTCTCCCTCAAAACCTCAGAGCAAGGGTATGGCAGGAGAAGAAATGTATGGACCAAACAATTTTGGTATGACCAAATATTTCCCTTTCACATAATGGTTGGTCAAAGGTAACTTGTTCTTTTACCAGAAGAACTGGGCCAAGCAGTGTGGACTTTATTCACAAAACACAGAGAACAAACTAGCTGCTCTCATGTATTACAAAATTGTAAGTAACCATTTCTTCCGTCTGAATAATGGTGTCTTTGTTTTAAAGTGATGTAATACCACATTCCTTGAAGCTTGTTCACCCTATTGTTACTCCCTGGGTCATCTCCTATGGCTCAAAAAACTCTTTTTTTTAAAAAACATTATGATACACTAGAATCTTGTTATGAATATCTAATTGGTCATTACTAAAGTTCTTAATGGGCACTACTGTTTTCTGTTGGGCATCCACCTCATATCAGGATCCAGCTCTAGGCTTGAAAGAACTGACATCAATAAGGCCTTGGGGTTATTCTCAATATAATAAGGACCCCCCCCCCCCCCACCAATAAGAAAGCATAAACGGGGTATTGTGTTTTCCTTCAACCATATACTTATTGGTTGGACTATCTAAGAAAGACCTCATATTCCATGTTCTTTGGTATGATTTGATAAACACCAACTACTGTAGAAAGAGATCATGATGCACGAACAAAACAGAGGATCTTCCCCTTATAATAGACCTTCATGGTACATTGTAGTTGACAATATTACAACCACAACCATGATAGATCTATAATCTTGTACAATCTTTCATATCATCAATTCCCTATTTCTACACCATACCCTTTGCTTAAGACAACAACAATAACAGCATACTTGTCAGTGACGCAACAGTTATCAAAGCTTCTCAATCTTTGTACTAGTTCAATATACTCAAGCCCATTTGACCCGTCAAGTTCAACCTCATAGGGTGAACCTTGGACTTGTCAGAGGACATCCCTGTACCCCTGAGTATTGACAAAGCTAAAATCAGATACGACAGTACACATGTGTTTCACTGTGCTTTATTTCGATACCCTTGTTGCTTTTTTATGCATTAATTGATCTGGCATATGCTGTCAATTAGCCTGCCAAAATGGGACTGGGTGTGAGAGGGAAGGAAGGGGTAAAGGGGACGGGATAGGGAGTGGAAAAAGGGGCAAGAAAGAGGGTGGGAGGGGAAAGAGATTGAGAAAAAGAGGAGGAGAAGAAGTGGGGAAATGGTGAAGACGGGAAGCGAGTGAAAGGTGGAGAAGGAGGAGGGAGAGTGGGGGAGGCAGGGAGGCTGAAGGGGGAGGGGGAGGAGAGGGTGGGAGGGTAAAAAAGGACTGAAGTGGAAAGGGAGGAGAGAAGAGGGGAAGGGGGAATTTCAAGGGGAGGAAGAAGAAGAGATGAAGAGTAGGAAATGGTTAGTGAGAGTATGGTAAGTGGAGAAGGATAAACAGAAGATGGGGATAGAAGGAGGGGGAGGGATGAAAGGGTAAAGAGTTTAGGAGAGACTAGGGGGAAAGGGGAAAAAGGGGGTGAGGGAGATTGAAGAGGGGGAGGGTAAGGGGCAAGGGAAGAAATAATAAGACAGATGGGAAGGAATACTGAGGGGGCTGAAGGGGAACAAGAAGAAAAAGGGGGTAAGCGAGATTTAAAGGGGGGGGGGAGGTAAGAGACATAGGGAAAGAGGAAAATAGTAAGGTGGGGGGGGGAAGGATAATGGGGGGGGGGTACTGATGAGTGGGAAAGGCAAGGGGCAAGGGGAGATATGGTAGGGCAGAGAGAAGGAAGGGGGGGGGGGGGGAGTGGTGAGAAATGGAATAGGGGAGATGAACACTCAGCTGTTACCTCAGCAGCCATCTTACCATTCATAGACTTCTTGACATTGTTGAAGAAAGCGGAGGAACGCTGGGCGAAAGGCACCTCTATGATGAGACTGGTATCAGCTGTCTTGACGTGTGCTCTCACCATCCCTTGGTCACGGGCAATGGTTTCTGGGCACATAGGACATTAAAAGTGGATCTGTTTCAATACTGCATTGATGATTGTAATGACACGGATACACCTTTTACATGTATAATGCCACTTTATACTGAGTGAACAATATTAGCACGTTGAGGACAAGTCCAAAGAATACTCGGGCAAGTGTCTATGGGAAAATGTGTGTTATGACAAAATTGGTCCGTCCTCACTGGGTTAAATTAATTACATCCAGAACTCTCCATTCATCTTACACTTCTTTTTTTTCCCCTTTATATTCCAATAACAAGATTGCTTTCATTAATTAACTGATGATCGCTGCTTTTAGCCACATGACATGAGTTTCTTTTCTGCCTTACACTTGTGATTAGTTTCAAATACGTGGAAAACTTCTTCCTTTTGTCTTTATGTTATAATGTGAATTTGAGTATTTCTTTAATCAGTGATGCAAACACCTCTACACCTTTAATACAAACATTGACTTGCCAGACATGACTTATCATTTACTTTGTCTGAAGCGCAATCTTAACATGAACATTTACTTGAGATTTGTGTTTTCATGAAAACTCTTGCCAACAGTGATATGGTTTTAATGTTGAAGTTCCAATACAGTGTACAAAGGGCTCCTCCACAAACAGTTAGGAGAATTAATTTTCTCAGCCAATCAGAAAAGCTATTGAATAAGAGTTCCCTGTATGATGAACAAGGAAAATGGTAGCAAAACAACAGAAGCAACTAACAACAATAAACACAGACCTTGGGAGAGATTAAAATTTGGATGTGAATACACAAATATGGGATTTAAATGTCACATGATTTTCTGCGAAATATGTGAGGGTCTTTCAAGGATTCTCAAAATTGACTGAAGACTTATAACCGCCCCCCCCCCAAAAAAAAATAAATAAAAAATAAAACAAAAATATAAAAGTTTGCAAATTTACATCAAGCTTCTCATGCATGGATCTTCCAAAACAATTCTTGCACAACATAGCATCCTTCAATACCATTTAATTCAACACCTGGGGTCAGTAGTGTATACTGTGAGAAATTTGACAACAAACTACATCTCTAACTCAGCCTCTCCTTCTTTCTGTATCTCCTTCCCTTCAAGAAAATCATGACTGATACCCTTTACCTCCCTCACTTACAAAAATAAACCCCCAAAAGTCTATTTATGCACTAAAAATAGTTTTTCCCCAGTTAAAACCGTGGTTGCAAACACTGTATAGTGATTCATAACCTGCCCAACTCACACCTCTTTTCTAATCCCCTCCACCACACTAAAGCTTATCCTCATGATTCAGAATCATTACAGCTCTTGTGTATTGAGGGCAATCTCATCATAAAGGAATATGTCACTATTAAATAGGCCCCTGTTCACATTAATAAAATAGGATGACTATCATTTAGAGTTGTCACTTGTCATGCCATACGTTGGTGAAACATTAATGAAGTTGTAATCGTTTTAAATGACTTCTTATGTTCTATAAAATCCTCTGACACCCAGTAATTTGATGGTGATACAGCAATAAAGATTTATATTCATAATCAATGTCGTCATAACTGCCATTACTTTCATTCTTAACTGTACGTCATAGGCAGTTGTCTATAAACACAATCCAGCAGCTCCATTATTTTACCCCTTTGTTCTCATAAGAGAAATAAAAAATTATTACAGTCTTCTTCTTCTTGTCAATTATAATTAAGTGATCAATCAAGGCAGGTAAGTTTGTCCCGCCTCAAGTTCTAGAAACCGTTTTGTGAAACCACCTGACATGTTAGATAATTGCCCTTTCACTTTCGCAGGTACTCGCCATGCTAAAAAAAAACCATCATCGCAGTAAAGATGTAAAATTGATGGCTTCCAATGCTACTGTGACAACATTTCATTAAAATCTGACTGCAAAGAGGAAGGATCATCTCCTAAAAATTTGTGATCTATTAACATAATTAGTACTTGCATGTGCAGCAAGACTGTATCAGATTTGAAAGTATAGTAAATCCATGTCTTTACAGTGTGGTGCTGCAACAAAGAACCATGGATGCTCTCTGTGCTTCTATTACCTACAACCTACAATTATCTTTAATACCCCAGTCTACGAGACATAAAATGCAGTGAAATTCAGAGATGCCAATCTATGACAGGATAGTATTTTCTGCAGCATAATTCCCATTATATTTTTGAAGACTTGATGGGTTCGATCCTGAGCCAAGGACATAATACGTATGCGACCTTTGAACCCTTACCTATAGTGTAGCTGAAGTCTCCCTTGATAGGTAGCGCCCTCAGTAGTGTGATGTCACTGCTTTGCTTTATGACGTCTGGTCTGGTGAAGATGAACAACCTGAAATGAAAATAAAATAATGCAAAACATAAAACTCTTATCGAAAATCCATTATCCATGAGGTGACTCACTTATGTCTGCCATGCCAACACTAGCATGCTAACAATGAATGGGTAAAGTGAATGTGTGACTTCGGGTTAATCTTTTGAAAACATTCCCCTTCTTTATACGTTACCCAATTAACAGAAAAACAAACCCGCCTTCGTAACAATGACATGGTACAGGTAGAGCAGAATTTTCATACTGATCTTCATCAACGTCTTCAAACACAATGGGAATTTAAAGAATGCAGCTTTCGTTTCATTCAAACAGTCCCAACATTTAGACTTTCAGACTTACCAATGAATAGGGGGATTTACACTTGCTTGGAAAAATCGTGATATTACTAAAATTGCAACATTTGGGTGCAACTTGCTAAGCAACTACACCCAAACGCCCTCGAAACATCGCCAGAAAAATGGCCAGCCGGAGTGCGATTTTTTGAAACATCGCGATGTTTCAGGCGAAGTTTCACGATTGTAAACCCAATCTGCAGAAATATCACGATTTTTCATCACGTGACTTTCGGTATCGGATTATCCCCCTTTGGAAAGTGTAGAGTACGTCGGCTGCTGGCCAGAGTAAACGGTATACATACTTTACAGGTACTCAGTAAATGGCTGATCCTCGGCTCAGCCAGCTAGCTGTGAGCAAAATAGACTGCACTGTAGTGAATACGAATAGCGCGCGCTTCCACTCGTCTACCGCATTGAAGAGAGCTAAATTACACATGCGCACTACCGACCAAAAAATCATGATGTTTCGTGAAGCTTAAACTTCGCATGCGTTTGCGCAAGTGTAAATGGTGGAACCAAAATACCGCGATTTTAAAAATCGGGCTGTTAGTAGGTGTAAATGTGGCTAATGAAGGTTGATATCTAGTATTGTCAAGAAATATGTAACCCACAACTGCAACAAAGATATCACTACAGTTTACCAGTGATGAGACTCAAAACATCTCTCCTTCCACCAATAATGATGGTGATTATACACAACATGACAAGATGATAGCAAAGACAAAGGAGAAGGAGGAAAATGAGAAGATGGAGAGGAAGCAACAGTAGTAGCAGAAAAAGATAAAGGAAGAGGATGAAGAGGAGAACAAGAAGGAGAAGAAAAGGCAATGAAAAGAAAGAAGATAGAGAGATGGTAAAGTAATAGATGAAGAAGTAGTAGAAGAAGAGGATGAAAGAGGAGGCAGAGGAGGAGGAGGAGGAGGGAGGAGGTGGAGGGAGGAGGAGGAGGAGGAGGTGACCAAAGGAAGAGAGTGAAGCAGTGGAGGAGAACAGGATGATGATATCAATGATGGTGGGGAATGAAGACCACACCCTATAATTCATCTGCCACACAAAGGAATGAAAGGCAGCAAAGAAAAAAAAAATCCCTGCCCGTCATCTCGGCCTACCACATTTCTCATGGAGTCTACACCATGTTCCCATACTTCAGTTTACATTCCAAATTGGTGTTTCCTTCATCCATGAAGACAAACCACTGTTGCACTAATAAATACATCTTAATTTGTTCTTGTGAAGGATACAGCAAACAACTGACTTTTAAAGGTTAAAGAAACCAACACAACAACAACAAAAGCATCATTCTTGTGGTATTCACCAGTAAGGGGCTTGCTACTCTTATTACTACCAGACAAGCAGTATCATCCTTCCTTTTTCCTCAGGAGTGATTATCAATAAAAGATTGATTAAAGGAACACTAGATTTTTCAAGAAAGAGGTATAAATCAATACAGCTGAAAGAAGCACAGCTTCATTAAACTCTTTTAAAGAATAAAGGGGGGTTGAGGAACTGTTCCAAGGAAAAGTGAGATCTGTAAATACTACAGTTGTTTTTATGCAAATTAGATTAGATAATGACATCATTACCTCACAAGTCTCCCACAAACTTGCAAGCACATCTACACTTCAGTTCATTTCTTCTTTTCATGTGTGTGACTGAAATCAAAACATATCCATTACATTCTACTGCACAATCTAATTACCTTTAAAGCGATAGGAGTTTCGCAGGGATGATGCTGCAGTTGCTAAAACTGTTTTGATTCAAGAGTATTTATCACCAGACTGATGGGAGAGTTGAGTTGTGAGGCGATGACATCACTAGCTCAATAAACTTAATCCTGGCTATGCCCCACATCAGTTTGGTGAAAATACATTTACCTTTGAACTGCAGTACATGTAACTTCCTTATTTAATGTCATCTTTTGATAAAATTTGTGCTGTTGACTTGTTTAACTTTGTATGATTTTAAAGGTATTGTTTACCATTGGGAGCAGTGATCAAATTTCTCCATTTTTTTTAAGAGTTATATCTGTAGGTCAGTTGTATCATAAAACATCCTACCACATAGAAATTTTGTAATAAAGCTTAAAACATAAGGAGATATCACTGTTTTTCCCACTAAACCATAACTGTAGACAGTTTAGTCTAGAAACATTTTTATTATAACCATTGTTCACATGTTTAATATTTCACATTAATTATACTGATTCTATTTTTTACATCACAAATTTGTTTCTATCCCTAATTCCCCTTTTAGAACTATTTTGAAGGACTGAAGCTGGGTTTTTATTTCATCTGCAAATGGTAAATAATCCCTTTACAAGTGGAGTGGATTTTGCACTGACTCTCTATAGGCAAAACTATTGATGCCTTTCACAAGTCCCATGTCAAGGGTGCACCATTTATGAGACACCATGTGTACACAATGTTGTACAAAGTGGAGAGTAGAAATCACTGCAGGACTCTGATTTGGATATTGTAGAGCATGCCATACTAAATACTGTGGGATTAAGCTTTTATTTTCGAGGGTTTAATTTTCGTTATTTTCGAGGGTTTAATTTTCGTTATTTTCGTGAATCACAGTTAGATCGCAAATTTAACAACATACGAAAATGTCTCCATGCGCTCGGGTTCAATAGTGCATAACAAAGTTAGCATCCGTGTCAATTCGTGAAATCATCTTGCAAAATCATCTATGACCTCCTCATTTGCAAAAATACCTGTACGCAAAAAATAACAGTGTTTACAGTATCAACAGAGCTACCAAGTCTCACGCATTCTGCGTGAGACTCAAGCATTTAGGGGCCATCTCAAGATCTCACGCATGGCACCAATTTTTCTCACGCAACGGGCAAAGTCTGCAACTTGGGCCTATAATAATGAGCATAGCTCAAAAGATAATTGTGACAGTTGCAATTGAAGGTATATTTCCCTTTTGTCTTTCAAAATAAGTAAAAAATAGTCACTAAAGTATGCACCTGATCGCACCATTAAGAGCTAAAAATTGAAAAAGATCCCTACCTTGGGAGGCCACAGGGGGGAAAAACCCCTCCCACATCCTCGCTCGCGCACACATTCGCATGCCGAGATGCCGAGTCATGAAAATCTCACTCATACATTTTTTTAAAACTTGGCATCCCTGTATCAATGATGCATGAAAACATATAAAACTTCATGATTTCATGACTCTCTTTTCCTTGGTCTGATTTCAAGACATCTCAACCATTCTTTTTGACTGATTTTCCTGCATTTATTGAAGCAAACTCAAATACGATGCGGAAGAGCAATTGCCTTCATTGTCCTCAAAGACTTTCATCTTTGTGTCGTCTGCAAACCAAGTCTGGCCTTCTTGTGACAAAGACCTGCACTGTGCATAGAATAATGTGTCTTACCTGGGGTTTGAACCCATGACCTTTTGAGCATGAGCCTACCTAGTGCTTTGTGTATTATATATAACGCACAGATGATGTGGGTAGTGTTCTACATGAACTGTGCAAGTTCAAGGGAGATTGCATATTTCCTATGTGTGCTGCAGTCTCATTAAACTTTTTCAGATTTTTGCAGACAAGCCCACACAGATTTGAAGTCAGGCCAGAATTCCATCTTAGACATTAATGGAGTAGCTGGGCCTATTAATAACCCCTCAGCTGAGATTTCGCAATTCTGTGGTTTGCGATCACGTCAAGAACAACTCCCACTCAAAACTCGTTTGACATCATTACCGCTCGCCGCTCAATCCTGATTCTTTCCTTCGGCGAAATTGGCGTCAGGAATTGGCCTATTAGCAGGGCTGCTTGAGCGGCTACCGAAAGTGACATAGGGCGTCAATCCAAGCACACGAGTCTGTGTACACCGCCATGCACCCTCACAGCCCGATACATGCACCCATACTTGCCGGTTTGGGCAGTCTTTCTTCTAACAAGCACCTAAGGATTACTACTACTATACAGTCACCATGGTATGATCCTCAACAAGGTTTAAAGGGGCAAGTCATCCCAACAACATTCACAAAGAGATATTCAGTATACTGTATACGCCAAATATTTCGCAAGGTTTTTATTTTCGCGAATTTCGCGAGTCAGCTGCTATTCGCGAAATTAAAAACACCTGAAAATATTAACTCTAATGCCAATATGAATGTAACGTAAGTGTACATTTCTCTGTTCAGTACAGGACTCCACAAGCGCGAAATTAACCACTCGCGAAATTGTCGGGAAGTCCTGATTCACGAAAATCTAGACTCGTGAAATATATGGCGTATACAGCATGTCACTGCCCAAAAGAGCACTCAAAGCTGTCAAACGTGGCTTCCCCTGAAACAATGATATTAAAGTCATGATCCTCAGAAAGCCAATAAACCATTTTGCAAGCCATTATCCCTCAAGTTGAGACATGGGATATTGATCACATGACTGCCATAATATCTGTAATATGACATTCTATCAACATTTTATACATTGTAGCAATTTTTCTTAAACACCCTCAGTGTAATTCCCTCTTTCTACTCATGGGTGTCTTACACCTATTTCTCATTATTAGAAGTTCCAGAACTTTGACTTTTGTAGTCTTCTCATCTTGTGAAAGCTGCACCAAAACTTTAAAAATTCATAACTTTTCAAAGGATTGTTTGATTTTCGTCAAACCCACACTGTTGTGTTCTACTATTATTGTTGCATCTCGGCAATTCACACAGCATGGATTTGGGCATCATTCTCCTTTAACAGAAGAAAAAGATCCAAGCTCCCTGCTATAATCATGCTTATCAACCGGTCGGCCGTGATGCCGGCAATAAATAAAACAAAAAAGATTCACATTGGATTTAGAACTGGGTCTTGAAAAATCCTATAGGAGCCACAGCGGGCGGCAGATTGAAAAGGTTGAGAAAGGGTCTAGAAAGATGTTGTATACTCACGCCTGTTCACCAATTCCCCGAGCAGCAGTGGGGCAGTGGACCAGGGCTAGCAGCCGTCTCCCCTGTAGCCAGTCCGGAACAAGTGTTCCTTCCAAGTAGTGCACGCAGGAAAGGTTAAGGAAAATTAAAATTCAGCTGAGCTGTTGATCTAATACCAGCTCTGATCTGTACTTTCGGAAGCTAAAAAATATTGTTGGACTGAAAGTAGTGTGGACTCATTGTACTTTGCAACAGAAATGAATATGGCAAAAATACGTTGTATGATCCATTTACAAATATGATGGCATATTTTCAAATAAACTGGATGTTTTCAAGTCTTAAAGTTGCCTAGTAGTAAAGGGTCTAGAGGGCACCTCTTGGAAAGTTCATATTTGCCAGTGCAATGTCAACAAACTTTTGGCAAAGATTTTCCAAGCAAATCGGCAGTTCAATCACCTTCACACTTTGGCCCAATGTGCTAAATACAGGTTGTAGCAACATACTGCATTTGGCAATACACCAACCAATGCAGTGCACCCAAGATCAAGAAGTTACAGTGTATGCACAGAAGTACATAGAGCAGAAAGTGAACCAAACATATGACATATTTGAAATGCTAGAAGCTGCTGCAGCATCTGCAAATGTTTGTATGTTTGTATAAAACCACCTACAAATTGTGGCACTTGTACAATGTATGGATACATTGTACTTCAAATTAAGAATAACACTGGATCCAATAGCTGAGTTACATTTTACGGGATCTCCAACAGGACCAGTGCTATTCTCCTCTTGTGACACACCAACTTTAAAAATGGAGGCCCTCTTCTAAATTTTCATCATAAATTTGGACTCTTTCAGCTTTAATAGGTACCGGTAACATTCTAGGCTGTTATACTAGAGTGGAACTGAAAATGCTGCCTGTGTCAACCTGTTAAATACACACATCACTATCTATATAATGCATCATGATGTTGCCATGGTTACACCAGGGAATGAACTCTGCTCCCTTGGGGCTACTGTAGGGTGGCTTCAAAGAAATATAAGGAGTATACAAAGTTCAGGTTTCTTTCATGACAAACCCATATGTACTACACGTATGAACAGTAGGTAATGGATCTATTCTATGACACAGTCTGGTGCCAGTTATAGTAAGATTTACGTCATGAGATACACCTGTAGGTGAATCATGTGCAGAATGGGATTGTACAAGATTGCTATTACATCCGATGTTGTGTACAGGAATGCCTCGAAAACACATTTTAGCTTGTATGTACAATGTACTTGTAGTATACCAGGAGTGTAGCACCATCTTGTGTACCTTTACCAGAGACTCCAACCCCCAGCACCTTCCGATATGGGGCAAGTCCAAGATAAGGTCCCCTCAGAAGGCAAAATTTCATCTTTGCTCAATATTGACATGTTTGGTATCATTTTGAAGCTTATGAGTTGAAGTTTTGATTTCCGTGAAGGAAATAATGATATTATGTAAATTTATGCAAATTTCAAGGGCTTCATTTGCATAAATGTGAAACACAGCGTTACGTATGGGACATTTATAAAAATTCATATTAATTCAAAGGAAAGCAAATAATATTTGATTAATATGTGGACATAAGAAGTTCATCACATAGTTAAACTTGGTATGAAAATTTAGGGATTATGCAAGTGATTATGCAAATTAGCTCGTGTCCTATCATGGGATGTCCCATACGTAACAAAATGAGGTCATTTTTTTAGGTTTGTTCTGAAATTGCTTAGGTTATTTTAATGCCCTTTTGGAAAGTTCTAATTTATTGTTTAAAGAAATTAAATACCAGAGAAAAAAGAAAAAAAAAGTAAAAGAAATATTTTTTATTAGGCATTGAAATAATGTTACGTATGGGATAAATGCGTTACGTATGGGACATCCTCATACATATTGCATGTGAATGCATGTAGCTAGCTGGGAAGGTCTCTCAGTACACAAATGGTCAATCATCCTGAAGAAAGCATCCCAACATTGTAGCTACTTTTTGAGTTATAGACACTTGAAACAATACATGAACTTGACTGAACAATTTTCAGAAAGGGGGAGGGGAAAATGGCAAAATACACAATGAAAAATCAACATTAAAGGGATGGTATAGTTTTTTGTAGAAATGGGGATTCAATTTTCAACATTTAAAGAGATGATTGGAAACCAATTATATGAATTACAGTACTTAAGAGCATAAAATCCTAAGACTAGAGGAATTCAAAGTTTATGTGATGGAGATCCAATTTGAAATGGTTGTGATATATATATAGAAGAAAAATAAAGTAAAATGATTTTTTTTTTTATTGCAAGTGATACACAAATTGTCCTTATTCAGTTTTCAGTAGTAGCCACAACAAAATTCATGGGTATACATACTGAGGTGTGACTCGAATCAATGACCTGACTGCTAGGCAGACATCATATATCTACTCGATCACAGGGGTTCCACGCAGCAGGTATTGCTTATTTATTAAACTTAATATTTCTTGTGTCAAGTTGTTTTTTTATTGAAACTAAATGGCAAACTGCCCTTCATCAGTGCAAGTAAACACTTTAAACTATTCAATTTTTCAGTTGGTCATAAAAAATATATGATTGAATGTGATTATGATGGTAAATATCTGAGGAATATTGTTCCCTTGTCAATCTGGATCAGTATTTGAGTAATTTCAACTGATTCCACCTCAATAATTATGCAAAAATTTGTTTAAATGGGTATTTTGCAAAATTATTTTGCAAAATACCCATAAACATGGTTCTCCACACACTAAACGAATGGGGGACAAAGGGCATGCATACCCAGGTTGGTCATAAAAATATAAAAATATGATTGAATATGATTATGATAGTGAATATTTGGGGAATATTGTTTCCTTGACAATCTGGATCAGTATTTGAATAGTTTCAACTGATTTTACTTCAATAATTATGCAAAATACCCATAAACATGGTTCTTCACACACTAAATGAATGGGGGACAAACTGTCCCATACGTAACTGTCCCATACGTAACACGTCATGTCTGTCTTTAATTAGAACCTGTAATTAGAGCTTTTTGCCTAATGACATGAAACTTACCTGTGATAATCTTGAGTGTTGTGACTTTCATCACAGTGAGTTACAAGTTGTAGAATGATATACTTTCAGAGAGTTTTGAGGTTGAAAAAAATGTTCCAAAAAACAAAATTTTTCTGGTCCCATACGTAACGGCACATATTTTCTCTTCTAGAATATAATTGTCAAGGTCATTTTTCTCAATTTTTTACATGATTATACTTCTTCTAGATATCAATCACCATGATGAAGTTCAATATGATCAAAGGCCATTAACACTATTTTTCAGGTCATAAAAGTCTCTGAATGTCCCATACGTAACGTGCGCGTTATCTTGGACTTGCCCTATGGCGATTCTCCCACCTGAACCCCTAGAAAATGGGAGACTCCAACTCGATAATGTGCGCGAAGTCCCTTGGGTCATTAGGCTCCAGATATCATTCATATGCTCTCTTGTGCTATCTCAGGCTTGTTAAATTTCCAACATACCATGGCACAAAATAATTCAATGATTCAAATCATACATTTTGGCTTAATAAAACTTAATTTCATGTATGCAGATTATATTCATACATGTTGAATATTATAACATCATCATTCCATTGCAATTGATTGACAAATTGCCCTTCATCGACGTAAATAAGCACTGATTGATCAGTGTTTTGGTAGTAGCTATAGAAATCATGGGTGTATGCACTCGAGCAGGATTCAAACCTACATGTACTGTATGACCTCCATGAATTTGAATAATTACGCAGTACCTGTGGCATGCTACTGTATACGCCGAATATTTCGCGAGGTTTTAATTTACGCAAATTTCGCGAGTCAGCTGCTATTGTTTATATTCGCAGAAACTAAAAACAAACGAAAATATTGACTAAATTGCCGATATGAATGTGACGCACGCGTCTGTTCAGTACAGCACTCCACGATCGCGAATTTAACCACTAGCGAAATTGTCGGGAAGTCCTGATTCACGAAAATTTAGACTCTCAAAATATGTATATGGTGTATACAGTATAAGGATTACAACCAACACTTGCTGTTGGACGGAAGCGCACTCTAGTGGAGATGACGCCTGCCCGGAGATTGTAGGTTCAAATCCTGCTCGAGTACGTACATCCATGATTTCTTTTATCATGGCCACTACTAAAACACTGATCAATTCAGAGCTTATTTGCGTTGATGTAGGGCAATTTGTCAATCAATTGCAATGAAAAAAACATCTCCACGAATGAATTTCATGAATTTGAATTATCATTCCATGTCTGTTTCTGTCTCTAGATTTTTAGAACTTATCCTTTGGAAATCTATTGGAGTGGTCGTATGTTCATTGTGATCTTTAGAATAACACAACGAGTGGAAGATCTACTAAGTAGAAGGAGAATTGTACGACTGTTGTCATAATACAGGGTAGCGTCCTCTCTAATATCTCACATTACTCAATGAGCTAGGAGCCAGATATAGCAACATCAACATGGCATCAACTATCTAAACATCTATACCCAGCACGTCTTCCCTTTTAACGTAAACAGTAAAAGCTAAATCCTGGAAGCGAGGAAGGAACGTCTGTGCTGCTTGCATTGGACTCACATAACATCCCTATAATGTACAATTGCTGCATCCAGTTTTGGAATGTATGACAAAGATCTAGGCATTTAGATCAGAGCACCAGGGTATCAAATGATATCCAACATGACTCTTGTACTCTGAAACGCATTCTACTTGGTTTCTCTTTCCTACAAAAGAGCTTCTGATATGAAAGAAAACAAAACCAAACAGCTGCATGAAAGCTAATTGCCTGCAAAAGGTCAAAGGTGAAGTGTAAAACATCCCAGTGTCACAATTTTGTCTAAATGGGAAAAAAAAATCCAAATTACACACACACACACACACACACACACACACACAAAGAACACTGCCATCAAATCATTGCCTTCTGTTTTTTTTTTCTTTTCCACAGAAAATCATACAAAAAGAAAAAATTTACCTGGGAGATCTTAAGAATTAATGAAAAGGTTATGATTACATCATATCCCATTGCCCATGTTGAGTTTGAAATTAATGATTTCCTAGTATCTTTTTAAAAACAGAAACTTACTTACGTGAAATTCATTGGGATGGGGCTAATGATCACACTTTAACCTATCAAGTCCTACAGATTTTGTTGTTGTTGTTGCTGTAATTACACTGTATTATTCTCGTATCATCTACAGATTAGTACACAGGTCTCTGAGTATCTTATCCCACAAAGGAATCACAGGAACTCACCGAATTCATTAAATCAGTACACAAATCAGAATTTGAAATCATTTACACATTTTATACCACTTGATAGAGAAACAGGAAATAATTCTCCTATTAGTGTTGTCAACTTTAAGAAGCAGCTACGGGTATGTAGCAGTTTAGAGGCTTTTGAAATTTCTGAGACCGAAACAAACAATTACAATCTTACACTGTATACTTTAAACAACATTGGGCTGAAATGAAAAGCATAGTTTGCTCTATAACCAGAAACGCTTCCATTGGTATAGTACTATAACAGTATGTATACATTAAAATAAAAACAAAAATAAGAAAAGATAGATCAGCTTACAGTCACAGAAGTATGGTTTCTGTGACATGAAGGGATGTTTTTCAAAACAGCTTAGTGATCGATGAAATTGAAACTTGTCTGTCATTGAGCCTGGGCATGCTTCAATAGCTACAATTTGTAGGACAACCATGTACTTGTGCACGTCGCATTCTGCAAAAGTCAAGAAATTTGCATGGTTGAAGGATAATGTCTGCCAACATCGTGCACGAAATTTTATAGTGATATTGTCTATCTCTTTCAAATTGTCTTAGCAACCACCTGTCTATGGCGGCCCACCTGCCGTATACCACCACTAAAAACAATTCGCTTCGAGAGAAAAAGCATGTTAAAGAATCAGTCTACAGATATCTCAGTTACTTATCTATAATGGGCACGTTTTTGTCTCCCTTAGGTTGCCCCTGTAGACAGGTTTGACTGTACACTGTACATGTATTGTGTAATAAAGCACATCATACAATGTGTGTGGGCCATGATTTCTGGTGAAATGATTTGTTGTTACAGTTGTTGTAATGTTCCCATTTGATGTACAAGCATGTTTAATACAATTTTGACAACCTTTTTGTTTTCACTTCATTCATACTGAACTTTGTGAATGGTGTTTCTAACTCAAATAATATCGATGAAAAATGCGAGGAAGTAGAAAAACTGATGTTCAAGATTTCATGGGATGTCCTTAAATACACTTACTGACGATTGCCACTATATCACTGTTTGTTGTTCTTTTCAATTACATGTAAGTGTGATCCCATAGATGGCGTACCACATGGTACACAGTGAATGCACAGTCGTGAGCACTGCACAAAAAACTGTACATCATAAATGTACAAGTATGTCACTTTTGGACGTTGAAGTAATCAAATCTGCAGTAAAACATATATACCATGTACATAATGGGTCCCAGTACCAAAGCAATATAGCGTTTCACTTTCAGTGAGCTGAACATACCCGTGAAGTTTCCTCTGGTTTTGAGTTTGAGAGCATAACCGATACTTATAATTTGATGGAGAAAACTGCGGAGCATGCAAAACAAAAGATCATCCAGCAACAACTCTGCTTCACAGATAACCTCATTTTGGACTACTGTACCCAGGTAGTTTTCTCAAGTGCTTGCAATAAAAATTTAATGTGACGCTTTCATCAATCATTTTTCTCTTTTAAAATGTCTGAGTATCCTATGACTCTACATGCTGTCACACCTACAAGGAACATGTACAGAAACTTCCAATCAAAACATTGTATTTCATGCTCATTCATCATTTCATTTTTTCTGTCTGCCTGAATGTTTAAAGCTGGAATTCTGTTTCTCCACAGAAAATGTCTCAAAAATAGCATTATAAAATACAATCCTCAGAAATCACTATCAACAGTAACAAATCCCTCACTAATGTAAATCTCTTTGGGTGCCGAGTCCCATGATATTATTACTGCAAGAATGTGTGTGTGTGTGTGTGTGTGTGTGTGTGTGACAATGATTTTAGAGTTTTTTTAGTACTAGTAGTCAATATGTAGTTAGTGTGAAGAGGAAATTTAAACAGAGTGCTTTCTATAATCTGCCAGCTAGTTTTAAAACTTCAAGGACCATTTTGATTTGATAGACTGTACAGATTACACAACAGAATTACATTGTAAACCTGTTGAGGAAGAGTCCCGAGTATACTCAGGCAGGTGTCTATGGGAAATGCGTGTTGTACACTTGTAGCAAAATCAGTCCATCCTCAACGGGTTAAACAAAAATATGAAATACATAGACCCTCTTTTCCACAAACATAGAAAGTCTGCAGAAACATTCTAATGTTACATTAATTCCAACGAAGGTTTACAGATGTTCTCTCTATTCCTCACTTTAAAATTCACATTGAAAATGTCATCATTCACACACATCACATCATCATTTTTAGAGACGAAAACTGAACTCCTTCAATTTTAAAGGGCAAAAAGGATATGTCGATACATTGCTCCCCAGCACTGGTGTTCAGCTTCTCTTGCACAGCCACTTTAATTTCCATCGTGCCAGAATGTAGACTCCCAAGGATTTCTCGATGATTCTTGCTGGTGATAAAGATCACTTCAGAATAGCGCCATCTACCATCGCTTGGCGATAGCACTTACCCCCTTGCGTCGAATTTGAACGCACCTTCACGATGTCCTAAATCAATGTGGTCGCCCTCCTGGTATTTCTATCACACAGAATACAATCCAAGCAAGGTTTGCAGTACTATATTTCACTGGTCCTTAGCACCCAATGTTGGAAATCCTCCTTCTAATCTTTTACAGTTGTCACAGAAAGTGTTGTATTCATCCATAAAAACATTGTACAAACCTGTACGTATGCACACAAAAAAGTATATAGCTTGAATGAGTCTACAGTTTGTACACAATATGTGCAATAAGCCGTAGAGTCTGTCCGACACCAATGGGAAGTCAAGAGTTGTGCACTACAGTGTCTGGCACAGTCGAAGGTTTTCTAGCGAAGTGGCTTCAAAGAAGGTCGGGAATGAGGCAGGCGGGCGGGGAAGTTGATGTCAAACACCTCCACACACAGCCCTACTCTGAGTCTGACTCATGTGCCGCACACGTTGTGCGCCCTGGCATGATTCTCCGTAATTGTGGGCTGGCTTTAAAAGTCAAACCCTCGTCCTGTGAGCACATGTGTGTGACTAAACTATCACACTTTGCCCTTTTTTGCACCTCTATCTTCTTCTCTTTTTTTTTTTTTTTTTTGGGGGGGGGGGGGAGGGGGGGGGGGGGTCAACGGAGACAGAACAGAGAAGTTGCTGACAAGAAGTTGGCTGTTGAGAAGGGTTGTCGGAGAGGTTATTCCTGTGATTCCGCTAGCTCAATTCAGTCAGATCGCCGTAGACGGTTAGCAGCTCATCCAACGACTTCCCAACGGATCACCCAGCTACGGCAACAGCAGTCCCCTTCTGCTGAACGCTGGTGTGCGGATAGGAAGGTGACAAGTTAATCTGCCGCTTGATCCGCTGCTCAAAATATTTACCCTGCAAGACAGTTCGGTCAAACCATTCATTTCCTCCCTCACATACACCGAAGCTGGCGGGAGAACCCTGCAGCGATTATGATGCGCCAACTGAAAAGAAAAAAAGGATACAAAAACAAAACTTTTCATCAAACAATAGGTTTGGTGTGCATTTGCAATGTATGTCACAATAGACAAATGATTAGAAATAATAGTCAAATACTGAACACAGAGCATACCACCACAGATTCAGCTTTACTTTGTATTAGTAAAGAAAGAAAGAAAGAAAGAAAGAAAAGATTGGTTTGGGAAATTTTTCTAAACAACACCATCATCCTTCCTCTTGTGTGTTTTTGATCATGACAACGTGAGTTTGAGATGTGATGCATGTACAGTGTACATACAAGTACATGTAGCTGAAGTGCAGAATAAAACTTGCACACCTTTGCAGAGTCACACACTATTAGCTACAATATTGTATGTTGTACAATTTGTACATGCAGAGTACATGTACACCATCAGCTGTACAAATGTACTGTGTATTTTTTTTTTCTTTGAACATCTGTGTGAGAGAAAACATGCTAACGTGTCTAGAAGAGGCACTGAAGAGCTCACTTTCACATTGTGATTTTTGACCTATAAAACTTTCCTGCTTAAAAGGATGGTACAAGCCCATAGTTTTGGTTGAGATGGGGATTCAGGTTTTAGCTTTTTGCAAGATAATTGACAGAAACCACTTAGTGCACACAATTTTAAAAGTAATCAAACATTTATTGGATGAAACTTGGTTTTAAAATGGCTGAGATACTTATACCCCAAAACCAAGTAAAACAAAGTGGTTGTAATAAAAGGTGAGTCTCACATTTTACTACAAACTCCTAATTTTTGGATAACTTGGCCATTTCAACACTAATTTTCATCAAATAAACTTTTAACTCCTTGTATTGTATTTTTTAAAAACATTTCATACGTGATGTTTCTAATTACAATGTATATCACCTTCAAATCTGAATCCCCATCTCAACCAAAACTACACCATTCCACTTTAAGGTTTCTGTTGTTTGTTGATTTGTCTTGCTCTTAAAGGACACCACCTCTCAACCAAGTACCGGTAAATGTTGGAGTTAACACAAAGTACAGCCTATACACTGGAGATCAATAAATTAATGCCAATGCACAGCTGTGCATATGACAAGTGTACCATGTAAACATACACTGTACATGTACACTGGTCTGTAAATGTCTGCATTGTTTTTACTATTTTGTACAGTGTATATTAATTTAACCTTTATGTAACCCAGATAATTTTTACCTGAATCTGACCTACAGGTATTCATCATAGCGTAAAACTATCATTTACAATGAGACAAGGCTCCATCTTGTAACAGAATTTGAGCTTCAAACTGGGAGATTTGCACCACCAGCTTTAAATCAGACTGAACAACAGAGAAATTTCATTAACATTGTTTTGGTTCAAATTTTCCACACTTGACACAATCTAATGTATATTCAGTGAATCACGCAACCAATATTACACAACAAGCTCTCCCGTACTGGGCATCAGGCTAATTGAAACCAGATCACCATATTTGGACGGCTTCAGAAAAGGTAAGGATTTTACCTCAGTACTGGGTTCCTAGTGCAATACATTATACAATTGTACAGGTCTATCTAGTTCCATGACATCACAGGCTACAAAGGAGCACAGGAAATGGAGTGTAGCTTACACTGATTTTGGAATCCCATGAACTTTACATTATGATGACATGCTGTACCCTCAACTCAATGTCGGAATTGCCTATAACTGCAAAAACCAAGTCAGGAAATCACAGTGCTTTTAAATGTTTAGACTGTGTCCAAACAGTGTATGCATCTAAATATTGTACAGCGGACTCCTGTTATAACGAAGTCCTCCGGACCAGCAGTTTTCTTTCATTATATCAAAATTTCATTATAACCAAACAAATAAACAATACAAATACAGCGAGTGGATAATGTTGCAGCCTGAATTTCTACTTTGTTGCAACTGGAATTGCATTATAACCGTGTTCGTTACAATGGGAGTGCACTGTATATAGAGAATAAAATATGCAAAGTTGTACTCGTAGAAGTCTGGATTAAGCACTGGAACTAGATTGTACATTGACAGCTCAATTAAATTTTCATGAAATCATCCAAGATACAGAAGGATGTAAACAACATGAGCAAACACACAGTCAATACGCTGTGTTATTTTGGTACCATGTATTGTATCTTAGGGAATTGTTAGTCATTTTTGCTTGTGCGCATATATCTTTATAAAAATTTGTTTGTTTGTTTTTGTTTGTTTCTTGTTTGTTCTTTCCACAGTAAAGTCAAGAGCTTACCAAAGTCTACACTGCATGTCTTCGTAGATCTACACGTATTCTACAACTGTATGATATTTGCATCTAATTGTTCATAATCTTAGAAAGTACTCCCAAATGTCAAAGTTTACCAGCAATGAAACGGTAGCACTACTACCAATAAGCAAAATCATGAAAAATTCATAATTCACTGCAGACCAGAGCATTCAATAATTCACATGTTTACACACATCGAATGGTGAACATACAATTTGTACAGGTTTGTACAGTGTAAATTGCTCCTGAATGGCATACTTGTACATTTGAATTGGCAATGTGCTATTTTGACAGGGGGAAAAAAAAGAAGAAGAAGATGTCTGGTCTGTTTTCAAAAGTTTCTCCATCTAGCTAGTGGCTTTTAAGTTTAACTCTGCACAATGTTAAAGGGAAGGTAAACCCAAAGAGCAATGTGGATTGAGTGAAAGCAGCAAAATTAGTAGAACACATCAGTGAAAGTTTGAGGAAAATCGGACAATCGATGCAAAAGTTATGAATTGTTAAAGTTTTGGTGTTGGAACCGCTGGATGAGGAGACTACTAGGGGATATGACGTATGAGTGGACAACAATACAAAGAAAATATAAAGGAAATTCAACAAAAATTCACTTTTCTAGAATTATGAAAGAGCAATGAACCAACCGCTTTCAGAAAGCAGGGGGAATAATTGCTACCCTTAACATATGTAAATATCAAGTTGATGGAATTTGTAATTCTCATGAAAAATGGATTTTTGTAGTATTTTCTTTATATTTTCTTGGTATTGTTGTCCACTCATACGTCATAACCTCTAGTAGTCTCCTCATCCAGCGGTTCTAACACCAAAACTTTAAAAATTCATAACTTTTGCATCGATTGTCCGATTTTGTTCAAACTTTCACTGATGTGTTCTACTAATGCTGCTGCTTTCACTCAATCCACATTGCTCTTGGGGTTTATCTTCCCTTTAATGTTGGCTTTGCTGGCTTGAGCATAATCACAAGCACAGATTGATAGAGATACCTCATACTTCAAAACTGCACAAACAAGAGATGTTCATAAAATTTGACATGCCAGGGGTCGTGTATAACATTATTATTATTATTTTTTTTTCTGGGAGGGGGGCAGCACTGGCACTAGCACCTACATGTACATGGTACATGTAACTTGAAATCACCAATGTAAAGTGACATGTATTTGAGTACGGTATCTGAATATAACAACGGCCCAAGTCCATGGAAGACCATTTCGAGTAAACTTAAAAAAACTTCATATCTTTTTTTATTTATCCAATAATATTCTATTTAACTGTGATGGGAAGGCAACATTGGACATACAAATTAGAACATATATTATTATGACAATTAACATTTACATTAATTGTGGAGAGGTCATTTTGTGTGATGGACTTGGGCCGTCCTTTGAATCATATGGACTTGGGTCGTTCTTTGAATAATATACATGATATTCTGCTATATAGAGATGAGACAATGAGAGAGGGCGCTATAATATGAATGTAAGAATGACCCAAGTCCTTCATTCTTATATTCATATAAGATTTAACTCATTCATTTCAGGCACTTCCGGGGGTAATTAGGATTTATCATAAAAACCTACACAAGATGAGTCCATGCATAAGCTACAATTTCCCAGGCATGTCAAACTGAATTTGGCCAAAAATTGGACTTGGGTCGTTCTTATATTCAGGTCTTCATTTGTAATGTGATCTGTAGTTGTTTTTTAATGTTGTATGATGCACAATGTATTTCTTTTATTGTATTTAATAGAGAGGATTCTTTCCTATACCCCCCCCCCCCCCCCCCCCCCCGGAGGAATGACAAACAAACAAACAAGCCTCACACAGACAGGCAAGAAAACAAACAAACAAACAAACAATCAATCTGCGAGGAATGAGGAAGTAAACAACGTTGGTCACTGGGATAAACAGTTAGCACATTACCTTTCTAGATACAATTTTAGTGTGCCTAGCTTCACATGCAAAGTTGCATTCACACAATTAATGATATTTGTGACTACAGGCATACTTGTCAAACAGCGTTTCACACAACAACTGAAAATTGCCAGCTGCACAGTAGGTTGTTGTTCATGGGACACATATACCACTTTGGCATGTGAATGTGGATTGAAGTGGGCATTTCCACAGTAAAAGGGTACTTTTCAGGGATGTTGTTAGGTGATACGCTATCAGCGTATCACCTATTGTGATTGTCAAAATTTCTCTTTTTTTTTATTCTTCTTTCTTTCTGCCACATTTTGTGTCGTCAATATCTCAACAATGACATTACGGAATAACATAACATTTTCAGTCAACATGTCTCATAACAATATCTAGCCACAATAAGGTTTTCATGACAGTAACATATCTATGACGTCATCTAGGCGCCATTTTGTGATTTTCGGACCTTGTCACATGATCGATCATAACTTCATAACTAGATATCATTTCTGTATCATTTTCGGTGGACATAAAGTTCAGGTCACGCTCTATCTTACATTTTAACGCTAGTTACCCAGGTCATCATTACGCGCGCGTTTGCGCGCGTCAAAATATTAAAAGGCTCAAAACGACTTCCCAATGGGAAATCTCGAAGTTTCAGACAATTTTAAGCGTTTCAAACATTTTCTCGCGTGCGCGTCCGTCCGCGCAATTTCGCGCGCAGAGGGCGTAACTAACATGAAAATGCAATTTTTTTGACCGATTTGGATTTCTGATACTTTGAGTAACAATATTCATTGATTTCCGATCGATTTTGACCTATAACAAAGGAATGCACTGGCGTCAAAGTTGAAATTCCGCGCGCGCGTCTTTCTGCAAATATAGTGAAAAAACATGTCTTTGTTTATTTCGCCATAGCTCTTTAAATCGTCCATTGACCCTATATTTCTCTTGCATATTACAAAAGCATATGAATTGGAAATAACGTTTCAAGTACCGATATTGCCAGGAAAACTCATGACGTCATCATATCATCATCTGAAATCAAAAAAGTGGAATTAATTTTTTTGAGGTACTGTTTCTGACATTCATTTGCTCGTATCTCTATTGTTTAAGCTTAATATTACCCCAAATTCAGATATGTTTTGCTTTGAACATTTGCCTTTCAAGTCCATGTCATGGTTTTAAAGTTTGATGATGTCATCATACTTTAAATTGTGATTAAAAGTAAAGACACAAAATCGGACAAGTTTACGTGTTATGTCTATGGGAGGTGATTTTTTTAAAAACCATGCATTGACTTGACAACGTTTAAGCACCTTTATCTCAGCTGATTTTGCTCCATTTCCTCTGAAACTTTAGTATGTTGTAGCTGAGACAATAAGCTGCAGTAATCATGCATTTTATTCTTTGAAATCTTCTCATCAGATTGACAATTTTGCAGTTTAAAACTGAAAATGAAAATGGAATGTGGACAAAACGATTCCTCATGTATCTTTCACATACATAAGTTTACTTTCCCCATATTTTCTCGTCGAGACGTATGGCCGAGTGGATAAAGGCGACGTCTCAGAGACTTGAGGTTGCGGGTTCGAACCCCACAAGATCACGAAACAAAATACTTAGCTATTTTACTTTTTTTTCTTCAATTTTGTATTACATATTCGTCCATGTAGAAATCACGTTCGTATATAAACGCACCTATACACACACACAGACACACACACACGCCATATCCCTCTTTTTTGTGTGTTGGAGACCACATTGCTTCGAGTGCAGCAAAATTTTCCAGGTTGACTTTGTCAAACCGATCATAGTATGTAATGACGACGACTGAGGTGTTGTGCTTTGAACAATTGTCTTTCAAGATGATGTCATTGTTTTGTAATTTGATGACGTCATTACACTGAAAATTGTGATTAAAGGCAAGGTATCAAAACCAGCCGATTATAGGTTTGATGTCTGCGGGACGTATTTTTCCCAAGTTGCCAGAAATGGCATAGCGACCTCAGTCGTTATAAGGCCGCTTTTCCGTCTAGCAATGCAATAGATGTTCACACGGCCACGTTAGTTGAGTGGGCATTGACTTTCCCCCTGTTACATCTATACATTGTTGTTGTTTTTTTTTGTCTTACCATTTCCGTGGATGACCCGTGGCCGAGTGGTTACAGAAACGGTTTCGCATGCACGCTCAATATAACTTCAAGGTGCCTATATCACATTCTTTTCTTGTCCATCACAGATGACCGTCATCTGATGACCACAAGCGTATCACCTAACTCGTCCTCAATGTGACGAGTTTTCATGTCTCGTTCTTCTTTCTTTCTGGCACATTTTGTGTCGTGAATATCTCAACATTGACATGACGGAATAACATGACATTTTCAGTCAACATGTCTCATGACAATATCTAGCCACAATAAGGTTTTCATGACAGTAACATATCTATGACGTCATCTAGGCGCCATTTTGTGATTTTCGGACCATGTTACATGATCGATCATAACTTCATAACTAAAGGTCATTTCTGTATCATTTTCGGTGGACATAAAGTTCAGGTCACGCTCTATCTTACTTTTTAATGCTAATTACCTAGGACATCATTACGCGCGCATTAGCGCGCGTCAAAGTTTTTAAATGCTTAAAACGACTTCCCAATGGGAAATCTCGAAGTTTCAGACAATTTTAAGCGTTCCGCGCGTTCGCGTCCGTCCGCGCATTTCCGCGCGCAGTGCGCGTAAGCAACATGAAAATGCACATTTTTTGACAGATTTGGATTCCTGATACATTAAGTAACAATATCCATTGATTTTCGATCAATTTCGACCTATAACAAAGGAATGCGCTGGCGTCAAAGTTGAAATTTCGTGTGCGCGTCTATGTGGAAATATAGCGAAAAACTTGTCTTTGTTTATTTCGCCATAGCTCTTTAAAACGTCAGGTGACCCTATGTTTTTATTGCATATTACAAAAGCATATGCATTGAAAATAACGTTTCAAGTATCAATATTTCCCTAAATACATTATGACGTCATCATATCATCATCTGAAATCAAAAAAGTGGAATTAATTTTTTTGAGGTACTGTTTCTGACATTCATTTGCTCGTATCTCTGTTGTTTAAGCTCAATATTATCCCAAATTCAGATATGTTGTACTTTGAACATTTGCCTTTTAAGTCCAAGTCATGGTTTTGAAATTTGATGACGTCATCATACCTGAAATTGTGATTAAATGTAAAGATGCAAAATCGGACAAGTTTACGTGTTATGTCTATGGGAGGTGATTTTTTTTTAAACCATGCATTGACTTGACAACGTTTAAGCACCTTCATCTCAGCTGATTTCGCTTCATTTCCTCTGAAACTTAAGTATGTTGTAGCTGAGACAATAAGCTTCAGTAATCATGCATTTTATTTTTTGAAATCTCATCATCAGGTTGACAATTTTGCAGTTTAAAACTGAAAATGAGAATGGAATGTGGACAAAACGATTCCCGATTCATCTTTCACATACATAAGTTTACGTTCCTCATATTTTCTCGCCGAGACGTATGGCCGAGTGGTTAAAGGCGACGTCTCAGAGACGTGAGGTTGCGGGTTCGAACCCCACAAGATCACGGAAACAAAATACTTAGCTATTTTACTTTTTTTCTTCAATTTTGTATTACATATTCGTCCATGTAGAAATCACGTTCGTATATAAACGCACCTATACACACACACAGACACACAGACACACACCATATCCCTCTTTTTTGTGTTGGAGACCACATTGCTTCGACTGCTGCAAAATTTTGCAGGTTGACTTTGTCAAACCGATCATAGTATGTAATGACGACGACGGAGGTGTTGTACTTTGAACAATTGTCTTTCAAGACCATGTCATTGTTTTGTACTGTGATGACGTCATCACATTGAAAATTGTGATTAAAGGCAAGGTATCAAAACCAGCCGATTATAGGCTTTATGTCTACGGCGCGTATTTTTCCAAAGTTGCCAGAAATGGCATAGCGACATCAGTCGTTACAAGGCCGCATTTCCGTCTAGCAATGCAATACATGTTCACGCGGCCACGATTGTTGACTTTTTCCCCCTGTAATATCTATACATTTCTTTTTTGCCTTACCATTTCCGGGGATGTCCCGTGGCCGAGTGGTTAGAGAAACGGTTTTGCATGCACGCTCAATATAACTTCAAGGTGCCTATATCACATTCTTTTCTTTGTCGATCACAGATGACCGACACCTGATGACCCCAAGCGTATCACCTAACTCGTCAGCGTGACGAGTTTCATATCTCGTTTTGTTTTCTTGTTTCCAGTGTGCATTACCCCTGGGCAATACAATAATTATGATCTTCTAGAACAGATTCACAACAGAAATCTGTGTACTAAAGATATAAAAGTCAAATTATGAATCTGTTCTATGAACAGATTCATAAATTTGATAGAAGCGCTCCAGCGTCACCTCCGTTGCGATTGGCTGCACATGACACCACAGTGCTGAGTGATACTCTATCCAGAGTTTTTCAGCATACCTTGGTATTCATCCAGAACACTTTAATGAGAGATAATTTTGCCCCTAAATTGCTTCACATATAAGCATTCTATTAAAATTTCTGACAAATGAAAAAAAAAAAATTGGTGAACATGTGACACTGGACAGAAAGCTGTGTACTATTAATGGAGGTCAAATGAATGCTCATTGAAACATTGTTGTTTTTCAAATGAATGGCTTAATTTTGATGAGAGAAGATAAAACAGCTCTAAAATTCTGTTGAATACTGTGCTTTATACCAAAAGTTTCTAGACTTAGTGGTGAACGCATGCAACATGGACAGACCAACTTGTCGCATTTTGGTCTGTCCATGTTACACACATTCACCACTAAGAATCACATATCACAGCAGTTGAGTTGCTAATTATTGCCCAACTTAAAGCTAAAACATACATTGTACAATGTACATAGTTCTTAGAAGGGCTCAAAATTCATCTTCCACCATTTGGAATTGGCTTGCCATTATGTCTTATTATCATAAGGCTCTACCAAGAAACTTGTCTGGCTTACATACCCGGGTAATGTTAAATGAAATACAAGAGTTGTTGCCAGTTTTGGAGTATTTTGAGATCAAAGCTGTCAAGTAATTTTGACCATTAATGCCTGACTTTTATTCCTGAAGGACCCTCCCCACTCAGCAGTGGGCTGGTAGAACCCTAGGCAACTAGCAGTAGTATTGAATCACATGCAGCAAACAGGCTGCTACAATTGTACATGCAATTCACCCTCACAAGACTGCTGAGGCCCAATACTGTATACTGTAAGATGAGGAATGTTCGCATGTATTTTAATTTTGTGAATTTCGCGACCGCCAAGATTCGCGAAATCAAAATGCACGCAAAATTTCTTGTCTACACTGTATGCATTCAACGCCAGTGGCAATTCGCGAAAATTTCATGCCACGAAAAAGGCTGTCGGCTCCAATTCGCGAAAATTTCGTGCCGCAAATCATGTTTTACAGTATGTCATTCATACATATTGTATTTAGTGAGTCTAAATATTTGTGAATCAGGACTTCCTGATGATTTCACGAATGGTTAAATTCGCGATCATTAGAGTACTGTACGAATGGACAAATAGATATGTGTGCGTCACATTCATATCGGGATCAGAGTCATTATTTTTGCATCTTTAATTTCACGAATAGCACCTGACTTGCAAAATTCGCGAAAATAAAAACCTCACGAAATATTTGGCGTATACAGTATAATGTAATCAATGAGATCGAATATAAAGCATCACACAGCAACCATGATCGCAGATACAGCTGTACATTTTCAGTGAATATTTCGCATCTTCTTCGTTACACAACTGAAAATGTGTCGGGGAATCACAGCATGAGCTCAAACATTTGTTAAATGCATTCTGATAGCGTGTAGATTGTATGTCTCCATTTTTTTTAGAGTGAAATTCGACAGTTTCTGCAGGCGTACATGAGAACTACAGTAATCATAGGATGTACAAAAGTAGAAATGCTATTATACACAACTACTGTACACTTCACCGTTTGTTGATCAAATTTTATGCAACTGTTGGATGTGCTGAAATGGACCATATTTACAAATATAGGAATGCAGAGTTTTTGAGGAACTTGAAAGTCAAAAAGAGTTACAATGTAAATATACATCCAATGAGAAAAAAGGGGAAATATATTGGTTCAAAGTGAAAAGTATGTTGCATCGGTCATGAGTTGTCTCGACTAGTATGTAATGCATCAATTTACAGGGCATGATATTAATATATAGTATAATATGGACTGGCCTTGAGCCTGGGGATACAAAATTTATTGCCCGAACTAGAACTGTATTGCCCGAGTCGAAGGCGAGGGCAATACTGTTCTAGTGAGGGCAATAAATGTTGCATCCCCCGAAAGTAGACAGTCCATATTATTATTGTTACCTGGTACTATTTTCAGGCATTTCAGACATCTTCGAGCAGTAACTTAAATCATTACAATGTAAACTTCCCGATTCACGGTAACAAACTCGACTCGGCGTCAGGTCGAATCCTACACGACTGCCCTCAACTACACCTACATGCTTGCACACAACTCCTATGCACAATTCAGGTATGCCGCATGCTCACACAGTCGCAGCGATCGTCTTCGTTTTTCCCCTGCTAACGTATGGGAATTTGCCCTTCATCGCGAAACCTCTCCGCGAGAAACTCCTATTTCTTCGTGTGTATGACAAACCCGGAAGAAGGATGATACCCGCCAATGTCGCCCGCTGGAAACTGGCGGTTTGTGTATGTGTTTACATGCAAATTTAATGGCGAAACCCGGAAGAAGGATGATACCCACTATATTGCCCGTTGGAAACTGGTGGTTTCCCGACCGATGAAAATACCAACTACGATTGCCCGGCAAAACTACCTTATATGGGTAATAATCACCATCATAATTGCTTGTGACAGGATGATGCCAAATGCATTTATTTCTTTGCTGCAAGCAGACGTATCTCATAAAACATTAAACTTTATTTTTTCATTATTCTTTTAATGTTCATAAAAACATCTATCCTGTATCAAACATGTATACTCAGTTCAAAAATAAGGTGCACTTGTACCATCCCCGTTGAATGTCATAATTCTTAGAATTGCCATGTCTGTAGACTTTAGTGAAATTATTATTGCCAACTATAAATTTGATAAATATCATACTGAAGTGTACTCTTCATCCTGTCATATTTACGATCATTTTCATTAACTAGCACATTCAACATTATCCTTTGATCATTAACAGCAAAAAATGTTGACAAACATCTGTACAATCACATTTAAAGGGAGACAAAAAAAGATATGCCAGATTCACCTAGAATGTGTAGATCACTCCCTTTCTTTCCTCTTTAATTACACAATAGGACCCTACTGTCGACCAAACATAGCACAGTTAAAGGCAACCTGTTATTTCAAAGACTATAACAATTGACTATGACTGTTTTCTCGCTTTTCTAATCTATGAACTGATCACTTATGCACTTGTCAATGTAATGACGCACCCCACTACCCCCGGACATGGGTGCGTCATGGTCATTTTTTGACTGACCACACGGGGTTTTTGACGGACACCACAGTCACTTTTTTGACGGACATAACGCTGCAAGTGACGAACACCACAGTCACTTTTATGACGGACAACACGTTGAAAGTGACGCACACCTCGGTCACTTTTTTGACGGACATCCTCGGTACATTTGACGCACCCCCGTAAATACTGAAACGATTTTTGCATACGTTTTATTCAAGCAATTTCATTTTCTTTTGGTTCGTACACATAATTTGTAAAAGTTTCGGCACGTTTTCCTTACCATGTAAGCACCGTATTGTCATTCACCGTACATCACGCTGCTGCTACGATATTCCGTACAGTAGTATGTATTCTGTGCATGCAATCCATACATGACAATCACATGTGTGCAGAATGCGCTGAGTGTGCGCGGCCATTGCTAGTGCGGTGGATGCATACTGCTGCAACGCAGGTAGGTACACACCACGCCACGGCATTCATATTCCCGCTCGAGTACTGCGTAACTACAGCCTAGTCGCGGTACGTAGAGATTCGCACAGCTAGCTAACAGCGTCACGCACGCGTCTGGCCAGCTGGTCGGGCTATCCCGCGAGCAGAAAATGGCATGCGGCAGGCAGATCTTCTGCTGCCGTTTCGACAGGAAAGATTGAACTAAGTTGTTACATCGCTGAACAGTCCCTGGTTTGAGATTGAGTATGCATGATTTCATGGGTTTGTTGGAGGGAAAATGTAAGGAGAAAGGGTGGCTTTTAAATTCTTTGCTTGCCAGATTCTGGCAAGCATTTTTTCCTCTTATTCCAAAACGCTTCCCGACTTTGATTTTCACTTGCCGCGGGAAAGCGCTCACTGTAATTTCACTCGCGGTACGTGTATCCGGGGCCGGTAGCGTGCAAAAATGCGTGCAGTTTTCCATAGCCAAGTAACGTACATTGTACCATGACCCACCCCTCGGTTCAAAATAATGCGTGTTATTTTCCATAGCCAAGTGACGTACC
Organism: Diadema antillarum; assembly: GCF_040938485.1. Taxonomy (NCBI): domain Eukaryota; kingdom Metazoa; phylum Echinodermata; class Echinoidea; order Diadematoida; family Diadematidae; genus Diadema; species Diadema antillarum. Next base: position 1,824,959 of record NW_027271003.1, on the reverse strand, counting down.
ATGACGCACCCCTCGGTCAAAATTTTGACCGACAATGATGGGATTTTGACGCACCCCTCGGTCAAAAATTTGACGGACAAAGCTGGTAAAATGACGAACACCTGGGTCACAAATTTGACGGACCAAACGAGGAAATGACGCACCCATGTCCGGGGGTAGTGGGGTGAGTCATTACATTGACAAGTGCATTAGAGTAAGAAGACAGAAAAATCTGTCTGTCCAGTTGAGTTTTATATAAACATTTTTTTTACTTTAATGGTCCTCCTCCGGAAGGGATTCTGTGAAGCCAGATGTAGTCTCCATGGAACATATCCTCAAGAATGAAGTACAGACTGATCTTTCGGTCAATTGATCGGTGATCTATCATGCTATAAAGTCGACACAGCCCACATACCCATATGTAGTATACACTATGTACGGGACACTCACAAAGGTTCGACCTCCCCTGCAAAGATTCAACTGTGTGCAAAAGCATTTCTACAAGATGTAGGTTTCTAAATATGCAGCACTAGCAGGTGGTCGAATTTTGGACGACATTGCGTTGTAGTTGAATTATGGGTGGCTTTGTGTTATATACTGTATACGCCATATATTTCGCGAGTCTAAATTTTTGCGAATCGGGAATTCCCGACGATTTTGCGAGTGGTTAAATTCGCGATCATGGAGTCCTGTACTGAACAGAGAAATGTACAGTTAATTGTACATGCGTACGTCACATCCACATCGGGATCAGAGTCAATATTTTCGCATGTTTTTAATTTCACGAATAGCACCTGACTCCCGAAATTTGTGGAAATAAAAACCTCGCGAAATATTCGACGTATCTAACGTTACAGTAGTAGTCTCTATACTGTACTTAACTGCGACAGCCGCCACACGCAGTGTGGCGGCTGCGCCGTGCTCCCATAAAAGATCTTCATGTTGAACAAACGGGTGCCTTTGCGGCGCTATATTTCCTTAATTTTTCAACAGAAACTACTAGGAATACTTACATGGGTCGATGAAACCTAAATGACTATCATCGGCGACTGTTTGATGCATTTCATTGCTTGTGATGCACAAAATGATGTCTTATAAGCAGCTCACCGATGTTCACAGAATTCACAATCACTTGCGCACAAGCGCACAGAATACTTGAACTAACATAAGCGAAACTGCGGGGAAGCCGCCAGGACCGCGCCTGGCGGCGCGGTCTCCGGGGCTATACTGTACTGTGTACACCAACACAGTAGCCACACAGTCGGCATCAGAATTCTCTACTTTTCTTTCATAATTAGCTTTATCTTTGAAATTCTATGATGGCATGAAACCATCACTAGAGTCTAGCTCTTTCTAGATACAACTTATTATGCAATCAAGGCCAAGAAAGGGAAGGATGTACATCTGTGTGCATGGACACAAGCCTCAAGGTGTGCATTTTAACATTACTTTGATGCATGACACTTATGCTATAAACATATTAGATCTAGATGAATACTATGATGGTGAATGGTTCACTACAGAAACACTCACCCTCAACAAGGCAATCCACTCTCATTGCATTGTATTCACTACCTTAGGCTTAGCACTACAGTAAAACATCTGTACGATATTACTGGCCATGTTATTAGCAAAAACTACTGCTACACTCAGTACCCTAGCGCTAGCTATGCCGGGTACTGCCCACTATCTACATGTAGCACCGATACACATTGGTGGGTCATGGCTTTGCGTGCGTGTGAAGTGATTATGAATACCAGTGCAGTGGGAGAGTCTACCGATTGATGTAGCTGCTCAGCCCGTGAAATGCGGCCGCTGCGGCAATGCAATGCAATGGTCGTGGACACCATACGATGTTTACTGCACAACTCCCCTATGATGGGAGAAAACCGAAGCGGCTAGTTTCTCTGCTGTTATATTTACCTTGAGGCTTGAGTCAGCACTAATACAGCGACTTAGTATCACGTCCTATGTACAATCGCCAAATAGTGCCATAGGACCCATAGAAGCTGTCATTCCTTCAGTTAGATCTGTACCTCTCAACTACGATTTGCGGAAGAGTGACGCGAATATTGATGACATTATGGGCTTACGATATCCAATCGATATGTACACGACATATATGCGCTGCTAGCTGCATGCATGCATAGCGCATGCAACGAACAAGTTCATTTACGCCCTCTCTTGGCGAGGAGAGCTGCAGCTCCCTGTCAAGAAAACTCGCGAAATATTCGACGTGGTCTGTACCGTATACAGTATCCGCGTAATGACCGTTTGAATTCAATATTCGATCAATAGCTATCAATTCAATAATTTGAACCAATAATTCGTTGATTAATACAAAGCAGCAATATTATGAATAGCGTTGAATGGCAATTTGATGTGATAGATAGATTGCAATACAAGCATGTTTACATGACAAAAAGTGAATGATGGTCATTTACCTCGAGAAGCACAATGTAGGTCTTTAAAATAATTGGCGTCCAGTGACACAAATATGTTACTCACGTATACATAGTTTCTTTATTTGAGTGTTTATTTTATTTTTCTAGGACCCACAACACAAACACTGAGAATGCAAAGTAGACATGAGGTCTTTTCTTTTGGTCATTGGAAAAGTCCTTGCTAAAGAAGAATGATTCCAGCAAGTTTTCGCCAGACTACAAGGAAATCCATATTGCAAAGTTTTTTTAAATAAAAAAAACTATGAAAGTACTAGTAAACTGTTAGTTATTGCTGTTATGTTGTTTATGAAAAAAAATAATAATGGGAACATATTGAAAATAAGTTGCAGCAAAAATGAAATTAGCAAATTAATGTATAAATAATAATGTATAATAAACATAATGCTTTCATCAAGGACCTCCAAAAGAGTGTTACCGTACCATATGAAGAGTTTTACGAGCTATAAGCGAGCTAAAACTCAAGTTTTGTTAAGTTGAGCTGCTAAAAACAAAGAAAATCATAAAAATACAGGAAATTTTTAATCAGAACGTCTAGAATATTCCTTGTTATGTCATAAGTGAGTTATGATTAGAAAGGTTCAATTTTGCTCTATCTGACGAAATGTTGAAATGTTTAAAAATGGCGCTTAGCTCATTTTGCAATAAAACTCTTATGAATGGCCTTGAGAAAGATAAAACCAACTTCTCACTACATGTTAAAAAAACACGAAGAATAAATCGAATAAATATCATACCCTTTGAATATCATCAAAAACTTTTCTTGGAAATTGTCAGGCAACAATGTTATGAAGCAGTCACGGAACTTCACTTTCATTTCTGATGAAAGGGTTTTTGATTATGGTAACTTCCTGTTTTATAGTTTGTGTTGTTTCCCTTGAAACTGCCGTTTCTTCTTCTTTCCTCTTTCCCTTTCACTTTCTCTTTCTTCTGAGTGCCTAGATACATTTTTATGTGATTAAAGTGCTTCATAGATATCATGAATTCAAGTGTTGTTATCATTGTTACTATCATTGCCTTGTGTTTTCTTTTTTTATAGGATTTTAGCAATAGAAGTTAGTTTGCTCTCAAGGAAAGAACAGGATGAAACTGAAACTTTTTTCTTTTCAAACTTCCCAAACTAAGCATGAAAAATTAATCAGCCTTTGTTTGTAGAAATAATAAACATGAGGAAGTAGGTTTGATTCATTGGTGCTTATGTATGATTAGAATAGTTAATGTTAATAAGTGCAACATTTTTTCTTTTCTCACCACAATCTACATCACTTTTTCCCCCTTTCACATAGTGATCCATGAACCGTAATCAACTGATTAGATGCGAAGTGGGGATATGCCTAATTCCAGTGCACAAAACTCTTTTGACTCAAGTTATCTAGGCCCTACTTTTAATTTTCTCCATCCTACTCAACTTTAACTAGGCAAGGATGGTACATATCCCTCTGTCCAGTATTTTTAATGAATGGGCCCGAATAAAAGATTATATAGGCCGACATAATTTATACTCTCTCATCACATATAAACCCCCTTTCTCATACGAGTGTGAGAAGGGGTCATGTGGACCATGTAGGTACAGAACCAGTGTAGCTCCTTCATTAATTCAGTGAATTGAACGCTTTATCTTCTCGCATTATATACATGTATATCTATCTATAATATGTATATATGAAGAGTTTGTTTGCAAAAACCGATAAGTCCATATTTGCCAAGTGGAGATATTTGCGATTAAAGGTCAAGAAAAATAAAGAGAATAATAAGACAATTTTTGCTTCTTTTGACCATAACTTAAAAAATAAACCTTTATATGAAGTGACCAATATATCATTTTAAAGGTATTATTTTGTACTTTATGACAGAGATTGTACTTCAAAATCTTCAAAAATGGACTTCTCGGTTTTTGCAAACAAACCCTTCATATATATGAAGAGTTTGTTTGCAAAAACCAATAAGTCCATTTTTGAAGATTTTTAAGTACGGTCTCTGTCATAAAGTACAAAATAATACCTTTTAAATGATATATTGGTCACTACATATAAAGGTACATTTTTGAAGTTATGGTCAAAAGAAGCAAAAATTTTCTTATTATTCTCTTTATCTTTCTTGACCTTTAATCGCAAATATCTCCATTTGGCAAATATGGACTTATCGGTTTTTGCAAACAAACTCTTCATATATATATATATATATATATATATATATGTATATAATATTCTTATATATAATTTTATATATATATATATATATATATATATATACACACACACACATATATATATATATTATATATTCATATTTATCTATTTATCTATCAGGAGGGATGGGGACCATTGACCCATGTACTGCATCTCCCCTTCCCCCCTCAACCCTGAAAACGTTCTGCAGCCCCTGCATTATGTAGTTTTTGTGTGCATCTGAATGAATGACATTTGTAATATATTTATGTAATATGATAGTGTATATTCATATTATACACACACAATGTAAGTCTGAAAAAAATGAATGCTGACATAATACTGTTCATCTTACCAACTTATGATGTGAAAAAATGTGCACAGACAAACAGACAGACAGACAGACACACACACATACAGGGGCGGATCCAGGGAGGACCGCAACCGGCGCACGCCCCCCCTTTATTTTTTGTTGAAACAAAAGAAATAAAAAGAAAAAAATGGGGGGAGGGGTGCGTGTGCCCCCCTTTAATTTTGTAAACGCGCCCCCTCTTTACAGAATTCCTGGATCCGCCCCTGACATACACACACACTTGAGTTTGTTTACATCTATCATAATTGGTAAACTGAAATATGCCAAGCAATTTTGCATGCTATCATTAGACTCTTAGCAAATTGAAATTTCTTAGCTCTTACAATTCAATTACTGAGGTAAATTGCCTTCATCCCTAAAAGGGTTATCAAAAATTAAACAATTAGAACGAAATCTTTAAATTTTCCCATGTGGAAAAAAAAAAATATTGAAAGTAACAACACGATTGTCTAGTTAACAGCTAGCCAATATCTATCCACAAATCGAGAGATATTTTACCGGCAGCGGTCATCAACAAGGTTACTGGTGACTATTCACGACAAAGGGTAAATCCTGCACTAAAGGTAAATTCCAACTCTGAAGTCTTGAGCACGTTGTGATACTGTCGTTAGGACCATGGACCCTTAATGGAACTACATGTATACATGAAATATAAAATTAATGTATATTGACTATCTAAAAATGTACCATATATTTCGTAATTTTTCAACCATTTTTCTTCAGATTACTTGGATGCACCCACACAGCACCTTTCAAACCAAGATTCTGTCATTGATATCATCTGTCAATCACTGATAGAGTGCTGATATGATTCACAAAAATACATTGGAATGCACCCTCCCCTACACTGAGCATAACTTGAATGTTTCCCTGCAATTTAATAATCTAATAAACATGGAAACATACATGTATTATAACTTATGCTCAGTCTAGGGGATTCTGATGTCTTTTGTTAAAGGACAAGTTCACCTTCATAAACATAAGGATTGAGAGAATGTAGCAATATTAGTAGAACACATCATTGAAAGTTTGAGGAAAATCGGACAATCCGTTCAAAAGTTATGAATTTTTGAAGTTTTTGTGCAGTAACCGCTGGATGAGAAGACTACTGCAGTGTGTGAATAACTTAGATGTCACATGCGTATAACAATATAAGGAAAATATAAAGAGAATTTCACAAAATTTCATCTTTTGAAAAAAGTACACATTCGTCCGACTTGTTACCGACAAATGTTATGGGTAATATTATTCCCCCTGCCTTTAGAAAGAGGCAAGTCAAGTGCTCTTTTATTATGCGAAAAAAGTGAAAATATGTTGAATTTTCTTTATATTTTCTTTATACTGTTGTACGCATATGACTCACAAGCTGTAGCAGTCTCCTCATCCAGCGGTTCCAACACAAAAATTTTAAAAATTCATAACTTTTGCATCGATTGTCCAATTTTCCTCAAACTTGACTGATGTGTTCTACTAATATTATTGCATTCTCTCAATCTTTACGTTTATGAAGGTGAACTTGTCCTTTAACTGAGCATAACTTGCATGTTTCCCTGTAATTTAATAATCTAATTAACATAGAAACATACATGTATAACTTATGCTCAGTCTAGGGGATTCCAATGTCTTTTGTTAATCATAAATTACAGTCAAACTCGCATACCTCGACGTCAGATTAGCCGAATATCGCTTAACTCGGAGGCAAAATTAAAGTCCCGATTTTTCCTGGTGTATCCCCTCCTATGAAACTCATGTTCACATACCTCGAAGTTTGCATACGTCGAACCATTTTCTTCAGTCCCGACTGGATTCGAGGTATGCGAGGTTGACTGTATTAGTACCTTAGTTGTGATTGACAGATGCTGTCACTGACAGAATCTTGCTTTGGAAGTTTGTTCGTTTGTTTGTTTTTCTTTGGGTGTGTGTGGGAGTATACAATACTGTAATTTAAAGAAAAAATGCTAGAAAATAATTATAGAATACCAATGGTGTAGACCACATACACTGTACATATGTCTAGATATTCATTTGACAACAAAAGTGATGTCGAAGGACAATGAATCAACAAAAAGTGAACACGCATTTGCATTGCATCTACAGGTCCTTTTATTCAACTCCGAGGTTTCTGGCTTGAGTCTGCAGCAAAGACTAGTTACGTCTTTAGGCAGGACACTTTATCTTTCCTACCCATGTTCTTTGAAGGTGTCTTATAGCTATTAATCGCATGGGAGCTTACTCACGGAATTTCAAGGACAAGTCCATCTTCGTATACATGTGTATTGAGTGAATGCACCAATATTAGTAGAACACATCAGAGAAAATTCGAGGAAAATCGGACAATCCATTCAAAAGTTATGAATTTTTGAAGTTTCTGTGCTATCATTGCTGGATGAAAAGACTACTGTACTACAGTTTATGATGTCACATGCGTAGAACGATATAAGAACATTATAAAGAGAAATTCACAAAATGTCCCCTTTTGAAAAAAGTGCGCATTCCCTCGACTTGTCACTGACATCAGTATATTATGTTAAGGGCAATGTTACTCCCCCTGCCTTCTGAAAGAGGCAAGTCACATTCTCTTTTTTTTTTAAATGTAAGAAAAGTGAAAATACATTGTATGTTAAATTTTCTTTATATTTTCTTTATACTGTTCTACATGGGTGACAGCGCAAGCTGTAGTAGTCTTTTCATCCAGCCACGGAGGCACTGAAACTTCAAAAATTCCTTACTTTTGAACAGATAGTCAGATTTTCCTCAAACTTTCACCGACGTGTTCTATTACCATTGCTGCATTCTCTCAATTCACATGTATATGAAGGTGAACTTGTTCAGTGTTTCCTTAGAGGCCACGTCGAGTAAACCAAACACATCAAGATAATTTCACTTGGATCAATGCCCAGACTTTATGATAACACGAGTAATGTAGCCGGTGACTTAATTTCAGCCATCTATAGGATATCTATGAGAAAACTTCTATATGTGACCCTGCACCTCAAAACAAACAAAAAGTCGCCAGACAAGAATTTTTAGTTAAGACCATATTCTAAAAGAGCAGACTTTAAGCTTTAAAATGATGTATAACTCAAATCAAATAGACTCTCCTAACCTATCTAAATATTGGAAAGAAAGCACAAACTCAGGAAAAGTGTGAACTGAGAAAAGAGGCTCTGAAGTACAGTGTCTATTCAAGTGCTTAATCTTTACCAAACCGTGCTGGCTGTGCGATGAATGGGACAAAAAACAGGAAGTAAACCACCAGAGTAACAACAATGAAGGGATTATCAGATTAAACTGAAATTAAGCATGCCTCAATAACACATTCTGTCCATAATTAATGCCAACTTTCAAATCAGTAGCCCTATCTTTTCAAAAGTTATTAGAGTTGAAAGTGAAGAGTGTGGACAAGGTTTTTCAGAAATGAAAAAGGGATTCTAAAGACACACCTAATCACAATATTCTACCAAAAATGTTTGAGATAAACTGCTAAAAAAACACACATTCCTGCCCGTCTTATGATACCAAATTTTAGCGTAGTGTAAAAGAAGACCAGCTCTTTCAGGAAAATATGAAAAAGTCAAGTTCGGCCAGGTTGACCCATTTCACTTATTTTCAGTCCTCACGCAAAATCAGTGTGTGCGACTTTATGTTCGTTTTGAGATGCACGGTTACATATAAAAAACACTCATCAATCTCAAAAACTTTTACCTCTCAAACAACCACTTCTTGTTTATCAGATCACAAACACATCGAAACCAAAAAGAAATCACAGCATATGTGCTACATATGTCCTGCCCAGAAGGCGTTAACCTGTTTATTTAGGAAATGTTTTGCCACTACACTGTCGACAAAACAAGATCAAATTTAACATGTTTGTTTTCTAATATCTGTACAAAATATCCAAGTCTAATTACAGTGTGAATCTTACACAAAGAGTATTATAATAATTACAATTTTCAAACAGTTTGCTTTAAAAAATATCAACAAAAATGTAATAAAATTCTTTCCAACAGCAGTAATAAGTTAACTGTGAAGAGTTAACTGCAGGGTTGTTAAGGCAAGCAAATTGTACGTCTAACATCACAGAGGATTACTCTCACTGAGACGTGGTGAACATATTGTGATAGTTGCTGAAAAGCAGAAGGCACTAACTCTAAAAACTTATTTTACAGTGTTAGTGCTGTTCTGCTTCTCATGTGGTGGTCAGTTCATCAGACTTTTAGACTACTATGCAGTAATGTAGGTTTTTCGAAGAATACTTCTGCTTTAATAGCGGTATACACACACATATTTTCAGTCTGGAGAAACAAGAGACTAAATGAGCAGGTATTTACACAGGGTTGGTCTCTCTCAGTTGCCGGCAAAATCTGAATACACGGCAACAAATCCAACTGGGGAAAAAAGTATGCGCACACTGCAATTGCAGTCAAGTTCATTTTGCGTTATGTAATCATCTGAAAAGAGCACTCGATGACTCATAATCTGAATGCCAAATTAATGTTATGCCCAGAATCTTATCAGGCATTAGAACCAGAGTACAGACATTGGGAACACTGAAAAAAACAACCAACAACTCCAAATATAAAATTGCCATACACAATTAAACGTTTTATCGAGTATGACAAATGTGTTATTGAGGATCAGAAAAAGAAGACTTATTGATCAGAGGCTTAACACAGATGTACTTAACATACTATCAAAAAAAAAGAAGGAAAGAAAAAAGAATTACCAATCTTACATACCTAAATCTGCATCAGTCATTTTTTTTTTTCACATGCAGCTTTTATTGGTTTTTCTACATTTAATGCTGTCTGTACAAACTTTACCAGCCTTGAAGTATGTCAACTCGTCATGAGCAGTTTACAGCCAAGAGTGAACCTGCATGTAGGTAAGACAAATGCTTTGGTGTACACAGCTCAAGTTATTGTACCTCAAGAAGTTTCTGAATACCCTTTAAGCTGAAGGCTTTGAAATGCTCTCTGCTTTAATAATGGTGTGACCATCTTAACGAGCTTCTGAGTGGTTCGGGTATCATGTCTCATACAGAATACAAAGTTAGTTAAATTACATACATCCCATTGACATTCTATCCTGGCTGAACATTGGATGGCTGAGGTACACACTGCTGGCAAAAAACTTGAATATCTCAAAATGATAGAATACTTCATTTCATCCGCATACCAGGAACACAACGAATACAATAATCAGTGAATACATACCTAAGTCTGTGAATTCTGAATCAAAATGGGAATACAATGCAAAAGACTTTAAGGAGGATGAAGTAGATAAGAAAACTGTTGCAATTGAATACAAAGATAGCAGGCATGCCTGTAGAATTCATATTTCTTTAGGCACCTGTTCAATTCATTACATACAAATATCACTAATTTCATTTAAATAATAACATTTATGGGTTTATTGAATCAGATGGTATTCACTTGAACAAGGATATACATGTAGTGGTATCACAGACTCCCAGCTTAAAAAAAAAAAAGAACAATATCATTTACACAATGGCAGAACTGGGCATAAATTGATACGAGAAAAAGATAAATATACCTAAATATATAAATATTCAATTAGTTCGTTTTTCATGTTAGAGAACAGGAGGAAAAATAGGTGAGGGTGGTTGAAACAACATTCCAAAATAATACGAGCCAAAAATAAAAAAAAACCTTTGGTTGAAAACTTTGGAATTATGTACAAGCAAAAGATCAATGCAACAACAATGCTTTTACTGAATAACCTGTATGGAAATAAACTACAGCAAAGAGAATGTAGGTTTTCAAATATTACCAATCAAGCAACAATAATACACAATCCTGCAGAATCACTCACTGTAAAACTTTCCACGTCACAAGATGAAATTTCATCAAATCCTCAATTTGCTAATTCTCTTTCTCTCCACATTCCATTTTGCAGGTATAATCACATAAAAGAATTAAAATATAATCTTTTCTTTTTTCTGCAAGCATTATTTCAACTTACAACATATACGTACCAGCGAAGCTATATTTACAACATTGTACATGGCAATGTAGAAAAATGTAGTTGATTAGAAACAGGGGGTGGAAGGGACAAAGAGAAAACTTAAAGCTATGTCATGAGAATGAAAAAAAAAAAGTTCAAGGTATATCCTCTACTGGAAGCATGTACTCGATTGTATGTACAGACACTAATGCTACATGTTTTCTTCATCAAAGCTCGATATATGCCTACAAGCACCAGACACACGGAGTCCACAAGGCAAATCTGCTGAACAATATAATATGATGAATACATGATTTCCAGGGGATTCAAAGTATTCATCGATAAATCTATAACACATGCTTAATATCCATAAATGCCCACGACATAATTCTGAAAGTGTATTCTGTTACATAGTCTTGTCTTCCAGACGAATGTTATCATTTTAAAAACAACAGACTAATAAAAGATTCTTCGTGATCATTTAAAACAGACAGAAACACTGTCATTCTGTGTAAAAGTGCAATCTCAAGAGTAAAACTTTGCCTTGTCATGGGTAAGTACATCAATCACAGACACAGGAAAACACGGCTTAGACAAAACACATCATGCACTACAGCAGACATCTGGAGGGTGTACGCAACATAGGGTCTGTCCACAAAAAAAAAAAAAAAATGGTCTTGAAGGAAGGAAACGATGCAAAAAAACAACAACAAACCACACACTCTAGAGGAATATGGAACACGTCTGTTCTTTAAAGCAGGTCCCAGAATTTGGTAGGATTCAAAAGGGAAGGGACCAATTCCACAGACTATGTACTCACTACCTCACTTCATTTTCTTTATATTCATCCGATGATACAGATATTGCAATGCAGACATCATATGTTGGCAAGACAGTAATGCCGCCACACTTGGATAGACTAAAATAGTTTTGATCTTGCGAGAACACTGGGAGTGTGAACAAAGCTTTATACCATGTTAATGAAGACTCCAACATCAAGACATGCTAACATCAGTTTTAACATCCTGTTAGACCATCTCAAAGGAAACGACACTTTGATGTTTTACATTTTGGGTTGTTAATGTACCTCATGTAAGTTTTCCTTTTCTAAAAAAATCAATTTCTTACTCCTTATCCTATCAGAGTTCAGGTTCACATAGGGCATCAAGTTTACATACTTTTTGTCCAATGTGTAGGCTCCACTATAAATGAGAGGACAACATGGAGCAGAAAGGCACCTGGAGTGGAGATAAACTTGGAATCTCGTCTTCACAATCAGTGTAGTTGACAAACAAGTTGTCTTTCTTATCTCGTTGTGCCGAATACACCTACCATTTTGAAGTCTGACCAGTAAATTTTGCCAGTATACATCTCAAGAGTTATGAAGCATGAAAGGGACTCAAAAAGAAATGCTCTGGTGTTCACATGACAGTCAACCAGTGGCAAATGTCTGTGTCTCAAGCAAATAAAAGGGCAGTAGCGACCGATAAGAGAATGATATCTAAGACCATACGAAATTCCTAACGCAATCAAGATATTACATCACCTGCAAGGCAAATTAAATAATCACATTCCAAATACACACATTTGAAACATTCATTCTCATCCATGCATTATACCAATAAGACTTGAAAAAAAAAAAGAGAAAGATCATGAAGTTATGCTTCTAAATCGGTGCATGATGAACAAAGTTTCATGTATTATACCAACCACAAACAATGGCTTACTAACAATGAAGAGATTAAAGACTAGTCAATTGCACTCTACACATGTGTACGATGCTTACTACGCTGCACTGAATTATCAGCTAAAGCATACCACAGGACAGCTCCTACTGGGCAACGTTGTCTACATAAATGTCTTGATGACCTTGACATTGCATTTACGATTCTGATGTTGCTCGCATAAGGCATAACCCGACAAGCAAGAAACAATATGGAGCATTATGAGCATCTTGTAACCAATATCACACAAGTATGAATACATCAAAGGACACACTAGTGCATCTTCCCCTCATCAGAATTACCTGGAACTAGTAACACTATATAAAAAAACAAACAAACTAGAAATAATCACATCAAGCTTCCATCGATTAGGAAGGCTAGTACTCATGGATTCATTCTGTTATCTTTAATCCTTGGATGATCTCCATGCAGAATGCAGAACAATTCTTTATCTTTCTTTTTTTTTCTTTTTTTGCATAGGCTCGCAAAATTTCATTTACATTGTCGATCATAATACCACAAATCGGGCAATCATATTTAGTTCTGTTTCATTTCAGTTGCATGGCAAAAAGGACTATGGAGTCGCTAGGTTTGGGTTTTGGGCCAGGAACTCTCGTTCCCACTTTGATGTTCTAGGCTTGCTATTGGGTGTGGTGTCAGAGAACAGCTTCATCTTCTCCTTGAATGACATCTTGTTCATGTCTGGAGTCGGAGGCTTCTGCTGGAGCTGCTGCTGGGCAAGTCGCCTATCCCGAGGATCGTTGTAGACTTCCTGCGCCCCGATCACTCCAGGGGTGTCCCCAGTGCGGTACACTGGGGCTGGAGCAGCATTCTGCGGTGTGAAGGAGCTCTGGGAGTTAGGCACAGAAGTTGGTGGAGTGTGGTTGTACATGCTGTAGTTGTTGGTCGGCTGAGCCTGGTAAGAGTTGGAGTGCCCATTGCCATAGCTTGCTGGTGGTGTCTGGTACTGCTGCTTAGGTGGAGGGGCACCCCCAGAGTTGTTGGAGCCCACACTATGCTGGGAGCTGATGGAACCACGGTCTCCCACCAGATCTCGCTCATTCAGGTAGTTGAGGGGCTCCGAAGTGGAGCTGGGCCGCTGTCCTGGCCTGAAGGACACTCGCTTGGGAGCAATGGGAGGTGGGGCCTTCTTGAAGGGTTTGGGTTTGTTAAGGGAAGCAGAGTCGGTGATGCTGAACCCATCTGTAGGTGGTCTCTCCTCTGACGCATTCCTCACTTCTGGTTTGTCTGGCCCAGGGACATAGCCGGCACTGACTGTTGTATGCAGCATAGGTGAGGTGCGGAAGGCATGCATGTTGTTCACCTGAGGCTGTGGTGGACCACCGAGGGACAGTCCCTGCTCGAAGCGGCGGCGCTCTTGTTCTAGTTCAGCTTCACGGCGCTCGTATTCGAGGCGCTGCTGGTGGTGCCTTCGTTGCATCTCTTCCTCCTGCTCTCTCAGTGCCTTCATCTCTTCATATTTTCTGCGCTCCTCTTCTGCCTTGCGCCTCATCTCTTCTTGCTCTGCAATCCACCTGGCACGTTCCTCTTGCAGTTTCTTCAGCTCAAACTGCGCACTACGCTCTTCTTGCTGCCGGGACTCCTCCAGTTCCCTCTTTCTGTTCTCTTCCTGTTTCTGGCGCTCCAGCTGTTGTTGCCGCTCCCGTTCCCTCTGCAGTTCTTGCACCCGTTGCTGCTCTTCCTGTTGCTTGAGCTCCTGCTGTCGCTGGATCTCCTGCTGGCGCTGAATTTCCTGCTGTCGATGGAGCTCTTGTTGCCTCTGAACTTCCTGCTGTCGTTGCAACTCCTGTCTCCTTTGATATTCTTGTTGGCGCTGCAATTCCTGTTGCCTTTGGATCTCTTCCTGCCTCCTCTGCTCTTCCATCCTTCTCTGTTCTTCCGCCCGCCTCTGTTCTTCCGCCCTTCTCTGTTCTTCTGCCCTCCTCTGTTCTTCTGCCCTCCTCTGTTCTTCCATCCTCCTTTGCTCTTCCATCCTCCTTTGTTCTTCCTGTCTCCTCTGTTCTTCCTGCCTCTGCATCTCTTGTCGCTTCATCTCCTGTTGACGTTCTATTTCTTGCCGGCGCTCCAGTTCCTCCTGCCTTTGCATTTCCCTTTGACGCTCAATCTGCCGCTGCATCTGAAGTTCTTGAACCCTTCTCTCTTGCCTCTGCCTCATCTCCATCTCTTGTGCCCTTTCTTGTCCCATTTGTTCTCTTGTTCTCTGAACAGCAAGCTCTGCACTGAGATTGGCCATCATCATCTGTTCCCTGTATTCTGGCTTTCTGGTGATATCCTCCTCTTCATCCTCCTCATCCTCCATCATTGACTCCTCCAGTCGCTGCTGGAACATCTCATCAAGCTGCAGCTTACTCAGCTTATCCTGCTGGGCAGTTGTCAGGGATGGAAGGGAAGACAGGTACTCAATTTCATCACTGCGCATCTTTTTCACATGTTCTTCTAACTGCTTCTCCTGTCGCTCTTTCTCATCTCGATCCCAGGGAGAAGATTTTGATGAGGGGACTGAAGTAGAATTTGTGATGGAAGTTGTACCAGGCATGGCCCTCCCTGGTGGTTCCATACCTGCTCTCTGGGGGTTGAATCTATCACTGGCTGGGCCTACTGGTTTGTCCATTGTGCGCCTGTCAAGGGAGCTGCGTGCTGCTTCTGCTGACGCTGCAGTCCTTTCAGGAGGCATTGGCGGAGGAACTGGCTTTGGTCCCAATGGAGGCTTTTGCGGGAGGGCTGGGCGCTGACTCTCGCCTGCAACTGGAGTCAAGGATGATGATCTATTGATGCGTCCTTGGCGAGGCAAGGAAGCAAAGCCGGAATTTGGTGTCTGTCTGTTTTCCTCCTCAAGCTGTTTGGCCTTCTTTTCCTGCCACTGCTTGTACTCTTCATCTTCACTCAGATGCTGGGGTGGTGGTGGAGGAGGCAGTTCATCGATGCTACCACTGTTTGATTCCCGACTGCCAGCCATTTCAGGAGGTGGTGGTGGGAGCACATCTGCATTTTGCGGCCCATTCATGCCATATTGCTTAGCTTGATTCTCCATAGCATGGATTCGTGGTTGCTGAACGTCATCTCTCACCATCCGCGGGGCAGGCTGAGGACTGTTTGTGCGATTCTCAAACCTTCTGTCTGCAGGACTCTCTGGACCCCTCAAAACATTCCCTTCACTGTACACTCTGCCTCTTGGTTCGGGGAGGTCATCAATCATATCCCCCTGGCTGAAGTTCCTCTGTCTGGGTGGCATGCCTTGATTTTCTCTAGGATCTCTTGGACTCTGTCTCCCCTGCGGTGCCATTCTGTAACCTTCTGGTGCACCATAGCGATTAGGTGGTGGCTGTTGCATGATACCATCTACCATATGCTGGTTGGGTGGCATACCCCTTGGACCCCAGCCCTGCTGTGGTCCTGGCGGGCCCCGAGGATGAGGGATTGGCATCCTCTGTGGTGGACCCCTTGGATCCTGCCCGGGACCCATCGGCCCACGAGGGTACTGCCCTGGGTGCTGGGGTGATGGTCCCCTTTGCCTCTGCTGCATGTGTATCATTTGTTGCTGCACCTGTCGGGGCTGAGGGGCGGGCCTCATCTGGTTGGGTAGGTCTCTCTGTTGGGGCACTGGTCTTTGGACTGGTGACTCTCGTCTTGGATCCACAGGTCTTGGACCTGGTTGGCGCCGGTGAAACGGCTCCTCATCGTAATTCTCCAGAGGCGGTCGGTCCCCTGGCCTGTACTGGGATTCCTCCTCTCTTCTGAAGGGTGGCTCCTCCCTTGGGGCGTGTCCTCGGTAAGGTTGCTCATCTCGCTTACTGGACAGATCCATGGTAGACTTAGCTGACCTCTGGATCTCATTTTCGCTGGCATCTGGCTCTAAGTTGGACACAGACTTGGATCTTTGAGAAATTGGTGGTGTTGGTGTGGATTCCATGCGGCTGTATAAAAACAAGAAACCAATATTACTTGCATCATAAACACTTTCGACACATTCTAATTTTTCTTTTTTTTTTCTAGGCTAAAATAAAGAATTATGAACACATACATACAAAACGGTTGGTTTTGATAATGCATATACACTTGTATATCAAACTCTAAAACACTTATTCCGAGAGGTTTGCCATGAAACTAATAGAGTAATTTATTAAATGTTCACAGAACTAAAATCCTGCAAGTATGGTAGGTCTAAACACATGCAGGAGCATGGTGGATAAGGACCAGGAAACAAATATTGTTGTTGTTCAGGGAGAAATTGGAAGGGTATGGGATTAGTTTTGAAAACCTGGCATTCACCTTGCCTTTGGTATCATCAAAGTCCTCCTTTCTCTTCAGAGTGCACCATATATCAAACACACTAAGCCTTTCAAGAAGCTATCAAGATTTTATCTTATGGATATGAGCTGAAACAAAGTTGCAAAATGAGATGACAACACCACTTCCCATGACACCAACAGCAGGCCTAAGTTGGGATTACAGGTGCCCTTCTCAAAGAATTGACATACCTTCGTGGGTCAGGTCTCATTCCCACTGACCCATGTCGTCCGTAGTCCTCCCTGCTGTTCATCGGCATGTAGTTTCCACGTTCTGGTGGCCTCTCATCAGCTACAAAGGAGACAGGAGTCGACATAAAGAAGGCATGAACATGAATTTTAAATCCTGCCAAGAATGGGTGCAAAAATTAAACAAGAAACTTCAGAGCAAATCTTGTGCCTAACTAGTTGACTTCTTGCACGGCTGGACCTCTTGCCAATGTCAAATATGTAAGCATTACTTACCACTTTTTATACTGTCAGAATGTAGATATTTCCCACCCACCTAGAAAACAAAACCAGGAACACTTTTTGACATTTCCTTTTCACTGGAAGTGATTTAATATTGTATGTTCAAATAAAAGTACCGGAAATGTATGTCAAGTGTCACTGGCATTAGCCATGATAGCATACAGAATAATAACTTTCAGAGTTACAAACACGCACTGATAATAACTTGCAGAAGGTTGGTTGATGGGTTTAACACGTTATGGGGTCCGCAACAAGAAGCATGCTGCACAAACAGAATGAGGATAGGTAGCAGTACACCACAGCAAACATTGAAATGAAAAACACAGAAAGGATAAAGAAGTAAAATAGACAAACAAAAGAGCAGAAGGTTCACACATGCCTTTTCAAGAAAAGTGACAAAAATGGGAGAATATTACAGGACAGAACCGAACTTTCCGAAAATGAACATTGCAACAATGAACCATAGATGAGGAAGCAACCAATTGTGACTGTGTTTACTGACAACATATTCCTGATTTATCAAGAGCATGACTTAAAGGGGACCTCCGGATGATTTTCAGACGTTAACATTTGAACTACCATGAATTAGTTAAAGTGAGTACAGAGTTTCAGAATTTATAGTGATTGGGATGAGGAATAAGAATGTTTTCAAAATTCATAACAAATTGCAATGAACAAGGATGATGCCATGGCAGCCTCACCATAAAAATGCATGAGTTGGGGCTCAAGGAAGCAGAACAAAAGAAGAAGGCACGTGTAGATTCTTCACAGGTGAACTTGTTGAGCAAGCGATATTGTAATGGAATTACACTGCTACATTTCTGAAATATGTGAGGCTCTGATGTCATCAACACTGTTAAGTGTAATTTGTTTAAGATTTTCAGTTTATTGGTTTCTCTGCTCAAGGACTAAAATAAATTCCATGAATCTATACATGGAGCTGTCGATTTATGTACTACATGATGTGAAATTATGAAAATCGTCTGGAATGCCCCTTTAAAAGATATATCAAAAATAGATAGTATACAGCATAAATGCAGTGGTTGTGTAAAAACAGTGATATCACAGCATACATTGACTCTGTTTTTAAAACAATGAGCTTCAAAATCAATGCTGTCAGACTGTTAATACTGGCAGAAGTGAATTCATACACCAATTCTCTTGCAAGAATCCCTAGAGGCAAAACAACCCTTTTTGGACTTGTTCATCATTAAGAATTTAAGTACAAAACAAAATAAAACAAAACAAAATACAACAAAACAAAACTAAACACGCATACACACACAAATAATCAATGTTGTTTTTTTTTTCTTTTTCTGATACAGAGTAGCTTTGTGGGACAAATGAATTAAAGACACAGTTCAACAATGTGGTGGATCAACATTCACAAAGCCCAAAGTTTTGCTGGCTGAGCTATATGATGATGCTCATATGCATGAAGAAAAATCTAGCACCCATAAACAGATGAGAATCATGCTGTCACGGTGAAGAGATCTAAAGACAAATGTCACGATGCAAATAAATAAACCGTTTATTGTACGGTTTATACTAAACACTACTATCTACAGCATACAGAGAGCATGGCAAATCTGGTCACTGAGACATTTTCAACTTTTTGAAGCATTTACCTGCATTTATATTCAATCCATGTTTCTCATAGCTTCATATTTACATCATTTGAGATGCTTTGGATTATGCAGATCAGCTTTCAACCCCTAAATGTTGTTAACCTAATCCATACTGAATTCTGAAATCCCCATACATGTAGACTTAATACACAGGCCACCAGGTTCCCATCGGGAAGGGGTTACACAAAGCTTAGAACAAATATGAAATGTAGTAGCTATAGGAAGGGCACCCATGATTGAGCACTTTAAGACAATCCCACAAAACATTCACTCTGCTGTATGAAGGATTTTCTTTAACCCTAAAAAGACTGGGGGGGGGGGGCCTAAAAGGCCCCCCCCTCGACATTTCGCGCGATTACTCAACAACACGCAATGCTCTCGCCGCGATGCTCTATGACTTTTTTCTTTCGAGTTTCCCGCACATTTTGACACCAAATTTGTGACGCCCGGGGGTACGGTTCTGAAGTTACATAACTTTTTGTACATGCACGTGAGGCCGAAAATGGCTCAAAAATGTGATTTTGTGTACAAAGTCAATGCAAATTGAGTTTTTTCACATGGTTCATATAAATATGCTTATTTTTACTCTCAATGGCTAAAATTAGTTTGTTTTAGGAGTATTATGCTTCACAAAGTGTCTGGCACAAATTTTGTTAAAAAAACAACAAAAACAAAAGGTCGAAAAAACAAAGAAATACATAAGAAATTCATAAAACAATAAAATAAATAAGAAATTAATTTTGATACCGAATTTTTTTTCGAGTACATTTGCTAAGAATGCCACAAAGAATAATTAGACGAAAAATGAGCACTTTTGGAGCTTTATTTACTGATTAAGATCAAAGAGTCTGATTTCTTGCATAAATTAGCATAATCAATCAAAATAAAATAAAAGAAGACTATTTTGTAAAATTTAAATATATGATCTTGTAGATTACATCGCACACTACGATTGTGCAAATTTCCGCGGCGATCGCGCGATCCACGGCCGAGATCTTAAGGGGGGGCCCTTTAGGCCCCCCCCCAGTCTTTCAAGCTACCAAAATAGCCCAGTCTTTTTAGGGTTAAAGGCAAATGCTTTGCAGAGACATGCATGCTGGCAAACCACAATGCAAAAAAACAAAAACAAACACAAACACATATGCACACACCCACACATATTTACAAAAAAAACCAAAAAACAAATTTTACTTGCAAACACTGCAGCTAACTACTGAAAATGTAACTTTATGAGGGACATAATGACATTCCGTAACTGACGTGATAAATCTTTCCATTCAATCTCTCACATCACTCCTGTGCTTCACATTTGATATATGAAACCTGACTGAGGTCTCACTTCAAATCAGGAATGACGACGAACTGACATTTAAAATACAATTTACTTTAAAAGCAGTTGTGCGCAGTTTAGCATTTATGGTAGAACTTTTTGCGATGAGCTTGAATGACTGCTTTTGTTTGTTTTTTCTCCCCGAGATCCCAGCATGGTCAAGAAATAATGGTAGATTGCAAAGACATTTGGAAGATGTAGAGAACAATGAAATGTTGCACACACAAAAAAAGTAATAGAATGACACCAAGTTAGTTATCAAGAGGGAAAAACTCCAGTGGAAAAAGTGAATATGGAGATGTCAAGGAAAAGGAAACTGCCACAGCACGCATGAGAGAAAAGACAAACTGACAAGACAACACAACAACTCTTCTCACCAAGATTTGGGGAGGATCGGGCCTTATCCGCCTCTCTCAGGCCCACCAGGGGCACGCCAATCACCCCCCGGGGGAGCGTGGCGGTGTCGCGGGGGTCAACTGACTCCCTGGGGGGAGCGGTGTTGTGGGGGAGGGTGGCAGAGCGCCCAGAAAGGTCCTCGCTAACGGGTCGAGGCTGCCGCTCTCCCTTGTTGGCTGGTGGAGGTTTTGATGAAGGGAGTTACAAAAGGGGGGGGGGGGGGAGAGGAATAGATTGGGAGGGAATTCGTCATAAGTAATCCGTAAAAGATACTGATGGTAAAAGTTATTTTTTGACAAACTAAACAATGCTCCTTAATTTATAAAAATCATTCTAAACAGGGTAAGGGCTATCACACACGTAATTTTAATAGGCACTTCCTAACAAACAATTCAGTGTAACATTTTAGGAGCTTGATTTCCACCCCAGTCTCAAAAACAGACTCTCATTTGCACAGTGTGATGGCGTATTTGAAATTAAAGGTCTCGTTGTGATAAGAGAGCAAAAAAAAAAAAAAAATCTAAATGACCTGGGAGCCCAGGTCTTCAGATTCTAGACTAACTGATAGATTATCCACTTGTGGCTAAAACTTAGTAAGATTAGGGAAAGACAACTTCATTCCCATTTTTCTATCTTTCCTACACAGTGCTCATAGCTGTAAAATGCTATTGATTTTCAAGGGCTTACAAATTTGATCACATACTCTCATCTGCTGGGGCAAGACTACAGATTGTCTTAATCAGCCAACATTCCTTTTGATGCCCCTAGCCATTGCTGTAACTATTTAAAATGGCCTTGGTACATATTCATATCTTTGCATGAAAACATATTTCGAATCATGTGAATGATTTTTCCCTTTTGATCTACGATTACTTATCTTTTGAAAATACTGTGTAAGCAATTGCACACTTATCAAGACTGAAAACTTGCTCAATCAGAACTTTATAAGAGCAAACTTTGACTTGAAGGTCTCCTGTGACTTAATCATAAAGCAATCACTCAATCAAACACCAAACCAATCACCAACGATCAAGACCAAATCAATCAAGTCTTTCCCATTTGTCAAGACGTTTGTGTGAAAGAACCACATGCACGCAACCTCCCAACTTTCCAACATGCACACGACCATACCACCTCTTGGCATGCAGCCATCCTCATAAAACATATACAAAACACCCATACAGTCATCACCCATGCACCATGCAGATGATTGTGATGAGGGAATTCCCAATCTTCAATGACAGGGGGGAATCCCCAATCATAGCGGAGAGGGAAATTCCCTGCATTCCTTACCTCTCTGCTGAGGGGGTGTGGTCTGGCTAAGGATCTGGGCTAGCCCGTGGAAGATGGCCCCCTGCTTGGCGATGGTCATTTCTACCACTTGGCCGGACTTGACCAGGAACTGGGCAGCTCTGTGTCAGGACAATGAAAGAAAATGATACATCTCTATTGTCTTTTCTTCAATGTTTCTCAAAACATACAAGCGAAGAGTAAACAGTTTGCTCTACAGTGCATTACATCTGGATTATGGTGATATCGGTTATTTGCTCTGTGGTTTTACTGTCTTCCTACATGGTTAAAGATAATATAAAGTTTTGGTACCTCAAAAGTTTCCCTGAATTTTTGTGTTTCAGGTTAAAGTACCTTTCATATAACTGACACTGTGAGACTTACTCGCCCCAAAGTGCTTTCATGTCTCAGTAATCATGCAATTAACTGCGACCAGCAGCCCCATACGCATAGCGTAATGGGACTTCGCATTTTAGCATTCAGGATCATGACAGATTTAGTATCGCGGGTAAATATCAACTTAAAATCCAAAAATTTCTTCAATTTGAAGACTTACCAATTAAGTTGAAGTATTGAAAACAGGCTTCGGGCAACGTTTGATTCTGCCAATAGTCCCTTTCTGTCCGAATTGATGACTGAATGTGACTCGGTCGAGAGGACCTTGGGAGAGCTACATACACTGAATACTACGGCCGGCGCATGCGCACACAAACATCTTATCCGTTCATGGATTTGAAATTTGTGCGCATGTGATGTGTGCGCATGCACTGGCCGTAGTATTCAGTGTATGTAGCTCTCCCAAGGTCCTCTCGACCGAGTCACATTCAGTCATCAATTTGAACAGAAAGGGACTATTGGCAG
Source organism: Diadema antillarum (assembly GCF_040938485.1). NCBI lineage: Eukaryota > Metazoa > Echinodermata > Echinoidea > Diadematoida > Diadematidae > Diadema > Diadema antillarum. The sequence continues at coordinate 1,802,003 of NW_027271003.1, read as the reverse complement.
AACCAAACGTTGCCCGAAGTCTGTTCTCAATACTTCGACTTAATTGGTAAGTCTTCAAATTGAAGAAATTTTTGGACTTTAAGTTGATATTTACCCGCGACACTAAATCTGTCATGATCCTAGATGCTACAATGCGAAGCCCCATTACGCTATGCGTATGGGGCTGCTGGTCGCAGTTAGCTATGCGTACACGTGTTTTGTATGGGGCTGCACGCTGCTGGTCGCAGTTATCATGCAAGAATGGTTTCGTACAATACATGTACTACCTCGCCGCCGTGCGGCTCTGGTACGAAACCATTATTGCATGATTACTAAGACATGAGAGCATTTTGGGGCGAGTAAGTCTCACAGTGTTAGTTATATGAAAGGTACTTTAACCTGAAACACCAACTAAGACAAGGAAATTCAGGGAAACTTTTGAGGTACCAAAACTTTATATTATCTTATAACACTCATCTTCATTTTTTCATTCGAAACATGTTCCAATAATATGATGCATCAATGCTGGTGCATAGGCAAACACATGGAAATGTACAATATCTGCAAAATGTTACCAAGGACCTTTACAAGTTTGAGAAAACCAGCTAATATACTCTGCTTGTGTTTGTCAGATTGTATCATGTAATAAACATGTACCATCACAGACCTCATGAAACTTGTAACTCTGAGCACAGACAGCTCTGGTACAGACTTTTTCACTGAAAAAATTCACTTTCTGAAATGTATACTCAGAGAAGTTCTGTACAAACATTCATGTAGCTTGGGCCCTGTTGCATTAAACTATGGTAACTCTGCAATCAATGATTTACTACAGCAATCCATAGCCAATAAAACCTAAGAAATCACAGTCTGTGTCCATTGTCTTCAGAGTTATCTATGCCACAGGGTCCTGGTGATTCCACTGCCAATTAAAAGCTAAGAAATCACTGATGGTTACTGCTGACTGTAAAGTTACCATAGTTTTTAGCAGTGGGGTCAAGATAATGAATGTGTGGGTGCTTGTGACAGAAAAAGAGGGAGGAAGGGGGGGGTGGAAGAGAGAGAAAGAGATGTAAAGTATATCCTTACGCATCTTGGTCCAATCCAATGAGGCTGTTACCATCCACAGAGAGGATTTGATCACCTGCCTTCACTCGCCCATCCTGACGGTGACAAACAAATATGAAATGAATAAAAGTACATTCCATTCATTGGTATACAATGTGATGTCAACCACAACCTTTACAACAACAACAACAACAACAACAACAACAACAACAACAACAACAACAACAACAACAACAACAACAACAAAACCTGCAGCAGCAGCAACTGTAATAACTCACAAAAAACTACCCAACCTCCCCCCCCCTGCAAAAAAAAAGAAAAGAAAAAAAAAGACACCTTCAAGAGAGACACAAATCAACATTTATCACAGCTCCTTTCGCATTTGATGCAATTGATACTGGTAAATATGCTCCTGAAGTTGCAACATCATTTGTCATCAAAATACTTTGCTGTGATAGGGACAGTAGCTGAGAACTACACACCAGGAGTACTGCTACATCAAATCTATACAAAAGCAACAACTATCTTTCAAACTCTTAAAATTTCCACAAGTTACATATGAACTGATCAAGAACCCCTTTCACTTTTCATGCATGCCAATTGGCACACAAAGCACGGTCAGGCTTTAACAGACCAGTGATCCAGGTATGAAATGATCCTGAGAAAGAAGAGTACTGCAAAAGCTGTTATTTTTGCGAGGGTTTAATTTTTGTGAATTTCACAAATTTTGAATTACTGTTGGCCTGCAAATTTAACACCATGTGAAACATTGCCAGGTTCAGTAAAGTACCTACGATGGACTTGCGTCAAATCGCGAAAACAACATCTCGCAAAAATGTCTGTGACCTCCTCAATCGCGAAAATAACAGCTTTTGCAGTAACTTTTCTACACTTTGATACCGACTATTCACGGCCAGTTTGTAAGATCTCGCCTGCCTTACCCTGTCAGCTGCAGAGTCAGGTACCACAGCCTTGACGTAGATACCAATCTGGTTCTGACCAACTCCCTGAAAAGATGACACGAAATATACTTTGCATTTGATTGGTTTTATGCCTTTCTTCCATTGCTTAATTAGTGTAACAGAACATCACACACATTGGTATACTTTGTGAAAGGCAGAATGGAATCTCTCTTTTTCTCTAACCCAAGCTAATTTGCAATGTTGTATGACTAGCAGTTCTACAATATTAAAAAATAAACCAAAAAATAAAAAAACAATGCACATCTTAACTCTTACCTAATTCATACAGTCTGTATCATAAAAGAGGTGTTCTACATGACTATCACTTTGGCTCTATTCTCGCCCTCTAAAAAAAAAGTGAATTTCTAGACATTTTCAAAATATCATTTCACTTTCTGTAGAAGTCCCAAAATCTCAGTGTGCAGCAAACTGCAGTAATTTGTTTTTGCAAAATCATTACTATAAGCCAAGACAAAATTCAGTTGCTGAGCAATTTCCTGCACCAGGCATATACATCAATACTAATAGTCATCAAGTCTTCCTTTAACCTACCGTTGCAGCTACGATGCTCAGTCCCATGCCTGGCTTTCCGTGTTTGTCCAGCTGGATGTGAATGATCTCTGGCTCTTTACCAGGTGGCTTGGCGTCTGGCTTCACCTGCGGCTGTGGAAGAAAGGAAACAACACAATCAACAACACTGACATTAATTAACAGCTAATTATTTATCAATCAATTATCATCTGTTTCCATTTTAGTCTCGTAAACTTAAGAACCAAAGATATACAGCATCATAGCATCCGACATCCTTCTTCCTCAAAGATTTTTTTTTTTTCCACATATGAATACTGAATAGCCTTACAAGGCTGTTGTTTAATCATCTGTCAAGAAACATTCTGAAGAGGCTGTTCAAACAATAAAATGTTCATTAATAGTTGCAGCACAGGGTCCACTTTGGGCCAGAGCATTGTTTTGGGAAACAACCGGAAAAGATCACCTCTCAGAACAACTTCAAGTTTCCACATTTAAGTGGTCTAATCTTTCTTACAAGTCATTTGTAGAAGTTTACCAATATTAAAATTATTCTTGTGTCACCATCGTCATTCAGCAGGGCCCTGTTTTATGAAGAATTATACCGGATTATATAGTTGATTTCTATGGTAAGTCTAAGGCAGTCTGTGTGGTAAGAAATTTATAATCGATCATATCTTTTGATAAAACGGGGCTCAGAACTTCTAAGTGGCAGCTGTGGGGTGACATGGAGCATCTAGTCACTGATTTGTCTGTCTTTACCTCTATGTGTGGCTTGGAAGGAGGTTGTGGAGACTCTGGTGACTGTGGTTCAAGAATGGAGGGCTGGTTGCCGTACATGTGGACAGTCCAAGTCCCATTGGCCTTGGGGTGCGGCGTCAGGCGAACTTGTGCTGGGTGGGATAAAAAGAAGCCACATTTATGCTGTTGGTACCTCTCTATCTTTGTGTGAATCTCACTCTCCCTCTTTTTCTCTTCATGAAAAGCAAGGAAGGAACAATCAAAATACACAGATAATGGATTTTAATGGCTGTAAAATCAGTGAGGGCTTAAAAGCAAGAGTACGAATGTTACTTGCTGATTCTAAACATGGGACTTTACCTTTATTATTAACACAGTTAGAGTAATAATCTAATTCTTTTGTGCAGGCAGTTACTACTAACGTAGGTTTGAAAATCGATGTAACAAAATACATACTTATCAAGATATCTTCTTATATCTGAGTACGCATGATGACAGATACAGGAGACCTGAGTCAATATTTGTTTGTCTTTGGATAGTTTGCATTCTGTGTACCGACCTGTGGCCTGCATGAATGCAAATGTATAGGAAAGTTGTGGAAACCACAGATCGCATCAATACATTAATATCCCAAACACCCAGAAGCTCTGGGGGCTTCAGTACTTAGTGAATTGGCATAATAAAAAAGAAAAAAACAAAACAAAACTAGAGAAGTACTCTGAGTTCCAAATATAGAAACCTTTTGTTACGTCATCAATGCCAGCGCGTGGCACGCCTTGTCCTGGACAGAAACTAGAGCACGCTCTCTAGTGCATGTATGACAACCTCAAAAATACGCAGTTTGAACTCCCAAGTTCAGTGACCCTACCTGCTAATATATTGAAAATCCTTCATTAAATCCACAAAAATTGCTTGATCACTACCAAAATTTAATCATCTGTTTCTTGCGTCATCCTCAACCTTTCCTGCAAGTTTCATCCAAATCCGTTCACAACTTTTTGAGTTATTTTGCACACGGACAAACAAGCCAATGGTAATGAAAACATAACCTCCTCCCTTGGTGGAGGTAAACACGCCCTAAAGTATTGTGTCCCTGTTAATGGTCTCTGGCATAGAAAAGTTTAAGAGACTCACCAGCCTGTACCAGTGGGTTGAGGAACTCCCTCAGTCCGTTAGGGATGCCCTTGACAATGTCACTGGAGTATCCGTCTTCGGGGAGGAAGGCCGCCACCCGCAGTTCCCGCTCCTCTTCCAGGAGAATGGGACGCCCCTCCTGCTGTGCCTGCACCTCCTCTGGGGATGCAGCGTTGGCGGTTGCCTAGGAGACAAACAGGTTAAATCCATTTATCAAACTTGCCTGACATAGCAGCAAATGATCAGTGCACCCACACTGCATTCCATGTATCTGATTCAATTAACAGGAACAGGGGTAATGACTACCTCAGTACATTATAATAGGTACTGTATATCCTTAAATGTTTAACTTTGGTTGAGTACAAAACAGAGCATTAGATAAACTCACAACTTACTGGGCAAATTACAAAATACCTCATTTGATAATGAAATCTATACAGCCGGGAGAGGGGGGTATATATAGCAATCATAGGGAACTGGATGCCGGTTTCCATGGTATTACCTTAGCAATGGCTTCAGGGGGGATCTCAATGGCCCCCTTGGGAGGGATGTAGTTATCAAGGAGTGCTTTCAGCTGGCGTGTGTTCAGCTTCCAGCTGCCAGAGATGGCAGCGTTCAGCTGGGTGGAGTTCTCCTTGGGGGTGATCAAAAGCTCCAGGGCCTGTCAAGGATTCAGTGAATAAAAATCATGCACAAATAAGAAAATATGTCAATGGATGGATAGAAGAGAGAATGAATTAAGTGGAGAATGAATGAATATATTGATGAATCAAAAATAGTTCCAACAATCACAATAGCAATGAAAAAGAATTTCTGAACAAGCTATGATAAGTTGGATTCACCTAGTATCCATTATTTCTTGGGGAATTTCTTCCCCATTGAGATCAATTCATGACAAAAATGAAGTAATGGTGCAATCATAATCTCTCCTTTAAGTGTGTAAGTTTGAAATGCCCTGGTTCATGAAGCTTACAAAGCTTGCATTGGTCCTACACAGAATATTAGAGTATACTTGGTAAATGACTTAAACAGATCATCACACGAATACCAAGGAAGTATACTTTGTCCTCCAGAGTCTGAACTATTGTCAGGTATGTTTTCAAAGTTCTGAAAATACATTTTCGCACCTCTGCAAATGAAGTTCTCAATAATTATGACCTCCCCGATCTGTTGCCTCAAAATACTGCAACAATTCTTTATATTTCTATCAATTTCTTAGTTCTGATCAAAATTTGCTCAAACTTTTCAGTGTCTTGTTCCGGATTTTCTGCTTCTAGTCATACAAAGTAATATTAAGGGTGGCCTTCTCCTCTTTGATGAAGAAAGAAAACACGGACAGACATAGGTACCTGCTTCAGTTTCTCCAGGTGGGCCTCTGCGGCCAGCTCAAGGCCCTGCTTCTCGGCCCAGGCGTCCACACGGGCCAGGCGGCGCATGAGGCGGCGGCCCCAGTCCTGGGTGCAGAGGCCGGCGTGGCGGGGCGAGGTCACCAGCCGGTTGAAGAGGCTGGCGCTGATGAAGTGGAAGAGCTGGGAGAAGAGCTGGATGGTGAGGGCGGCGTTGACGCGACAGACGCGCAGCAGTGTCATCGCCGACGACAGGATCTGGAGGACGTCGCCTGCAGAAAGCAAAAGGGATGAAAGGCAACGACTGATGTCGAATTGAATATTGTAGACAAACTATTACAGAATTCATGGCAATAGGAATTTACCATCGCCTCTCAATACAGAAATAAGTCATCACTACTTAGCACAAGGAATCTACTATCTCCCTACTTGAAAGAAAAAAAAGGTATCATCTCACCATAACTATTACTACAAAAATTATGGGCTCATCCAGGTAAAAAGAACTTGAAGTCTTTTGTTCTTGTTCTTCTTTCATCGAGTATTTTGTTACTATAAAATTTTTCATCTATAATATCTATTGATAAAACATTAGTTTAATCAGACTCTTTCTAAAGTGGTGATGCGCTAATTTTTTTTTTTTTTGTCACAAACATAAGGAAGAAAGACATCCAATTTCATATGCCCGGGTATGATTAAGAAAGGAACATTACTGTAACAGAAATACTGAACAATCAAAGTACTCAAACATTACCCGAAGAAATAAAGTCCCAGATGCCTTCTTTGTGATTACAGGACAGTATGCATCTTCTACATGTCTTGATACAAGTTTTACTCTCCTTTATCACATCAAAGTTCACTCATCCCCAAAATGTAGTTATCTATGTTCCCATGTTCAATTTACATGAAGAAAAAATGCCTCCACAATAAAAAGAAAAACAAATAAATAAGAAAAAAAAAATGTCCTAACCTACATTACAGCAATGACCATCATTGGTATACATATCACTGTGTGAAAGTGGAGAGCACCATATAGAAAAATAAAGCATCTCCTCGTATGGAACCATATCTTTCCTTCAAGTAGCATATCTTTCCTTATACATCCCAGTATTTATCTTTCTTTTGATAAAGTGGGAGCAATACACTTCTGACGGCTCTTTCAACTTTTTTTTTTGGTGTCTCTTGATAATGTATGTTACGGTTCTTAAATACCAAAAAATGTATACTTTATAGTATGAGGAATCAGTGCATATCAGTGTCAAACTGTTTTCAAAGGTGACCAGAAAATATGCATCTTGTGTACTCACACATGGACCATTTGTAAAAACGAAAAGGTTTGGGTGAGACTTTTCAAATCTACACTGGCAAAAGTCTGGCTGTATGTCACATGTTTCTTGTTTTTCCACTTAATTATTATAGTTTCATAAGCAAACAAAGATGATCTTTCCCTTTTTTTTTCTCTAGTAGCAATTGCACTCAAGTATGAAGTGTCTGCAGCAGCTAAAGAGTAATTTTCTAACATGAAATGAGAGAGAGAAAAAACAAACAAACACAGAACAAGAACATGGACTACAATGTATGTCCTTGTGATACAAAACCCAGGCCACTGCAAGGAGACAAGCATGATTTCAACCATCAAGTTTTTATTTTTATTGCGGAACTAAAGAGAGATGGTTACTGGCACAAAGGGAAAACTACAGGTACATACTAATTACTACTGCATCTTAAAAAAAAAGGTGCATCTATAGAATTGTCTTACATGCATTAGCAGCAACTACTGGTACATTTCATGCTGTGTCACCCATACAATAATTACTGGACAGGTCTGATTAACAGACTACAAGAGAAGAACTCATTCTGTTAGAATACCAACATTATATATACAGAAATCTAGTCTCCTTCACCATGCGTTGATAGTCACCAGTTCAAAATAGCATCGCAATCCTCTTCATCACCGGAAAATTTCATTTAATCAAGACTACCACAGCATCTGAACAGCACTACTCTACTGGCAAAGGAACAATTCTGCCTGGATTGGCTGGGAGCATTTATCCTACATGCATAACTCTATCTGGGGCAGCATTCACAATTGCACCCAATTCTGTAGCCAGAGTGAAAACACAAAGCCTATGCAAAAGGCAGTACTATAGCTAATGTAAAGCAAGCATTTCTACTGAAACCGATTCTGTGAGTACTACACCTCATTCTCTATCAAGTAGATACAAATTCTACTTGATATCAGTCACGGGCAAACGATAAGAATGTAGGAGGTGCATAGCTTGACTAACTCTACCTGTAAAGTTTAGCAACACTTGGCAACTACAAGTGTAGCTCATGTCAAATGCATGCATGGTTTAGTGAGGGCAAAAAAAAGCAACGTATTCAAGTGGAAACTAATAGAAGTACACATAGCACAGGTTTTAGCCTTGGGGTCAGATTCAATCTACTCATGCCTGTCATTCTCATTCTCGGCGGAGGCAAAGTTAATTTAACACTGCATGACTACTGACATTAAATACCCAGGTATCACTAGACTATGTGTGTCATGGATGGCTTGTGACAAGTATGGGACAGAATAGACCCGAGACATTCCAGACAGTGGTGTACAGTTACAAGAATGAGGTTCCCTGTGGTTAGACTGTGTGGGCATGCATGAGTTCGGATGTTGAGAGGATGTGATGGGGATGGAGCTGTGTTGCCATGGATACAGGGAGATGAGTGAGTTGCTATGGATACTAAATGGGGTGGGGGTGGGGGTGGGGTTAATTGGTGCCTACCTATTGTTGGGCGTCCACTCATGGGGCTGCTCGACGGTGGTCTCATCCAGCGCCCACTCTCAACACTCTTTGAATCCTCGTCTGGACGGGTCAAACGGGAAGATTCAGTTGGACACTCAATGTCATATCTGGCCTGTGCTGCCCTCAATCCCAAAAACTCTTACAAACACTTTCTATCATCAGTAACCAAAACATGTTCACAAACCCGGGGCACTCTTGTCATACTGTCTTTTGTGATAGATATGCACTTAAGTGACGAAATGTTCCTTAAATGATCTCATCTCTTTTGACTTAAAAGAGAATAAAATTACACTCTGTCTTCATTATAGGTCAAAAGAAGTGGACGTGCTCAAAACATCATCACATTTTTATCTTGTATCATGTGCATTCCTTGAGCAAGTGCAGAGACTGAGTTCTTGGATAGCCTATCTGATGGTATATGTTAGTTAGAGTTAGTAGAAAAACACTGTGATACACTCAAAGGGGCTTCAACAAAAACTGAAGAGAAATTTCCAGTAAACAAACTACCAGACTAACAACATTCCCAAATCAACCAGTTTATAAACTTATTTCCCTATCTTCCATGTGAATGGTAAATTGATAATGACTTTTGTTTGATACTCAACATTTTTTATATTAAACTGAATCCACTGCCACCCTCTCCCTGGGTTCCTTAGTATGTCCAAAAAAGTCCATTACATTTGGCAATTAGAAACATAACCCCTTATTCTTCATGTAGATATGATGTTAAATCAAAAACAAGTGATCTATACTCAGCATTTTCCCCATTAACTGAATTCCCCTCCCCTCCCCCTCCTCCAGCAGTTCTTTGGGTCAAGAATCAGTTTCAGAAAGTTTTCTAGACTGATATAAATCAGTGAGCAGACGAAAGGCGTCTATATCAGGCATAACAGTAATCTAAACAGAATCTGATTTGTATGTAAAGTCACAGATTTTTGATGATCTCATATCATGCAGGATGCAATATGGCTGAATGATGTTCTTGTGTCAAAATGCTCATTGATACATGATAGATACTCATGTCAGACAGACTGTGGAGACTTTGCTTGAAAAAAGAACAACACAACAAAAAATGGCATTCTAGATTCTGAATTATCTCAAATCAAAGTCAATGATAGGATCAAGAATAAGGATCCATGACATTTTGACGATAAAACACACACACACACACACAAACAGATGGAAAATGAGTACTAAACCAAGTTGTCACAATGCAAATGACTTTTAAATGATGTGCAAGACAAGGTGACACAGAAAGTCATTTTCACAGTGAGGAAGATGGTTGTCTTGATGTGATGAGTACTGTCATAATTTAAAGCAAAGGAGTAGAATGAGAGTGTTTCATAAAGCTGTTCGTAAAGTTACAAACAACTTACAAGCGACTGGTGATCAATTCTGATGTGCTGTATTTATCAGACTTTCCATAATTCAGCACAAGAACTGATCACCAGTCGCTCGTAAGTCGTTCGTAACTTTACGAATGGCTTTATGAAACTACAGCCCAGGTGTCACATGACTTACCTGCTGAAAAGTCCCGCTCCATATCTGCCTCCTCACTGGGATCCAGGAAGGCAGAAAGGTTCTTGTTCAGCTCAATCTGCATGGCACGCACAAGATGCCTGTTGGTGTGGAAAACAAAGACCATTAGTGCATTTTGACAACGAGAGCGAGTACAATCATATTTTTAGGTCTCATGCAGAGGGACATGTCTCCACACCTGATCATGACAATGCAAACCAAAAGAGATAAAAAAAAAAATCACTAAACAATCTGCATGCATCTCAACACTATCACCATACCCAAGAAATCCAACCCTCTTTCAAAGAGGCATTCCATAAACAATGGAAAGATATCCTCCTCCACATCCACAGCCTAACAACCATCTTCAATATCATAGTCATCATCACGATCATCTTCATCACTTTCATCACCATCAACATCATCACCTCTACCACCATCAAATCTTAAACAGTGCATATCAGAACGCAATGTCAACATCTACACACAATGACATATTCAGTGTGAACACTGCACGTATGCCAACTATATACAGAGAATCTGGTAACCATGACGACACTGGGTGACCCCTCATCCATCCTCACCTGAAGGTGTTCTGGATGCATGACTGGAGGATGTCTTGGGCGTCGTGGGAGATGCCACCAATGTCACGGTCCTGCTGGATGAAGTGAAGGAGCTCCGAGACGTTGGCCAACCAGAACGTGAGGGCGCCAGCCACTTGGGACTCCTCCTGCAAATGCAAATCACAAGCAATTTGGGGTACATTCTTTCGTTTTTTTAATTTTTTAATACTGGTACAGGATTGACCCCATTGCTGTAACAAAAGGACCAGGGGAAATTCCATACAATATTTCATGCCAAATGACTGCCTCTAAAGAATGGCCAGATGAAAGCATCAGTTGCGTGATTTTGGTGTGGTAGTGTAGATGCATAGTGTCATAAATTGATCCAGTGAACTGAACTAATAATGGAGGGGAGTGGAAAACATTTAGAACAACTACCCAAAAAGTACGAATTAATCAACAAAGGATCTCTCTCTATCAATATCAAACACAAGAATAATTTGAATGAAATATTACATGGAAGCCGTGTCCACATCAAATGGTACACAAAGCAGACATTTGTATGGATATTGGAATGGTTTGCAAGAGAGGGGTACGAATTATGGTACAAAGACCTCATTTAATTTTCTAAACACCTTCCCCATATGTGATTAAGGGCAAAAAGGCACATGACTCGGAAGTGATGAAGGTGCTTGCCATACCTCAACCGTCCGGTCAATGATGTCAGCCATCTTGTTGAGGAAGGCAGAGAGGCGCTGGGCCCTCTCTGTTGGGCCCATTTCTGGGCGGTAGAGCTTGGAGAGGCGGTACCGACAGGCCAGGTAGAGGGCGTAGGTGGGAGCAAGCTTGAAGTACAGCTGGGCGCCATTCACATCGTGTACCACAGTCTTGAAGAAAATCTCCTCAGCTGATGGACACACAACAAATAAAAGAAAAAATGATTGGTACTTTGAATACAAATGCTGGAAACGATCTAGTCTATCTTACAGGCGCTAAACACTGTTTTTTTGTTTTTTGTTTTTTTTTGTTGACACGCATATCTCCATCAGCTTATATCTACCAATATTAAGAAGTCACAGTTCTAACTTCTAAGTTCTAAATTGTGTTGACCACAAAGGGGAAATTCATACAATTCTAGTGTCTTTTCCATACAGGGGCAAAATTGGATTAATCCTATATGAAGGAGAAATCAAATAAATTGGACAGCCTTAGCAAATAAATGTCAACAAGCCACTTCAGACACAAAGAGAGAAAACTGGCAACTGCATCCTAACAACTAATACTGAAAAGGTGCAAATGTAAAACATTTGTAGGCAGTGGGCCATCAAAGAGAAGGGATATCTCCAAAGAAATAGGAAAGCGGGAATGACAATTTTTGATATTCCTACTTAAGAAAATCATCACTTTATAATCAGCTGTCCACATAACAAGCACAATAGCACAATTACTTCCCTTTTACGGTGCATCCCATAAAAAAAATCACCACCATTTTGGTTGGAAGCATACAAAAATAAGATATTAAGTGGGCAGAAAATTACTGGAAGGTTTGAATGTTGTATCACCCACCTGTATCTCTGAACTCCAGACTCAGTGGCAGAACTTCAGTGTTGGGATCACGTACCTGCAAAATCATAAGAGAGGTTTGGGCATTAAAGTATGAGCACAAATCTTAAAGAACTGGCAGCATTGAGATTCATGGGTGGCCCGATTCATTCACTGACCACAGGGATACATTTGTACACCACTAATAGCTCTGGTCAGCAAATATGTGCATCGGTAATGGTCAACTTCAGTCAAAATTCTTCAGATGGATGTTCCTAGACATAGATCAGTGGTAAAGCCGTACACAAGATGTTATGGGAATTCTCAAATACATAGGGGGTGTTTCATAAAGCTGTTCGTAAAGTTACGAACGACTTACGAGTGACTGGTGATCAGTTCTTGTGCTGAATTATGGAAATTCTGATAAGTATAGCACATCAGAACTGATCACCAGTCGCTCGTAAGTTGTTCATGTAACTTTACGAACAGCTTTATGAAACAGGGCCTAGCTAGCCGGGCCAGTCTTTCTTCTCCATGGTAACCCTACACCCGCAGGTGTTTATTCTGAATCCGAATTTATCACTCAGCATCCTCACTCTTTCCCCATAGAGTTACTATAAAATAAGATATTTTTGAGGCATGAAATTTTAATGAGTCTCCGGGAGCATTCAATGCGTAAAACGTAGACAAGAACTTTTGTGTGCGTTTTAATTTCGCAAATCTTGGCTCTCGCAAACTTTGCGAAATTAAAATGCACATGAGCATTCCTCCTTTTACAGTAAACTGAAAATCTTCAATTATTTAATCATCACTTGTTTTTTAAGAGATCAGTGGACACCAACAACAGACACAAAGTTATCATTCTTCAGTTCATGTGCATTCCCATACTGCAAATAAGAATATGGGGACAGAGTAATGCAAATGACTGCATAACCTTTGTGTTCAAATGGTCTATCATAAACACACTGGGGGTATTGTAATGAGACTATTTGAACAGACATAAAGAGTGTGTATCACACAAACATTATCACTACAAGCGTGCACTTGTGAGATTAAATAGGAGTATATAAGTAGCATGGAGAGCACATGAAAACCTACTCATTCGCTTTGAAAGGTGTCAGCCTTAGAAGTTTGCCCCGACAGAAATAAGAAGATATAACTGCAATTTGAGGTGCTGTGAGGTCAATTTTTGTACACCTGCCATGTGTGTGGATCAATAGAAGAAAGATTCATACTCTTTCTTCATCTTTTCTTAGATATTCTTATTAATCTCTTACCTTTTGCCATCAAACAAAAAAGCACGGCCATTTCTACCGACACTGACTTGTCATTCCTACACCAAGGCACAATTTTGTTTTGGACAAAGAGCACACAATAGTTTCTACCAAGGCATCTTTCCGTCAGTTCATTTACAACATAAAGTTTAATACAAGTAGAGCAGATAATTATGCTGAGAGACCTCAGTGTGATTCTTGCAAAAGTCAAAATAACAGTATCAGTTTGTATGACATTTGCAAATCATAATATTACCACTCAACTGGGTGGCATAACAAGAATGAAAGAAGAAAACTGGGGGGGGGGGGGGGAAGGGGGGGGGGGGGGAGAGGGAGAGAGAGGGAGGAAAAAGGGGAGAAGGGGAGAGAGACTTAAACAGTACATTATCAACACTGAGGTGTGGGCTTGGTTCATGAATATCTTTTCCTCTATTAAAAGGTCCACACAAGAACTGAATCATCTTCTTAAATGAGCAGAATACAATGAGCTGCTGGATAAATACTGTGAGTAAACATGCACGGATGAGGCAAAATAAAACAGCTATCATAACTGAACTGTAGCAGATAAAAGAAGAGATAATTACATAACATGCATCCTAACAGGTGAAAGTTATTCCCATATCTGGGAAGGACTGTTTAATCCTCTTTTCAGGACACAAAGAGACAGAGATAGATGAGAGATAGATGTAAGATATATAAGAGATAGATGAGAGATAGATGTGAGATATATAAGAGATAGATGAGAGATAGATGAGAGATAGATGAGAGATAGATGTGAGATATATAAGAGATAGATGAGAGATAGATGAGAGATGGATGAGAGATAGATGAGAGATAGATGAGAGATAGATGCGAGATAGATGTGAGACAAATAAGAGATAGATGAGAGATAGATGTGAGATATATAAGAGATAGATGAGAGATAGATGAGAGATAGATGAGAGATAGATGTGAGATATATAAGAGATAGATGTGAGATATATAAGAGATAGATGAGAGATAGATGAGAGATAGATGTGAGATATATAAGAGATAGATGAGAGATAGATGAGAGATGGATGAGAGATAGATGAGAGATAGATGAGAGATAGATGAGAGATAGATGAGAGATAGATGAGAGATAGATGTGAGACATATAAGAGATAGATGAGAGATAGATGAGAGACAGATGTGAGATATATAAGAGTAGATGAGAGATAGATGTGAGATATATAAGAGATAGATGAGAGATAGATGAGAGATGGATAAGAGATAGATGAGAGATGGATAAGAGATAGATGAGAGATAGATATTAGAGGTAGATGAAATATATCTTGCAGATTTAGGAAGACGTGGATACTCTGTATAATTCATCTAATACAACAACAATAACTGCAATAATTCTTGAGTACGAATGTGCAGAGGTCAAGACAGCTCTGAATTAATTGTAAGAAATTGATAAAGAAGAAGTGCAGTTTGGTTCCCTCACCTCTACCAACCCCAATCCCCCTACCCCCCCCCCCCCCCCCCCGAAAAAAAAGGTACCCAGATGACTAGCAACAGTCAGCAAGTGATACCATACCAGTATGTAATATCTTTAGAGACAAATTCCTTTCACTTTTTTTTTTTGTCACATAAATGCGAGTATCAAATCAAGGCTATTGGTAAACATGCACTAAAGTGCATTATCAAATACTCTTCACTGCTCGATGCTTGTGTGCATGTTTTGAGTATGAACGTGGACAAACAGGGTGCACTTGAATTCTCTTGCGCATAAGGTGAGGGAGGGTCAATGCAAGAGGCCAGATAATGCAGTGAAGTACAAACACACAGGTTGTCTAACTGTTACCATGCCAACCATGCAGTGACACATTCAAGACAGGAGCACAAGGCAATTAAGGATGATGATACTGGATTGTGCGCTAGAGATGAGAATACTCGAGTCAATGATGGGATAATAGAGTGATCACAGAGCTATCCTTTTTGGCTTTGTCTTATTCGTTTGAGTGCATATTTTGAAAGATGGATGCAGGCAGTTGCCATGGTGACGCAAACCAGAAAAATATGTAGGAGACGGGGACCGAGTTGGGACCCGTCTCCACCTGATCCATGCTACCACTAACCTCCGCTGGGGGCGCTGAATGCGTCGCTATGTGACCGTTGGCACCAAAAGTGGTCTCAACAGTGTACGTAGTGCTTCGAGTGAATATCTGTGGACACACGTGTGTGTTAGGTCACGGATAGGGAGGGTTAGTGGGTTAGGCTGAAGTACTGTAGAATCTGAGGAGGAGGCTCAAGTGATTAGAGGAAAACTGGTCTCGTGATCCTAAAATTGAGCAAGTGCATATGCATATATCATACTCTGCTTCTCCCTGTATTTTTCTTTTCTCTTTCAATTCTACGTTCTCAGATTCCCCCACCTTTCTGACTGAAAAATAGGGATGGTTTGGCTCAAAAGTAGGAAAGAAAGGACAGTTTTATTTAAAAGAGTGTGTTATAAAAGAAACTCCAATTGAAATAACAGCTGGGAATGGTCAAAATTCAGACTCTTTCCTTCAAATTCAGAATGGTTAGGAGGTCTGCTTTATATCATTACACGCTTGAAGTTGGTTTTCTAAATAGAATATAGAAAGTTATAAGTGGTGGACTGATTTGAAGTTAGCCAGAGGTACCTTGGAGGTTGTGGACTAATTGATGTGTAAATGTATCAGATTCTTTTTGACCACTCCTAGCTAGCAAGTCTTCCTATTTCATGCCTAGAACCTTCAATCTCAAAGTTAGGGTAGAATCCTCTTCTCCTGGGCTTTGTATTTTGTATTTGATTTTATCTGACAACATCATTTAGCATTAGAAGGACCTATGTCAACTTTCTGCTCTGGTGATGACAGCCTTTAGTGATGTTGTATACAAGAATTCTTTGAATTTCCTTTTTCCCCCCCATACGAAGACACCTTTGTAAAGTGTGATTAAGATTAAAGATTCCATCTCCCCTTGTCTTTACCACCAGGCCTATTAGTGAACTTTTTGTACACAATATCAGTATTATATCTGACATGTTCTTTGTCTTTCTATCAGGTTCTCTCTTCCGAAAAATTAAAAGAATAAAATTTTCAATTCTTCCTTCTGAGAAGAAATATTTAGGAGCTGTGTATATTTGTTGTTGTTTTGTCTATGTAGAACAATTTGGTGTTGGTATAAAAGTCCCATACATAACATAACATAGTACAATATCCATTAAACACTATCCCACAACTCTTACACATGCAAACACTCATGAGGTTTAATGTCTGAATAAAAACGTACTCATTATAGGGTCACTACAGGAGCACGAGTACACCGCATACAATAGGTTGAAAGCATGGAAAATTTTCTCTGGGTCTAAATTAGTATAAAGCACTCAAGCAATATTTTTCTTCTACAAAAAGCTATAACCTTGGGTCATAGGCTTTGCTGTTCATGATCAATCTCTAAACACAGATGAATCCATGTATATGGTTGAAATGCCCATAAGATGTCAAACTTTTTTGTGTGTGATAACTATTAAAATTTTTACAAATTTGCTCGCTGTTGCTAGGGTAGCTGCACTGATGAAACTTGCCAGAAAGTTCAAAGGAGAAAGGGATAAAAATGCAGGGTTACATATCTTGACAAAATTTGGACTTGCAATATTGACCACACTCCAGAATTTGATCAGTGCAAATGTAGCTACTAACCTTGAAATTAGGACAAAGATATAAAATATTTCACTGTAGAATCAAGCATCGCTAGCCAAAGCTCCCCATTCAAATGTGCAAAAATTGTATATCAGGTGAGATACACATGTGATCATGCGGTATGGGATATCAGAGCCAGTAGTCTATTAATACCCAACAGCATTCAGCTACAACATATATCTCTTCACTCTTGTCACTATTTATAAACATCAGGAAACCGGATAATTCCTAAAAATGGACATACAACAAAGAAACCAGGTTAACTACTTTAGCACACCCTTGGTTTGGACACAAATAACATAAACATGCTCTTGTACAACACAGTTCCAGTGCTCTAGTTACAGATATAGAATAACACTCAGGACTACATACAAAAGAACAAAACATTGACACATTTGGACTTATAACAATACTGATCTGAGTCATAAAGTCACTTAGATAAAAGTTCCTTGGTGTGATAATTTTGTTAATCTTTCTTTTTCTGTTGCTGTTTTCACACCCACTCTCTCTTCCTCTGGCTCTCTCCACCTATCTATCTATCAGTCTATCTCTCTATCTATTGATCTATCTATCTATCTATCTATCTATCTATCTATCTATCTATCTATCTATCTATCTATCTACAGTATCTATCTAAACTAAGGAAAAATTAAACAAGTGCAAGGGTGCGTCACAAGAGAGAACTGAACAGACACAGACAAACAGACAGACAGGTAGATGGACAGACAAATAACATTGCCACGGTGAAGAGACCTTGTATCTCAAATTTTGGTGAAAATCACTTTATTGGAATGGATTAATTGTCACATTATCAATAATCAGTTAAGTGACATCCTATTCAAATCCTAGCTGTCTTACTCCAAAGAGTAAGTCACCACAGCACGTGAAATCAGAGGCTCTCCCATTTGTTATATTGCTTTGGCTGCCACATATTCTCGCTCTCCAGAACACTTGATTTTTCTAGATATAAGGTTTTGTTGACCCACCAGCGATAAGCTTTCTAGACAATTAAATGGAGGGACAGATAAACACATTGCTTGAAAGATAGATGAAAAAGGATAAAGATATATAGATTGACAGAATCTTGATTAATAGACGGATAGAAAGACAAATAAGTCTCGATGCTGCCATCGGCATCAAATGTTGTCTCCACGTGTGATGCATTCCTGTCCTCCCAGTCCTAAGCAGAGAAGAAACGGGACATGGATTAGTGAGAAGACACGGCAAATCAAACAAATGGGAGATTATGTAATCCATTGGGCCTGAGTATAATGATTCATTCTGAAGTAATCACATAATCAAGCTATAAATACATGTCTAGTTTAATGTCCTTTGTGCGCATTCACTCTGAAAAAGATGCCGGCGAGGGTTTGAGTCCAGTCGGGATGGGGGGAAGGGGGCAATTCCCTCACCCTCCCCCCCACCATACATTTATGAGATTTCCATTCAATTCATGCAAAGGATAGATTATGTAACAACCACAACGACAACAACAACAGCAGCAGCAACAACAACAACAACAGCAACAACAACAGCAGCAGCAACAACAACAACAGCAACATTAACAACAACAATAACAACAACAACAACAAATGCATGTCTGTCCTGTTCCCTGCATACCGATAGGCTCCAAAACATGATTTATGAAAAGCTGTATATCTGTACACATTGTATTTTATAATCATACCTTCACTTGCACTATACCGAGATAAGATTAAAGCTCTCCAACACTCACGTCAGTGGGTCTTTGATACCACACGGCACACAAACATTTTTTGCTGGTGGCCTGTCTGGGTCACTAAAATCGTAATTTTTTTTTTCTTCATCATAATTATTTTGATGGCCTGAAAAAGAAATGTAGCGGCTTGAAATATGAGGAAATACGAAATGTCATTTTCGATTTAAGCTGCCTGATTGGATCACCAAAGGATAGCCTTTTGGAAATTTGGTGCCCCGACATCAGTTATTAGTGGCCCCAGGCCATCGGGCCACTGCAGATATCGGGCCCTGTTAATCGTAAAAGAACCATGACAAGGGAACAGAAGGTGGTAACTCAATCTAAAGGACAACTCACAGGATCTTCCACTTGTGGGTCACAGAACCTGAAGGTGTACTGGCGGCCGAACTGCACGACGGCTCCGTGCTGGAGGATGGTGGTCTCAAAGATGCGCTCCCCGCCGACGTAGATCTCCGCCTCGGCACTGGATGGTGTCACCGTGACGATGCCCTCCATCTTCGCCACCACGCAGTGACGAGGGAGGATGTCTTGTGCCACAAGCTGAAGGAGTAATCAAGACTCTGGAGTTTACTTTCCACCCTGAGTATGTACAGATTCAATTTCTCCCAACTTCCGAAACCTGTTAACCCTTTCTGTGCCGATAAGTTGAATGTGCACAAATTTCACACACATACCCATGGACGGGAAATCAATGTAGCACACAAAAGGTTAATACATCTTTAGCTTCTAATATCAGATCATCTACTGACAGTCAAAAACAGCAAGAAATTCCTTTGATAATAACATCTTCAAAACCTAAATCGGAATCTGAAATAGACTCTCTACAGCATACAATCCCATACAGGCAATAATTTTCCGACGCAAATTTGATTAGCAATTTCAGCTGATGAACAATATTTCATATGGTATCCTGTACACTTCTATGGAAGAAAACTGCTACACAAAAGTTAGCTTTTGTTGCAGTGGTGTAAAAATGCATAGGAAATTGCAATGCCATATCAGGAAAATTATTCCCTGCCAAATTGTGCATAAACCACTAAATGTCTTGCTACATGCCAGTATACCATTCCCCATAGGAAATTTGTCACACAATAATGGTTGTTTATCATTCTGTTATCACTCTCCAGACAACAGAATTGACAAGGATGGTATATCTTGTTTTTTGTTTTGTTTTTGTTTTTTTTTAATGGAAGAAGCACTTTGGTCATACTCCAGGTGCTTCAATGTTTGAAGTAAAGAAATATCACTGCATCACTGCAATGCTAAACAAACCTGGAAATACTACAACCTAAAACAGGATCTCCTTTGCAATTGTAAATATTTTGCAGTCCTTACTATATTCACGGCCATCCATTTCTTTCCAAAACTGAACTCTCAAGTCTAACTACCTACACGACGAGGCATTAGTACAGCTGAGTGCAACGTGTCATTTTGATGTCCCGGGAGGCATACCATTCTTTTCTTCTTCTTTTTTTTTTCTACCTTGAAAAGGTCATGGTTTCTCGCCCAAATGGTTTGTGAATTTCAAACCAGATACCAGACATCTCTTGAACTTGTGACTATTGACCACCATGACAAGTACATTATTTGCATGTCAGAGCTACTGACACGACCAATGCTTGAATCTAGGGCGAAGTATGATTACTGGATCTCTATTGGCTCACCTGGAGGTAAGGTCCGCCCACATGTGGGTCTCGCTGGCTACCCACTTCTGTGACATCCATCTGGAGGCGATAGTGCTTGGGCTTGTAGTCAATGATGTCGGTTCCATCTGCAGATCAACCACCATGGTCAGTGGGTCAGTGGTAAGTGCGTTCAGCAATATTGTCACTCATAAAGGAGTGGCATTATGTCATCATGCATTGGTTTACAACTAGAAAGTGTCTGAAAATTCTTGAAAATGGCATTACGGTGCACCTTTCCTATCACCTGCACTGTCTACAGGACGTATGCTTCCTTAGCAAGTGGCATCACTATAAATATGGCAGAGAAGCACATACGCATACAACATACTGTAAAAGTGGATATTTTCGCGTGACTAATTTTTCGCACTCGGCGGGATTAGAAGAGTTTCACGTATTTTTAAGTCCGCGGAATCAAGACATCATCTAATGGAACATATGGCAGTCAAAAATATTTGTGTGCTTTTATTTTTGCGCTAGTTTCTGGTTGCGCGAAATGCGCAAAAATTTGAGCAACGCGAAAATTTCAACAACGCAAAAATTTGCACTTTTACAGTAGAAGTCTCTCAATGCAGACTTTTCTCTAATGCAGGTATATTCAAAAGTGCTTTTCAACTACATGTGATAGAACAATGAGGCCGTACATGCATACTCTACAAATTGAAGTGGCAAACATCCCCTTAGAACTGAATTATGACAGTAAAGGCACAGCCAAAAATGTGAAACATACATGTAGTTACATGTACATGTTGTGACTGCTTGGGTAGCTATTCAGAAACAATGACATCCATCAATAGTGTGTGTTCATGCTTAAAGGGATCGTGTAGTTTTGGTTGAGACCTTACTTATGGTTTCTAACATTTTTGTCGAGATAATGAGAAACCTCTTATGAACTATGAAAGAGCATGTAATTCCAAGAGGAATTCAATGTTTATTTACTGAAAATTGGTTTTGAAATGGCTGAGATACCCAAAACAGGGAAATCCTAATAGAAGATGTGGCCCACCTTTTATTATGTTGTTTTTGGATATCTTAGCCATTCCAAAACCAATTTTCATCAGATAAACTTTGAATTCTGCTTTGAATGGTAAGCTCTGTACTATGTCACAAGCAGTTTCTTGGTATCTTGCAAAAAGTTAAGAGACCAATCCTCAACTCCACCAATACTATACCATCCCTTTGACATGTGTACACTCCTGGAATGGTCTATGTCTAGCAGCACGGAGAAACATACTCCTAAAATCTTTTACAAATCCCTCCATCTGGTAATGCACAATGAAGCTGTGACTAACTTCTCACTCACTCGATACAAAGACTACTCAGTCGATACAAAGACTTATATTTCCAGGCAATTTCGTTTAACATCTTTATAAATGCCTTTTTGTGTGAATGTCTTACTTCAGTTTTTGTTTTACATCTAAGTCAATGTCCTATTTATATTCTTTTATTCATGCTCTTGTGTTTGTTTTATTTTATTGGTCATAATTCATTTACTTATAATACACTTATGACTCACCATTATTGAGTTCCAGGAAGTAGGGGAGTCTGTCCGGTGGAAGGCTGTTGGGGCTCTGAGGGACACCATCTGCCTTTCTGTTTGGTCGCTTCAGGCGTGGCTGGTGGTCGCTTGACTTATGCTTCAGCTCAAAGCACAGTTCACCTGTAGAGGTCAAAGGTCAAAGGTCAAAGGTCAAAGGATGATACCTCATGAGACGAAAGATTCTAATCCACTTCAAAATCATTCAATCTTGTGAAGCACATAGGTGCAGATGGCATTTTGTGTTTTTTTTTTTATTGGGGGGGGGGGGGGGACTGTCCACGTTAAGGTTTATCAATGGCCTTTCACAGGTCTCCCGTTGAGGACAAGTCCTGAGTATACTCGGGCAAGCGTCTATGAGAAATATGTGTTGTAGCAGAATCAAACTGTCCTCAATGGGTTAAAATAAAGGATTTATACGTCTCCAGGAAGAAGCCACTGACCACTCAGCATGGATCTCTTACCCCTGTTCTCCGGCCATCTCAGGACAGCGTCCATCGGATATTCGTCTTCGTCCAGGAGGGCCTCCTGGAAGTTCTCCTTCCCGTAGTCCTCAATGCTGCGACCTGGTGGCACCACGACCTGACAGGGAATGAAGAGAATTGATTGGGATAATCAATGAAGGCTATTCTCATTACAAAAAAATTATGACTTGAAAACTAATGTAGTGTCTTACTTAATTCAATGTAATGTTAACAGTTTTAAAAACTTGTAATGTTTTACTTTGTGTGTCCTCATTACTCTGAAAAACACAGATTCATGGAGTGGTATAAAGGCTGGTCCGGTTGGGATATATTCAAGGCTCCCCATAATGAATTGTGCACAGCTTTATCTTGATTTTTATGAAGGTATAACCCAGTGCAGAAGAATCTTGAATAAAGTCGACTTAAATACCGATGGAGCATAATTATGCTTCAATGTACATATTCACTGACAGGTGCTATTCGTGGTATTTTGAATGCACCCGGTGGATGATGATAATCATAATAGTAGCCTCTTATAAAGGGCTGAAGTCCATCAAAAATGACGGTCATGGCGCTGTTACAAAACCAGCATGAATAGTACATTACTAGCATACCTTAATCAAATACGATAACTTATGGAAACAATGAAATACAAATTTATACACGCAAAATGCTACTTATACAAAACGAAATTGATGTCAGAACATAAGAGAAACTGAACATTAGCGAAGAAAGATTGATACACTCGGACCATCCATGTTGCCCACACTACCGAGTCTTCAATGAAGTACCTTGGCAAGGCAGAAGTCAGCGGGGTTTGCCTTGACGGCGCCAAATTTCTCGAGAGCCTCCCGGACGATCTCCGCGGCCATGGTGTTGACAGAGACGAGGAGGGTCTTGTAGGGAACCTCAGGGAAGGTAGAGTGGGCGTAGACCTTGAAGGTACCTCCTGTCAATAGGAGAAGCCAAAAAATTTATTGGTGAAGGCAAAAGTTGTCACATGAATAACTTGGTATAAATGGGGCAATTAATGAATGAGACATGATTTAATACAACACCCAACCTCTTATGATTCTGTGATTTATACTTCTGCAATCAACACAACTGGAAATACTTGATTAGCTTGACTAATCAGCGACATCATATAAAGCCAACAGTCTGATTCAAGTAACTACTGCTACCTAAAATCTTACAGACATTGCAGAATATATGCTTAAATTCAATGTACAGTGTATGAACATCCTGAAATTAATGAGCAGAACAGTATCTGGGAAAATATCTTGATCCTGTACAAATCTGCAATAACTATAAACAGAGATGCGATGTAGACAATTTGGCATTCGACTTGGTTTTTTAGACAGAGTTATCCCATTCTTAGGCTGAATCAGATCTGGGCTGAATGTTCAAATCGAGAATGGAAATTGACCTGGGGGGCATTTCATGAAGCATTTTGTCCGACAAAGTTGTCAGACCAATTTGCTCTCAGCCAATCAGATGCAAGGATTTCAGTAGCTTGTAACAGTTTGTCAGAAAAATATCCGACCAAAACACTTCATGAAATGCCCCCAGAATGCAGAATATACCTGTCCCTTGAAGTTTTCTTGTAATTGTTTTTTTAAACCATTATCACTTATACTTTAATGTAGCTTACCAGAATAATATATATTTTTTTAAACAAAGGTATCCTATTCTTAGGCTGAATATTCAAATCAAGGATGGAAATAGACCAGTTTGCTTTACCCACCCCTCCCCCTAACTACCACAGTTTTTCACGAGGTATTTCACAAGGTATTTCATTCACAGTGTGAATGGCCCCATAGTACAGTGCTCTTACCAGACAGAGGGCGGTTCTTGTATTTCTCAAGCTGGTCCTGTTTCTGCTGCCTCTTGCGTCGTAGAACATTCTCCGGGTTAGAGATGGTGCGTGTGAAGTTTGACTTTGCGAGGGCATCATACGCCTTGGTTTCACCCTTTCAGTATAAGACAGATCAAAAACGGTTTTCACTATTTACATGTGACAAACACAGAAAATCATTCATGCAGAATTTTTAATTTTCTTCCTTTTTGGATTAATAAAGGAATCGTATAGTTTTGGTTGAGACCTAATTTCAGGTTTCAAACATTTTTGGGTAAAATTATGAGAAACCTCTTATGAAATATGAAAGAGCATGTACATGTAATTCCATGAGGAATTCAATGTTTATTTGATGAAAATTGGTTTTGAAATGGCTGAGATACCCAAAACAGAGCGATTCTAATAAGTGTGGGACCCACACTTTATTACGATCGCTTTGTTTTACTTTGTTTTTGGATGTTGCAGTCATTCCAAACCCAATTTTCATCAAATAAACTTTGAATTCCTCTTAAAATGGTATACTCTGTATTATTTCATAAGTGTTTTCTTGGTATCTCGCAAAAAGTTAAAAGCCCAATTCTCATCTCCACCAATACTGTACCATCCCTTTAAAAAACAACAACGACATATAAAAGGATGGATACAACGATCTGCACATGGCTGCTTTATCCATGAAAGTTTAAATGCATGAGCAGAGAGAGAATTCACAGACAATATCAACATGACTAACAAGATGCACTAAACCACAAATGAGACTTTTATTTGTCAATACTTCTATACTATGTGCATTTCATTCCTTTGGTATATAACATTCTCTACACATGTAGCATGTCTAATTCTTAAAATGCAGCAAAGCTGGGATCTGAAAAGTTTACATGGGCTCAAAGTTCATTAAATACCCAGGAGCTACAAATGTATCTATGATGCTTAAAGGGAATGGTATAGTTTTGGTCCAGATGGGGATTCAGGTCTAAACTTTTTGTGAGATAATTAGAAACCACTTACATTGTAGATGAAATATTACTAAAATATCATAGGGCGTACAATTCTAAAAGAAATTGAAAGTTTATTTGATGATAATCGGTTCTGAAATGGCTGAGATATCCAAAAACAGACAGGTCAAAATAAAAGATAGGACTCATCTTCCCTCAGCACCACTTTGTTTTCCTTTGTTTTTGGATAGTAAATCTAAGCCATTTCAAAGCTGATTTTCATCTAATAAACTTTCTCTTTAGAATCATATGCTCTTTAATATGCCACACAAGTGGTTTCTAATTACCTCACAAAAAATGAAAACCTAAATTCAAATCGCCACCAAAACTATACCATTCCTTCACACATTGTAAGTCAAAGATTCTGGCCACCTCCATGGGTCTAATACCAGTCACAGAACTCCAAATTCTATGTGACTTCTCACCTTCAGCTGAGCAGCTTTCCTCTCTTTCTTCAGTTCCCTCTTTTCTCGCTTGGAGAGACGCTTGGAGGAGTTCTTCTCAAAGTTCTGATCCACAGCATCTCTGTTGTAAAATTCCAACTGCAAGGGAGAACGAGATATAGAGAAAAAAAAAAATGTAATATTGGCATTTTCACCTGACATTTGACCTCAAACCTCATGGCCCAAAACTTTTCGAGAGAATCTTTATCTGGTAATAAATCTTGTGGCACAGACATTTTGAAAGAAATAAAGACACAGACAGAGATACGAAGAGAATATTACACATTGATTTTCTTGACTTCTTTTTTTCTCTAGGCCACAAGTGTACATACATTGTACCTTGCTTGGTACTACATGTAGGCCTACACAAGTTTGTATTCATGAGTCGAACGAAAAGAATTGTTGGTAGACCTTATCAGGTCAGTTCTGATAGAGAAAAGGCAAAGGGATAGGTGAAGAGAGATAGGCAGAAAAAGTAGAACTAATGGAGAGAGAAAGACAATGTTGACTAGCATCGCTATACAATCAGGCAATCCTTGGAAACATTTGATATTTTATGCTATATGGCTCTCATTTGGATAAGAATCTTCAATCAAGGAGATATAGTACAAAGAAATCTGAGCATGCATTTTTCTCATAGTACTTCCTGCATAAAACAGTCACACACAAGTGCAAACACACATACACACACCCAAACACACATATTCCAAACAGAATAATTCTACACAATACATGTGCAACTGCAGACTGAGGAATTTCACACAATGCAAAACTACTTCAGTGTCAATTTGTGGGTCATGGCATGCAAGTACAATCGTCATCGATCACTCCAAACTTGGACTTGTGCGACTTGGAACGATCTCTCTTTCGACTGGCTGCTTCGTCTACGCCAATGCACTTTGTCAAAAGATCAGTGCCTGGGATCACAAACCCTGTGTGCTCCTGACAATGGCTGCCATATTTACTATTTTGTTTCCCATCTCGATGAAAACATCAGGCATGGGGACAGAGAGAAACACAACTAGTGATACACAAGAGCAGTATTGTACCTTGAGCTTTGGAAATCTGATTGCATTATGCTGCCTGGCTTTGACAAGCATTCACTGGCAGTGATAGAGGGTCAAAGGTCAACAACGGGTGCACACCTGATGCAATGAACCTGTCTGTGTCACAAAGTCTTTTGTGTTAATGGATGGAGAGAAACCGAACAAAAATTGAGATAATAGTGTTTTACTGCTGTCAGCTGAATGATGATTACAGGAAAAATTCAAACATAACACTGCAGAATCAGTGCCACGAGACATGCAGTATCCATAAACAAAAAACTACATGTACCAACTGTGTTTTGTTATTGACTGCCAGCTTTGATAATGGTATACTGTAAAACGAGGAATTTTCGCGTGCATTTTAATTTCGCGAATTTCGCGAGCGCCAAGATTCGCGAAATTAAAATGCACGCGAAAGTTCTTGTCTACACTATATGCATTGAATGCCAGTGGCAGTTCGCGAAAATTTCATGCCACAAAAAAGGCCGTCGGCTCCAATTCGCGAAAAATTCATGCCGCGAATATATCATGTTTTACAGTATTCTTTAACATGTAGACCTACAGTACATGTATGTTACAACATCTACAACACTATGTACTTCAACAACACAAATGTGTA
Organism: Diadema antillarum; assembly: GCF_040938485.1. Classification (NCBI taxonomy): domain Eukaryota; kingdom Metazoa; phylum Echinodermata; class Echinoidea; order Diadematoida; family Diadematidae; genus Diadema; species Diadema antillarum. The sequence continues at coordinate 1,774,485 of NW_027271003.1, read as the reverse complement.
CTGCTTTGTACAGGTAGCTTATGAATGTCTATACAAGCAATGGATGAAAGTGAAATGCTTATTTCTGGTAGCACAGAACAGTAAGACTAACACATTTCCCTTCCTGATTTTCCAATGTTTCCATCCAAAATGCTACGTGTAAGTTTACAATACACTACGATGCCAGTACCTGAAAACAATTCCTAACCAAGAGTGATGCTACAATCACAGAGCAGATGACCATCTGAATTAATGGAGACATGTGTTGGAGGACTGTAATTGTAACAGTCATCAAGCCCAAAATAAAACCAAAGCAACAGGTGACTAAGCCCCAGATTGCACCCCACCCATAATTACCTCTTCTTCAAGGTATGGAATACTTCTGCTGCGAACAAGCCAAGTCCTCTCAACTGATTAGTGTGTTATTTCTATTCATGTAAATTCAACATATAGAATGACATGGAATGGAAAATTGAAGAAAAGAAAAAGAAAAGAAAAGAACAAGGCCTTGTAAACTACAATACTTTGTTTTTCCTGATAATTATGTATCTACAGACTTCTTGTACGAGTAATAATGTACTGTGTCTGCCCTTTTCTATTTTGTAATTTCTGAATCTTAATACAGGTAAACTGGAAAAATTCACCACAAATCTAATGAAACTTGTTAAAATGAATTACTAAGTGCTATATCAGTGTAATACAAAGTAAGTACAGCAGGTGCATTACAATCCTACTTGCACATTAACTATAATCTTCCACCCTACATTTGGTATTTAAGCAATTAAAGTAGTCGCATTGGGAAAATATCTTTTCTGGTTTCTTGAAGAAAAAAAATAAAAAGGGATTTTCTTTTAATTTCAAGAACTATTCACTATTGAAACAGAGTTTTATAGCATTCCTCACACGCAAACAAATAGGCAGATAAATTCAGTCTAAAATAGACAGAATGAAAAACAAATAAAACACAAATAAATTATACTCAACATGGTATTTTTCTTCAATCAATCTTATGAAGGGTGGATATAGTCCATGGATTATGCCTCAGGCACTAACAAAGCAAAAACAAACTGTTTGAGATCGACAAGACTCTTTCTTTTGTTTTGCCTTACTTTATGTCAAAACCATTAAAAGTTTATCAAGTATTTCATATTATGTGGATGATGATTATACTATAAGACAGAAGGGCCATTTATCTTTAAAATTCATACGTAAACATTGTGTGTAGACAGTGACTGCTGCAAGGATAGTACACACACCCTTGCTCTGTCTCATTTGGACTTTGAACATACTGTACTAAACACTGGGACAATTCTACACCCGTCACCCATGACTCGGGCATAGGCAAACAGAAGCAAAAACGCAGGAATAAAGTCCACTTTCCTCGACAAATGTTTGGCTTAAAAACTATAAGAAGAAAATCTACCAGTCAACTTGTCCCTAGAATTCAAAAGTACTTTGTATATGGGGAGACTTGTACATGGTTTTTGTTATATTGAAGACCATGACACATTGCTTTCATCTAACAGCATTTAATAAATAGGGTCTCAGTGTTTTTGTTTTGCTTGTTTTTGACCGTTTTTGGCATGATATTCTTGTAAAAACATGTGTGCCATTTTCTTTTGATGGAAAAAAAGACATTGTATGACTTGAAATACTTCTTATCTTAATTAATTCACCCTACTTCATGATATTCTTTTATTTCTACTTTACAATGTACCAAAACTTTGTATACAAAACCGCTTTTGAAGACACATTCCAAAAACATTTTTTTTTTTTTTTTGGGGGGGGGGGCTGAAAAAAATGAGGACAGTTTCATGATAATGTTCTCTTTTAAGTGCTCATTCTACCTACTAAAAATGATACTCTGCTGCGTAAATCAGAGAATAGGATATGTTGTGTTTCAAAATAGTATCATAATAAGAACAGAAAAAGAACATAAAACAATCATTTTATATTGAATATTATCAGTGCAAATTAAACAGATAATTTTTTTTATCAACTTGAAAACACCAACATTAAAGGTGCTTGTCCTAGAGATATTCTAAAGTATTGGGCCCATGTATGAAAAGGCATGATCGCCACAATTATGTTTGGTTTGAGATATCTGTCGAATTTACAAAGTGAGTTTATAGAAGAGAGGGGATTTGGCCATGGTTCATAAAAATGAAAAGTATCTTGAAGGCACACACTTGTATTCCTATAAAGGGCAAGTCTGTGCAATGCATTGCATACAAGGAGGTGTCTCGTGCAGTCTTCGAAAGTTAAACTGCATAAATGTTTGCCAAGTAATCAGTTCTTATTGCTCTACTAAGAGCAGAGGATGTACTGTACATGTTGTCATGATACAAGGGCCTCCCCTCAGTAGGGAAAAAATACAGATTACAATCTCTTTTTTTTTTAACATCGAGAAGGCTTACAAAGGACCATTGATGGATTCAATACCAATCTGAATGGTAGCTTAGCTTTGTCCTGACATTCCTTGTGATCTGTAGCCATGCAGAAAAAGATGGGAGGGGTTAGGATGTGGTGGAAATTCGGCTGGGTGGGTGCTAATCCCCCAGCTGTCAAAGGGGTTTGGCTATTAGGAACAGACCTCCACCAAGCCACCGGAGCACAGGAATCGTTTCATCAAGTATTAAGTGGTTGATCATCGCTTGGATAGTTGGGTGTTCATTGGGGCATAATTGGCTCATTAAAACCAAATTATCCCACGTCATTAGACCTGTCATATGTCTAGAATGTTGGAGAGTAGTGTAGAACTGCAATGTCAGAAATGCACTGTTTAAAATACTGTGGTTGCGTAAACTACAGTTGTTTGATTATTCTGTATCACCAGAATTAGAAAACATGCGTTTGGCCCTTAGAAGTAACTTTATCGGTATTAAAAACAAAGATTCAGTGCAGCTTTCTAAGTTTCCTCTAATCCATTCCATACTTTTTTGTTTCTCCTGGATCACAAAAGGTGAAAAAAAAAAGAACAAGTGTCACACATCTTGATGTAAAATTGTAATACTAAACTTGAAGACTGGATACATCAAGAGAACATTTGAAGTATGATAGTGCTTTTCTATGGATGTTTTATAATTTTGTATGGAAATACACTAAATTACTATAAAGTTCTGAACAATTAGTATAAAGATGAAATGAACTTCCTGTGGAGAGCAATAGGATGATGTGCCATTACGTTTTAAATCCTACTACACGTAAAATGCCGGTCATAAATACGCAAAAAAAAAAAAAGAAAAAAAAAAGAAAGCTAACCAATCAAACTGACCACACTGGGAATTCTAGTTGGCACTTGCAACATACACTGTATCTATTTCCAGCCTCCAGAGAACTTCTAATACCAAAGTGGTGGTATTTTACTCCACCCCCCCCCCAATATTTACTTACTAGTGGTGTGTGTGTGTATGTCATCCATTGTAGAATGAGCTGTCTGTTTGTCATACACCCACTCTAAGCAGTAAAGGCATTATTGACTAGAAGGTCATCAACTCACACCCCTATTGAATTCTATACATTTGTAGTGTAGGAAGTATTGGAGAGTCTTCCTAAGTACATGTACATATATATCTTTAATCCTCCCCTTGAAACAGAAATATTATCGTAAGAATGCAGCTCGTCAGTACCTGTTTTGGCATTGTATGCACAGACAGATACAGTGAAGCTTAAAGGTCCTGTTTACCTTTGGGAGCAATGATTTAAAAAATGTTTGAATTATCACATTTGATGAATATTATATGTGTACATGTAGGTCAGTTGTATCACAAAACATCCTACCATATTTTCTTTTCTTTCTTTGCCATAAAGCCTAAAACATATTTCTCACTATTACTGTAGACGGTTTAGTCTAGAGACAATGTTATTATAACTATACATTGTAGTTCACAATTTGTATACTTAAAGGACAAGTCCACCTTCATATACATAAGGATTGAGAGAATGCAGCAATATTAGTAGAACACATCAGTGAAAGTTTGAGGAAAATTGGACAATCTGTTCAAAAGTTACGAATATCTTAAGTATCTGCGCAGTCACTGCTGGAAGAGAAGACTACTACAGTGTATGATGTCACATGCGTACAACTATATAAGGAAAATAAAAAGAGAATTTCACAAAACTCTACTTTTTGAATAAAGTGCACATTTCTTCAACTTGCTACTGACGTATGTTAAGGGTAATATTATTCTCCCTGCCTTCTGAAAGAGAGAAGTCGAGTGTTCTTTTGTTATGCAAGAAAAATGGAAATATGTTGAATTTTCTTTATTCTTTCTTTATATCGTTGTACTCACGTGACATCACGAGCTATAGTAGTGTTTTCATCCAGCCGTAACTGAGCAGAAACTTCAAAAATTCATAACTTTTGAATGGATTGTCCGATTTTGCTCCAACTCTCTGTGATGAGTTCTACTAATATTGCTGCATTCACTCAACCCACATGTCTATGAAGGTGAACTTGTCCTTTAACATTGAAATACTGATTAACTTTTCAGAATTATTCTGAACTACTCTGATGCACTAAAGCTGGGTTTTTGCTTCATCTGCAAATGGTAAATAATGCCTTTAAATGTTCTAATAACATTTAGACAATAACAAGTTATTGTCTAAATGTTACTGCAGTATAAAGGGAAACAATAATATGGTGTCTATCTAGAGGACATCTGTCAGTGGTAGTAGAGTCAAGACTGTTTTCATTTGATTTGTGAGAACAATCCATTTCCCACTTTTTGGCATGGTGTAAAGGGAAACTTTTCCTGAAAGAAAACTACACATGGATTGCACATGTACATGTAGGTGCCTACAATCACGTACAAGTTACTACAACAAAGAGTCCAGACTATCGTTAAACTGCATGATCACACTGAATCTCTGCAAAGACCTGGACTAAATAATTCCAGGCAAATTGTAGAGTGATTGATACCTTGAAAATTAGATACCACATTGCAAAGTGTGTTCAGGTCTATCGAAACAAGAGCTCATGAACTGCTGAACTCCATTTGATAAAGCCGACTGAAATAGACAAAAAAAAAAAAAAAAAAAAAGAGAGAAGAAGATGAAAGATTCCAATAAACAGACAGTCAAATTCTTAGCTTCTGGCCAGGCTGAAGGTGAAATATGGGTCAAAATGGCACTTATTTACAAATTTTGTATTGTGACTGAAAATCATCTGTCACAGGAATAATCCAAGTGTACACATGAATGCACTTATTGTTTTCTTGTAGTTTTCTATAGAGACATGTGTCTGGTGTGCATTCCTAGGCCATCAGGGATTATATTGGAAATTTGCCCTATTTAATAGAATGGTGAACTTTTGCCCTCAATAATACAAAACAAACTAATCCACAGTATCTTTAAATACTCACATCTCTGTAAATATTCTGATTGTTCGTCTTTACTGCTCTATGAATGCATTTCCGGTGAACAGGCAATAGCAATTTTCAGTGTTGTTTTTTTCTTCTTTTTTTTCCATGTAACAAATCATTGAAAAATGTTTGATTCCAGCAAGCATTCTGTGACTGTTGTAACTGCAATGGGCTTGTAAAACACTGAAGATGTTTAAAGTGTTTTTGTTCTTGTTTTGATAGAGAAAGATCCGAGTATAAAAAAGACTTGATATCGAATAGCCACAGTTACAAAGAAAAATAATCTACCAAGACTGAAATGAAATGAGTCCGCAAAAATGTTTAAACATGTGGCTCAACAAATTGGAACCAATTGGAACAGAATTATTACTAAAAAAAAGATTTTGTCCATCTCTCATACAATAATTGAGAATAGAGAACAGACAACAGGTGAAATATTTTTTTCTTGTTTTTTATGGATTTTTTTTTCTTTTTCAAACACACACACACCCACCTATTACTACAGTGTATGTGAGTAGGGGCCTACTGTACGTGTTAAAAGTACAAATTGTATCTTTGGGGGGGGGGGGGTGATCCACAGTAGGAATGCAGAAAAAGTTTGTATCATTTGACACTTTAATATTGCAGGGACTCAGAATTATGGCTTTGATGGTGCGTTGTATCTCCTTGGCATCTACATGTAGGCTGGTACAGGATTGTTCTCACAGCATGGCGCTTAACAACAGCCAACTGTCCTTGCATGGAAATATTGGAGGTTTGTATTGTCCTTGTCCTTCGACACAATGCCTCCCACAATATCCACAAAATTTGCAGAGGACAGAATAGTAGGACATTGGCTATACATGTATTTGCAATTTAAGATTTTTTGTTTTTTTCCTTTCATCGCAACTTTCTTTATTGTTAAAGGGTGACTGCTGACAACTTGTGCCATTAACATTACAGCCAGATTTAAGATAGGAAGAAGTGGGGATTATTGAGTAAATTTACATAATACGTGCAACATTCATCCACTCACATTCCCATCACGAGAACTTATTCACACAAAAACACATCCACATTATACACATACCTCCACATCCCCATGGATACACAAATCAATGCTGCCCTCTTTTGTTTTTTTTCATACATGCACGTGTATAGTACAATATTTGTGACTTTCAGAATCCTGTACCTTTGTGGGGTCATTGACCTGTCTCAGGAGAAAGCGTCCCTCCTTCAAGTCTTTTGTCCAGTTGAGCTGGACGTACAGTGGTCTTTCCTCATCCTGCAGCTTGCGGTCATCTAATGCAATGGTGTGTGGATAAATGAAATAAACATACTGTCAAACACGATATATTCGCGGCATGAAAAGTTCGTGAATTGGAACCGACTGCCTTTCTCGCAGCATGAAATTTTGACCTGCCACTGGCATCCAATGCATATTGTGTAGGCAAGAACTTTCGTGTGCATTTTAATTTTGCGAATGTTGCCACTCACGAAATTCCCGAAATTAAAATGCATGTGAACAATCGTTTTACAGTACATGGTTGTATGACAGAGAAACAGAATTGCAGTGAGCCAAAAGTATGAAATTGTTGGTGGTAATTCCCACACTGCGAGTGATGTTACTTCTACATGTAGATCAGCATCTTACACTGCAGTTCAATGTTGTTTCTATGCAGTTGCAGCATGCAAACTCATCCAGTCATAGTGTGTTGGAGAAGTAAAATAAATTGTACTGCATGAAACTAATTATACAAGCAAAATGCAGGGCAGTGCATCATTGCACAAAATTAGGGTCATAAAAGGGAAATGTAGGCCTACTTTACCCTATAGAAGAGCATTATAAAACTTTGATAGACACAGCTACACTGTACAATGTGAAAGTCCTTTAATTGACATCAAGAATTACTGTCAAAATAGAGCAAAATGCAGTATTGACCAACATTTTCTTCACTATTTATTTTACAATTTTTAACAATCTTTCAATATCCGAGACTAATATCTTAAATTTTTCTCCATCACTTTGTCACATCATGAATTTTCTACAGAAACAATCTCAAGTTTCATGAAAAAACGTGCTAACCTCTGTTGTAGTATGAGCATACTGTATACAGGTCCCTACATGTACATGCACCATTTCAGCTTCCATACTGTAGTGCATTGTACTCATGCGCATATCACACATTTTATATCCAGAACTGCTATCCGTGTAGTTCACATCCAATTCTAGAATTTATCGCCACATACAGCCCCAGCAAAATGCCTAGATGTCAAGTATGTCACCTTTCCACAGGCTGCAAATTTGTTATCACCTTTTTATCTCTTACCAATCAATCTTGCAAAATGTACGTGTTGTACATGCAGGCCCGTAAACTACAGTTCATGTTTTACATGCCACAGTCAACCCAGACTCATCCTCTATTAATACTAGAAGATCAAATGGAAGACCCCAATACAGTAGTTTATCATGGGGAGGCCCTCATACTCTGCAATTGAGGGGCATTGCTAAAAAAGAGTGTGGCTTGGCACCAGGGTACAATTGAAGGTGGGGTTGTGGTTCAGGCAGGGTGGGGCCATGGCCAAGGGCAGATACAAACAAATGTACATTTTGTAGCTGTAAGGACTCCTTCAACAATGTTTAAATTCACATTAAGGATTCTTCATACAGGTAAATCCTTTAGTTGCAGTATATAGTAAGTATTGTACACTGTAGCTAATTATAAATCTTTATGTAGCTCAGTACCATTTTGTATACTGTAATCCTACAATTTGTACATTGTATATTATAAAATAAAAAGTGTAACATATTGAATGGTGACATCAATGTGTTGCCCTTCATTGCTTTTTTCCCTCTCTTATTAGAATAGGAAAATATTCGTAATGTTCAGAAACTGGCGTTAAACACAAGCACAGAAATCTCTGAAAAATTTCTGTTCACATAAAATAGGCTGAAATTCTTTGCCAGTACAAAAAAAAAAAGAAAAAGAAAAAGAAAAAGAGGAAGATGACGAACATTATGGCACAAGAAAGAAGAATTTTGATATAATTCTCTACTTACACTATGACTGGACGTGCCATAAAGTCATAAAAATTCTAACAAACATGTTCATGTCTATTATGAAAATTAATTCAACTATTTTCACTTATGGTGTTTACCTCATCAAAACCTTCATTACTTTCAATCTTCAACATAAGTATGCTATTGATATCTTATTCACAGCTTTGTGAAATCTAATATCTGGTTGATGCTTAGCCACGTTTTCTCTGAGTGATGGTTTTCCCTACTACAACCTGTACTGTGTTTACTATCATGGTGTAGAGTGTCAGTGCACCACAAAAGTAACATTTTCCCCGATTTCTTACCGGTACTCTAGGGAAAGTTCTAAGGAATGACTGGGGACGTTCCCACGCTCTCTGCAGTATATCTGGTCAGACATACCATATCTATGACCTTACAGGGATCTAGAGGTCACTACAAGGTTACTGCCAGCTATGGGCAAGCACTGATAAACTGTAAGGGCATATTTCACTTCCAATAAACAGGTGCTGGGGACAAGAACCAAGCTCTTTAAATGAGATACTTGTTGCAAGCTTGTTTCTTTTCTCCTTCTCGTACATCATACAGTGTATTACTCTTGATAGCGGTACTGTACACAGAAACAGTGTTCCTGGCTGTGAGAACTTGTCCACTACACATGTAGAGTTAAAAATTAAATGGGATATTTCATCTCAGTTAAAATTATCAAACTTTCTCCACAAAGTCAGACATGATGTAAAAGAGTAATCAATATCATTTCATAAAACTGAAAGCAAACTTTTTTTCTTCAGCAATGAGTTACTTGCAATCAACATTTTGGCATCAAAATTTTAATGAAAAGAATCAAGTAACAACTAACAATGTAACTTTGATATTAGAATAACAAATGTAAGTGATACTTTTTTTCTGTTCTGAATGTAGGCCCGAAGACGCAGTGTATTGAAGTTGCTGCTAGTTTTCTTTTTTCTTTTTTTTTTACCATGAAAACTGCACATAGTCAAACTTCATTCTTTAGTCAAAGAGAAATGTTACTTTTGGGTAGTGAATGTACACAACTGGCACGGTAGTCTTGCAAAGACACACATACAGTATGAACTTGACATTCTATAATAATGTAATATCTGGTACAAAATTTGGTCTCATACACACATGAAAGTAATTATCATCAGCTTAAATGTACTTTCTAGAAGCATGGTATATGAAACCACAAGGTCATTATCAAACTCCAATTGGTGTATAATGAGTGCTGCCACATGATTTGCTCACACAAAATTATTTCCTGGAGAAATTTGGAACAATGTGTAAGTTTCCTTCTATAAGACTACAGGTGTCATTTTTTGTCTGCCGCGCCACAGCCGCTCCGGTGCGGAAAGGTGACTGGGGATGAAATTTCACCTTTCATCCGTCTCTCAGCAAGACCCCATTTCTTTGTGGGATCACATGTCCCCCGTCACGTGACCCTAACGAAAATACTCGCCCTTGGCTCGCCTTTTGTTTAGGGGAGACTTGGAGGAACGCGACGGTTTTGAGTCCTCCGACAAGATGAGATGGAAAGCATGGGATTACACCTCATGGAGTGCCTCTTAACCAGGCTCACATACTTGGTAATATAAGGATGTAATAGGCCATGTACAGTACATTACTTCAATAACCCTTGGTGTTCTTTGAGTGCTGATTAGCACATAAAACCCCATAGCATTGTAAACACTGCCCAAAGCCCCTGGCACAGAAAGGGTTAACTGATGCTTTCACAAATTGCTTTCAGACATCAAATTGTCCTTTTTGTGTAGCAATGCATGTCATATACAGTGTATTATATAAAGGACAGATGAAAACTCGTATGTTCATGTGTGTGTGTGTGTTGAATACATGTACCTGACCATACACAAAACATTATCATGATATGCAGTCCTATTGTGGAAAGTAGGCACCTACATGTGGTTGAGTCCACAAGACTCTTGTGATGTACTGTATCTAGGCCAGAGTGGCTCCAGAGAAATGTGATAATCCTTGTGGGATAAGATTTCGTGCATGAATTTCTGTAATGTAACATCTCTGAATGCCACAGTAAAACAGATCAGTATGCTACGAATACTATGACGAAATACAAAATATCAATATCAAAATACACTGTACATGAAATAGATACAAATTGTGTTCCTTGGAAATCCATAGGAAAAGGTGCTGTACACCATAAATTTTGTGGGTTTAAATTTTGTGGCTTCCTGAATTTCGTGAATGTTACAAGACGCAAAAAGTATTAACTTTGATCTTGACATGAACGCAAGGTACAGTGTACACACTATCTTGATTCCCTACTGAACTCTACAATCATGGATTCAACCACTTAAAAATTTTCTTCGGGAAGTCCTCATCTGTGAAAAATTTAGACTTACTAATTATACGGCATATAAAGTATATGAACTGTCAGTGACTGCAGCCAAAGCTTGCTATTATAAAGTTTGTTTGGTCAAGTGGTCAGCCAATTCTGCATACTTCTTTGTGGTGCATGCTGTGTGTACAGTTTAAACATGTAGTTGTATCAAATGAAAATGGGATACCCAGCTGTGGCAACGACCAATAAATATCATAATTACATGATGGCTACCATTGCCTCTGACATTGTGTATTGATGGGTTGTATGGTTATGTAGCACCTTATTCCATGTGCCTGCTACACTTTTGTTTTGCTCCCTTCACTACTGAGGATTGCAATTTTGCTTTGTTTTTCCCCTCTCAATAATAATTCTGGCAGACAAATGTAATGAGTGAAACAAGAAAGATGCACTTTAATATTTGTCATTTGTATGAACAAATTACATTCAATGATTCTTTTTCTCTGTTCAGTTATTTGCATCACTATCGCTACGATCAATATTCAACACACCAATCATTCGAAATGAAACTACGACTGAAGACTGTGTAAGAGATTACGGGTACGTATTGTATACTACAATGTATGTACACAAAACCTGACTGTTTTCCCTATCCCCTACCCATTGCCCCCCCCCCCCCCCCCAAAAAAAAAAATCGTCATCACATTTTTTTTTCCATTTCCTAAGACCGAATTTCCTTTTACTATTCATAGCCTAATTTCAAGAAGCATTTTTTTTTTCCGCAAAGAATATTATCTGTCTGCATGGGACCATCACAACCGCACTGCTCATGATGCTAAGTCACAGACAAGGTCGACACCCTCCCCCCCCCCCCCCCACAAAAAAAAAAAAGACCGAGCTTGAACCAGCATGGAGTAAGCCAAATGGACGCACGGAGTATTCCCAAATTGGACTGATTATTGGCGATCCCCGGAGCTGCATGCCGCCATGATGAAGTAATAACTACGGCCAATTAGGTCGCAGTCATTGGTAGCGAGCCAAGCCCCAGCTTCAGGCTAACTGCATTTGGTTCTTCACTCGATACGTAAATTGGCCACTCACTGCACAAATACTCAGTACACAAAAAACGAAATAGACACACGCACGTGATGCGTGCCTGCTGTCTGTTTTTAAATGGTTCTTGCATGTGACATGATTTTGAGCAATTTGTGAATTTCATGTAGAAAGTGGAGACTGTCTTTAAAGCTTTGAGAGGTGTCTGAAGTTGTCCCCATTTGCGAGGCATTTTATAAAGTAATCTTCTCGAAAAACCAAATCAAAATCACTCAGTTTTTTTAATTTTTGCCCCGATTTCGCTTCCTCAAATCATAATCATCATTATCATTGTCACTATTATAACAAAATTTTTATTATAGTTTACTTCTACTCAAATCATCATTCGAAAACCCTACTATCATTCATATTATCGTGACCACTGTAAAATCAGAAACTTTTGGGGGCATGAAAAATTTCGCAAACTGCAGCTGTCGGCCTTTTTTACAGTGTGAAACTTTCACAAATTGCCCCTGCCATCCAATACACTGATCAGGCAAACACCTTTGCGTACTTTACAAAGTCCTGTAGAATAGAACTGTGAATCTTGGCTCCTCGCAAAACTTAGCAAAGATTTATGCATAGGAAAATGTTTAGAATTACACTGTATCTGCAGACATGGGATTCAGTGTAAAGTCCATCAGTGGTTCTAGGGCAACTACCCCCTACCCCCCCCCCCCCCCCCCGACAATTATTCTGGACCCTTCCCCTGACCCTAAACCTAAACCTAATCCTGAACCTACTCCTAACCCTAACTCAAAACTAGTCTAACCCTAATCTTTACTATAACCTTATCACTCATCAGTATTTAGGGGGGAGGGGGTGTAGCCCTGACAAGGCATCAAGTCCGTTGTTGTCTTTGGCCCAAAATCAAAGGATATTCAACCCCTCCCCCCCAAAAAAACCAAACAAACAAACAAACAAAAAAACAAGCAAACAAACAAACAAATGCTACCCACCTTGGTCTCTCTGCAGTTCATAGAGGGCATAGTCGGGGATTGAGAGCATCCTCATATCAGGGTGAAACTTTTCAATGAGACTGTTAATGACATCCCTGGCGGTGGCAGTGCTGGAGACGCGGATACACTTTGAGTTGGAGGATTTATCGGCATCTTGGAAGAAGAATCGCATAACCCCGTGAAATTCCAGACTCTGTGTACAGCGAGTGAGAGAGAAGGAAACTTTATGAAAGTGAGTAAATTACATTTTGACATCTTTGAGAGTACAAACGACATCAATGCAACTGACACTGTGCACACCATATATTTTGCACACTGGGACTCGTACGACGAAAAAGAGAAAGAGCAAAGGATTCCCATGCATAGATAATAAATCTCATCTGAATCAAACCCAACACATCTCTGTCACCTTTACAATGTAGATCATCTTTAGGGAAATTTTGAACAGTACATTTGTAGTTGCACCATAGGATTACAGTAGTTCCAAACCAATGCTGCACACTGGCACTGGTCCGATGGTAAAATATTTGTATGCGAAAATAACAGCTTACAGGTACAGTACTTTGTGCAATGTACATGTACAATGTATCAAATACACAATATGTCCAGATTTTTACTCCAGCATCAAACCTCAAACTCTGGATGAAACAGACTACATACATGTAGGCCTACAGTACATGTGCTTCTTCCAACAGAAAATGAATAGAGGAAAAACTGAGTCAGATCACTCATCGGGTTGACCCTTTGCTGCTCGATGAGAGATACATCCTCCCACATACATTCCACACATGTACACTATCAAATCACATACTTTCTACCACTATTACCAGAATATCCCCCTTCATTCCTTCTTCTACAGAGAAAGTGGTGGTTATTTGTGACTCTACATTGTAAAATGTATCCAAGCGTTACAACTCACAACCATACCTAAAGCAAAATATCTAGACTACAGAAATGTACTGTGTACAGTTGTTTTAGTGTATAGGCCTACAGTAATATCAATGAAAGCGCTGTCGTTTTACCGGTATGATTCACAAATGTACAGTGTAGCTTTGTTCTGTTTTCATTCTGGTTTAAGCTACTAATTTGGCATGGATACATTGTAGAGTATTGTATGATTCACCATTACCAGCTCTGGCAAGCATTCTTGGAAGATCAGAGCCCCATGTCAATTCTACAATCAGTCATCAAAGAGTCATTTGTAATGGTCAGTAGGCAGTGGTCATCTGATTCTGAGCCAAAATCACAAGGCATTTCCTGCTATTGCCCAAAGTTCCCCCTTGTAGTGTATTATGTCATGAAATGGAATGTGCTTTTACAATGTAGCTCAGCCAAGAATGCAGTAATTAGTCGTTCTTTTAGTGTGTTCACAAGGAAGCATTTTTTCTTTGATCTCTTTGAGAGCATAAAAATAATATCACCTGATTCTAAACTTATCTCAAGCCACCAAACTCATTCTGAAATGCAATAACTGACATGCATGCATGCCTCCCCATAAAAAAAGCATCTGTAATTGTCCGAGCCCCATTAGGCACAAACTTTTATATTTATAACACTCTTCACTAGCTGAGCATAATCTTCTTGTGTACATGTACATTGTAATAGTGTGAGAAAGCATTAAACAGTTCAAACAAGGACAGTTCCATCTCAAATCGTTCACACGTTAGTAAGTCTGGCACTGTGTCATACAAGTTTACAATAGCATAGCATCAAAGTGAGCCCAGGAGTATTGATCTGTCCGTTCTATGTTTTGTACTTGTTGACCATCAAAAGTCCTCACGCTGTGAACACACACACACACACACTGACACATAATACGCTCACACGCACACACAAGCCACGCTGCACTGTAGCATGACCACTAGTACCGTTGAGGGAAACAACTGGGGCAGGGTCCCCCACACCACACACACCCATAGCAAGCTGAGAGGAAATCTCCTCCATTCTCTACACCAATCCACACTCAGAATGGCTATGGAAGAGATTAGCCAACAACAATGGCGCCTGCAGTTGGGTGCAAAAATAAGGTCTTATTGACCTGTTTGTTTGTAACGGCCTTTTTAATACACCTAGCTGAGTCAGATCTGGAGGATAAACACACAAAAGGTTACATGGTTCTCACAAAAGCTTGAATTTCCCCTAACCAATTCTCCCTCCCCCCCCCCCCTTTTCAGTGCTCATGGCGCTTCAAGCAAAGTAGTTCTCATGTACAAAACATGAAAACTGGGAAGAAAATACATGCAACAAACAAACTAATCATAACAAGCAGACACATACATTGGAATTACAAGTAAGAACACAATTTTCTGAACATTATGGATCGCAGTAACTAATGATCTCCTCAAATGTGAGAAGATGCTTTCAGTTTGGTATTGAATGTTTCTGTTGATGTCAGTTGAAGTAATTGAATAGATACAATTGTAACTGATTCCAAAGTTTTCCAAAGATCTATCAAACACCATGATTGTGCACTAAGGTTGTTGTTGCTACAGTACTTGTAGTCATGTACCGGTAAAACATATTGCTGCATGGAATCATAGACACTTTAATATCACACCAAACTTGCTGGTTGGTGGAAAAGGATTTCTACTGTTTGATTCATTTAATAATTTCAGTAGAAGTACACCATAAAAGTAGATCTACACTTTGTTCTTTACAGTACACAAAATGTTCGTCTTGATTTGGTTCAAGTATTTGGGAGACATTTAAAATTCAAATGATCAACTTAATTGCTTTAAACCTGAAAATGTATTACATGGTTTACCCAATGGGTAGACCTACAGCTTGTAGAGTGTACATTGTACAGTCAATCTATTACACATTATGTAAACAAGAAAATGAATAGATGTTGCTTTAGAACTGCCTATTTTTTAATGTACAGTGTACAACGTATACTGTAAATGGTAATAAACAGGCGTCCGGTGTAGAATCAACGCTACTATAAAATCGTGAGTCAGAGTGCTGAGTGTACAAGTGTGTACATTGCTTTGCACACTTCAGCTCCAGGCATGCATACGTACATACTGTAGATTCCCACCAAATGATAGGCTCACTGACTGCACACCTTTGCCCACCTCCCATGACCTCATTGTGTGGGACACAATGGAACTCCCACATAGTGGGTACAATAAACAACGCTTACGAGCCTACAGTATGCAGAATGCTATGTGAACTGTAAGAAAAAAAAAAAGACACTGTACACACACTCGTTCACACAGTAGACGTGACTTCATACCAACTAAAATGCCACTTTGACATCAGTATGTTCCATGCTAAAAACTTTCATACATGTACATCACGGTTTAGGCATCACACTATCACACATTGTAATTATGTGGTGATCCTCGAACAATATTGCGATGTCCAGAGATGCATACTCCTCTAAAGTATACAATTGTAGTTGTTCATACATAAAAGCATTCAAGGCTGACTACGGTACAACTGTACTATCACATCAAAGAACTCACAAGAGCAACCTTAAAATACACTGTACCATTTTGTGTAAACTTATCACATCTGCTCATTTCATACACAAGTGGAGCATAAAAACTACAATGTACAATGTACAATGTAGATCTTTGGTAGAATGAAGAGTGATCACACAGTCCTGGTGACATCATTGAAATATGACATTACAAATAAATATGATTCACATATTTTTCTGAGGAGGGGCATCTATTTTTTTGCAGAGTAAATCACCACCTGAACATGTTGTACTTGTACTTTGAAACATGTACAGTCAATGACACATATTTACATTTTTAAAAAGTGTGACAGGAACTTATCTGGGTATACATGAATATTTTACATATTTGTGAGATGAGTCTAATCTTCGCAAAAATGTATGTTCTGAAATATATTGTAAGTACAAGATTAGACACAAAATTTACATACATGTACATGTACATATTTGTATAACATGAACAAGTGGTCCTGTAAGAGTAGATATTTTTGCGTGAGTAATTTTCGCATTTGGCCTGGTGAGAAGAATTTAGCGTGTTTTTTATATTTCCGTAGAATCAGGACATACAATGTAAACTATTGGAACATCACAGCATGATATTTGCATGCTTTTATTTTTGCACTACATTATATGTAGCTTCTGGTTGCAGGAAAATTTTCCTGTTTGTATCACAAATATTTTCACTTTTACAGTATTTGTAAAATTATAATGTAGCTGGCTAGTGTCAATGGCCATTCATTATCATACAGTGCATCAAGAGGGTGAATTTACAATATTTTAAAAAAAAAAACTCTTTCTCTGTGATATCGGTTCTAAATATGGAAAATGTGTACATGTAACAAACAATGTAGGCCTATACACACACGAGTGCACAGTCAGAGTAAATGACATTGCCATACCACTAGGTTGAGGTGTGTGTCTTCAATCAGTGTCAAGTCAAGGGGTGAAACCTGGCTCGTTGCTGGTATAGCCATCATCTGAATTGAGTGACAATCTCAATATCAATGTCTGTAATACAGCACCCTCTTTGGCAAAGCATTTTCTATTTTAGCCTACTGTATTTGATATCTGAAGAAGTACACTACTGACAGTATGGTGGTTCATAAAATGTATCATTAATGTGAGGGGGTACTAGGAAATGAAGGAGAAGACAACATCTTGATTAGCACAAGATGCAAGTTCCAAAACTTATACTCTGGCAAGGTAAATTTTAGCAAACATGATGTACAGTTGAACAATGCACCATGCGAAGAAAATGTAGGCTGGTACGGTGGTAGCCCTGGGTATTCACATGATTAAAAGAAAAACAACAACAACAACAACAACAAACCAACCAAACAAACAAACAACGGTTCACAATCATTAAAAAATACTACACGATCTACAGTAGGCCAGCCTGTATACATGTATGTACATGGTCCTTGTACAGCTGTGTTGTTGCTGTGTACTATTGCAATACAAATGTACCATTTCAGCATGAATCATTCCGTTTTTTCAATGTGATTTTTTTATATGCAAAATGAACAATGTCTAATACATTTGTACGATGTGCACGTGTACAAATACTATCGATACAGATTATCAAACCTGAAAGAGGAAGCTATTAATAAACAATGCCCTACAACACCAATGATTCTTACCAGGTAGTCACATTTCAAACTACAGTGTAGTGTATGGCAGGGGAATTCAGGAATCCCGTGTACAATAAATGTACAATAATACACAATTTTATATACAATATATGGTCATCTGTACAAAAATATGAAATTGACAATTGGGCTACTCAATTTGACATGATGGTGAAAAGGATGGTACTAATCAGAGTTGAATTGTACTGAATTGTATCTGAAGCATCATGCTCTCGGAGTAGGACTGCCTCTATTGACAAATTGAGTATTGAGATCCCCTCCACACCCTACCAGCTGACCCAAAGACAGCTGGGAGATGTTCTTTATCAGACACCTCCCTGACAGGGCAGAGGCTACAGAAACTGATGACAGTGCTGATTGGATGGGACTGTCATCACAATATTTCTGGCCATGTTCGCTGACTCTCTACAGGACACATGCACTACAAATGTACAGGTTAGAATGCAATGTTCACAGTAGGCTTTGGGGACTGGTACAGGTCAAGTTGTAAATGCCCTCCCGTGGCTTTCACGACATATCAGATCTTACTGTAGTATACGACCTGATTCATGACAAGGAAGGACTGTTCTCCAATACACAAACATAGGTTCTGGGCTGCTCTCACTTGTTTAAATGAACAAGAAAACAAAACACATCCTCTTTTTTCTTTTTTTTTTAGGCATATGCTGTATAGGCAGTGTACAGGTACTCTCAGGAGTATGCATCAGCAATACATTGTACACACTAGTGTGTATTAACAAAACAAAGCACAGTCCTTTGAGACACCAATGTACAATGTAGGCCTACAAATCAATGTGTACAGCATACAGTGTAACACTGGAACGTACAAAATGTGAATTGTATTTTGTACTTACACAAGTACAGTAATGCACTCAATAATACCGTACTACAGTATCTCATGAGATAATTTCAGGAACTATATGTTCACATTTACCCACAGAACACAATACATTTATGTCACAAACTACATGTAATAAATATCACAACACACACTGGTAGGGAATCAGCAACCACTCATACAACTGTATAAAAAGTAGATAGCCTCTATTGACAGTCATTATTTTCAGCAACGGTCACGGCAGTTATAGAGTTGGCAGTCTTGAGAACTTTAAGTAGCACATATTTTGGGATGACGAGTGCTTGTCACCTCAATGAATCTGCAATTACTGCCATCAAACAGTCTGCACATCATTAGCACTGGCAGCTGCAATAATACTTGCCTTGCTCGGAGAACCTGCCAAGTCTGGTGCGGATTTCGAGATGTTCGTGGGAGGGAACGAATATCGGAGGGTCTTCTTCTTCTGCCCGCGACGCAAAATGGACTGAATGCCCATATTGGGCTCCACTAGTTCAGTTTAACAGTGAAAATAGATTTAAAAAGAATGCTAACAAAATTTTACGATCAAGCTACAATTCGCAAATATGATACAGTACAATCAGGATCTCGCTACATTCTGTTCTGCCCTATTACTAGCAATGCACTACAAGAGTGACAAGTGCTTCAGCAGGAAGACACACAGCTATGTAATCTGAGCTTCTGTATTGCGGAAATTCTGTTATTAAACCAAACACATCTTGACTAAAACCTTTTCAACTCCTTCCCCCTGCTGCAGTCATTGTTATTAGCCTCAAGAAGATTTGTAGCACAACAATGTGGAAGAGACTTTGGGGGAGCTGAACACACCCTGAACTCCCTCTACAGATGTTTCTGGTACAGTCTCACCCATGTCACTTGCTTCCTCATACCAGTCTTTTGTTTGCATCCATAAAAATGTATCTCCTTTTTTCTATCAACAGCATCCTATCACTCCTCTTCCTCCTTCCCAGACACCCACCAGTATATTCCAGCTTCTTGTTCATTAAAAAAAAAAAAAAAAATAGTACATTTTATGCACTACCAGATTTAAAATTCACAACAGGAACAGATAACTGCACATACAGCCAAGGAGGAACTACAGTAAGATTCGTAACAGCTAAATATTGGAGGGACGGGTGTGTGGGGAAAAAAAAGGGGGAAAAATGTAGGCATATGACATGGAGCATCTGGCTGGAAATTCCATTTGATTGTCTTAATATAAAACATTTCAGGCTTCTGTGTCTGAATGTCAGGATTAATGAACTTGGTCTTTCTAGGGAAATACAACTTTGTACAGTGATTGCACGTGATGTAACAACAAAGATTTTAAAACTTATCTCATTTGCTGGTACATTTCCTGTAGATGTACAATGTGTTTAAACAAACAAAAAAACTTTTCAATTATCAAATCACAACACTGGCCAATCAGAAGTTTGAATATTAAATGTGATGCCAAGAAATCGAAAAGCAGTTTCATATTGTCAGAATCTGGGTCACGTGTTAGTAGAAGCTGCAAACAGGACATGGGTGACTCTGAGTACTCATAATGTACACTGTATGATAAAAGTGGGTTTAGCTCAACTACAAAACTTTAAATTCATAGCAACACTTTCAAACTGGATAAAATTTCATGAGATGTCACCCTTATTTTTGTATCTTGTGGACTGACAATATTCACACAAACTACACTTACATGTACTGCCTACAATGTATATTTCATAAAATTGCAGTACATGCAGAACAATTTGTTGTCACGACATGAGACTGGTCTATTCTACTGTCCAAAGCCACTATTCCACCACTGTATCTCTCAGCTGGCATTGAAAATAGGGTTTGATCCCTAAATCTCATTTCTACCAATAGGCATTCCAGGGGGAGTACGTACCTAATCCTGTGTGGTATTTTTCAGCCCACATTCCAATGCCATTCCTTGACAATTGCAGCCATTGTCTAACGTCACAATACAGGTCTTCCACAGACATTTACCCACACTGTCATCTGTTCTTTTTTGCCCAGAAAGATCAAAGTTTTATCTAGAACATCATAGCTCAATAATTAATCCCTTCTTCTCCTCAATCAAAGGTTTTGTTCTTCACCAAGCTTGTAATTTTTAAGCCTAAGGCAAATGTAAAATGTGCTAGACATTTTTCACTGTACAGGGTACTGTCACTGACTTATTAAAGCCACTTCTCATACTGTATTATATACAGCAATAGGCTATTAGGCCCTAATACTCCAACATTTATGCAAACTGCCGCTTTATTGCAATATTTTTTTATATGGTAGGATGTTTGTGACATAACTGTCCTACACATGTACACTTACAAACTGTACCTGTACAATTGTAGTATCAATTGTGACAACTCAAACATTTTTAAATCACTGCTCCCGATGGTACACAATACCTTTAAAGTCATACAGTTGCAGTTGGAAAAAAAAATCAATTTGGCTCAAACTTCCTATGGTAGTACCCCTGTACTTGGGTCATATTGAATGTCCGGTTTTTGGTTTGTTTTTCTTGTTTGTTTTGATTGCTGCTGGTTTTTTTTTTTTGGTGTTTTTTGTGTTTTGTGCTTTGTGTTTTGTTTTTGTTTTTGTTTTTGTTTTTGTTTTTGTTTTTTTTTGGGGGGGGAGGGCTTTATGCAAGTTCTACGTTGCAACAATACAATGTTGTATGAACAATTGTAGTTTATGAATGCTCATCTACACGTGAAATTGGTTAGAGTCTCCATGCTACTGTACCTTGTAAAGTATGCAATTTATACTTTGCAATCACTGTAAAATATAACAGAAATGGGGGGAAAGTACATGTAGAGATAAAACTGTAGCAAGATTATATTAGCAATGATTAAATGCCCACCTGGGCAGCAGTACTGAAAAAAGAAATTAAACTTTGAAGTGTTGACATAATTACACAAACACATTATACTGTACTTTATGTGACTCACAGGCAATGATGATTGCATATTTGTCCACACATACTTACAGGCTCACCCACCATGCAGGAAATCAATCAAATGAATTGCTTCCCCATGCCCCTAATACAGTTGTCTGTTCACTGGGTTTGGACACAGCAACCAGAACCTGAACGGACAGTGACAGCTTTATAAATTCAGAACTCTCATGGTACAATCAAATCAAAGCATTTTCCATACTTTGGTGTCAAAAGTATGGGTATCATTATTTACAACAAACTACAAAATAAAATTTGTTTAAATACATGTAGGCCCCCTTTTTTTTTCTTCTTTTTTTTTGCGGATATCTCACATTTTCTAGAATTTTAATAAGAGGGCTTCTACAGTACCTTACATGCAAGCTAGTGCAGATTTCTCATGGCTGCAAAAAGGTTTTTATTCAATAAAACTCACAAGAAATACTTTATTCTTGCAAGTGTTTCTTTACGTTTGTCTAAAACAAGACTGGTAATTCCCATAATTTCAAAAATGCATATAGTACAATGCATCCAAGTCCAATATCTACAATTTATGCTAGAATCTTTTTGCTATTTACATACTTTTTGTCATCAAGTTTGCATGAGTATCCTCAGAAATTCATTACATTGGATTGATTTGTGATGATGACAGAACTTTCCTAATTTGTACTTTTGGGTAGAAAGGTAACTTACCATGTACGTGATCTACTGTACTCAGCGTGGATCTACTGCATGGACATGACTCCTACATTTCTTTAATCAGGTAGAACCATAGAAGTTTGTAGTCACTTTGCGCATGAGCAGAAACAAGGTCATTCGGACCAACAGGCATAATGGTTTTTAAATTCACTGGGATATCAAAGCATCTGTAATGTAATGATTATTCATGAGATACTTATAAATGCTGCTTGCCAGTACATCCACGTGACAGCAAAAGTGGTATTTGGCAATATCAACAGAAAGAGATTGTCAATACATTCAATGCAAAATAATGAAATGGATGCTTTCCCAAGTGTAAATTGACGGATCGTTCTGCTCATCTGGTCTACGCAGAACAGGATTGTGAATCCCATATTGTTATGTAAAGCTTATGCATTATGTCGCTCTAAAACGAGTTATCTGTAAGTGCCCCTAACCGACTGAGAAAAGAGAAAGTTCATTCGTACCAATGCGCCCATGAGCTTTAAGAACTCCGAACTAGCTTATAGGAATCCTCTCTTCACTTCCACTTTTGTTTTATTTCTCTTTGTTTTTCTTTGTTTATTTTCGCACAATGATTTGAAGAAGGATCCATGCAAGAGAAACTACTGTACATGTAGGTACAGGTGTTACACCATACAGTGTACAGTACAATACAGGTTGTCAGGGAATACAATATTCTGGATACATGTACATTAAATATACGGATTTGTACGTAAAGAAGAGCTGTTTTCTGAGTTGGCAAGATGATGAATTACTGTTATTGAACAATGTGGGCTCATTTCTCTCAATCAGGTTACTATAATGTACAAATGTATGTGAGGGACTATTTTGAGTTGAAATGGATACATTGTACTGTACATGCTGTAGGCATATTCTGCAATAAACTGAATGTACATAATGCAGTCTACATTCTTTAATGAAAAAAGCAACAAATTCTGAAAGCACTAAAAGTACAATGGAGAATACATGTATATTAAAAGAGTGGCAGAATACAAGGGGAAGAGAATGAAGACCTGCATTCAGAAAGCTAGAACTTTGTGGTACATGTAAGAATGTTACAATACATGGCAATTTTGTCAAATTTTACAAGTGACTGTAAAGATTGTATATTGCATGTGTAAGTCAGTACATCTGTATGTTACACACTTGAAGTACCGTACCCTTTAACTCTGTACTCTTCAAGATTTTTACTTTTTGTGATTTTTCTAAAAGTACAAATAGATTGTATCTTTCACCTCTTTTGAACATTTCTATTGTTGTTATTGTTGTCATAATTAGATACTTACATTTGTACACTGTATATCTGTACCCTGTGCAAAATCTTTAGGAGCACAACTGCTCATAATTTTTCCTCGCATACAGTACAACTGCATGTACTACAGTGTACAGTACAAACATGACAAGTGATGACTTCTGTCCACCAGTATTCACAGTAGAAACAACACATCACCCTATTAATAAAGGGATGGTAGAGTTTTGGTTGAGATGGGGATTCAGGTTCCCCGCTTTCATGTGAGATAATGTCAAATGGGAAACCTCTTTACGAAACCTCTATATTAAATATGATAGCGCATACAATTCTACGGAATTCACAGTTTATTTGATGAAAATCGGTTTTGAAATGGCTGAAATACCAAAAACAAAGTGGTCTTGATAAAATGTTGGACCTACGTACCTTTTATGATAACTGCTTCATTTTACTGTGTTTTTGGATATCTCAGCCATTTCAAAACTGATTTTCATCATATAAAATTACAATTCCTTTTAAAATTAATTATATGTTCTTTAATATTCCATTTCAAGAGGTAGCCTATTTGAATTTGGTTTCAGAATCTTAATCCCCCATCTCAACCAAAACTATGCCATCCCTTTTAAAGTATGAGGACTAAGTGTACTCATAAAAGAAATACAGCTGTATCCGAAGCAAAGTAGATAGCAACTGCTGATTTGCTACAATGTACATGTAACAGCCAAACTGCATTGCGAAAAGTATACTGTACTGATTAGTTGAATCACTGTATGTTTTGTACAATTGAAGGAGTATTTAAGCCTACATATTTCCCTGCCATGTTTTAAATACTTGGACAAATAAAGAAAAAAAAATGAAATGAAATGTACAATGTACATAAGATCCATCTCTCCTTTTTAGAAATAAGAGGACAACACACTAATGTCTAACCATAGGTTGTACAATGAAAATTATTTGGGAAGGGGCTGGAATAGTCACTTGTACATTGTATGCTATACTCACTATAGTATTTAGAATACTATAGTCTGTAGTCCTTAGTTAGTATACAGACGGTAGATGGAGGATGCAGTGGTATGGTGAAACCCAAAGGTCAACTCAAAGACAGCACATGTAAATGTGAAAACATCTTTTATTGCACTGAACCAATTTAGGAGTCTTTTAATTACTATCATTTTTTTTTTACTTTTACGGCTCTCCTCTGTAGACAGGAGGGGATTACGCGGAGCCAGACATACACATGTATGTGTTAATGGTATTGTAGTCTCCGCGGAACATATCCCTGACAACAACAGACCAATCTTCCGGTCAGTAATTTCACAGCCACGTAGCCCGACCAGACGCTGTTACTACGCTGTGCGAATACTACGTACATTGTACCTATGTACAGTGACTGGGCTGTGTATAGTTACAGCCACAGGCACCAGCACACAGGTGGTGAAAGCTGTAACTTGTAAACCAAATGGTTTATAGTATGGTACACGTCATGTGATTCAGCTAGTTTGGCTTCAATCATCACATTGTCGAGGCCAGTAAGTAAATAGACTCTAACCGTTACTACTCTACTCACTAACTCAGTTTGCTTGGTAAATTTAAGTCTTCTCACTTCAACTTGTTCGACATGTTTGAGTGGACTTCCGAGTATTTTGCAATCTCAGTTCGGGAAACCCACTCACAAGGGGGGCCCCTCCTTATAAGTAACCCGTCCCCCCGACACTCACGCCAGTAATCGCTCGCATTTCAGCATTCGCATGGGTCGTTTGACATCGCATTTAAATCCATGATTTTAGATATGATGCCTCAAACCGATTTTGCTCAAATTTCGTGAGTAACTAGGAAACTTGTCAAGCTTTATGGACATAATCAAGCGAATTGCCGCAGTCCTTTCATTTTCGCGTTGCATTGCAAAAAAGCGTGGAGACTCCTTATAAGGGGTGCCCCGGGGGTTACTTATAAGGGGGACGGGGTTACTTATAAGGGGGACGGGTTACTTATAAGGAGGGGCCCCCCTTGTGAGTGGGTTTCCCGAACTGATCTGATTTGGGTGAGTGTAATGTACACACGTGTAGCTCTAAAATAACTGAAAAGTTCCTCATATTGACCAATCCTTGAAAACTCAGTTCGATACTGACTGAGCACCCAAACCTGCTGGAAGCTGCCTTACCCCTATGTAATACTATTAAATTTACTATTTATTAACGTTAGGGGTAAGGCAGGTAAAAATCTCACAACATACAATCACACACTGCATCACATCAGCTGCACACATCCAATTTTTGAACTTCACTGGACAAAAACACATAAATTTTACACACCAGTTGTTGTGAGTGTGTTTTTCTTTATATCCTAGTGTAGGACGCCAAATACAACAGCAAACCAGATCCCAAACAAGCTGATGCTAGCAAGTAGCATGAAAGATCAAGAAGGAGATGACATTTACGGACCAAGACACGCATCAATCACACCAATCACACGTACCATATCAGGGTCTGAAATTTCAAACAGGTCCATTCGGGTGGCATTCCAATCCTGAATGGCCCGCTGCAACCGCATTCTCTCCTCTTCCCTACTTCTGGGATCCATTTTTCCACAATTTGGCGTCACTCGACGTGTTCCGAAATTCCTGTTAATATCCTCGAATCAGCTGTTGTGGTCTGTTAATCCAATAAAACGAGAATTCATCGCTGGCTTCTCGCCGCAACAACTTGACGGAGATCACAATTGGTTTTCAAGATGTTTTCCAATTTCCGTGCGTGGTTTATTCTGTGCGTACAATGATGCAGTATACAGTGTGGGTGCGTGCTAGCTACCCGACGATACAATCAATGTACGTGAGGGGTGGTACGGCCACGACGGCCGTGCGTTGGTAGAGGTATGGGAGCAGGGGCTGCTAGCAATGCACTTCTTACGTAGATGACGCCAGTGTAGACGGGCGAGACAAACATCGCAAGGTAAACTCGAGTTTGAGGCAAACGAACGGTTGATGAAGGTGCGATCACTTTACGCCGATGGACGAGGTTATGGGGCCGGGTTGTATCGTTTCTAGTACGCATGCGCACGTCAATTATTTGAATGGAATGTGTCTCTCCTCTTTAGCTCACAAGACGGCGCTATCTACTGGTATATCGCCACTACGTCACAGATTCTAGTTAGGCTGCTATTTCCAACCTGTTACCAGTACAGTATGTGGTGGCTATGCAAGTACATTCAGGTGGTAATGGATTCCCCAAACTATATGACGCATAAGTGAGCAATGTGTACCAGCGTGGCTTGGCCATGGAACGTCACAATTCTGGTTACTAACTGTTTTTACAAAGCAAAGAAGATATGCCGCGATACTATTTTTCCGGTTGTGATGGAATGTTGAAGTATACTGAAAAAAAAATATATATTGCTCATTACTACATAGATAACGGCTTCTAAATCAACCCGGAAACGCCCCACCCAATAATGATGACCTGGCCTACAACACTCCCACCTACTCTTTTACATCACAAAAAAAAAGGGGGGGGGGGGGAAACAACAACAACAACAACACATAAGTGATCACTTACTTTGGGAACGATCTAAATATTATTGTTCTTGCATGTATCAAATGTCATTCGAGTCCGTTTCCTTTCCCATCGTAAAAGAGAATACATTTTCTGTAGCAAAGACTTCATTTGAATGTAGGCCTACGAGCGGCGTCTTCTGTAAATGTCTACCAGTAGGCCCTATATAGCAAGTTAAGAATGCGCGACAGTGGGGGGGGGGGGGGGGATACGATTTCAATGTCTAAATGCCCCAGTGAATTTCATATTGTTGTTTTTTTTGAGAGGTGGTTGTTTTGGTTAGCAATGTAGATATAGGCCATGTGTTCAGTCATTTTAACTTTACATTAATTTTGTGATCATGACACGTAAATTGATATTATTAAATAATATGTCTCATGCGTCTTTCCTGCGTCTAAAATGATGACAAATTATGGCACATAAAATTACATAAATTACCATGGAATGTAAAATAACGCATATATTTATGAACGTGCTGAAAAGACAAAATATCACGACTTTGCAGATAACGCGTCGTGTAATACGCGGCGGATCCTACGTATATAAGAGCCTATGAATGCATAGAGATTCCTGCTAGTGCGTGTTTTTACCTGGGGAACATGCGAAACCATCACAATTTGCAACTTTTCACTCATGATAAAACTAGCCTTCAGATGCATCAATTACCTTGCACGCTTGTTCATACCAGTCGTTTTATTCATAGAAAAACCGACGAAGTCTGTCATAATCACGGTAAACGTGAGATGTAAGACTCATTTAATGTACCATTATGAACAGTGGCGTACCGTGGGTCAAGACATTGGGGGGGGGGCACCTCATGGCAGCAACATCAGAATTGCATAACGGTACAATTAAATGCGAGCGAGCGGAGCGAGCGAGCTTGAAAATTTTGACATTTTACAGTCTCCAAACTGCCGTTTGCATAGCTATATATAATAGTATAAATAAATATATATATATATATATATATATATATATATATATATATATATTATATTTGCTTTGGAAATTCAGGGGGTTGCACCGGGCTCAACTGCTGGCAGTTGCTGGCAGTAACATCAGGAGAATGGCATAACGATTAAATGCGAGCGAGCGAAGCGAGCGAGCTTGAAAATTTTGACATTTTACAGTCCAAAAACTGCCGTTTGTAGCTATATTTTTTCGCTTTGGAAATTCAGGGGGGGGGGGGGCGCACCGGGCGCAACTGCTGGCAATTACTGACAGTAACATCAGGAGAATGGCATATAACGGTTAAATGCGAGCGAGCGAGCTTGAACATTTTGACATTTTATAGTCCCAAAACTGCCGTTTGTAGCTATATTTTTTCGCTTTGGAAATTCAGGGGGGGCGCACCGGGCGCAACTGCTGGCAATTACTGACAGCAACATCAGGAGAATTGCATAACGATTAAATGCGAGCGAGCTTAAACATTTTGACATTTTTCAGTCCCAAAACTGCCGTTTGTAGCTATATTTTTTCGCTTTGGAAATTCGGGGGGGGGGGGGGGGCGCACCGGGCGCAACTGCTGGCAATTACTGGCAGTAACATCAGGAGAATGGCGTATAACGGTTAACTGCGAGCGAGCGAAGCGAGCGAGCTTGAACATTTTGACATTTTATAGTCCCCAAACTGCTGTTTGTAGCTATATTTTTTCGCTTTGGAAATTAAGGGGAGGGGGCGCATCAGGCGCAACTGCTGGCAATTACTGACAGCAACATCAGGAGAATTGCATAACGATTAAATGCGAGCGAGCGAAGCGAGCGAGCGCAACTGCTGGCAATTGCTGGCAGTAACATCAGGAGAATGGCACAACGATTAAATGCGAGCGAGCGAAGCGAGCGAACTAGAAAATTTTGACATTTTACAGTCCCAAAACTGCCGTTTGTAGCTATATTTTTTCGCTTTGGAAATTCAGGGGGGGGGGGGGGCGCACCGGGCGCAACTGCTGGCAATTACTGGCAGTAACATCAGGAGAATGGCATATAACGGTTAAATGCGAGCGAGCGAAGCGAGCGAGCTTGAAAATTTTGACATTTATACAGTCCAAAAACTGTCGTTTGTAGCTACGTGTATATTTTTTTTTCGCTTTGGAGGGAGGGGGCGCCCGGTGCGCCCCTGGATCCGCCACTGGTAGTCAAGGGTGTCGGTTTATGTTCATGATTGGGGGAGGTATGACCAGTGAAGGGGCGTCGAAGTGACCAAGCGGGAGAAGGATGTCCAAAATCTGCACTTTATATAGAGCATCCCCTAATTTGTTTGTGATTGTGAGTGTGTGTGTTTCATATAGATGGAAAAGTTAGGAAATAGCCAAGGTCAAGTCTTATTATTGGCAATGCAAGGCATTTTGATATAGACTAGTATGACATTGTAAAGCAACACTGCAATATCAATGATCAAGCTTTGATAGCAAATGTGTACAACCTATCAAACATCACATTGCGCAACATTGCAGCGACTCTTTTTGCCATTCCGATGTTCTGAGTACACTGCGCACATCCTGCTTGTATTCACAATGCCAACCAGGAATCACGCTGAATCATAATCTTTTTAATTTGTCGTCCCCGGGTTTTTTGAACAATGTTTCATTATATGATATATACCTCTTTAATTATATGGTTAAAAGAAATCTTAGAAAAATATATTTTTTCTTGATTATCCTTTCATGTCGATTTCAAAAGCAGTTTACTAACCCTTGAATTACCATTTTGGTAGGTTTTTTTTCATTTTTTTCTTTTTTTTAACCAGCGGATTGGGGGGGGGGGGGGGGGGCACGTGCCTCCCCCCCCCCATGCCCCCCCCCCGTAGTTACGCCACTGATTATGAATAAGTTTGTTAAGTGGCCACTCATTACGTGTATATAGTCCCTACCGTTATATATGTCGTACAGTATTCTATGAGATACTGCGGCACTTCCGACAATCAGTTTGGGCTGGTGGTTGTGCCTTTGCCCTGCAAGCATCATACTGGATCACATCTTCGAGTCACAGGATCGACTTTCACGCAATTTTTATCTTTAACCAGTCAGACATCCGACCGTGCAAATGATCGCCAATAAAGTTACCTTGTATGGTAGTTATGATAAGAATGCTGTCAGTTTTAACCTGAAATACGTTCACGTCAGATAGAAACTTGGCCGCGGAACGTTTTTCAATGTGTCTGTGTCTGTGTGTAGGGGGGGGGGGTCAAGGTCAAGCCCCTCGCTTAATAGACGGGAAGAATCTAACTAGGGCGGAATCTTTTGTTCTTTCGTTTTGTTTTTTTCGATTTTCCCTATTGTTGACGAGCCAAAAGTGTGTGTGTGTGTGGGGGGGGGGGCGGCTGCACCCCCCCCCCCCGGTTCCGCGGTCCCTGCAATAAACTGAAGAGCTCAACTGCAGCTGCAGGACTGATAGGCTTACCGTGTACTATGGTTCCTACACCGCCGACCACACCCACTTGGCTAGAATATTATACCGTAGAGGGCAGCATTTCATTTCATGCTAGAGACGACATACAACCATAGACGTGTATTATTATTGCTTAATATACTCTGCTAGGGGCATATGACACATTTTTTTCATTTTTTCCCTTTTTTTGTGTGATTCAGTCGCAAAATTCTGGTATTAAAAAAAATGATCTGCTTTCCGTTCCTTTATTTTCTTTCCTTCTTGCCCCCTTAAAAACAAACAAAAACAAAACAAAACAAAAACAAACAAACAAACAAACTAAGTAACAACCAATAATAGTAATCCAAAATGCACTCTTTTTAAAATCATTATTATTTGTAGGTCTACCCATGCTAAGATCTTTTCTGGTGACATAAACAATATTCTAGTCCCTGAGGAAAAAAAAAAACACTCTTCCTCTTGTTTCTATGGAGGGGGGGGGGGTGCAGATTTTGAATCCTGGCAGGACATGTCAAATAGCGGAGAAAGAAAGTAAACAATATTTTTTATTTTATTATTTTTTTTTTAGGAAGGGGAACGTGTTATGCAGAAGGACGTTTGACCCCGCCTCCCCGCTTTATGTATTTAACAAAGATGTAATCACATCTACTTTTCACTTTCATAATTTTCTTATGTACCTTTTCAAGTTTTGTTCTGTATCACAAATATCCCGTGTATACGCAATGTACATAAAGTTCTTTGTTCATTTTGATGGAGGTGAAAATAAAGTTGAAAGGGGAAAGTATGACGATGTTTCTTGTTCACTTTAGATTTATTTAATACCATCAATTCGGGATGATCCGTTTCATGAAACATTATGACAGTGAAGATAACTCGATTGTCACTTGTTCTATTTTTGATATTGACATGAACAGAAGAATTACCTCTTTTTATATTTACGTACACTTATTCGCGTGTGTTAGCCCCCATATGTATTCATTATGATAATATTTTACAAAATATGCATATATACATTTATGATATATATTATATGTATACATATATCATGTATGTATCCAGTAGTACCTCACTTGTAACATAACAAGGAATACTCTAGAAATTACGAATAAAAGCAACCTATGTTTTCTTATCATTCTTGTTTTTAAGCAGCTGTAATCACAAATATCTCAACTTAACAAGAATGGATTTAGCTCGCTTTTGCGATAAGACCCTCTCTCTCTCTATATATAGGCCCATATATAGAGTTATTATATATTAGCGTGTGTATGTGTGTGTGTGTGTGTGTGTGTGTGTGTGTGTGTATGGTTGTGTGTGTATCATTTTATATACAAAGACTTCTATAGTTCACTTACTCTTATCGCTTGCCTCGATAAACAGCGCAAAATTTCTGATACTCTTGCAGTGGTCCACATCCTGCACGCACGCATATATATAGTGTATCTCAGATTAAAATTTCAGGTATTATAATCTTCATTGATCAATTATGGATACATTGAAAATGATTTTCCATTGGCTTTAATCGGTATTTAGAATGCAATACAATAACGCACACTAATTGCAATAAAAACGTAGACAGTAGTGCAGATGATTGCTGTAAAATTTTTGTTTAGGAACAAAATGTGGATTGACGACATTAACAATAATACCAAATATTGACAACAAGGCATGGAAGAAATATTTTATTCTCATTAAAAAAAAATGATGCGTTGTGACAAAAACAAAATAAAAAACGAACGAGTATTATATGATGAATAATGTTTTCACTAAACATTCAAAAAATAATTAATTTCAAGTAAAACGTTTACAATTTAACGACCAGTGGAAATCAAGTGAGTGAGAAATAACGACACCGTTTGGTATGATGAGGACATAATATTGATAGGAGGACTTTTCGGACGAAAGCTGGACATAAGGTATCAAATTTAATATGATATTCAACATCATGAATTACACGTGTACTAATCTCAGGATACTAAGTCTTAGTGTTAGGAAGAATCAAGTGGGGAGTCAGGCGAATAGAGTTTATTATGTAATTTAGTGATGATACAACACACATGATTATGCTGAAATGAGGATAAAACTTATTATTTTAATTCATGAAATTCTTCCGTCGAGATGTTGTAGGGCAATTTGTCAATCAGCTGCAATGGAAAACATCTTGACGAAAGAATTTCATGAATTTGAATAATCAATTACGCAGTATATACCCGCTCCATGCTATAAGGATTCAAACCAACATTTGCTGTCGGGTCGAAGCTTAGTGGTTTCGTGGAGATGACGCCTGTCCGGAGATCAGGAGGTCGTAGGTTCGAATCCTGCTCAAATACGTACGCCCATGATTTTTTTATCATGGCTACTACTAAAACACTGATCAATTCATTGCTTATTTAGGCCTACGTCGATGTATGGCAATTTGTCAATCAGTTGCAATGAAAAACTTACTGTTTCATTAATAGAAGGACAAAGGGTAGAGGCAAGCTACCCAGGGTCGGAGTATGGTAATAACCAGGTTTAAAAACAGTTTAATGAATAACAGCTCATGAATTTATAATATACCAATAGTATCCTGATAATCAGTCATGTCTCGTATAAGAAAACTGATAATATGATGCTGGTCGATAAGTACAATGTACATTACAAGCACAATCGCGGTCATGCAGCAGTATATTGAATTGGGAACACTTAAACGAGCAGCGTATCCACAGCCAGACGGATTGTTTGGTGGAGGAGGTAACCGACAAAGGGCGCCAACATACAATTAGTTGGATAAAAATCAACTGTCTGCAAGCCGTGTGAATGCAAATGCCTGTTGACTGAATTTTACGTTAAACGAAGTGAAGTCATATTCAAGCAGTGCATGCATGCCTTGTAGTATAAGTCTGTATATCATATCTATGATCAATACGCTTATAACGGCATTAGTATCAAGACAACTAAAAATCCTCTTCTTATACAAATCTCGATTAACTCCTTGAGAGTTGGTTGTAAGTAAATGAAAATTTTCTGCACTATGATATCGTCTGTTGAGAATGAGAAGGGCATTAAGTTGCCCCAAACACTGTGGGTTTAGAGGCAACTTAACGCCCTTATCATTCTCAACCGACGATATACTCACGTGCAGCCCTGTTCATCAAACACTCTTAAAACATCCAAGTCAGAAATGACCCAGAACTGGGTCCGTTGGGGTCACACACCGTTCCGGGTCAGAAATGACAAGGAATGGGGTCAGATATGACCCATTCAGAGCCATGAATTGGGTCAGGGTGACCCCGAATGGGGTCTTCATGACCAAATTCCAAGTCATTTTTTTACCCGGAACGGTGTGTGACCCCAACGGACCCAGTTCCGGGTCAGTTCTGACTCGGATTTTTTTAAGAGTGAAACCTGAAAACAAATGTTGTCCTAAAAGCCATTCCTGAAACTTGAAAAAATAAGATTAATAAAGTAAATATGTTTGTTATCAAGTTTTAAGTAAGACGTTAATTTGTGAATAATATAGAACGGGATTATCATACCAAGGAGATTTTATACATGGAGTTCCAACTGGCTGTATTATTCAAACAGTTGTCAGATTTCTATTGATGTACAAAAGAATTCCACAGGTGCACTTGTGCTTTTGATGATCGATGTTCGATGCCGCCGTCTTGCTGAGCAATCTGAAGATTCATTTTGGACGTTATCATAATGTTGGCCATATTTTGCTTATTTATTTATTCAATGAAGTGTATTTTTCTCTTAATGATAAAGCATGTAAAACGAAAGTCAATTCCGTCCAGAAATTTGCGCAAAAGTGTAAATCAGAGCTGTATCATGTGAAAATGTTTAAAACTGTACCATCTTGGAAAGCTGGTTTTATCACTTTTCAGCTTAATTTCCACAAATGAAACTAATATGGAATAATCTTCAAGTATATTCTTTATAGATAGATATATCAGATTAGTGCCCGGGTATGCCCAGTCGGGTAATTTTCATCTTTATTTCAGCATTTTTTTTTTTTGCTCAATTTCTATTCGCGCATCCTCGTGTCTGTACCACCTACCTTTTATAAGAAGGGATAGCGAAAAGTAATTACCATCACAAAGACATATCTCCCTTTGAAAGTAGATGAGACGTGAGTCAATCGTCTTCGTGTCTGGGCGGCAGATCCTGTTTGGCACATGCTTCAAATATTTCTTAGTGGCGGCATCAAACATGGGATCAAGAGGAATAACAATGTTGTTACTCCATCTCTATGAACCTCCTTGATTATACACACAGTTAGCAAAGGCCAATTTTCCCGCTCATTCATGCATGCACGAATAACAAAGAACATATACACTCTTACTCTTGATTTGCGTACACTGTTTGAAATACTATGCCTATATATATATATATATATATATATATATATATATATATATATATATATATATATAGGGAATAATACAGTGTATAACAGTGAGTTAACACACTGCACTGTACTACTTCTACAGCATGGCTGTGTCTCAATACAGAAATTGCCCAAGTTTTGCTTAGAGTTGTTTTGTTATGATATGAATATTCGTTTCAGTCAGATTCAAATCAGTTTCAGACCTGCATATTCAATGCTGAAATTGCAACGAATTAATATTTCCTTGGAAAGCTACAATTCCTATACAAGCTTGACAGCTTTTCGCGGGTATCCCTTCTTGTTTCTCTGTCATTTCTCTTTTGCATCTTAATATCAGCATAATGATTGTCAATATATAAATGCAATCAATTTTTACTGTATACGAGACATATTTGTGCATATTTTGTGTTACAACAACGTATTGTCCATTTCTTAAAAATATCAAAATAAACTGAAAATGAGACTGAAACTGAAACTGAAACTGAAACTTAAAATGAAACTGAATACTGTACGGCTGCTATAGGATCTGCAAGCCGATGGGAAACAAAAACTAGGATTTTACCATAAAGTCGCTGATTTAGAAAACAACAACAAATGAAAAGCAAACAAAATATTTCAGGTAGGCTGCATAGAGTAAACATGCTCAAAATATCCCTCTTTGCCTCTTTTTTGTTGTTGTTGGTGCACTGCATGTCGAAAAGTCGACGTAGGAAGCGTGTCACAGTTGAATTCACCCGACTATTATAGGTTTATAGCTCAAATCCTGTATCAAATCCTGTTTACAAGGACAGTAAACGCAGCTTGATTATACTGGTAGACACCTGTGTACCCGTTGCATTTAGGACCTGTACTGCCAAGGGTGACAGAGTGCTACTACCTTGTATATGTATACTTTGCTTTTCGACGCCTTCCGGTATCGGTTAAGATCGAGATTGCGCCATGGCTGCTCGGGAGCAGCCGCTGGGAGCAGAGGATAACTGGAACGAAAGCTGGTTGCACAGTGGTCTTTCCAACATCGATCAGTCTGTGTGGCTTGATGGTTTGGAAGGAGACAGTCCACCAGGTCAGGCGAGATCGTCGTCACCAAACAAGAAAAAGAAGGAGAAAGCACGAAAATCAATTGTTCAGGTATATCCTTGTAGAGCGCAATGAATAGATCTTCGCACATCTTATACTTTTTAATGATTACATGTCTTTTTTTTTTGGTGTAGATTTTCATGGCGAAACTCGAAATATCTGTTCATAAAGGATTTGATGCGAGTTTCTTGCCATTATTCTGAATTTTGAAGTCGGATCTACTTTCACAGACTACTCTCTGAAAAATAGAGTGAAAATATTCACTCTTGAAGGAGTGAATACAATAAAGAGTGAATTTAGAGTGAAATTGGGGTGAATTTTGAGTGAAAATGTTCATTTTCACTCTTTTTAGAGTGATCTCAGGGATCACTGCGAAATCTTCGAGTGATCCCTGAGGTCATTCCAAAACAGAAAATTCACTTCAATTTCACTCTAAATTCACTCTTTATTATATTCACTCCTTCATGAGTGAATATTTTCACTCTATTTTTTTTTAGAGAGTATGGTACATGTACATTGTTCCTTTATTATTTTGGAAGTTTCGTAAAGTCACCTTTGACCTTGGGTAGCGAATTTGTCTTGCATCCTCAGAACTGGGTATACAATGATCAAGGAGGTTTTAGACCAGGCACGGAGAGTTAGTTAATGCTGATATACCATGAGGTTGCCCTGCTCTCCTCTCCACTCCCTTCACCTCCACGACTTTACTTCTGTTTTCATCAGTATCGTTGTCACTGCCCTCACCAAAAGGGCATTCGAATCAAACAAGTAAAAAAAAAAATCAATTAACGTCGTTGTCGAACGTTTGATGGTTCACCGGAGAAGAGAAACGCATTGTAGAAATTACACTGATTGTGCTCTGCAGAGATATTTGGAACAAAGCTGCTAATGTCAGGTTGCAACACAGAGAAAGCTGTATGTATCGCTGCGCAGAAGCCAGCAGTACATCAACATTACGAGTTTCGACCCGACATCTGTTCATTGTGTGAAGAGTTCTAAAATAGAAGATGAGATCAAAACCTGTTTCAAATTTCAACAGACAATTTCCTTTGTTTTAAGACGTTAATTACATATGATTGATTTGTTTCTTGTCGCAGTTTTGCTCTTGTTGCAATGTTAAAGGGATGGTATAGTTTTTTTGTTGAGATGGGGCTTCAGGTTTCCAACTTTTTATGAGATAACGAGAAAGTAATTCAAATTCAAATGTCAAATTCAAACTTTATTTTCACAGTCAAAAATGGCTTACGGCAGGTGTGCCGCAGGGAACACGGTTTGGTCCCGTTCTGTTTTTGGTCTTGATAAATGATGCCCTGACTTCTTCCGATCTGCAACACTGGAAGTATGTAGATGATATGAGTATAGCAGAAACAACTCTAAGAGGTGCACAGTGCACAATCCAAGGTTCACAGACGATCTCCACATATGGTGTATGGCTAACAATATGAAGTTAAATGTATTAAGTAAATGCAACGTGATGAGGATTGATTTTGGCCGAACTCAGCTGCCTTTGTGTACGATACAACTATAGGCATAGAAACTCTTCGTGAGGTTCAAGCAGTGAAGGTGAATAATATGCTTGCCCAGGCCAACAGAAGATTGTACATGCTCAGGTCACTCAAACAATTCAAACTTAGATGGAAAGACCTCCTCACAGTTTACGAGGGGTACGTTAGACCAGTGGTTGCGGTATGCCTGTCCAGTTTGGCATCCCGGCCTCACTACCAAACAACGAAACCAGCTAGAAAGGATTCAAAAAAGAGCCCTCAGAGTCGTGCTTGGACATTTATATGAGACAATGCCCTGCAAATAACCAATCTCCAACCCCTCTATGAAAGAAGAACGGATTTATGCAGTCAGTTCGCAAAATCATTGTTAAAATCACCCCATTTTCGAGAATGGCTGCCCGCTCCTAGACAAAACCCATACACTAGCTCCCTGAGGAGAGCCGTCCCATTCACTGGTGTCAGATGCAGAACGAATAGGTACAAGAAAAGCCCCATACCATTCCTAGTGGACCTAATGAACAAATGGTAATGTACAGGTATGTGCATTGATGCACATTGTATGCTGAGTTTTATAGTTGCAGTTTCTTGTGTATATATTATTTACATGTCATTTTGTTTTTTTATATTTGAAATTAGTAACGTTTTGTGATTTTACTACACAACTCATGTCAGGTTTACTCCCGTCTGATGGTATAGCGCATGATTTTCATGAAGCACAATGCGTTTACACACTTGTATTAGATATCATACTTTTTTGGGGGGTGGGGGCTTGTGTCATTGGGCCAGAGTCTAAAGGTTAACGGTTAAGAGAATAGGAAGGAAGCAAGTTATGTTTCTGAAATTTTCAGTACACGCATGTATGGTGTAAAGATTTGGTGAAAGGTCAAGACTCAACTATTTAATGTTGGAATCATTATCATCATTACTGTTGTTGCATAATAATGTTCAGACTCGCTTAGTGTATTTATTTTTGTATATATTTTGCCAATCAAAGAACTGGTACCAAGATTGAATAATTTGAAGTATTTATATGCAGAAGTTTATATAGAAATATGTTTGTTAGTATTTGTCCTTCAACTGAAGTGCAATATAATATATGTGCTTACATCTGTATGTCCATTTTGTTTGAATTGTCTGTTTTTATATTTTTCCAGACGCATACAGCTTCTTTCCCTTTCTTTCCTCCCTTTCCCCCTCTACTCACTCCTCTTCTCCTTTATCCTTACATTCCTCCTGCTCTCTCTTTGTGCCTCCCTTTTCTTCTCCCCTAGCCTTTGTTTTCTTTGTTCTCCTGTCTCCCCCTCACTCTGTTCCTGTCTCAGCCTCACACTACATGTAGGATCTTCTATCTCTCAACATTCCTCATTCCACGCCTCCTCCCTTATCCTTCTATACCCTTTTTATTAGCTTAAAGGGTTGTGATACGTCACTAATGGAGGATATAAGATACATGTATGTAAAACGGGTTTTTTTTTTTCACTCAACTCTGTTTTTGTTCCAATATACAAGTAATTTATATACTGAATGTACTTCCACTACTGATGTACCGATGATTTGTTTTGTTGTTGTCGTAATGGTTGTATTTTGTTCGTGTGTTGTATACAAATGTATGTAAGTTACTTTGTCTCACTGTATTTTTATCGATGTAAATCAGACACAATTCAGCCGTTCGGCTGCGAAGTTTGATCAATAAACCATTCCATACCATACCATACATAGTTCTTTCTTCAACAGAATGTACAAGAAACAATATCATAAATTTGACATGCGAATCGTTGTAAATATATATAACCAGACAGGATTATAAACAACATGTTCTTGTCTACATGATCAGTACAATAAAGATACATACACTCTATATACACCCTGAGGAGAAAAAAAAAGTGGAGGTACCCTCTCAAAAGACTAAGCTTGTAACATGTGGATACCTCTGAGGGAAACTACAGTAGTTACGAAATATAAAAGAGAATGTATAATTCTTTGAGGTATTTTAAGTTAATTTGATGAAAATTTGTTTTAAAATGGCTGAGATAATCAATACTTAATCAATACTTTACCATCCTTTTAAGTTTATTATAAGCTATTGATATACAAAATGTATGGAGAACTTTGCCATCTGGAAATGGC
This sequence comes from Diadema antillarum, assembly GCF_040938485.1. Classification (NCBI taxonomy): domain Eukaryota; kingdom Metazoa; phylum Echinodermata; class Echinoidea; order Diadematoida; family Diadematidae; genus Diadema; species Diadema antillarum. Next base: position 1,734,875 of record NW_027271003.1, on the reverse strand, counting down.
TTCAGTAAAATTTGTGACGTGAATAGGGCCCACAGGTTTAGACGGGGAATAATGTGAGAATTGCAAAGGTAAAGTAAAGATTTACTTTACTTATATTTACCTATATGCAGGTATTAGAATCTATCTACCGGTCGTCACATCAGCCTTTCGTTGGTTTATTTTCATTTATCGATAATTAATTTATCTACCCTTCCATTTTATATAATCATTATTATTTATACCTTTTTCTGTCTCTCTGCATATCTCTATCCTGTCACATTTCAAGCTTTCTTGGTTTTTTTTTCTAATCCAGTACTGTGTCTGCATCTCTCTAATCTGTCTTACCATCTACTTTCGGGCTATTTACTTCTCCATAAAAGCATCTGGTTTTATTTAAGTGTACATTTTTTATCAAATCTTTTTTGTTTCTCTATATATCAGTCCTTTCATGGTTTGTGTTCACACGCTCATTTTATTCATATTCTATCTATGCATCATATTATGCAATATGAAAGGAGCCAGACAATGAACATAGAAAACGTGTAGGAATGCGGTCATTTGGTGGGCGTATATAGGGTTTCAATACCGTGCATTATCATGACTTAGACCTACATTTCATTGTGTTTCGAAGTGAAGGTTATATGGAGGTAATATGACAATACCTTATATCCGGACACCATAATTATTGTGAAGCTCGGTCACCCATCCGTAACTAGGATTTCCAAAAAGTGGCCTCAATGAAATTCAAAATGCGCGTCCACGCGGAAAAACGGGGGAAAATTAAATGCCTGCACTCCCGCCGGGTGAACGCGCATGTGTGCATGACATTCATTTGCATGCAACATCGGAGAGGACTACTTGCAGTAACGCTATGCTGGATATCATTTGTATGTATTGCTGCACAAAGTTCATTCGCTAAAAGAGAAGTGAAACTCAAATTAATGTACAATGTGTATTGCGTGAATGCAGAAATATTGGTAGAACAGATCAGAAACTTGGATGATCCGTTAAGTAAAGTTATAAATTCTTCTAGTTTCAATGTTATCGCTAGATGAAAAATACTCTAAAATTTCATGACGACATCGCAGGGTAATGATCGATAGAAAAATGTGAAGAGAATTCCACATTTTTATTTTTATTCTAATGAAAGGTAGGACCTAGCCATTCCCTGGCTGCATTTACTCGACGGAAAGTATCCCCCCCCCCCAAAAAAAAGAAGAAAAAATAATAATAATAATAAAATGAAATAAAAAATACAATCGTATTTTCCGCATTTATAACTTAATCAAACAATCTAAAGTTATTTCAGAATATAACTCTCGGGATGAAAATGTTGCTTTTTACCTAAATACAATCTTGCAGAAAACTTCATTTAATTTGGTTCAGTCATCACGGGGAAATGCTGATCTTTGTATCAGGCAATTTATGGATCCGTTTCTTCCAAGTTTGACACTCGAATGCTTTTGGCATACATGGTATGTGAATGAAAATGTTTTACTCACAACTAGCAGAGCAACCAGGGAGATGTAGAGAAGGAGAAAGAAGAGAGAACCACTCTTTAAACCCATGCTCCTTGCGCCCACGGAGCATTATACAACGTAGTTTCACGGGGTTTTCTGTTTTTTGTTGTTGTTCATTTCCATCTGAGAAGATGGCTGGATAGCCCATATTCAGCTCCGTTAAGCTGGTCTTCCATAGAGTCCAGTTGGATGTGAGGTGGGACCACTTCACCGTGTTAAACACCCTGCTCGTTGAGATGAATGAATGAAGAGGGATCTTTTACTTGCATGAGGTGTTGCTCTCTCATACACGGGAATTTCCATTTTATGTCCTATCCGAGGGACAGACTGTTTTGCCTCTTGCTAGAGGGGGCGGTATGCTTACACACAACAATGGTCAGTCCAGACTCGGGTTCGAACCCGGGCCCTTAGGATCGTGAGGCAGGCGCGCTACCGACTGAGCCAACTCACCGCCCTGTAGGTAACAAGTTATAGTTTCATACCCTTAAATAGCATTTTACATTGTTAAATTATTTTTAAAGTTATCAGGGCGACAACTTCAAATATATTTTTCCTCTTTTTTTATTTGGGGGTGGGGTGGGGAAGGGGGAGGGGGAAGGGGTTGGGTAGTGTATAGGGTTTGATTCTTGCACTCTTAGAATTCTTTCAAGCAACTCTGGTGTAACCCTCCGAATAAATGCTACCATCATTGCCCTGTTCACAGCTCGCCAGTGCTGGACAACTGGTCAAACTCAAGGCCCAACTCGATGAACTCGACAAAGATGACGTCAACAGAAAGATCAATGAACACGACGGGGAAAACTACAGCGCCCTCCATTATGCAGCCGAGAGTGATAATGTGGAGATGGTCAGGCTTCTGGTCAACCGGGGAGGAGGTAATTATGCCCCATTTTCCTATGCAATTTAGTTTTACTCCAAGTCCACATTGCGTTTAATGTTAAGAACATAGGAAGATAAGTTGAAAAAAAACACACACCAAAAAACAACAAGAAGTCCCAAAACTAAAGCTTTGTCGTTTGGTGCTGTATCCTTTTGTTGCTGTCAATATCATTTAGTATACAGTAACATATTATATTATTTTCTTCACATTGAGACATTGTTTTTTTTTTCAATTTCGGTTAAAGAATTAAAAAGCCTCTTAAAGCCCCGGTGGCGTGGGGGAACATTTGTGGTCCGACTGAATTCGCTGTCCACTGTAGGGGCACTCTAAAATCACGAATAGCGCTCGTCAGCCATGTGTGAGCGAATATGTGCCTCCGGTTCATCGGTAAGGGTCGACTCTAGTCGGGATTCTTGGACTGTTTGTCGACTAACATTGAGATCAGTGATAAAGCTGTACACAACTCCTTGCAAGGATTCTCGAATATATGCCTTCCCACTTAATGGTGTCCAACCCTAACGGGTCTTTGATTGTATTGCTCGTTTATCATTGATTCTTCGGTTAGCTACACATTTTAGAAGATTGAAGTTCCCGTGCTTCATTGCCAATTTTTATTATATTTAAAACTACTTTACGCGTCTTCAATGAATAATAACCAGTTTCATCTAATTTTTGTCAATGTATGTATTGATGGTGAACCAACTGAAGATTTCCATAGGATTGCGACAGAGTTCCATTATTTTCAGTAATGTTAGCAAATTATATTTTATAGTAATAATGCCAAGACTGATAAAACTCAGCAACGACAAAGGTGTTTGAATTATGTCAACCGTACACAATCTTCCTTTTCATTTGATGAAATAAGTACAGATTTTGTTCAAAGACAAATAAATACGGAAGCTGGTCTGTACAAAATCTGTTCGTTTGTGTGAACTTCATCCTAAACTTTTGAAAAATAATCGCTCATCTGATAGCCTCACCCTTAGCGCATATTTTTGATCAATCATTAGAAAACGGGATTGTTCCCCCGCTCATCTAAGCTTGCTAAAGTTTGAGAGTGATACACGCAATTATCGTCCTATCTCACTGTTATCCACTGTAGCAAAAATTTTCGAAAAAGCGGTCCACTGGCAACTCCTTAGTTACTTGGATGAAGGCGAGCTGTTGACGGAACGCCAATCGGGTTTTAGACCCATTCACTCAACCACAACGTGTTTAACAGAAATTCGTGATCTTTTTGTCTAATAACCTTGACAAAGGCAATGTGGTTGGGGCAGTCTTTTAAGACTGAAATTAGGCCTTCGGTGTCATACCCCATGACCTGCTTTTGCTGAACTTATCCTACTTCGACAAAACTGAACTAAAGTGGTTTTAATCTTTCGTAATAGAGAGAGAGAGAGAGAGAGAGAGAGAGAGAGAGAGAGAGAGAGATATGCGTTTCTTTTAAAGGCAAGAGATCCGAATTTCTCCCCATCCAAACAAAGTCCCACAGGGTTCAATACTAGGGCCGTTGCTCTTTTGTATGTTCATCAATGATGTTCCTAACTTAAACTTTAGTCCTTGGACTAAAGTATCTCTTTAAGCAGACGACATGGCCATATTTCACCCAGGATGCGACGCTTACAAAATACAGGAACAAATCCAAGCAGACACTCTACTCATCAGTAAATGGGTTTTCAGATAATGGTGGGATTGTTAATTTAGAAAAACACGAAAGTCATGTTATTCAGACCTCGCCGAGGAAAACAGAGACATTCTTTTCATTTTATTTTTTTAAATGAATGACAGGCCTTTAGAAACTGTCACGAGACTCAAACACATTGGGGGTAATCTTTGAACAAACTCTTGACTGGTCTCCCCATGTCGATGAAGTAGTCATGAAAATTTCTCGTTCTATTGTGTGTATACGAAGAATCAAATCGTGTTTGACACGTAAAATCATGAATCAGTTGTATTATTTTTTCTTTTACACTTCCATATGTTGATACTGTTGTGCCGTATTGGGGTCACTACCAAAGACAAATTAAACAGATTGCAGCGTTGTCAAAATACGTATGCTCGCGTGTATTGAATGGGGGTTATTAAATGTCAGCGCAAACTCTTACTCATGCATTCAAATGGCAGTTGATTGAGCAAAGAATTCAATACCATTTACCTGTGTCCTGGTGTACAAAAGGTTACACAATTTAGCCCAACCGCATATATACATCGTCAAACTTGTGACCAAACGCCCTACTACTTATGCCACTCGATATGTTCTTTCTTGTCAATTATATATACCCAAACCTACAACTGAATATAAGAAATGCACCCTCTCATCATAATGCTGCAAGCAAACCATTTAATGAATTACCCAATTTTTATTCACACAGCCTCCTCATTGCAAACATTTAAAGAACCGTGTACGCCAACATCAATCTCTCATATATGAACCCTTTATTCAGGTATATGTTTTCTCCGCTCGTTTAGATATGTTCTTTCTTATGTGTTTTATGCTCTTGCGAACCGATTGTTCTTTCGCTGTGCCATATCTATGTTCGTTTTGTTCTTGTATTTCATTATGTGCATATGTAATGTAATGTTTATCAACGCAGGGCTCCCTTGTAAAGCAGACCTTTGTGTCACTGAATTGGACTATCCTGCTCAATAAACAAATGAATAAATAAAAATGAAGATGATAATAAACGTTTTGGTTAAGAGGTGCCAATTTTGCAATCACAACTCAAGCTGGTAACATTTGCAGCCCCAAGATTCAATGGGTAAAAAAAGAGAAAATATCTCCCCATGCTCAAGCTGATTCACATAAATAGAGGAATATCATTTAAAGACAATTGCAGACGTTTCATTAGAGATTCGCATAAAGCAAAAATAGTTATATGGCAGAATGTTAATGTGTTACATGTACTTGTTTTCACGATCAGTAATCACTATCGTCATCAGCCACCGCCCTTTATGAAAATTAGGTGAAGTGATGATACTCACACGTCACAGGTTTGCCAGTAAGACATTATATTTCATGTAATTTCGTGAATGAAAAGCTGGGATAGTCGTGAGACAATAACATTCTGTTCTTATAAATTATGCACTGACTCCAACAGTATCCACTCTGTGAAACGAGATTTCCTCCTCCGACAATATTACTCCAGGCTTATTTTCTCCAAGGACTATAGGATTAGCATAAGGGTTGGGATAGGGATTTAGGTTTAGTTATGATGTTTTTAGGTTTAGTTATGGTGTGAAGATTTTGATAAAGGCATGTTTGTGGATAGAATTTATGTTAGGCTCGGCGTGCAGATATTTCACAGGAGCAAATATTGTCGCAGAAGCAAATGTCATGGAATCTAATATTCTTGTCCCCATGGTCACCCTGTTTGACTGTCAATTTCTTGTTATAATGATCTGGTGATGTGAAGATGCGAATGACATTGGCAAAGCTTCTAGAAGACCTCTTCACTTCGCCGCAGCAGCCAGGAAGGGAAGAGACCAGACCAAGGTAACTTTGATGCAGGGATTACCAAGACCGACCACATTTTTTTATATTTTGCTTTGTTTGTTTGTTTGTTTGTTTGTTTGTTTGGTTTATTCAGAAAAATGAAACAAAACAACAACAAAAAAAAACAATAGAAAAAGAAACGGAAAAGAAAAGGAAAAAAGAAAAAGAAAAGGAGAAATGAAAACGAATAATAAAAGAAAAGAAGTCCCCTTCCCCACTCACCCTCCCCCCCAAAAAAAGCAGAAAAAAGCAACGAAGAAATGGATGTAAACGAAAAGAGAAGCGAAAAGAAAGAGAAACGGAAAAGAAACCCAAGAAACGAAGGATTTCGTTTTTTGAGGGGTTGGGTGAGGGGACTTTCTTGCTTATCTTGCCCTATATACTAGTATACCACGGCACCGACGTGAGCGCCACTGTCGCGCAGTAGTCGTGAACTACTCGTGAACTGCTCGTGAACTCGTCGTGAACTGCTCGTGCCATGCGCAAACTGCATGTTCGTGAAGTGTGTGAACTAGTCGTGAACTGTTCGTGCCATCAATGCGTGAAGTACACGCGACCGTGTCAGTGGGAAGGCACGGCCACGCTGCGACCCGTACCAATTCGTGAACATGGTCGTGAACTACTCGTGAACTCGACGTGAGCTGTTCGTGAACTATTCGTGGCAGTTCGTGACAGTCGTGGCATGGCGCGCACTGCCACGCCCTGGCACGCATTCTACCGCATCGACCCGACGAGTTCACGACGAGTTCACGAATAGTTTGCGCACAGTTCACTACTCGGTCGCGAAATTTCGGCGTGACCAACATTTTGAACATTTCAAAATTCTCGTCCCGACATGGCACGCAGTCACAAAGAAAGGTCGGCAGGAAGGAATTACATACAATGGTATTAAAAAATGAAAATAAAATCATATCATCCATTATGACAGTGAAAACAGCCCGTAGAAGTTGTGTATGTTCATCGAATTTCAAATTCAAAGTGCAGAGTTATGTTCCTATAAATGAAATTGAAACTGGCATTTGGCACGAATGTGAATATCCATCCAGCTGGCGCGAAATTGAATGTCAACTTTGAGTCGTTAAATTAGATTAATATTTCTCTCTAAATCTTTGAATAAAATAAGACCTAAAAGGAAGGACATGAAATGAAATTGAACAATCAATAAATTGAAATAAACCATGAGAATAGAACAGTGACCAACATGACCAAAATCGCTTGAATTTGAACGGCTTTTCATCATTATACTTTCATCGTAATACAAGTGAAATTGTTCCTCCTCACAGTCCGGAGAGGGGGATAGGCTGCCGAAAACTCCGGGCGATAACGTGATAAGTATTCTCCTGAACGGTGGTGCAAAGATCAATGCCGAAGACAAAAAAGGGCGTACCCCACTTCATATAGCCGCTTTCCATGGGAACGTCGAAACGGCAAGTCGTCTGCTGGAGAGTGAAGATATAGATATTGAGGTATGTATATCTAGGTCTAACCAAGTCCTCCGCTGCAACATAGTAGATATCGAAATGGGATGCAATGTACAAATTCAAAAAGGAATGTAGCTCCTTTGCATGATCAGTGATATAGCATGTTGATTGTGTAAATGCTATTTTGACCAGCACAACTGCATCAACTTTCAACCTCTCACAATATCTCTGTCTCCTCTAGACATATAATCAACTGTTTATTTAGTCTATTGTTACTTTAGCTTCTCATTAACAATGACATGCACCACTCATGACGAGAAGTTGATTCTGCATTTATTAATAAATTCTGCTATGACGATTTAGAAGACAATTGGTTTAACCAGTCCTCTGACACGTCCATCATCTCGACTAAAGCTCCAAAGAATTAAAGGAAAATGCTTCCCGGTTTTCATAATTTACATCACGGTAGTGCATGAATCGACAGCTCTATTAGAGAGTTATGGAATTTATTGTGGACCTCTTACTAGCAGAGAAACCTATACTCTTGAAAAAATACAAAAATAAACAAATTGCTCTGACTGAGGATGATGACGCAGGACTCTCACAATCTTATCTCAGAAATGTAACAGTGCAATATCATTACAATTCAATTCATTTATTTTCAATACCATTTGCTTAAGAAGTTCACATTATATATGTAGAATTTATGCGTGCATTCTTTTTTTTAGTCAGGGCCCTCTTGCATAAAAGTTATGATCAAACGCAAGTCAGAAAACCATACGCAACTTGATTTTCAACCAAGCAGGATGGAGCATTCGGGACTTATACGTTTGATATTCTTGACTTGCATTTGATCGTAACTTTATGCACCAGGGCCCACTGGCAGGTTCCTACAACCATCAATCATGATCATGAAGCTGCCATGTCATTATCCTTGTCCATTTTGGTTGTTATAAATTTCGAAAACGTGGTTATTCCTCATCCCAATCACTATGGAATTCTGAAACTCTGAAGCCCGTGTATAGTGGTGAAACCAAGTTAAAGTTGTTCAATTAAAGTAAAAGTTTGAAAACCGTCCGCAGATTTTCTCTAACTGCCCAGCAAATCTTACTTGAAAGCGTCCCATTTTAACTTTGCAACATGTGCGGCAACGATCTGATTTGCGGATACTGTCCTAGGCTAAGGACCAGCGCAGCATCACGCCTCTTCTTACTGCCTGTATCGACGGGAAGACGGACGTCGCCCTCATGCTCATCGACAAAGACGCCAAACTGAACGTGTGGGACGAAAACTTTGACACGCCGCTCCACTTTGCCTTCAGGGAGGGCAACAAAGAGGTCTCCCGCAGAATCATCGAGAAGGGAAAGCAGGAAAATTGCCTGTACAAGGTGAGATTGTCACAGGTATGATACATCATTTGTGTGTGTGTGTGTGTGTGTGTGTGTGTGTGTGTGTGTTTGAGTGTACGTATGAAATTATATAGATGTAATGATTCTTGGATTATATTGCTAACTTTTTGATAAAAATGAGTGCAAAAATTGCTATGACTGTGTAAGTCTCGGCGCACTCTCCGGGATCGACACCCATCTGTCACACTGCCCTCTAATCAGACAGCCAGCCAGGTGAGCCAGGGTAATAACCCCGACGTTACCCAGACAACCCTTCATTTAGACCGCATGGTTCACCCGCGGAGACATTTTTTGACACACTAAACACGCATGCGGAACTCTGTGTCAGCTTTAAACAGCATATCGCCTAACAATTCTTAGCGAGAAGTACTATGAATACATTCTATGTTCTGTTTTATTCCCAGCTGCTGACGGAAACCAACCAGGACATTGTTGCGCCAATTCACGAGGCGGTGAGATATGGCCACGAGGACCTGGTCCTACTCGCTCTGGAACTCGGTGAGGTCCACCAGGCACAGAACCATATACCCTCTTACTCTTTTCTTGTTCTTTTTCATTTTTTTCAACACTTTTTTCACTTCAACACAATTCTTTTTCAACACTCCGTGAGTTTACTGAACAAAAAATGCAGCTCTTATGCTATTTATTTTTCCAACAAAAATCCAATCACCAAAACTACATATTTACAATAATTTTCCCCAAAAACCTAATACAATTTCGTTCATATTTACACCAAAAATATTGACATATTCAGAAGCAATTCAATGAAATAATAACGTTCAGGAGCAAATAAATAAGATACTAGTAAATCCTAGGCTCATATAAACACCTCCTAGACTAATCTTATAAACACATCCTAGACCCGGGTTGAACCAAATACCTGTGGTTCAATACTTTACTGTGCGCAGGTGTGGTTTTACTTTATATCATCCAACGGAGGTGGGGGTGAAGCGGGTGGTGAAATAGTCCGTACGGTAATGCAGACGTTGCCAAGATAATCGCGATATCGAGGATGTCGTCCGGCTGGCGGGAATTGTCGTCGTGTCGACCGAGATGCCACCGCGTGCACCGGAGGACTACCAAGGTACGGGAATTCTGTCCGGGTAGCGGGAATTGCCCTCACGCTAACCGAGATGCCGTGGAGGTAATGGTGATGCCGTCAATATGATGCCGTTGAGTTACCTGACGGTGATGCCGTCGATGTAGTGATGATTCCGTCGAGCGTATTAGCTATGCCGTCGAGCGTATTAGCGATGCCGTCGAGATAACGATGATTCCGTCGAGCCCAGCTCGTCGGTGTCGATCTATATGGGGATATTATAACCACCTCTCATAACATTTTATATTCACAGGGTAATATCAATCATGAACCACAGTTCAATACTTCCTTATACTTAACCGATAATGCTCCTGTATAACACCATCACCACAAACCTATATATGCTTATACATTCTACAGAAATAAACCATCGCCATGTATATAATCATAACTCACTTAACATATAAACATGACAGATCATCTCCTATAAACTATCTCACAACCGACAACCAAAAGCCAACTAAAACTGTATTCTCTTAACATATTATCCATTTCTCATTTAAATCCTTCAACAACCAAAATTACATTGTAACTTGTCCCATAACAAACTTCTAACTTTAATTATGAACTTTAATTATGAACAACTGAACCTGGATTGTATTTTCCTGATACAACCATAGAAAACCAAAATACACTGTATCCACAGCTATCGCTGTAAATTTAACCATTCCACCTGTAACATTCACCTGCTGACTTGGTCTGTCTTCCTGCCAAACTACAACAAATCCTATTGCACTCTTATATAACATATCCAATCTGATATGTAGCACAATCTTTACTCTAACATAATTAATCCACATAATAGTGAACCAGCGAACATAATATAAATCTCTATATAAAAAAAATAACAATAACGACAAACTCAGAATAATACAAAAACAAACTTAATACAGCTACAAAACTACTTACGTCTGATTTGGTGTTCAGACCCTGAAGTAATGGTGAGGAGGAGACTTCAGCTGTTGTCAGTGCCTGCAGTATGTCTTGCGCGTGCCCTGCCCTTATGCGTGGGGCTGCTGTGCCATGACTCTCCTGCCTGAAATGCAGCGCTGCGTTGTAGGCCGATCAGCTACGTCTCTACTCCTATCACCAGTGAGTTAGAAGAGCATGTCTTGCTCTGACAGATGTTCAGATCCAACTGATTTTTCCCTCCAAATGTACTTTCCTTGTCGCCTCTAATATAACTCCACCCTCTACTTTGCTTAAACTGGTTCCAACTAGCTTTCCCCTTTTTATTACATGTCCCTTTTCTTACCAACTAATTCCCCCTTTTGGCTTTAAACCTATCTATCCCAACTATCTCCCCCTAACTAAATACCTATTCTTTCCTACCAACTCTCCCTTTCTACATTAGCCATTCTACCCTGACTCCACTGAGCCTCCCTCTTTCTTCCACACTGTCCTTTCTCCCTAACCACTTCTCTCCACCTGGCTTGCCCGATTCTAAATTTCTATGCTGTTTACGCCTGCTGTCCCCATTTCCCACCTGATGGCTTGCCTGAACAAAGGAATCTCACACATTCCACACTCGCACTCTCAGTCACATCGTGACAGTCACAGATGTGTTGAATGTTCACTTTCCCTGAACCATAGGTTTGGGGATTTCAGGATTTTCACTTGACTTTTGACCCTTTCATAAGTTTATGCATTGAGTAATTTCTAAGGTATGAAGAAAAAGTGCAATTTCAATATCAGGTTTGCATTTTAGCCTGACCTTTGACTCTTGACCCTATGACTCTAAAATTCCCAAGAGAATCACTGTCAGGTATATGAACATACATAAATATGTACTAAGTTGCATGATACCTTGAGTCGCTGTCAAGATATGGAGGAAAAAGTGAAATATAGCGCTTTCACTTGAGCTTTGATCTTTTGACACTTGACCTTTTGACATGAAATTTCCCAGAGAATCTCCATTAGGTAATACATGTATCTGTATATTTCAGTATATACATGTAAGTTTCATGAAAAATCATGCTTGCATTGCATAAATATGACGGGAAAATGGTATTTTGAGGAGCTGACATTGACCTTTGATCTATGACCCCTAAATTTCCTAGATAATCCCTGCTAGCCAGTAGGCTACATGCATATGTGCCAAGTTCCATAAAGATACCTTAAACCATTTGCTAGATACGGAGACAAAAGTGAAATGTCAACATTTTCACCTGTCCTTTGACCATTTGACCTATTACCTAATGATCTGAATCTCTCTTGGGAGATTTTTTTTCTTTTGTAAAATTTGGATGTGCATATATACACACTAAGTTTCAAGAAAATACCTTCAGGCATTGCATAGATATGGGGGACATAGTGACATTTTGAGCATTTGACCTTGATCTTTAATATTTGACCTCTTACCGCTTCACTCAAAAACTAGTTTACTAAATAATCCATCATCCGTCATCCTTGGACCAGGTTTGGTGAAGTTTGCTTAATTCAGTCATACCACAAGCAATACTTCCATGTAGATTCCTCATATTTCACATGTTAAAAAATGAGTTATCGCGTAAACGGATAGATTTTAGGATATGACCTTGACCTTTGACGTCTGATCGATTTCACTCAAAAAACTGATCAGTATTTGCCCCATCATACATACTTCATCATAGGACAAAGTTTGGTGAAATTTGCGTAATCCAGTCTTGAGTTATTGCGTAAATAGATACAAATTCATGACATACGACATACAACCTTTGCAGAGCTACCAAGTCTCACGCATTCTGCGTGAGACTCAAGCATTTAGGGGCCGTCTCACGATCTCACGCATGGCACCCATTTTTCTCACGCATCGGGCGAAGTCTGCAACCAGGGCCTATAATAATGAGCATAGCTCAAAAGATTGAAGTGATAGTTGAAATTGAAGGTATATTTTCCTTTTGTCTTTCAAACTAGGTAAAACATAGCACCTGATCGCACCATTAAGAGCTAAAAATTGAAAAAAGCTCCCTACCGTGGGAGGCCACAGGGGGAAAAATCCATCCCACACCCTAGCTCGCGAGCACATTAGCTCGCCGAGATGCCGAGTCATGAAAATCTCACTCATAAAAATGTTTTGAACTTGGCATCCCTGTCTTTGACCTCTGGTCGATTTCACCCAAAATCTAATCAAGTATTTGCCCTATCATACTTTATACTTTAAGAAAGTTTGGTAAAATTCCACTCAATATTACTCAAGTTATCGGGTAGACAAATGGGGACGGACGGACAACCTGAAAACATGATTCCTCCGGCACTCTTAGGGCGGAGGCATATCTAATCTCTATCATTTAGACTCTGATATTTTGCCAACTGACGCCACCATACTTGCCCCATAACTGCAGTTGTTCTTTTTAAATATGAGTACAGAATGACGTCGGTGTGATTATTTCATTTGATGAAAAAGACCCAAAACAAAACGAATAAGCTTTATGCCTGTATGTATTCTTGTTGTTATCCTTCTTATCTCCTTTAGGCTTTTTAATTATCGTTTTTGTTGGAGAGCGTATCAAATTAGCATCGTTGTAATTCTTCTAATCTATTATTTCTTATCATCACTATCAAGGCCTGCTTTTGAATATGATACTATATTCGTGTGTGTGTGTGGGGGGATGTATGTGTGTCTTTGTACGACTTCATTTAAGCGTCTGTTTCGCAAAAGTAAGATGCAGGGAAACAAAGATTCGGAAACCGACTGTCCTTTCTTTTTCTCCTTGTAGTGAAAACTGACGAGCATAATGAAATAGACAAAAAATTAATCAACTTCTGCGGGGAGAACGAAGTCACTCCCCTCCACGAAGCCTGCCGTTTCGGCCGTCTGGAAATGGTCGAGATGCTGTGTGAAAAGGGTGCGAGAATCAATGTCCAGGACTGGGATGGTTTATCCCCACTGCACTTCGCGTGCGCAAACAACCATCGAAAAGTGGCCGACTATCTGATTGGAAAGTGAGTGAGGGAATGTCAAGCCCCGTGGTGTAAAAGACGAAAGGTGTCCATCATACTTCAGCAATACACGTCAAGTGCGGGTCACCAAACAATCGGGAGCCGCTTAAAGGTGAAATCCAGTCCAAATATAAGTTAGTATATGATAAGAAATAGTAAAAATGTTACGAGTTCAAGGGTATAAATATGGTAGAATGGGATGAAAAAAAGGAAATTATGACATTTTTAAGTTTCGCATTTTTTTTTTTTTGGGGGGGGGGACAGTTCTTGAACAATCAATATTATGAATATTCAAATGGCAAAATGAGCATGCCATTCCCTCACAACTGTCTTACCATATAGTTTGTGCATAAAATTTTGAAATTTCCAGTTTGTCATTAAAACGCAATGAGGCCGGATCGAGGCTCAAATCCTTGTATATGTAATTGGACACTATTCTGAAGTTATTCAACCAGGAATAACGTCATGTTCCAGATGTCAGTTGTTGTTGTTGTTGTTGTTCATTTTCCATCTGTGAAGATGGCTGGATAGCCCATATTCAGCTATACACTAAGCTGGTCTTCCATGGGGTCCAGTTGGATGTGGGGTGGGACCACTTCACCGGGTTAGACACCCTGCTCTTTGCGATGAATGAATGAAGCGGGATCTTTTACGTGCATGAGCTGTGACTCTCTCAAACACGGGACCTCCATTTTATGTCCTATCCGAGGGACAGAGTGTTTTGCCTCTTGCTAGAGGGGACGGTATGTTTACACACAACATTGCTCAGTCCAGACTCGGGTTCGAACCCGGGCCGCGTGATCGTGAGGCAGACGCGCTACCGACTGAGCCAACTCACCGCCCTTTGACAGACACAATAAATCTTCGTCATTTTTTTTTTACACGATCAATGGAAGATTGTGAGGGTATGACATGGTTGGCTCACTCATTTGCATATTCATATCCACTGTACATGAACTGTTTTGCAGAAATTAGCAAAACTTCAAAAAGGCATTATAACTTCCTTATTTTTCATCCAATTTCAGTCAAATTTTTACCGTTGAACTTGTAAGATTTTTCTCTCTTTTTTTTTTTAATCGGACTAATTTATATTTGGACTGGATTTCCTCTTTAATGGGAGAAAAAAGTTTTTGCCTGACCTCATGGAGGTACAAGTGTATCACATACATTACATATGCCTCCTTCCCGACTGTGGAATCATGGAGCCGTGCATCCCCATGTTCTTCTAATGTTGTAACTTGTAGGAAATCCTAATACAGTGAGTATTTGTTGCTCACTTTTGTCGATTGCTATTGCTAAGGAACTAGCTCTTAACAGAATAAACAAATTTACTCAGTTGATGAAGTCACTTATTGTAAACTATATGCGATTCGTGTATGTTAGGGAAATTCGATATAGCGAAATTAGTAGTCTATCAATGAAAAACACTTGCTCTTTGCGAATATTTTCTTTTTGTTTTATCGTGATAGTAAGGTTACCTCACGGTAATAATCCATATATTACCTCACATGTATATAACATCATACTTATATTGTGATTGAATTATCATTGAGATCACGTTGTTATAAGCATGAATTCCCTATTTAAACAATAAAGTTTATGCAGAATTGCATATTGACTTTCTTCTTTCACACCATTTGTTTATTGATTTGACTCGATGAAAGTACAATCACTGAGATCAGATGATAAAGGATAACATGCATTAAAATGATATAACATGATATGCAAAGAAACGAACAGTTGCTCAAAAATAAGAATGAATTGTGAGACACCCTGGATCATTGAGAAACATGGAATAAACAGACACGTTTCTTGACGTTTTCAAATATACGTTACAGCGAAGGTTGCCTGCATAAAGCCCCAAGTAGCAAAATCTAACTTGCACATTGGGCAGCTCCTGGATTTTGAGTATCGATTATGTTTTGCAAGGGCAGCTGGACTACAGAATTTGGTAATATGTTACTGAATCACATGTGCCCATGATAACCTGAAAACATTAGTAACTGGGCTGACTGTGTTAATTTCTCAGGGGGGCAGACATAAGCCTCACTGACTACGAGGACCTGACGCCTCTACAGACGGCGGCCAACTCAAATAACTTCGACACCCTCGTCGCCCTTCTCTATTACCTGCACAACCTGAACATGACCACACTTGACCAAGACAGCCACAACGCCGCCGAAAAGCTACTCACATGGGCTGCAGAGCAGAACAAGGCCGATACTTTGCAGGTAATAGCGTTTGTCATTCTTGTTCTACTGGGGCAAGTTATGCGGTATCATTCCTTTTCTTTATTTAATTTTTTTTCACTAATAAAGGTACTCTTTCTAATACATCCCTTCTTTCCATCTTTTTCCTTTATTTTCAAACTTTCCTACGTTACGTCTAACATGTCTGACATCGTCTCACATTTTTCTGTCTTCTCTTCATTTTAGGTTTTCCATTCTGTCCGACCTATTCGTCTCTGTTCAGTCTTATGCTAAACCGAAGCAGTACATTTTATGGTGCATGTATATGTACTAGAGGATAAAGATATTTCTTGTCAGTAGCTGTTCCTTCAGTTCCAATTAGAGATTGATATTATACTATGTTACTCAGCGATCGTCATCCCAGTAAAGCACACTGCTAATTGATGACGATCTTCTCTATAGGTACCTCAAGATATATAATATGTACACGTCAATGTTACTTCTTTCATGTACTTGTATGTCCATACCTTTTGTGAGTTAAGTAACCACCGATTTTTTTTTCTTCACATTATTAACAAAGTATTCATTGATCTATGTACGCATTTATTTGTGCAAATTGGTGAAAAAAACAAACAGAAACTGAAACAATGCTTTAATAGTCTTAATCGTTTCCTCCGTTGTTTTCCTTCTCTGTGCTACTTTGTTTCTTGTTCTTCTATTTCTTTCTTGTTTTTCTTCTTTATCATTATTATTATTATTATAATTATTATTATTCATTCGGCTTTCATTCACAAATATCATAGTACATGCTTCCTCCTCCTCATTTTATCTTTTGATCAATTTCTTAATCTCCTCCATATTTTCATCATCATCTTCTTCTTCTTCCTCTTCTCCCCAAGTCGACTCTTCTTCCTTCTTTTCCCATTTGAATGTACAATAAATATGTTATCATAAGCAACGACTGATGAGTTCAAATCCTCCTTTTTGATGGTTTGTTGTTGCTGCACCAATCAAAGGCGTGAAAACAAATTTTCCCTCTATAAAAACAGAAAAGGGAAAGGATTTCCATCTAACCCGGAAGATGCGGGAAAGGCAAAGCTAATGATACTGTTATCATGATTATGGCTCAGCCTGGAGCATATGAAGTTCCATCAACACGGATTCTTCCAGCTAAGGGCGGAAACTTTGATCACGTATATTAATGCTTTAGTTTTTCTCCCTTCATGACTTAGCTAATACTCCACCAATGCCGCAGTCTACATGGTATAAGCGACGAGTGTATTGCTGAATACATCCACCACGCGTCGAAGAATGGACACACTGAGTGAGTCGTATGTACATCATAATAGTGCGAACCGAACTAACGAAAAAAAAAAGATCTTGCCTAGCAACCAGAAAGAAACTCGAAGATTGCCT
The DNA here is from genome assembly GCF_040938485.1 of Diadema antillarum. Taxonomy (NCBI): domain Eukaryota; kingdom Metazoa; phylum Echinodermata; class Echinoidea; order Diadematoida; family Diadematidae; genus Diadema; species Diadema antillarum. The sequence continues at coordinate 1,717,548 of NW_027271003.1, read as the reverse complement.
CACAAAATAGCAACATATGTAAATTTGTTCATTCAGAATAGATAAATTGAATTGCCTTCTCGAAATGCGGCTTATAGGAAGGGATATAATCGTGTAAAAATTTTTTTCACCGAAATATTCGTGCGTGTACATTTTCTAATGGAGAGCCGTTTTATTCGCTCACATATTCCCATTTTTTTCTCTTTCTCCCCTCACCCTGCTCTTCCCAAAACCTCTTCCCATCTCTCCTTCTCCTTTCTCTCTCTCTCTCCCAAACATCTCTCTCTTTCCCTCTGTCTCCCCTACCTCCAACCCTCCATCTATCATCCTCCTTCGCTTTCTCTCACTTATGTTTTTCCTCCCTCATTCTCTCTTTCCGTCCCTGCAGAACGGTGTCGGTTCTCTATCGTTGGAAACGGGATGTGGTCGAAGTCTGTGACGTTGACGACAACACGCCACTCCATCACGCCGCCAAAGCCGGGCACGACGAGACCGTCGATGCGCTCATTAAGGCAAAGGTCGAGGTCAACACCCCGTGAGTGACCATAGATCCAATTGAGGAGCCTGGGCAGTGTACTAAAAAACAATAACACACGAAACAGAATGAAAAGCGGACAGTGCTATGTCTGGTTTAACTATATGTAATTTTCTACAGTTATTACAACGTGAACGACTATAATATTGTGAAACAAAAATATTGTTAAAATGATGAAGATTAGCAAGAGAATCAATACACCTGTCAGTACAGGGCTTCATCAATTTTGAACATGACAGTCATCTGCTATTATGAGTTTGATTGAAAGTTGGTGCGTGTCACTTCAAGAATTAGCAACAGAATCTATGACTTATAATCTGTTTTCATCATTTGCCATTCGGTAAAATTTCGGTTTTCTTTCTGGAAAAACATAGTTTCTCTCTCATATCTCTTCGTGCCGACAGAGAGAAAGAGAGAGAGAAAAAAAAAAACGGCGTGAAAGTTAACTTTGGGCTAGTGTCAAGACATGGTGTAGCCTTTTGTCCCGTCGATAGCACATTTTTGATGCTCTGATCGTTTAGTTTCATGGTATTTTTAAAGCCAATTCAAGGTTTCCATTCCACTAACCCCCCCCCCCCAAACAAATGTCATGTTACCTCATAACACACTCTATCGACTCCTACGGATAACATTGCCAGTAACATGATTCTGCGTGCGCAGAAGAGTTTGAGATTAAATCTGCGGGTGGTGGAGGTGTGCGGAGTGTGGAGGGGGTGTTGTAAAGTGAGAGTCAAGGAGAGAACGTTTTGATGCCCAAATTGAGGGTGGAGGAGAATAGCTTGCGCCGTAGGTGGAGGCAGGCAGAAGGTGAGAGAGCTAGTCTGTATGGTATGCGGATGTGAGGAGAGCTTTATCAGCGTAAGAAGCGTGCGAGTAGAAAGATACCCTGGGCTAGGCGGGAGTTTTATAGGAATCCGCACAAGTTCAAAAAGAGACTGTTCGAGGAAGGGGTATCAGGAAGTTTGGAGGTGTTGAAGGAAGAGCTTGAGAAGCATCTGAAGGCTTCATATTATGATGGAAGGAGAGAGAAGCCTTTTGCTGGGGTGGCAGGGCTATTGAGGCCATAAGAGCCAGAGATCAGCTTATTTGATTTGAGTGCATTCAAGTTGTGGGAGGTTGAAGCGGAAGTTAGGAAGGCCCAAGCTGGGAGTGCAGCTTGGCAGAATGGCTTTTCCTACAAGCTGTTCGAGTATTGCCCTCGTGTCCGAAGGGTGTTGTGGCGAATCCTTATTGGGTGTTATTGTTCCAGCCAGCAGGTGTGTGGCAGAAAGGGTTTATATCCCAAGAGGAAAAGGACACCAAGGGCATTTGTCAGTTTATGGACCAATTTGCGCTTCTTAACGTTGACGTTAAGATCCTTTTTAGTGTCATAGCGAGGGGGTTCACAGAGTTTGCGATGAAGAACCACTTATAGACACCTCTGTCCAGGAGGCAGGAATCCCGGGTTTCCCTGGGTACCCGGAGCAAGTCCAGAAGATTTGGGAGTAAATTAAGAGGTGCAAACATGAGAAGGAGGATGTGGATGTTATCTGATTGGACTTTGCGATGGCATTTGAAACAGTGCCTCACAGTTACCTCAGTTTTGCTCTGGAGCTTTTCCGGGTTCCTAGGATGATCCAGGAGTTGGTGCAGAACTACTAGAACCAGATTAGGGTGAAGTTCACAATCCAGACTTACACGACAGAATGGCAGGCGTTAGAGATTGGCATCCCCATGGGTTGCCCAGTCTCACCGCTGCTGTTTATTGTAGGGATGGAGTTATCAACCCAGTGTGTTGCTTCGAGAATTGAGGGGTTGACGCGGGCTGCAGAGGTAGTTGTGCTTGTGGTAAGGGCTTTCATGGATGATCTCACCATCGTGTCTGGCAATGAGACCCAGGTTAGAGATGGTCTCCACAGGTTAGAGGAGTTGGTGGCCAGGACACGGATGAAGTTCAAGGCCAAGAAATGCCTTTCAGTGCCAATGCGAAAGGGAAAGGTGGCAGCAAGTAGGTTTCAGATTGGGGAGAGAGGATATACCTCAGGTTTCTGAGCGGAGGTGAAGAGCCTCAGGCGATGGTAGGCTATGAGGGCAATATGAATGATAGGAATCGAGGTGTTCAGATCTACGACAGAGGGGTGGAGTGGCTGATTAGGATGGGTAGGAAGCTCATCCATGGAAATGCCAAGGTAGGGGGCCTATGGTGCTGCCAGTTTGGCTTGCTACCACGGATCATGTGGCAACTGCAGGTGTGCGAGATGGCAGTGTCCAGGGTTTAGAGGATGCATCAGAAGATGAACTCGTACTACCGGCAGTCGTTAGGCGTTCCTCGAATGTTTACAGATCTGGCATTCTTTTGCAGATCACGTAAGCTGCAATTGCCTATGACGTCAGTGGTTGAGGAGTTTAAAGCTGTCAAGGTTAGGATAATGATGATAATATGAAGGAGTCATGGGACCAGACCATAGCAGGAAATAGGCCACCGATATGCATGGGGAGGAAGTGGAGGGCTGCAGAGGAGGCTGCGAATGAGGCAGTAGCAATGGCAACGTGGAAGGAGATGCGGGATATTGTGCAGGAGGGACGGAATGGGGCCGGTTTTCATCAGGGTGTGAGATGATACAGCAAGCAAGGCAGGAAGGGTAGGAGGGATTTGGCGGTGGAGGCGGTCAAGGAGGAGGAGGAGGAGGAGGAGGAGGAGTACCGGTTTGCCAAGGCTGTACAGCAGGGAGTACAGGGGACTTTGACTCGATGGGAAGGGGTGGAACAGAGGAAGGTGTCGTGGAATAGCCCCAGGTCAATGTCCACTGGAGCTGTGCCCTTCATGAGCAGTTGCACCTGTAATGTGTTGCATTCACCATTAAATCTGAAGAGGTGGGGCGTTTTTGAGGACGATAGATGTAGGGTTTGAAGAAGGCGAAGGGCTCGCTACAAGAGCAACTTCTTTCAGCGTGTGGAGGATTATTGCAGGCCTATACATGGAGGCACAAACAGGTGTTGAAGGAGATTGCGGGAGTAGCAAGAGTGGCAGTGGAGGCGAGAAGGAAGAATGGACCTCCTAGGGTGTGGGGAAGCCGTATTATGAAGGAGGGGGTGAAATGCAGTGCGAGAAGGAAGGGCCAAGGTGATGACGTTGGAGGGATGCTAGCGGGGTGATTGGGAGGTGCGGGTAGACGAGGGGATCGTATACAGTGTATCAGAAGAGGTGGTGGCTGCCTTGCAGCCGAACATAATGTTGGGTGGCTAGGTCTAGGGCAGCAATGGTGGAGCTGACAGTGCCATGGGAAACGAGGATGGATGAGGCAAGGGAAAGAAAGTTGGATATGTGTGCTGAGTGGAGAGAGTAGTGTGAGAGAAGGGAGTGGAGAGCAGAGGTGCATACTATGGAGGTGGAGTGCTGGGGATTCGCTGGACGATCGACGAGGAGGTGGGTCAGAGTGTTGAGGTAGGTGGTAGGGAGGGGGAAGGTGGATTAAGAGGATTTGTGCAGCAGTGGAGAAAGGATCTGCATGGATTGTTGGAAAGGCATGGGGGTGGTGGAAATAGGGGGTGTAGAGAGATTGGTGCCAATTTGAAGTAAAAGAGGGGTTATTAATGCCGAGTGTTTTGAGATGCCATTGGGGTGCTGTCTAGGGAATCCCAACGCACCACCAATCAGCCAGGGGGAGGTGTCCAGTACTTAGGCCAAAAAGCCGAAACACTGGTGATCCCTGGTGTTCAGCTGACGACCCATTGGCATTGGTGAAAGCAACGTTTTTCCATTAATTACCCTGCTCAACTTGTTAACATGTAGCACCTAAAATAGTGCAATTCAAACTTGCATTGCAGGAATGGTAAAGAAGAGTACGAACGAACACCTCTTCACTATGCTGCCGCCAACGGCTGGATCCGTACTGTTAATCTGCTCCTAGAGGCAGAAGCTGATATCAACGCTGTTGACAAGCTACAGGTATTTATATTTCTTGATGTAAACTTTCTAATCTCAATTAGATAGGGGAGGGGGAACATAACATTCAGCTCACTTGTGGATGGAAAATTGATTTCATAATTAGGATTTTGTAAAACTGACTGCCTGCAGTATAAAGTAAACTAGATTCACTAACTACATGTATCAAATATGATGAATGCAGTAAATAATGAGTGCAACACCTGGTGCCATCGATACATTGTACAGTGGCACATTATGAAAGTGTAAAGAACAAGGAAAGGATAGAAATATGTAACATATAAGCTATTCAAAAAAATTAATATTCAACCAAAACAAGATGCGAACATGTAGCGGCTTTAGATGCTACGTAGATGCTTCTGCTCTGCTGCTCGGATCGTCGGTGGAAGATCATTCCAAGGAGCATGGGACTGCATGATAAAAGGCCCTTTCCGAGTCTAGAGATGATCTTTTGACTTTTAATTGTTCACTATTACATGAGCGGACATTTCTGCCAGGAACATTTTATGATGCCAGGTTTTGCAAATATTTCGCAGACCAATGGAGATGAAGAATATACTGCTTTCAAGGCGTGGAGCAGAATTTTGCAGGTGAAGATTTTATAAGAACTGGGGTAATGCTGGAGAAGCGAGACGTTCCACTGAGGGCCCGAGCAGCAGAATTTTGAGCTTGCTGTAGTTTGGCCAGCTGGTAGAATGAATCAATAATGCATTTTGATAATCAATACAAGACAGGATATAATCAGTGTATGACTGAATAGAAGAGGCTGCAACTTTGTGTAACAATAATTTTCTCATATTTGAATATTTCGTAATTGCAAATATAGATAGACATATGGTACACGTGGTATGTGTCGCCATTGACTTTAAGGGTCAAAGTAAACTCCAAGGTTCCTTAAATTTGATACAGATTGTACATTGAAACAGTCCTCTAGGGACACCATACAAAACTTTACCAGAGAACGACATGAATTCATTGATCGGAACATCGTAACTGCTTGCGAACGGTTAAAAACACAGATAGAAGATATCAATGCAAGAGCACATCCTTTCTGATCAATGGAACGAAACCTTGTGATAGATATATTTGGGCAACATAAAGCGAGAAGAATACCATTCTTCTTTCTATTTTGAAAACCTACCGAAACTCGCCGAACACACACGATATGCGTGACGTCACTGAATGGATACGGCAAGCAAAAGCAGACTAAGTTCTATAGACAAACGTACATAATCAAAGGTGTATCCGTTTTTCTAGTTTAGCGTTTGTATTGATATTTTAGTCGGTATAACTGCCATAATAATGCAAAATGAATCTAACGATTTTCAGTGTCATATTTGAATAATCTGCTGTAAAACAAAAAACAGTAACGACAACCTATCAAACGAAAGATAGAATTCTACGTCTTTCATATCACTTGCCCGATCAGAACACATTGGTAAAAAGTCATCGTCAGCATTCACTTGGCCCTACTACTGTTTTAGTTATGCATGCAGGTGCATGGTTGGTTTGCTGTTCATTTTACATTCACCATGTTTAGACGGACTTCTTTTACTCGAAAATGCGACGGACCTCGCCTTCTAAAAACGTATATGCCTTTCCAGTGATGGTTTCTTAGTTGGGCTTTGGTGTAGCAGCGTTCTGTACCAACTTTTCTTGAATAATTTGACGTCATAAAAAATGCGATATTCTCCATATCATAGATGACACCTCTGCACCTCGCGTGCAAAACCGGTTACATCGACATGGTCAAACTCCTCGTCTACAACGAGCAGACCGACATTCTTCTCCGAGACATAGATGGTCTAAACTGCCTCGACCACGCCATCGAGAACAGACATGAGTACGTACTCAATTCAATATCAACCATTGAAAATGATTACGTGATCTTCTAGCGGCGGCTTGTATGACTCAGTCCTGTGTGCTAATGGAAATCATATATCGCTTCCTTTTTCGCAGACGAAAAGATAATTTTACACATCTAATTTCTGCACAGCAAATAACCAAACAAACAGTTACAAGTTTACAACAACAAAAAAACAGCAACAAAAAATAAAAACAAAACAAAAACAAAAACCAAACAAACAAAAACAAACAAACGAACAAAAAAAAATGTTTTCAGCGCAAAAATATAACCCTACCGCGCTCACAATTCACGGTCTCTATCTTTTTCTTTCTAATGCCACTTACGCACTTCCGGGTTAAAAAAAAAGTGGGAGGGGGACCCAAAGTGGTGATACCTTATGTATTCCTTTGTATGGTGCAAAAAAAGGGGGTGGCGAGGCCCCGTGTGAGTGTGTGTGTGTGTGTGTGTGTGTGTGTGTGTATGTGTGTGTATTCGCGTATAGAAAATGGTACCCGAATGAGGGTATGTAGGGACTGAAGCGAGTATTGCATGCTCACGACGACTATTGAGGAGGTTCGCTTCGAATTGTTGAATCCCCGGGTGCAGGGGACAATATGATTAACTATTCTCATCGTTTGAAAAGGAAAGAAAGGGTGTCGATATTTTAATGTAGAACAATTTCCTCAGACAAATAAAAAAAAATCTATAAACACTCTCAAGAGGAGAGATGACACAATGGCGTTATGAGTTCCTCTTACACTTGCGATCAAACTTGGCAAAGCTGGCGTCTGAAAGAGATTAGAGTTTTATGACCACCCTGGGATGATTGAGATTATTACTCTGTCCATCTCGTCCAAGTTGAAAAAAAAAAACCGGGTATAATATATCTGGCATTGTTGTCGTGACAGTGATGGCAGCACCCTCCTCAGTGTTGTGATCATAATCCCCAATATAGTGCACCTTTTTCCAGTTACCATTATCATCAGTATTGTCAAAATCTTATGTTTAATTACCCTCTTCTTGCCATGGGTTAGCGACATCGCAAACTTTTTCGTGAGGCATGACAAGTGGAAGGAGCTGATGTCCGTCTGTACGTGGGATAGTGAAAAGAAGAAAAGGAAAACGCCAATGAGGCAGCTAATCAAGCATATGCCAGGTAATCTCTTCTTACCTTTAAACTATCCAGACTTTACCGGTTCTCTAGGTTATGGCAGGCTAGGTATGCGAACAGCGTTATTATCCCTCTGCGTTCCATACAAGAGGTTGATCATGTCAACTCTAGATTCTGCCCGGTTACCTTTCGTACTACCACTGATCAACTACTGGCCAAATGATGAAATTGTTTGTTGACTCATGATAATGTTACTTGACAATATTATACAAATATTGACTGCTCATGAGGATGGAATACAGAGCAGTTAATATTTGTTTTATATACCTCATTGTTTAAGACTTAACCAAGATCTAGGGCTAGGCAAATACGAAGTAAATTCTAACTGTTACGCCTAAACGTTAGCCCTAAAATCAGGCCACAGCCTGCGCTTGCTTGCATGGTTTTCGTGCATTTCGTACACTGTCCAGTACGCACGGTACATTGTACTCACTCACACGGCCTTCGGCGAGCTCCTGCATAAAATCTTGGCAGAAGATTACAGTATACATCCAGTTTCCCGTCGCTCGTGTTTTAATTCGATATTTCCGACATGCTGAGATTTGTCTCTGCTTCGGGATCCTAAGAAATTCTAATTGCAAAGTGTACGATCTTTGATCCAGCTCACTTCAAATCACGAAGGAGCGCTCGATCACCATGCCACGTTGAAACATGCCTGCTGTGCGCTAGTGCGATGATTTTGCATGTGTTTATACGATGCGCGTATAGTGAACGTCCTTGGGTAAACGGTGGAGGGGTTAAGGACACCGCGCGCGAAGTCTAGTGTACTTGTTATGTGTACAAAAGTCGCGGAGGGTTTACGAATTCTATCACGAGGGTTTTGCCTTTCTATCACGAGGGGTTTGCCTTTCTATCACGAGGGTTTTGCCTTTCTATCACTTACATGAAAACCCTAAGGCAAGATAGCCGGGACTACACCTTGTCACGTGATATACTTTTGACCAATCAGTGATACGAATCTCACTTATGAGGTATATAATATTGATTACATGATTGAGTGCTATGATGATGGTATGTGATTGAATGATTATTGAATTCCTTTCAGATGCAGAAAACTTTGTCGACTTTGCGATTAGAGTGTCATTTTTCTAATTCGTTTGTTTGTCTTTATCCCTCTTAAAAACAATGTTGCAGAAATAGCCAAGCAAGTGATGGACCGTTGCATTACGCACAATCCCGAGGTGGAACCGAATCACCCCGATTACTGGGTGGAGTTCGACTACGAGCTCCTGGAAGACTCATTCTCCAACTGGGAGAAACCAGTTAATCTCGACGGTGAATACTATGTCTGTTGCCAAGTTATTTATCGTCATAGATATTATCATTACTTTGTAAATTGACGTGTGTCTTTTGGCGGTTGACTTCCATTCAACAAAGACACTCTCAAAGACCCTCCGATTCAGCTCTTCTACCCATTTGGTATCGGTATTAAAATGTAGTAGTATAGTGAGCTCAAGTTTCTTTCTTTTTTTTTTTTTGCTTAAGGGATGGCAAAGTTTCGGTTGGGATGGTGCTTCAGATCTTTTTTGTGGGTGTGAGATGAGAAACTACATATGAAATACAGAGGAGCATAAAATGAAATGCCTGGATACTGAAATTCAGTAAGAATTGTATACTCTTTCATATGCCATATTAAGTGGTTTCTCATTATCTTGCAAAACAAAAAACAAAAAACAAAAAACAAAACAAAACAAAACAAAAACAAAATATGAAGCCACATCTCAACCCAACCTTAACCATTTCTTTGATACATTTTTAGCATGCGATTAATATATGATTTTTATTTCTTTTAGGATTCATGAGATAAACTCCTAGAGATGCACAGGTAGATACAACACGGACAGTGACGGAAGGGCTTGTAAACTCGACAGGGATTTTGATATAAATATCAGTATAGATGTACAATGTACTTGGGAATGACTAATCATCATCAAAATATTGATTTGTGAAAAGAATGTTCATGCAACGCCCACAAAACTATACATATAAGACTGTTTGCGAAGTCATAACGCCATTGGTGAAGAGAACAATGACAGTCATTGATATGTCAATCCCATCTGTAGGTGAAGATGGGAACGAGGAAGAAAAAGAGGAGAACGACCAATGTGACGCTTACGGTATAGAAGCTGATGATGCTATCGGCAACGGCGAACACAGGGAGACATCATTTACCAACCAACCAAACGGCAAAACGACTTCGAAAGAGACCGATGACGAGGTCAAGAAGACCAATTCAGTGCCTGATGACAAGGAGTCGACCCCGACAACGACAGACCAATATGACTCCGAAGGACACCTGAGAGACGACGCGACGCCGTACACAACAGATTTCAAGGACATTGCACGCAACCATCCTCTCAATATCATGGTAAGATAACAAACTTGGGTGGAGAGCACTATCGCATATAGTGGATAAGACTCTTGACTTTAAGAAGTTCCGAAATCAAATCATGGCAAGTGCCTGCGTCCTTGAACATTTTTTTTTTCACCCATCTTGTCTCTGTAGACTCAGGGGTATAAGCATGATAAACGGTACCTGGCAGCGCCATTACGTGGCGAGTGTAATAGCAATGTGTGATTGGATTATGAGTATAATCGAAGTGAATTGAATGGAAATGACAGGGCCCTCTGGTCTCGCAGTAGTAACGCAGGTTAAAGAAGATCTCATCTATCTTTTCAGATTATCTCAGTTTATTGTAGTGTACCAGCAGAATGGCAATAAAGGTATAAATGCTAAGTTATTCGTAATTCCCATCCTTGCGAATTAAAGAAAAGTGCTCGGATTTCGATATTATTTCGTTATTGTTGATAACGTGTCTGTCTTTGGCTTTTTTCTTTAATGAAACTGATCTGGGTTAGGCGTGTCTCTAAAAAGTTTCAGATGTTCCACCACAGGTATCCGCAGAGCGGACCAATCTCCTTACACACCCCCTTGTGACCAGCCTCATCAATCTAAAATGGATCAAGGCGGGACGATTGCTCGTGGTGGTCTCCCTAGTCTTCTGCATCCCCCTCGTGGTCATGCTCACGGGCTACGTCCTCGTCATTCCACCAACTTACTACGTGCGCTTCGCCAACGGCACCGATGGCGTAACATGGTTTGCAAACGGCGAGGATCGATGGGTTGGAGAATTCTCCGAGGCCACTCTCTTCTTTTTCGGCCGTATTGGCAACTGGGTCATACTTGTACTTGCTGTCTTCAATCTCATTCGTGAAGTAAGTCTGTAAGCAGAAAAAAACCCGTATAGTATTAAAGGAATGTATTCTTTTTTTCCAAAGGTTTATTTATCCAAAAATGAAATAAACTTCGCTATTCCGAAGGTTCGTAATTCCGCAACACACAAATTCCCTTCACCTATAGTTTAGATGTTTGTCAATCCCGAAATGAAATAGGGTGTATTAATTCCAACATTATTTTGTGGCGTTATTCCGAAGATTCGTTAATCCTTAAAAAGAAGGTCGTTGAACCAAAAATACAAAAAAGGTTCGTACATAATTGTAACCTTAGAAATGAATAAACTGATGAAGTCATCACCTCACAGTTTTCCCGTGATCATGTACAAAAATAAAAAAAAGAACTTTTTGTATACCAAGAGAGCGAAATCATCATGCTATTTCTGGCTCAATAACTTTGAAATAATAAACAACTTGATATAAAAATTATCAGGATTTAAGAGTGTGGCATGATTACTTTTTAACAACAACAACAAAATCTGGAAATTTCGAGACTTTATTTACAAGCTATATGGCAAGTTGTGAAGCTATAAGCTCAGCGTGTTTAAATTGGATGTTCGCTGCTGTTGAAGAACTGTTATCGCCCTCCAAATAATGATAATAATAATAATAATAATAATAATAATAATAATAATAATGATAACAAGGAAAAGTAGAAATTACGCGGTGCGTAACATATGTCCCCGCCGGAAGTAGCATTTTGTAACAAAATGTGCAATATAGGTAAAAAATCAAGGTCAAAGGTCAAAGAAGTCAAAGGTCAAAATTCTGTGTAGAAGTTTTGAAGCCCTCACCTAGTGCCATCACATAAAGCAAATGGAATCGAAATTGGGTTAGAAATGGCGAAGGAGTAGCATTTTGTAGCCAATGTACAATATAGGTCAAAAATCAAGGTCAAAGGTCAAAGAAGTCAAAGGTCAAAATTCTGTGTAGAAGTTTTGAAGCCCTCACCTAGTGCTATCACATAAAGCAAACGGAATCGAAATCGGGTTAGAAATGGCGAAGGAGTAGCATTCTGTAGCAAAATGCACAATAAAGGTCAAAAATCAAGGTCAAAGGTCAAAGAAGTCAAAGGTCAAAATTCTGTGTAGAAGTTTTGAAGCCCTCAACTAGTGCCATCATATAAAGCAAACGGAATCGAAATCGGGTTAGAAATGGCGAAGGAGTAGCATTTTGTAGCAAAATGTACAATATAGGTCAAAAAATCAAGGTCAAAGGTCAAAGAAGTCAAAGGTCAAAATTCTGTGTAGAAGTTTTGAAGCCCTCACCTAGTGCCATCACATAAAGCAAACGGAATCGAAATCGGGTTAGAAATGGCGAAGGAGTAGCATTTTGTAGCAAAATGTACAATATAGGTCAAAGGTCAAGGTCAAAGGTCACGACTGAAATTCTGTGTAGAAGTTTCAAAGCTCCCATGTAGTGCTATCATATAAAGCAAACAGAATCAAAATTGGCTCATAAATGACAGAGAAGTAGCAAATTGAAGATTTTGATCACACACGGACGCACACACGGACACACGGACACACGGACGGACGGACGGACACACGGACGGACGGACACACGGACACACACACGTACGGAGCCCGTTTCATAGTCCCCTGCTCGAACTCGTTCGGCGGGGACAATAATAAACAGATGAACAGAATTAAAACATACTTCTTTACTTTCTTACTTCTTAATCGATTTTGATCAAATTTTCACTGTTGTGCTCTTTATAGTTTTACTAGCCCGACCAGACGCCAATTTATACAGCGACTGGGCTGTGTATAGTTACAGTTTTACCTTTCCTTTTCAGACTAACTTTTTGACTGGTTTGGAGTTCCCTTTCGGTTGCCCGGACACGTTGTTGTAGTTCCCATTTCTTTTTATTTATTTATTTAGTTTTTTTTTTTTTTTGGCCGGGCGGGGAGGGGGGTTGGCAAATCATTATAAAACATCCTTGAAGTATTGATTTATCCGAGCAGGACTACACTTATAGGCCCGAATTCACGAAGGTGGTACAAATGAAACCATGGTTTTAACTATGGACAAAAACCAGGAGCGCCAAGTGTCGCATCACGGAATATTTCCTTACGAAATTGGTTACTCGTATTTCGTCGACAAAATGACCGTTTCGTTAACGAAATTATCATGTCGTGGACGAAATGTTCATTTAGTTACAAAATGTTGTCATTTCGTTACAAAATAATCATTTCATCGACGAAATGACTGAATTCTTAACGAAATATTCCAAGCGACACTTGGCGCTCCAGAGTTTTTGTCAATGGTTTAAACCATGGTTTCATTTGTACTTCCTTCGTGAATTCGGGCCATAGCGTTTCCAATTTTCTTATCCCGTTGTGGTAAAATTTTGCTGAAATCAAGTCGTTTCTGTCTTCTCTTTCCTTGAACAGCTTTTCCAGTTGTACTTTCAACGCAGGTCATACTTTGCCAGTTTGTGCAATCTGATAGAGTGGGCCCTCTACGTTCTCGCCATTCTACTCGTTCTCCCTCTAAGCCAGATTCGATATCACAGTGGAATACGCATACCACTGGTAGGTGAATTTCCAAGATTCTCAGATCATCTCAGATTTTGGTTTTCTCTAAAATAGCGTTAAAGGGATGATTTAGTAATGGTTGAGGAGAGGATTCAGCCTTTCACTTTTTGCAAGATACTTAAAAAACACTTAATGTAATGTAAAAGAGCATACGGTTCTAAGAGGAATTCAAAGTTCGTTTGATGAAAATCGGTTTTGAAGTAGCTGAATTGTCCAAAAACAAAGTAAAGAAAGTAATCCTCATAAAAGGTTTGGTCCCACCTTTTAATAGGATTGCTTGTTTAGGATATCTCAGCCATTTAAGAACCAATTGTCATCGAGTAAACTTTGAATTCCTCTAGAAATTACATGCCATTATATTTTTCATAGGAGGGTTGTCATAATCTATAAAAATTAATCACAAAAAGATACCTTTAGAAACCTGAAGCCCCTTATCAACCGAAAACGTACCATCCCTTTAAAGATTGCAAATCATGTAATCAAGAATATCACGAGCTGGCGTCAACTTCATCATCTTGAGTACAATCATTACTCTTATGTTTGCTCTTCGCGTTCCATCTTAATAGGTAGTTTATGGAAGTGTGCTCTTGAGGGAAAACGGTAGATAAAAATAACATACTTTCGCTCAAGTTCTTGAGATACATCAATCACAGGACACAACTGTTCCTCGTGTTCGACACGACCTTGTTAATTGCGACCCAATTTGGTTTGGTTTTCGACAGAAACATGTCACAGTGTTCTTAGCAATAAAGTGTTCTTAGCAATGTTCTTAGCAATAAAGTGGCACACGTAATGGATACCTTAATCACTCCCACTCATTCATTACTTTCTTGGACTTCTCCAAGGCCTTTTTTTATTCAGCTTTATTTTCATTTTCATTAAATAAACAGGAAAATTATATACCATGCATTTACAGAACATATTTGTGATAATTTCAAAAACGGAAATTGATAAAATACATGTGGTCATGAGTAACAACAAATGTATTAAGGCATAGTACATGGATGAGAATGGAAATGGAGGGTCCCACTCAAAAGCAAAGCTTTTACAACATGGGACCCTCAGAAACACATAAGAGAACTGATAATGATCTAATGAAAAATTTAAACAGATATATGACACAAAATCAAAGAAACCAATGTCATCTGACATTATCAGTTATCACACTTGTTACGAACAAAATTCTTCTCAAGCTGTCTGGTTATATGGCATACGCGTAACGCCTTGGTGTGGTTCATGGATTTATACCTGTATCAACTAGAAAACAGCGTATTTCCTTGAATGATCATATTAAGACCACATTCTACAGATCTCTAATGACCTCTTTTAGTATAGGTCTCCAACTCAATTTCATCAGATTTACATTCGATTTCACGATGTGGTCAGTCAACTTCGAGTGAATTTGAATGATAACCAGGATCGAAATTCAAAAACGTAAGTAGTTCATTCAATTTAATTTCATCGGCAAGCAATTTCATAAGTTTCTCACACAACAGGGTGTAAAAAAAGCATTCAAATCAAAAATACAAGTGCGACACATTCAAATTCGCATCAGCACCGCCGTGGAGAGCGTTTAAAACTTTACGATAAGGCAAACAGTTACAAAATATCATGAATCTGGACCGTCTTTTTCATTGTTGCTTTTATTCTTTGTAGTTACTCATCTGTTTGAATAAACATTATGCAAACTTAAAATACCTTGAAAATGTGATTTTTTACTCATAATAGATGGTTACTCGTGTAAGCTCACTTTCAAACACATACATTTACACTTTGTACATGCACGATTTCAGCCGCTGCTACGTTTACAGAGTATGCGTGAACATCTTGAATACGGACAGAATAATGTTATTAGTGGATGAAGCATGACCTTGACAACCAGCAAAACTGGCAATATAAACCTTCGGTGAAATAGGTCTATCTACAGCTGATCTGATTGCGGCAACGTAAAATATGGAAACGGGGAACTAAGGAATGGAATCAAACTACGGGTGAGATACGTGCTAGGTACTGTCATGTGCGGGTGATACTCTCTCTCAAGTTGGATAAACGCAGCCAACAATAGCCTTTCTGCGAGTAGACAAACGTAACGCCCTTTTGAAACGTGTTCATATCTCAAGGTCAACTCCCAGCTGTTTCCGGTTGTGTTTTCTACCCATTATTTGTACGTGAAAGATGAGGCATGTTTGGTGGTACTAGGTGTTTTCAAAAATTTTTCCCACTTTTGATTCTTAAAGGACAAGTTCACCTTCATAAACATAAGGATTGAGAGAAATGTAGCAATATTGGTAGAACACACCATTGAAAGTTTGAGGAAAAATCAGACAATCCGTTCAAAAGCTATGAATTTTTGAAGATTTTTGTGCAGTACCCGCTGGATGAGAAGACTACTGCAGTGTATGAATAACTTAGATGTCACATGCGTACAACAATATAAGGAAAATATAAAGAGAATTTCTAAAAAATTCCATCTTTTGAAACACGTACACATTCCCCTGACTCGTTACTGACAAATGTTATGGGTAATATTATTCCCCCTGCCTTTAGAAAGAGGCAAGTCAAGTGCTCTTTTAATTATGCGAAAAAAGTGAAAATATGTTGAATTTTCTTTTACATTTTCTTTATACTGTTGTACGCATATGACTCACAAGCTGTAGTAGTCTCCTCATCCAGCGGTTCTCAACACAAAAAATTTAAAAAAATTCATAACTTTTGCATCGATTGTCCAATTTTTCCTCAAAACTTTCACTGATGTGTTCTACTAATATTGTTGCATTTTCTCAATCCTTATGTTTATGAAGGTGAACTTGTCCTTTAATAATTCAAAACTATATATCAGATAACACTGCCATTGATATGAGTGATAGCTAAATAGTGTACAATTTTGTTGGAGGTGGTTTGATTATGAAAGCATAAATCAGTTTCATGAAATCCATGATTAATTTCACAGTTATAGGTTCCAGATTTTTCTCTATTTGCAACCCTTTGTACAAAGCTTTCACATTGCACAGGGGTCAATGGATGTGTATGGGAGTCTGTGATTAACACCCTGACAATGGTCCTGAACAATGACCAGGGTTTACATGCTTCTTTTTTGATTCATGATAAATGCCACTATCACTACTAGTCTTCATTCAGCCTCTGGCAGTATCTGTGTAAAGTCAAATGCCTACCGATAGTGTCGTTGAGTCGCGACAGTGCTCTCCCTACTTCTGAAAAACGAAATTACAATGAATACCTTCTGTTCTGTCGTAAACATGGTGACAGGAAGCAAAGAAAATCGATTAGAGTATATACACTGTGTTTATGGAGCCTTAAATAAATCTACTGTGAAACAAATCGCCCCAATACGAAATGCTGCTGAACTCTCTACCAAAATTGACCTCTTTTTTACCGAAAGAGCGACAAATTTGTCAGACTATTAGGAGACAGTTGTATTAAAATGAAAAACTTTAGATCATTTATGCTTATTTATATCCCAAATTTAGTGATATGAGAAGCAAAATTTGAAAATGTTTACCAGCTGGAATGAAATGTGGTGTTTGAAAGCACATGGAAATATGTGCTTACTTTTTCCATGTACGTGCATTTTACCCTTTACCGTGCATGAATTCAGACTAGCAGTGCCCTGGGCAATCCACATGAATTATTGATTAAGCATTTATGTGCCTGGGAGCGCGAGACTGACGCCTAGTCAACAGGTGGTTCAGGCATGTCCAGGGCCATTGTCAGCATACACTCACATACACATCATTGTTTCCTGTGCAAAGTTCAATTTTTGTACAGAGAGTTAAAATTTGACCAAAAGCTGAAACCTTTACTTCAAATTCAATCTTAGATTTCATGAAACCGATTTATGCTTTCATATTCAAATCACCTCAGCAAAAATTGTACACTTTTCAGCTATTACTCATATCAATGACAGTTTTATCGGATGAATAGTTTCTGAACTATTAATGATCAAAAGGGGGGAAATGTTTTTTGAAACACCTAGTATGTAGTTGATCTTTACTTCCTGGGTCGAGTGGCGCAATGCAGAGCTGAGCACTGATCACACACCCGAATCGCAATTGCATGATGGATAGACAAACGCTGCCCAATCGCGCTTCAAACCGCGTTCGCAAGCACCATTTCAAGCGTGAATCCCACTCAAGTTATTATACGCAGCCTAAATCGGCGTTTCTGTCAAAACGGTACACGAGTTCGCATTCAATTAAGGTACGCGCATAAGTCATACAACCCACGAGTCATACTGCCCAAGAGTTTGACACTAGCAAATAAGGCCTGTGAGTGGGACACTAGGCAAACAAGGCCCACGAGTTTGACACTATCTAATTAAAAAGCCCATGACTTCGACACTAATAAGAAAAACCGACAGACGAGTTCGACACTACACCACGGAACTAATTTGTCCGTCTCGTGGGCCCTGTTTGCTTGTAGTGTCGAATCTTGTATTTTTTGAAATGAAAAATTACTTTCTTCTGAGCAAGGGCGACTCGTCGTAGTCAAGGGTTGAAGACTATTATAGGCCTAAATGTGTTTGAAAACACGGTTGAGTTTATCTAACCTCTGAAAATGCCTCAAACGCGTTTAGGATCGTGATTCTTCCTCAGAAAATTTTTAGATGAACGCATTTTCGAACAAAACAATTATAACATCATGCACTAAGCTGATTTAATGATTCAGTTACAATCAAGCGGGCGTAGAAAAACATTCGCTCAATACGGACTTCGCCATTTCACTTTCAGCCTGGTCTCGGTTTTTAATTTTAATTTTTTCTGTTTTCGTTTGCAGGCCTGGGCAGTGGCAGTGTGGGGGCGGTAGCCGTGTTTCCTTGCTTGGATCAACCTCATTCTCTACATACGGCGGTTTCTCGGTACTCGGAATCTACGTGATTATGTTCACAGGTGGGAAAGTAGAACTTAAGTACATTTATAGTCCTCCAACGAATTACATGAAATCTGATTCCTACTGAAGACAGATGTTGGCATTCTCTTTTATACCCTATTATGGTAGGAATGGTATGAAAAGTGCGATATCTCAGCGTTTTACACCTTACCATTCAACGATCACAAAACATACAGCAGCTAAAGACGCATATTGGTCGTGTTGGTGCTAAGTAAACCATTCTCACACTGGGGAGATGTTCAAGGAGGCTATACTCCTATGCATATAATCATAACAGGGCGTATTCAGTTTCATCATTCGTATAGGATGTCATGTATCAATTACATATTTTGTGCTTCAAGAAACATTTTTCTAAAAACTTCCGGGCGATTTTTTTTTTTTTTTTTTGATAGGGAGGGGGGGGGGGGGGGGGGGGGGTCGGATGTGAAAATTTTTACATTCACACGAAAACAAAAAAACCCATCTTTAGTACTTGAAGATATAACCGGGGGGGCCAAAAGCTGAAAAACAGAGGTCGAGTTGCACTCTCTCTACAAACTAAGTAGACCATGCTTATTTTCAAGTTTTTTATTGTAAACAAACAACATTCCACTGGTCTACCTCAAAAAATTTTGTTGCGAAAGCCTCCAAATCCAAGATGGCGTCCAAGATGGCCGCCATATTTCACTGAATTTGTTTATTTAAATGATAGAAATTTGATAGAAAACATCAAATTTCAACAAATGTGATGTCATATGAAAGAGAATAAAAATTTTTCTACAAGTTGATACCATTTTTTGTGGGGTTGTGATAACTGGATTGAGATTTTTAAGGAAAAAAACACTCATTTTTTTGATATTTTTTCTGAAAAAAAGGAAAATCATGAAAAATGCTTGATTCAGCATAAAATCAGAGAAAGACTAAAAGGATTATCTTGAAACATCTCAAGAATTTTTGTTTGACATATAACTAATACTTGGAGAAAATTAGGGGTCAGTACCATTTTTTGGTTTCAGGAGTTATAATGTCCTCAAACTTGAAAACTCACTACGTAAGAATGGCCACGTTTAGTTGTGACCAAGACCTTGTTTGGTCATAAAAAAAGTCTGCGCGCGCCAAGACTACTACACGCACCACTGGCACTGGCGCTGGTAGCAGCGCCAGTAGTGCGTGTAGTAGTCTTGGCAAATGCAGACTTTCTTCTTTGACAAAACAAGGGTTTTGTGCCTGCAAAACTAACTTTTTCATATCAAGTGGTAGCTCAGGTGATACTGATCGCTATTATTTCAAAGTAGATTATTCTGAAGCAGATGAGATGAAAGCAAACAAAAATTTCAAATAGAGGAATAGCTTGAAAACTGGGCACCAATCTCGTTTATAGATAGTTTTAAGACACAATTTAGATCAACCGCTCAAAAAAAAAAAAAATCAAGATGAACAGCCATCAAAGTTGACCATAGTGTATTGCGCCCAAATTAAATGTATTATTTCGATTTTGATACAACTTTGTCTGTTGTGATATCTTAAACCGTCTTAGGTTTTTTATGGACACATTTTTTAAAAACCAGTGATATTCTACTCTCTGAAAAAAGAAAAAAACAAATCGAGTGGAAGTTTTTTACTTTTTGATGTGAGGAGTGAATAACAGAAAAACGGTGAATTTAGAGTGAAAATTGGAGTGACTTTTTGAGTGAAAATGTTTCATTTTCACTCATTTTAGAGTGACCTTAGGCAGGGGCTCCACACTAACTTTTATTTTTTGGTGGCCCAAAGGCAAAATATCTGACCTTTTTTTGGTGGCCCGATCAGGCCACCAAAATTCTTTCATTTCTGACATTTTTGGTGGCCCGACGTGCGTTTTTTTGGTGGCCCCGGGGCCCACCGGACGAACGTTAGTGTCGAGCCCTGCCTTTGAAATAGGGATCACTCGTCACTCTTCCAGTGATCCCCCGAGGTCCACTCTACAATAAATGAAAAATGAATATTTTTCACTCTCGAGTGATCCTGATATCTAATATGGGAAAAGCATCTACCAATGGCATAAGTTCAGATCAATTGTGACACTATAACCCACATGAAGTCAGCCCAAAAAAACAATGTAAGAAAAATCTGATAACAGTAAAATACAGTTTCAGCATGCTTATTTGTAAAATGTGAATATACAGCACGAGTAATCAATTTGGAAAAATTTTATTCGAACAATATACTGAAAAAGTAATTTCGCACAACACATTTAAGAGCAAAGTAGAGAAATTGCCGCCATGTCGGATTTTTTTTTTTTTTTTTTTTTTTTTTTTGGGGGGGGGGGGGGAGGGGGGTTTCGGATCAGAAGGGCTTTCAAGGACATCTACGGATCAGACATTATTACACATATACTATCATCATTCACGTTTTTCTACAACAGCAGAGTAAACATACAAGTAAAAAAAAGCATATACATGTAGTATCTTTGATACAGAAGCATTTCTTTTTTTTTATCAAAGATTGGGCCTTACCCAAACACTGGAATGAGCTCCACCCCCCCCCCCCAAAAAAAAAAGACCCTCAATATGGTTTACACTAGTACAATATCGTTCGGATGTATAGAAACATGTAATAGACAGAAAGATAAGAAGATTAAAAATATATATCAAATTATAAGTTATAAGTTGAGATTTAACTTTGACGCAACACACTTAAGGTATTTTTTTTGCCTTGGGAGAGATATCACATTCGATTTATATGTGCAGGTTAGTTGTATTACAAAACATTCTACTATGTAAAAAAATCATAATAAAGCCTAAAACATACGGAGATATCACCATTTCTTTTCAAGAAACCATAACCATGATAACTGTTAACAGTCAGTCCGCAGCGCGAGCGAAAACGCACGTATTTATTCAAGTCGTATGCACGGCTGAGCGGTGCTTGCATACGTAATGAGCAGATACATGGTCATGAATAAATCCGTGTAGAACGAGTATTTCTCGTCAGTTTTCGACACTTTTAGTATCGACTGAAAGAGAAAACATAAGCAAATATGCTCATGATCAAAATAAACAGAAAAGAAGAATATAGAATATCAAAATCCCTCTCGAAGTTCGGTATTGTATTCAAAAATATTCCTTCACGTTTGACGCCAAAAAAAACTAACCTGAAATCTTTCATGCCCCTCTAAGATATGGTGAAGACTATGTCCGCTAAAGTATATAGTATCACAATAAGGGCACGTTTTCCCATCTTCATTTCAATACGGGTCAGGAACTAGCAAAATTCAGAGACATGTCTAGCGTCGAGTTTAAAAAGATTATCCTCGCATTCGCACCGGAATTCCGGGTCTGTGATTGGTCGAAATCTGTCGCAAGACGCGGCGTGTCGCATTGCGTAGTATCCATTGGCTGCTGACTCAATGCTGTGAGTTTTAAATGTTAGGTTCCAGATTGTGATCGAATTTTCACTCTCGATACAAAACTTGAACTTAACACAGGAACCAATAATGTGTATGTGAGTGTGCACTTACAATGACCCTGAACAATGGACCTGGCTGCCACCTGTCCCGAGCTCTGCTGCAAGGCACATGAATGCTTAAAGGGTGTGTACAGTTCTGGTCAAGGTGAAGATTTAGCTTTTAACGTTTTGTGAGATATTCAGAAACCACTCTATGAGAAGTCAAAGAGCATGCAGTTCTAAGGGGTATCAAAAGTTTATTCGATGAAAATCGGTTTTGAAATGGCTGAGATATCCAAAAACAAGGTGAAACAAAGAGATACTAATAAAGTTGGGGCATGTCGCCTTTTATTATTAGCACTTTTTTGGATATCTCAGCCATTTGAAAACCAATTTTCATCAAATAAACGTTGAATCCTTCTTAGAATTACATGCTCTTTCATATTTCAAAAGAGACTTTTCATTATCTCACTTAGGAATGTTCAAAACATGAATCCCTACCTCAACCAGTAGTGTACAGTCGCTTTAATCAATTATTCATGTGGATTGCCCCGAGCACTGCTAGTCTGAATTCTTGACACAGAGTGAAATGCATGCACATGAAAGAAGTAAGCATATGTTTCCATGTGCTTGCACACACCACATTTCAGAATGAACAAAGACTAGCTGCGATAGTGGAATTCCTCATGAAACATTCCAATCCTGGCCATTGTCCACGACCATTGTCTGGGTATCAACAACACATTCCACGCGTGTTCATTCACTATCCCACTTCCAGTAAGAAAACATAATTTGCCTTGTTTTCAACAGGAAAATTCACAACCTTAAAAATGGTGCCCCTCTTCGTTTTTTAATTGATCATACTCGCTCAAGTTTCACGAGTGTGAAATCGAAGAAATTACGGAGATCTATTTTCAATACCAGTCAGGAACTAGCAAAACATCAAACTATGATCTAAAAGCTTCTTGAACATTGGCAAAATAATCGTTTACTTTGATGCTAAAATGGACTACTATATTGACATCAAAAATAGGGAAATTAGGTATCAAATTAATGAGCACAATCAGCTCTATAACTTAACTAACCATCCTGGGTCAAACAATGCACTGCGAAAGCTATGAAAGCTGTTGTTGCGACCTCTGCAAAAACTCTCGCAAAGTATCGCGAAATCTCGTCAGTCTCAAGGGCACAAACTGCGTAAACGTGATTCTGAATAAAATTGTCGTTCGTGCCTCATTATCGCACACGCTGCGGACTGACTGTTAACAATTTAGTATATGAATTTGAATTTGAATTTGAATTATATAAAAAAAAACATTCTTATCAGATCTATTTAGTACATCTAACAATATTTAGCATTAAATATACTGATTTAAGTTTGTACATTAGTTGTTCTATCCCTAACTCACAGTTTAGAACTAGTTTGAGGAGTTGATTAAAGCTGGCTTTTCGTTTTACGTGCACTAATGGTAAATAATGCCTTGAAAGACAACCTCGATTAACTACCGCCATCTTGAATTTTGTGTTTATACTGTTTTTATCGCTAATTATTACACATTGGAAAAATTTGTGCCAAATTCCAAGCTCATATCTCTTTTTGGAAAATACTTTCTGTTCAATCTTATCTGCCTCAGAACAATCTACTATAATGAAATGCTACAGTAATAGCGACCAGCGTCACCTACCACTTGGCATGAAAAGTTAGTTTGCATGCAGGTACTTGCAAGTCACTAGACCATTACAGTATTATATGTGACCATGTAAACACATTGTATGCAAAATTTATAATGCATGAATATAATTTTTTCAAGTTTTAGATGTTAACTTGTCAACAGTGTATGATATTGCCTGTAATTCCAGAAATATGAATTATGTCTCAATCTCAGTAAATCTCAATCTCAATCGCAGGTTTCAAAATAATTCTTCAGTTCTTCTTTGATAAATACTAAATCATGCATTTTTACATTTCTTCCTTTCTTCAAAAGAATATAAAAATATGGATTCCCCCCCCAAAAAAAAAGAGAGAAGCAAACACCCCCCCCCCCCCAATTTATCATAATACACAGCTAAAGTGGTATCAACTTTTAGGAAGATTTGCTCTCCTTCATATGACATCAAATTTGTTGCAATCCAATGTCTCTATCAAATTTTATGTTTGAAATGTTAAATTCAATAAAAATGGCGGCCCTATTGGACCGCATCTGTACTTTGGAGGTTTTTGCAACAAATCTACTGAGGTGTACTTACGGAACATTGCTTAGTATGCTTAATATTATGTATGGTTTTGTTTATAGAGAGAGTTGAACTCGAAAAGTAAGCACGATCTTGGATTTGACCCTCTGTGACGTCTTTGGGAACAGATGCGTGCAAATACATATTATGTAAAATGGGATTTCAAGTTTGAGACATTATAACTCCTGAACCAAATACAATACTGACCTCCAAATATTGATTATATGGGAAAGATTTTAATTTCTGCATGGTTTTCATAAACATTTTTAATTTAATCTTTTGTAACTTTTTAGAGAAATATTCATGGTGCATTCTGAAAAATGTCTCCATAAAAACCTAAGATGGTTTGAAATAGCATTAAAATGTTCAGAATATATAAAAGGTGATAAGCACAATCAGGGTATGCAATCATGACTTTCTCACTTTAAAAAATTGTAACTTCTAAAAGAATGCACCAACTGACTTAAAAATTCACATGCAGCATGCTAAGACATCAGTAATCACATGTGGTAAGACAATAGCTAATTTCTTCTCATTTACTGTTAATTACTAAAGATTAATTACCAAAAAGTCCCCCAAAACCCACGTAATGCGTCAAAAAAAGCGTTTTACAACTTACGTAAAATCAATATTTCAGGTCCATATTTTAAGTCTACCCCTATGTGTTTAGTACCAAATTAATGGATTTTTTCCTGGCATTGCTTGCATGCAATAAAAAACAGTGGTTCTTTCAGCAGGAGAAAGTTATAAGGTCTGAAATCCCATCCTGGTAGGAGTGTAATGCTGGCTTATTTTTGTGACATTGTGACCTTTTAACCCATGCTGTACAGCTATACATGGAGAAACAGCTTATTTTTCTGCTTTTCCTGAAAGTACTGAAGACACACTACAATATGGTGCGCTGTTTGCCAATAAATGTTCAGCCAGTTTTGAGTTTTGAGCCATTTTCAAATGCTGAGTAAAATAAGTGCAGCCGTTTTTCAGTATTTTCAGTGAGGTATATCCTAATTTGACTACTTTAAAGAATCTTTTCCCCTTATTGAATATCCTTGTTTTCTTAACCATGAATTGTACATATGTAGAAATCTATTGTGTGAAAATTTTAGCAAATTTGAGCAATAGGAACTTATTTTTTTATATTTTTAGAAATTGCTGAGCATAAAAAAGTTCGATACACGCCCATGTTATACTGCATGAAGGTCATATGATAAGTGTTCAGTGTTCATATTTCAATGCTTGTTCAATTTCTAAAGATATCATAAGCAAAAACATAGTATTTTGGCTTAATATGTCATTGCTTGAGTGTCACAGCTTGGATATCAACTCAAGTCATCATAAATCTCACATTCATTCTTCTATCTGTGTTTACAAATATGAGAATTGATCCAAACACTGTGCGCACATTCAAGGTCAAACTGTACAGATAATTTTTTGATGAAAAATATCATATCTTCCAAAGTACCAGCCCTAATTTCATAAAAATTTGTAATAATGACCACTATATGTCTGTTACCTATTCCTGAAAGTTTCGCCTCTTCACTCTTTGGCAAAAGTGAAATATGATAAAATATGTAAAAGTGGTTTTATTTGAATTCAAAATAATGCCTACAAAATTGATCATCCATTTCGAGAAGTGAAAATATGAAATTCATTCATATTTTGTGATATGTCATGGCTATGTGCTGGTGGTGAATGAAAGGGATATTTATCAGGAATATCTAACAGCAATATCAGATGAAAAAAATTCTCCTTTTTTTAAATGAATTTTTCCAATATATTAGTCATTTCAATGTAATTCGACACCCCTAATTTAAATGCTAATTTATGCGCAGTTTAATGCAAAATTTTGACTCTTTCTTTACATGAAATGAAAATTTGAACACTCAGCTACAACAAACAACAAAAAAAGCATTTTCACCAAGTTTTTTCATTTTTGCCCTGTTACACAATTGCATACCCTGATTGTGCTATTGACCAAAAGCCATATAAATAGACACCAAAACAGACAAAATTGTATAAAAATCGAAATGATACATTTACTTTGGCGCAATACACTATGTCAGCTTTGATGACCTGCAATCAAATTTTGTTTTAAACTTTCTATAGCAAGGTTATTTCAAGTTTCTACCTCTATTTGAAAGATATTTTTTGCTTCATCTCATCTGCTTCAGAACAATCTACTTTGAAATAATAGCAACCAGCGTCACCTGAGCTACCACTTGGTATGAAAAGTTAGTTTGCAGGCACAAACCCTTGTTTGTCAAAGAAAAAGTCTGCATTTGCCAAGACTACTACACGCACCACTGGCACTGCTACAAGCGCCAGTGCCAGTGGTGCGTGTAGTAGTCTTGGCGCGCGCAGGCTTTTTTTACGACCAACGAAGTCTTGTCACAACTAAAGTGGCCATTTTTACATAGTGAGTTTTCAAGTTTGAGACATAATAACTCCTGAACCAAAAACGGTACTGACCCCTAATTTTCTCCAAGTATCAGTTATATGTCAAACAAAATTCTTGAGATGTTTCAAGATAATCCTTCAGTGTTTCTTTGATTTATGATGAATCAAGCATTTTCATGATTTTCCTTTTTTCAGAAAAATATCAAAAAATGAGTGTTTTTTCCTTAAAATCTCAATCCAGTTATCACAATAACCCACAAAAATGGTATCAACTTGTAGAAAATTTTATTTTCTTTCATATGACATCAAATTTGTTGAAATCTGATGTTTCAATCAAATTCTATCTTTCAAATAACAAATTCAGTAAATATGGCGGCCATCTTGGACGCCATCTTGGATTTGGAGGCTTTCGCAACAATTTTTTTTTTAGGTAGACCAGTGGAATGTTGTTTGTTACAATAAAAACTTGAAAATAAGCATGGTCTACTTAGTTTGTAGAGAGAGTGCAACTCACTCGTTAAGTAAGCGACTTTTTGGGGTTTGGCCGTCCGGTTAATAGTTCTAAAATGTGAGTTAGGGATAAGAACAACCAATGTTGAAATGTTAATCAGTATAATCAATGTTAAGTATTGTTAAATATAGAAAATGTGAATAATAGTTATAATAGATTTGCTTCTAGAATAAGCCACCTACAGGTATGGTTTCTTGAGAAAAAATCGTGATATCTCCTTATATTTTAGGCTTTATTGCAAAATTGTTATGTAGGATGTTTTGTGATACATCTGACCTCCACATATGCATCAACAATGTGATAACTCGAACATACTTCAAATGTTAACAATACCTTTATCCTCAATGATATATACAGTGAAATATATAGGCAGATTTATTGAGGATACCTTATTGTCCAAAATATATTGCCTACACACGTCCGAAAAGACTAAAATGAATAGAAGGGGAGTTAAAAACCAGGATAACATTGCCCAGAGTAATCGCCTCCTACTAGTTCTACGTTTTATTTTTCAGCATACCGTAATGTCAAGTGAATCTGCACGTTTTTCTTAATTGTTAATGGCAGACGATTATGTTCTTCCTTTCAGAAATTCTTCGCACCTTCATGCAGTTCGTCCTGATACTAGTTCTCGTCCTTGTGGCTTTCGCCCTCGCTTTTTACACCCTTCTGATGAACCAGGTACTGCGAGAGCTGGGTCAAACTTGTTGGTACAGCACACTGGAATGAGTAAAAGAGAAAGTTCAGGGCGCTCCTGATTCAGACTTTGACTCGATTTTGAACGATTCCAGAATGTAGCCACTAACAACGGCAAAATATGATTGAACTAACTGCTGTAAAAAAAGAGTGTATTATCAGAATTTTGGTGTGTATTTCACAGAATTAAATAGACGGGTTAAAAGATTAAGCTTTTTCAAATATTTGAAATAACCATCTCGTGCTTGAAAAAAGGAAACAATGAGCCAGGTTTGTTGAGATTGAGAGTGAAGCCTGAAAGCTGAAATTAGAATCGTAGTCCTAAATATCTCCTATTTCCAATAATGCTCGTGGATGAATAAAATGGTAACTTTTAAGGAAAATTGATGGGATACAGAACGACAAATCAACAATGATCAACTAACGGAGACGTAAAAAAAAAGGTATGGGACGCCTTAACAAAAGTACTCAAAATAGCGTTCAATTGCTAATGAATACAAACCCCGTTTTCTTAGTATTATCTAAAAGGTCGCATGTTTCCAGGACTATATACACTTATCTTGCTGTAGGACTGTAGTGCAAATGCATCATTTTGTAAATTCGTCCCATACTATTTTACTTGCTTTTGTTCTACTGGTTTTATTTAGTTAATTAGCTACGCCCACACACAGCCTTCCAAACAAAAGACTGTGCTTGTAACTGAACATCTGTCAATCAACGCATTTAGATATTCCTTTCCCCACACAAGTGATGTTCAGGTTATTTCAATCAACACAAGTTAACATGCGTTAACATTACATAGTTTCTTTCATAAAACATTATCTGACGTTCGTTTTCACATACATTGTTTTGCATATAGGCCCTATATACGAAATATCTTCCCACAGAGCGCGAGCTTCTGAACTTGCAATATATTTATTTCGCTTTTTATTTTCTCATGCTGTAGGAACCATTCCACCGTATTGAATATTCTCTGGCCAAGACCTTTGTTATGATGATCGGCGAGCTGGATTTCGGTGACATCTTCCACAGTCAGAACTACCTAAACACGGAAAACACTCTAACGGATGGCGAGGAAGAGTATTTCTTGTCTTCTGTCTTCTACCAGAGCATCACCTACGTCATTTTTGCACTCTTCCTCGTTGTCATGCCAATCCTCATCATGAATCTTCTGGTAAGTTCTGGAAAAAAAAATAGATTGTTGGATGGAAAAGGCATTGACCCATTGACCCATCAACCTCTGAAGTTATGAACATGTAAACCTATGGGATTGGTACGACTGCCATAACCATATTAATGTTGAATTTTTTCTCTTCAGTGATAGCACTGTTCACTTGAAGGATCCTGCCCTTACGATTAAAACACAATTACAAGGCTGGAGAGCCTTATATCAGCTTTACACTGATATATTGATATGACATTCTCTTAAAATGACAAAACATGCGTGCCGAAAAGTCGGGAGTGGGTAGTCGCATTTCAGGCAGTCAGGGCAACATACAACGAGGTGCACCATTAAGCCTTTATTTTACCACTCCATGTAAGCCTTCAAAGATTTCAGTTGATCTGTCTGTCTCTCTCTCCGATAGGTAGACAGACTGATAAATTGATGACTGATGTAATCGAGGATTTGAGCAAAAGAAATCTGGCTTCAAATTCATGATTATTCTTTGTCTCCCAGATAGACGGATATATAGACATAATCATAGACGTACAGGTAGTTCGATACATGATATACTCGAAACGCTTTGAAAAAAAAAATCCGAACCTGGCACTGAATTTCAGACATGTTTACATAGGCAGTTTCAAAGTAACATGACGGTTACTATTGTAACCGTTGGATCTGTCATGATAATAAACACTGCTAATAGCTTCAGATACAATGGTCTTTCAGATCGGTCTGGCGGTAGGTGATATTCAAGCCATTCAGGAGAAGGCCGAGTTTACACGTCTTGAGATGCAGGTATGAACTCACTCTTCTCATCTATACTGTGTTCGTTGATCACTGATAACTCAGATGGCATGATTGGGGGTTTCAAACAATACTTGAGCTGGGCACAGACATTTGTACTAATGTTATACAGGGCTGCATGGTAGCACTGGTTGGTCAATTAATGATCTATGTAAAGACTCAAGAGACTTCCATCCGCTCTAGCAGATGTATTACTAATTGTTTTGTAAAGAGTGTGATGATCCTACCCAGCTGGTTTACCTCCGTCACATTTGAAGAAGAGGTCGAGTGGCAAGAATAAATAAACGTCGGACATCGAAGTGGTGATGAACCAGCGTATTCGACATGCCTTTTTGTTGAGAGCAGCAGCAATAAGTTGAAAGAATTTAATTTTAAAGTGTTCTATAATTTATTACCAGTGAAGACGAATTTCCTCAAATGGAAATAAGCAATAATTCATAAGTGTGATGTTTGTCAGTTAGCTGAGGATATAACACATGCTTTTATTACATGTTAACTGAACAGAAGATTCTGGAATGATACTTCTTGGTTAATTCAGCAAGTTTCTCATGTTTCTGTTGGCATTAATATTGCATTTTTGTTAATGAGCAATGAAGAAGAGGATGTAGATGATTTTATGAATATAGCTTTTTGGTGTATTCACAAATTGATAGTACTATGTAATTACAAAGGGGTTGATAATAGAGAACGTAGATTGCGATATAATTATGTTTCGGTCAAAATTACGAAAAAGACTTGAAGTAAACAAAACACGTTGTGCAAACCTTTGTTTAATCTTCCAAATGATTTATTTGATTATGTTTGAATTTCTCTCTAATTTATGCATGTAAATGCAATTTTTTATGTTATCTCTGTTGTTTGAAATATGAATAAACATTATTTTAAAGAAAAAAAAGTGTTTTCACTGCGAGTAGGTACACCTTACAGGAGACATTCCACGTGCACGAAAGTGCCCTAGATCCAGGGAGGTGGGAAATCACAACATATTCATTTATAACTTCGCTGGTGCCGTCAACAGGTGGAATTTGTGATGGAAATCCTGGAGACTCTTCCGTTAGTTTTTTGGCGGTCTGCCGTCAGACGGCGCAAACGTTTCTTTTTGCAGAAGTGGTACCGCGCCCTCACCGGTGACAAAAATGTATTGTGTCGGGCTTCCAAGATCTGCATTAAGAACCAACATGACCAAGCACGAGTGAGTCGAGCTAAAACTGTCATTGGTCTGTGGACTACGTTCAAACATTGCAAAAGTCGTTGTATCATTGGATTTACCAACCAAAAATCCCAGTTTGCAAAGCCAATATTGCTAAATTATTACAGTTATGGAGCACGTTCATGTGAAAGAGGCAAACGTTGTTCTTAGTAATACTTATGCATAAATATGCATTGTATTAAGGAAAACAATTCAGGAAAAAAAAAATCTTGCGCAAGTTTCATTGAGTCTTTGCTAAGTTGACATTATTACATACATGTAGTACCTCATACCATTTGAACATTGGCTTGCGAAGGATATCACCGTCATGAGACTTCAAGTCCAACTCTAACTTTCAAGAACTCCCACAAGTTTTTTCCTAAATTTCAAATGGACTTCTTGTATTGTTAGGTAGTTCAATCCATCGTACTCCATACTTTAAAGCTAACTCATATGAGCCCAACTACAAAATTTTACGGCTGTTTATAACACTAACATGAATCTGATTTTGTTTTTTAATCCATCGAAAATTAGGAAACAGAAACACATATCATATTGCTTGAAAAATGTTATGCTGGTTGCATTTGCCAACAACAACAGCAGCAGCAGCAGCAGCAACAACAACAACAAAAACAGCAACATATGAAATAAGAAATAAACATTCTGTACCTGACCCTTTTTTTCACTCAATATTGTTATCAAGATAATTGTTAAGATTAAAACATATGCCAGATGAACATGGAGTATTGGAAAGAGGTGTGAATTGTGTTGCGGCGACTGTACATGGAGTGTGTTACAGTTTAATTTTTTTTCTTTTTTCCTTTTTTTTTCGTTCCTTCCTGTTATTTCATTTTATGTAAATTGACATTGGTTCCTTTGATTTTGTTTAATATATTTGTTTGTAGTTTATTCAATTCAATAGTTTATTTATTTCCATCATCACAAAGAAAAGAAAAGAAAAAGTTGACATAATCCAAAATAGTTTCATGAAGTCATTATTCGTTTTCTTATGTATTTCCGAGGGTCCCATATCGTACAAGCTTGGTTTTTTGGTAGGACTCTCCATTTCCATTCCTATCCTTGTATGTACTATGCATATGTATATACCTTATAAATGCAATATTATGTTGTGACTCATGATCACATGTATTTAATTAATGTACGTTTTTGAAATTATTACAAATATGTTCTCTTCATGCATTGTATATATCAAAATTTCCCCTGTTTATTTAATGGAAATGAAAATAAGATTGAATTGAATTGAATAAAGCCATTTTTTTTTTGCGTTGACATTTGTATCCTAGGGCGAGCTACGACCTAGAGCTACAGCTACGACCGATCAGCTCCTCCCCGACATGAAATATCGTCTGAAGCAGATCGATAGCAAAGTAGAAACCATTGGCGGTACTGTGAACGATGAGCTGGTGAAACAGGCTGACGAACTCGCCAAGCAAGCCGACAAGCAGGAAAAACAGTCTGACGAACTGACA
This sequence comes from Diadema antillarum, assembly GCF_040938485.1. Taxonomy (NCBI): domain Eukaryota; kingdom Metazoa; phylum Echinodermata; class Echinoidea; order Diadematoida; family Diadematidae; genus Diadema; species Diadema antillarum. The sequence goes on along the minus strand of NW_027271003.1, from coordinate 1,685,521 downwards.
AAGCAGTCCAACGAACTGGCGAAGCAGTCCGACGTACTGACAAAGCAGTCCAACGAACTTGGAAAGCATTCCGACGAACTGACAAAGCAGTCAAACGAACTGACGAAGCAGTCCGACGAACTGACAAAGCACTCCGATGAGCTGGCGAAGCAGTCTGACGAACTGACAAAGCAGTCCAACGAACTTGGAAAGCATTTCGACGAACTGACAAAGCAGTCCAACGAACTGGCGAAGCAGTCCGACGTACTGACAAAGCAGTCCAACGAACTTGGAAAGCATTCCGACGAACTAACAAAGCAGTCCAACGAACTGACGAAGCAGTCCGACGAACTAACAAAGCATTCCGATGAGCTGGCGAAGCAGTCTGACGAACTGACAAAGCAGTCCGACGAACTTGGAAAGCATTCCGACGAACTGACAAAGCAGTCCAACGAACTGGCGAAGCAGTCTGACGAACTAACAAAGCAATCCGATGAGCTGGCGAAGCAGTCCGGCGAACTGGCAAAACAGTCCTACGAGCTTGCAAAGCAGGCCAATGAGTTGTCTGGCATAAAGGATCGATTTGATCGCATAGAGAACAAGATAGACGAACTGCTTAAATATATTCATGATAGCAGATCAAAATCAGAAGAAGAATCTTGAGAAAGATTTCAGGTGGCCCAATTTCTGGGTTTGATAACCTACTTTAAAGCGATGGTATAGTACTGGTGAAGATGAGATGTGGGCTTTTAAATTTTTGCGAGATACCAGGATATTCATTTCAATTCAATTCATTTATTTTCATTCTTCTTCTTTTTTCTTTTTCAACATCACTTAAACTGTAATACAGAGCATACCATTCTAAGAGAAATTCCAAGTTTATTTGAGTTTATTGTTTTGGAGTGGATGAGACATCCACACAAAAAAGTAAAACAAGACGATTGTAATAAAAGGTGGGTCCCACCTTTTATTATTAGGATCGCTCTGTTTTGGACATCTCTGCCATTTCTAAACCAATTTTCGTCAAATTCTGGTGAACGGTGTATTTCTATCGGAATCGCAGTGTTCAAAACCTGAAGTTAGGTCTCAACCAAATCTATATGATCCCTTTAAAATGCATACGAATTACTTCAGCTTGAATGATAACACTTTAAAAACAAAAACACGCACGCAAGGACGCACACATGAACACACATACATGTGCAGACATACACATAAGACATGCACGTAGTTTGACATCTTTGTATCATTTTTTTTTTCCATTATGATTTCAAGTCCATTGATCACGGTTTGTTAGATAGCATAAACCATTCATCATCTTGAAAGATTTAAAAATAAGGCACTATAAAATTTGTCACAGTTTCTTTATATCTTTGGTATAGAAGAATATAGCAGACAACCAACAAACGGGATATCGATAACAATTTGACTGATTGCGGATGACGTATTGATCTCGCAAGCGGACAGTGAGTAAGGACACATGGCGATTGGCCAATCAGATCGCAAGAAATCTCATGCTGTGAATAAACGTCGTTAATCCCGTGTTTGAGAACAATTGCAATTTCCCCATGCTGGAATAGTTTCTGTTTATTTCACTCGAAATATGTTTTTTAAAAGTCTGAGAATTCTGCGTTATTTTGATATTATTGCAATGTCTGTATTTATAGTTTCTTCAAATTATGTAGCTACCATCATGATATATCCTAGTGCTTTAACGAAATATTTGTGCACCACATGCAACTTATCGATTTTCTTTTAAATGTTTGACGTCATAAAACTTTTAATTCAATAAAATTTTGTACAAAGATAAAGCAACAAAATAGTTTAGAATACTAACACGAAAGTATGTAACGCTATTGTCTCGTCTTGTTTCCGTTGCTTACTAAACCTGATTTTATGACATAACACCTATCTTTCAAATAGTGGTCACTTGCTTTTTATTTCATTTTGCCTACTGTGATGCTTCTTCAGGAAGAATCATGGCAATGTGACCTGATTTTATGGTCATTAACTATGTTCAGGAATATTTGATGTTTAGAGCCTTCTCTAGATTGCAAAAAAAAAAAAAGTTCTGTCGCTTCCTTTGAAAGAGAACGTAAACGAAGACGTAATTATGTAGGTATATGGAAGAGTTTAATCGCAAAACGGTTAGGCGCCGTTTTTTTTTATCATTTCAAAAGAATTCTATCATAAGATAGAGCACATTAAACCTTTTCAAAGATACCTCTCTAGTCAAAGGATAACGAATAATGCGCTTTGGTTAAAGGGATCGTATAGTTTTGGTTGAAACCTAATTTCAGGTTTCTAACATTTTTTTTTTGGTGTGATAATGAGAAACCTCTTATGAAATATGAAAGAGCATGTAATTCTATGAGATATTCAACATTTATTTGATGAAAATTGTTTTTGAAATGGCTGAGATATCCACAAAAGAGCGATTCTAATAAAGTTTGGGACCAACACGTTATTACGATCGCTTTGTTTTACTTTGTTTTTGGATGTTTCAGTCATTTCAAACCCGATTTTCATCAAATAAACTTTCAATTCCTCTTAAAATGGTATGCTCTGTACTATATCATACGTGTTTCCCTGGTATCTCGCAAAAAAAAAATTAAAAGCCCAATTCTCATCTCCACCAATACTGTGCCATCCATTTAAAGATATGTTACCTTTTTTAAATTCTTCCTTTTTTTCTCTAGCAGCTTTAATGTCAAACTCAAAGTTAAAAAAATTTAAATAACATCAGCTGAACATATTTTCCAATCAAACACTTCACGGATCAATTGGGTGTGGTGCTTTAAATAAAAAGTAAAACACACAGTTTAATTTTTAATTAATTTTCCTCAGTGAGATTTCCTGCATCGGGGAATAACGAGAATAAAAAAGAATAAGAGTTCATTGTTCTGTTGAACGGTGTAGTAGTACATTATGAAACGTAACACATTTATGATTTTATATACTCTTTAGGGTTAACTGAGATTGAAAGTAAGGTAAAGAGGAAAGATTTAGACGATTTAGACAACTTTGAAATGTTTGCGTAGTGTATGCATAGACTCTTGTGTATTTCACCTGTTTGGTCATACCTTTTTAGTGTATGGACATATACGTGACCTGTTCGGCAGTAGATTTCGTTTAGACGCTGTAGGTATACGCTTTGATGTCAGTGTTTTATCATAACTTTGTAGAAATGCCTTTCATGTAAAAGAATGAGTAAACACAGTGGTGATATGATGAATTAAATATTTTGCAGTGATATGATGTTAAAAAAAGAGTAGAGGATCTAATAAACACGTAATACGTAGTAAACTGAACACTGCTTCTTGGACTCAAATGATTGAATTTGTGTTCCTTTGTGTGTTACTGATATAACAGACTTGTGTTACAAAATAAACTTGAATTTCAGGTCCCGCGGCAACTTTTCCCCTAGATTTTTAGTTGCGTTGTCAAGAAATAAAAGATGGGGTTATTAGCTTTGAATGAAAGTCATTTCAAATGGGACGTAATGAATCTTCAACAAAAACAACAAAGACGATAAAGATACCACTGAATAAGTCTTTGGACGCGAATATGTGAACGTAGATCAAGTTCATACTAACCCTTCGTTAAAAAAAGAAGCTAATACGACTTTGGAAAAATACATGTACTACTTCATAATTGTCAGCTATGGAGAGTACAATGTACATTGTGAAGAAAGGGGAACTGATTCTCTTTTCATTGATACCAAATAATGTTTAAAAAAGTCATGCATGACTGAGCACATGAATTTTACAGACAATTCCGAATTGCACTTTTTCCAAGTATGAGTGTTATCGTGAAGGAAAAATCAATGTCGCACTGAATGGGTGAGATCTGTTAATGAAAGTGGTGAAATAAAAACAATCCAGCCTGCACGCCCGCAGGTTTTTGTTTTCCCAACCCTTTATGGTCCATACTCTTCAATATGGCCACGTTCTCGATAATTTGGTCACTCCCACAAATGCTTATCTATTATCCATTTTTCTCTTCACATTCGACATAGTTTGTTGCTGCGGATACGTCGTGAACATGAACAGAGGAAAATCAACTGTATGTTTCCATTGCAACTGATTGACAAATTGCCCTACATCGACGTAAATAAATAAGCACTGAATTGATCAGTGTTTAGTAGTAGCCATGATAATAGCCATGATGTAGGGCAATTTGTCAATCAGTTGCAATGAAAACATCTCGACGGAAGAAATTCATGAATTTGAACAACTGTATGTTGCTTGGCCTTTCTTGGAGTGTCCAAGTTATCGTCCAGGTGGCCATGTTAATGGTTACGGATCGTGAAATGGTATAAGAAACAACAAGAACAACAACAACAAAACTTGCATTCGTAAAGGATGGCCTATTATTTGGCCACTTTCATCGACAGATCTCATCCATCCGTTAATTGTTTCTTCATGATGGCACTCAATCTTGAAAAAGTGCAACTTGTCATTGTTGTCTTGAAAATTCATGCGCTCAGTCATGCGTGATATTTTTCATAACAATTAGATACCAATTGAAAGAAGAAGAGTTCTTCTTTCCTCACAACCAACAACGTGCTCTGCATAAATGACAATTATGAAATAGTAGCAGTCTAAATGTGGATTACTTTTTTACGAGCTCTGTATATGTGACCCTTCACCTCAAAACAAACAAAAAGTCGCCAGACATGAATTTTTAGTTAAGACCACAATCTAAAAGAGCAGACTTTAAGCTTTAAAATGATGCATAACTCAAATCAAATGGTCTCTCCTAACCTATCTAAATATTGGAAAGAAAGCACAAACTCAGGAAACTGAGAAAAGAGGCTCTGAAGTACAGTGTCTATTCAAGCGCTTAATCTTTACCAAACCGTGCTGGCTGTGTGATGAATGAGACAAAAAACAGGAAGTAAACCACCAGAGTAACAACAATGAAGGGATTATCAGATTAAACTAAAATCAAATATGCCTCATTAACACATTCTGTCCATAATCAATGCCAACTTTCTCCTTTCAAAAGTTATAAGAGTTGAAAGTGAAGAGTGTGGACAAGGTCTTTGAGAAATGAAAAAGGGATTCTAAAGACACACCTAATCACACTATTGTACCAAAAAAGTTCGAGATAAACTGCTAAAAAACACACTTTTCTGCCATTTTATGATACCAAATTTTAGCATAATGTAAAAGAAGACCCGCTCTTTCAGAAAATATGAAAAAGTCAAGTTCGGCTAGGTTGACCCATTTCACTTATTTTCAGTCCTCACGCAAAATCAGGGTGTGCGACTTTATGTTCGTTTTGAGGTGCACGGTCACATATTGACATGACATTACGTTGATACAGTAATAATAATTTATCAATTCTTACGCATATACAGAAATCCGAGAGGTCCCGAAGAAAGAATCAATGAAAAGAAGTTTACATTTAAAAGTCGAGAGTCGGCCACTGTCTGCTTGGTCTTTCCATTACAGGCCTTGCTTACCGTCTTACCGGTCCCTTGACCGGGCGTGGTCGTGGGGGCGCAGCAATGACGTGAACACCAGTCTCCTCCATCTTTGTCTATCATGGGTCAATGCCTGGGTCTCTGCAAAAGGTTTTCCCGTCCACTCTGCGATGTTGTCAGCCCATTTCTTCTTCTGTCTGCCTCTTCTTCTTCCTCCCTGGACTTATTATTTGCCTATCATTGCCTATACGAGAAGAAATTGTGGTTGTTAGCTACGACCGATCAGCTCCTCCCCGACATGAAATATCGTCTGAAGCAGATCGATGTTTTTTTGTTTTCCATCTGAGAAGATTATTGGATGGTACATGTTCAGATATGCTAAGCTGGTCTTCCATGGGGTCCAGTTGGATGTGAGGCCGGACCACTGCACCGGGTTAAACACCCTGCTCTTTGCGATGAATGAATGAAGCATGATTTTTTACGTGCATGAAGGTGAAGGACCGATTTGATTGCATATACAACAGTGTAGAACAAAATAGACGAACCGCTTAACCCTATAAAGCCCAAAACCCTACCAGATTTTCATTCGCCACTCCTTCGCCCTTCATCCAATTTTAACCAAATTTGGTGACTTTTCCTAAAATCTTATTCCGAACATTTTGATATATAATTTAGCTATATTTGGTATTGCTGGTTGCCATGGCAACCAGATTTTGCGTATTTGTCTGTTCCAATTCCAATTTACCATATGATAATGTATGAAATGGGCGTTTCTTGGCTGAAATTTGCTGAAGGAGCAAAATGTGAAGTAATTATGGCCCTGAATTTTTTTTCCTATTATTTCCTTTGTTTTTCTGTGACAATGCCATAAAACAAAAGACATAATAGAGATACTTGAAAATAACAGTATTTTCCAAAGATTGCCGTTCTATTTTGTGTCATTTTGATTCCTTCACCCAAGTTATACCTCTAATATCATTTGTTTATCACATTATCAATCTGCAAAGTTAAAATTCCGATATTATGGGAATATGAAATATTATAACTATGCATGTACCTATCCCAAACAATACATCTCAGGTCTCATAATGTATTCTTTATTTTGTTATGAATAGCGCCCCCATGTGGTGACCTTGAGAAATTTCAACCATAAAAAATAATGAGCTTTGACTTGCAGATCATTTGTGGAAAATATGAAAAATATTGGTCTATGATAAGACATATATAACTGGGAATGAAGAAATTATACAGAAAAATCATGTTTTAGCATATTTCCTATGTATTTCTTTATATTTTGGTAAATAGTGCCCTCTATGGGTGACCTTGAAAAAATTCAAGTATGCAGTCATGTAAAGTATGAGTTGCTCTACCCACGTGCCAAATATGACGATGAAATATCAAACAATAACAAAGTTACATGGGGGGGGGCACAATGTGCCCCCCCCCCCCCCCCCCCCCCCCCCCCCTTGGGCCTGGGAAGGGTCAAAATAGCTTGGGCTTTATAGGGTTAAGCAATTAACGATAGCAGATCAAAATCAGAACAAGAATCTTGCAACAGATTCCAAGTGGCCCGATTTCTGGGTTTGATAACGTACTCTTAAGCAATGGTACATGTATAGTGTTGGTGAAGATGAGTTTGGGCTTTTAACTTTTACCAAGAAATCACTCAAACTGTAATACAGAGCATACTATTCTAAGAGGAATTCCATGTTTAGTTGATGAAAATCGGTTTTGGAATGGCTGAGACATCCAAAATCAAAGTAAAACAAGGCGATTGTAATAAAAGGTGGGTCCCACTCTTTATTATTATGATAGCTCTCTTTTGGATATCTCAGCCATTACAAAACCAATTTTTGTCAAACAAACCGTGAATTTCTATTGGGGAATCACATGCTTTTTCATATTTCATATACAGGTTTCTCGTTATCTCACCAAAAAATATTAAAAACCTGAAGTTAAGTCTCAACCAAAACTATATGATCTCTTTAACATACGTGTAAATTACTTTAGCTTGAATGATCCACTTTAAAAACAAAACACGCACGCGTGGACGCACACATAGACACACATACATGTGCAGACATACACAAAAGACATGCACGTAGTACGCAAGCACTATGTGATGTTTGACATCTTTTATCTTCTTTTTCTTTATGAATCTAAGTCTATTGATCACGGTTTGTTAAATAGCGTACACCATTTATCATCATTAAAGATTGAAAAAAAATAAGGCACTATAGAATATCTCACAGTTTCTATACCCCTTTGGTATAGAAGAATGTAGCAGACAACCAACAAACGGGATATCGTTGATAACGATTGCGTTATTAGTCCAGTCAAAATAGGGTTTCACCCACCACTAATTGCAACAGTAGGAATTCCACTGCAGTGCATCTTGTTATGGGCTCCGAAACACCATACTAAAAGTCCCAAGAAATCCAGTGGGGCAAATCGGCTAAATTTGCATAATATGCAAATTAGCTCACATAGTTATAAAGATGCAGTGTTTCCATGAAAACTAGGCTTTTAGGATTCAGATTGGAACACCGAAAGTGTTGAAACCTATGTTTGTAATGTCAGTTAGTGTGATGCAAACATTTCCATGCACATTGTCTGGACCTCATTTGCATAATATGCAAATTAGCTCCCATAACGATAAAAAATACAATGTTTCCATGGAAATTAGGCTTCTAGGTTTCAGATTGGAACACGGAAAGTGTTGAAACCTATGTTAACAATGTCAGTTAGTGCGATGCAAACATTTCTATGTACATAGTCTGGGCTTCATTTGCATAATATGCAAATTAGCTCCCAAAATGATAAAAATACAGTGTTTCCATGAAAACTATGCTTCTAGATTTCAGATTGGAACACCGAAAGTGTTGGAACCTATGTTTACAATGTCAGTTAGTGCGATGCAAACATTTCCATGTACACAATCAGACCCTCATTTGCATAATATGCAAATTAGCTCCCATAACGATTAAAATAGTGTTTCCAAGAAAACTATGCTACTAGGTTTCAGATTGGAACACCAAAAGTGTCGAAACCTCAGTTAGTGCGATGCAAACATTTCCATGTACATAATCTGGACCTCATTTGCATAATATGCAAATTAGCTCCCATAATGATAAAAATACAGTGTTTTCATGAAAACTACGCTTCTAGGTTTCAGATTGGAACACCGAAAGTGTTGAAACCTATGTTTACAATGTCAGTTAGTGCGCTGCAAATATTTCCATGTACATAATCTGGGCCTCGTTTGCATGATATGGAAAGGGTACCGAGCCAACGGACTATTCAAATGCTTCAAAGCGCCCGATATGAGCATATTAAGAGTGTTCAAATGTGATATTTCAGTTTCTCTTCACCAAAAATAAACTCTACAGCATTAGTAACCTAGCATGAATAATATTATAATAATATTATATGTCATCAGACAGATAATGATAGCTAATCCATCAATAACGTAGAATCAAAGTACGAAATTAAACAAGTGTCAACATCTATAACTCCAATTTTGTAATGAATGAACTCTATTTGGAGGGTGATTTATTCGAATCTTGATGATTCAGCTCTTGCATCCTTGAGGGTTTTGAGATATTGAAGATGGCCAGTCAACTTTGGGAAACCCTGTGGGTAGTGCCCAAAGTTACCCCTATCGATAATTATCGACACGACCAATTACAGAACATGCATCAACCAACGCGATTTCGGTTGTTATAAGCGTACATTTTTTTTTAAAGTCGTTCGGCCGTCTAGCAAAGACTCTTTTATTTCCATGAAATAGAATTGGCACTGACAGCGGAGATATTTTTCTACAATGTGTATATCTTTTTGAATAAAAGGTGGTGCACAGTCAAAGCGACTCGCAGGGAGGTACCCAAATTTATCCCTATACCCTCACGGCCCGGTACAAAACATAATCATACGCACGTGAATACAGCTGTTTGAAGCGAAAAAAACTCTATAACGTCCTTTTTGTTTCATTTATCCATTAAAATTCAGTGAAAGTTATAGAAGAATTATTGTTTCACAATATCTATAAGGTAAAAATAGTTCACATACGAGGGCAACCACGTGGAGGGTACCCAAAGTTACCCCTTCCGAAGGCAGTCTAAGACATGCAATGATCATGTACCGACGCAAATACATAATTATGTTCTAAAAGTACATGCCTTTCAACAGTCCTTCTGGTCCTCTAGCAAAGAAACTTTTATTTAATGAAATTCAATGAGGTTAACAGAAGATATATTGCTCTGCAATTTTGACTTACACTGGCATAGTTAAAGTGGTGATCATTCGAAGGGAGCCTCCTATATGGGAAGTGCCCACATTAATTGCCTCTATACATGACCTTATAACGCAAATACCAACGCAATTACAGTCGTTCAAAAAGTGCATGTCTCAAAAAGTTTTATGACTATCACTTGAGTTTTATGACTATGTATAAATATTTATAAGGTGCTATACAATCATTGTACATTCTTTTCATCCTACATAGTTTTACGCACCTCATTTTCTGTTCCAAAAAAAGTGATGTCTATTGTCGAAAAATGAAATAAAAATTGAATTGAATAATTTATTGTATTGAATTTAATTCCTGCCATATCAAGACACTTTTATTTCTATAAAAATTGCCGGGGTAAAGATAAAATAACAACATTGATCTACAATATCTATACAGTACAAAGGGTTCACTTGCAGAGACCACCTTGTGGGAGGTGCTCAAAGTAACCCCGTGCATCCTAAAGGCAGTGAAAAACGTGGTACAATATTCAACCGCGAAAAATGTTCCATGGGTACATGCCTCTGAAAAGTTCTTCCGCCTGTATAGCACATACGCTTTTATTTTCGTTAAAATGCAATTAAGGTAATAGGGGACGTTGCTGTACAATATATATTTTGTCAAAAAGGTGGACATTCAAACGCAAGCCCTTGGGAAGTGCCCAGATACTCCTACCCTGACCGTCGTGGTCCCAAAACAGGTTAACAAAACATGCATTATATGCCAAATCAAACTCAGTTGAACATGCATATAGAAAGTCGTTTTGCCGGGTGGTAAATAAGACACTTTACTTTTCATGATTTTTGAATGGTAGAGACACTGCTTTACAATAATCATATAGTCAAAGGGATGCACATTCAAAGGCAACAGAGTGGGATGTGTTTAAAGTCATTTAACCCCCAGGGCAATATAGGAAACATGCACTACCACATAGCACGAATATGTTCCAATATACCATGCCTTCATATAGTCGTTACGGTTGTACAGCAATTGCCCTTTTGTTTTCAAGAAATGCAATTTAATTACAAGAAGAAAAATTGCTCTACATTAACTATTATTGTCAAAAGGGTGAACAATTATCCAAAGCAATCCCTTAAGAAGTGTTCCAACATTGCACCTCCGCTCAAGCCTCGTAATTACAACGCAAGGATACTATGAACGCAAATACTGACGTTCTTTCGTGCATGAAGTAGTTCCGGCAATACTGTTACAGTTACACACTTTTATGTCAGTGACTGTCGTGGAAATGATAGAAAAAGCATTGCTTCACAATATCTATGCAGTGAGAGGATGCACATTAAATGTCAATCCTGTGGGATGTGCCCCAAAGTACACCACCCTCGTGGCAATATAGAAAACATTGAATATCATTAACGCGAATACTATGTGTACCAAACGTACATGTTTTCAAATTTCGATCGCGCCGTACATTAAGGGCACTTTTGTTTTCAAAAATATGTTTTAGTTAATAGAGGAGACATCGCTCTACAATATCCATATTGTTAAAAGGGTGAACATCAAAAGACAATCCCTTGGGAATGGTCCAAAGTTACATCTACGCTCATGCCCCCTTAAGACAAAACACAGATATTAGCAACGCAAACACCATTGTTCTATAAAGCATGTATGGTTTTAAAAGTAGTCCCGGCAATACAGCAAATGCACTTTTTATCAATGAAAATTCATGGAAATGATAGAAGAGGCTTAACTTTACAAGATCCATAGAGAGAAGAGGATGCACATTAGACGACAACCCTGTGGATGTGTCAAATAATATTCCACCATCACGGCAATATAGAAAACTTATTGTCATAACAACGGGAATATATATATGTTCCAAACGTACATGTTTCTAAAATTCCATCGTGCCGTATATCGAAGGCACTTTTGTTTCCAAGAAATGCAACTAATTAATAGAGAAGACATTACTCTACAATAACTTTATTGTCAAGAGGATGAACATTCAAAAGTAATCCATTGGGAAGTGTCCAAATTTACACCTACGCTCACGTCCCCTTAGTGCAAAACACAGATATTAGCAACGCGTATACTGTTGTTCTAGCGTGAATGGTTGTAAAAGTAGTCCCGGCAATACAGCAAATACAATTTTCATCGATGACAAGTAATGGAAATGATAGAAGAGACTTAACTTTACAAGATCTATACAGTGAAGAGGGTGCGCATTAAACGGCAACCCTGTGGGATGTGCCAAAAAACAACCCACCCTCACAGCAATATATAAAACATATAATATCATAATAATGCGAATAATATGTTCCAAACGTACATGTTTTCGAAATTCGAAATGCCTTATAGCAAAGGCACTTTTGTTTCCAAAAAATGCAACTAATAAATAGAGGAAAAATTGCTCTACAATAACTACATTGTCAAAGAGGTGAACAATCAAAGGTAATCTCTGGGGAGGTGTCTAAATGCACGCCTACGCACACCCCTTTATTACGAAATACAGATATTAGCAACCCAAATACATTTGTTCTAGCGTGAGCGGTTTTAAAAGTAGGTCCGGCAATGCAGAAAATACACTCTTATATAAATGAAAAGTCACGAAAATGATAGAAGAAGATTTGCTTTATAAGATGTACGCAATAAAGAGGGTGCTTATTGAAGGGCAATCCTGTGGCGTGTGCCCCCAAAGTGCCCTTTATTCACTTGGCAATATAGAAAACATATAATATCATATAGCGCAAATATATATGTTCCAAACGTACATGCTATCAAAATTCGATCGTGCCTTATAGCAAGGGTACTTTTGTTTCCAAGAAATGCAATGTAATCAATGCAGGATACATTGCTTTACAATACTTACATAGTAAAAAGGGGTGCACATTAAAAGCGGCCCCTTGTGAGGCGCCCTAAGTTACCCCCTCAACCCCGCGTCCCCATATGCAAAACGCGCGTTATGCCAACGTGAGTACTGTTGTTATGAATGTACTCTTACAGCTACCGCTAATTTGCATTTTATGTAAATTATTTTTGTATGACCAATTCGAAAAGGCATCCATCGTGTTCATTGACCTACAAAATATAAGTTTACACATTTAAATCTTTAAAATTGGATAACGGGAAGCTAAGATCTGTCAATTTTCTCTCATTACAGGTGCTAATTTGCATATTATGCAAATTTTACTATTTTGCCCCACTGGATTTTTTGGGACTTTTAGTATGGTGTTCAGGAGGCCTCAACGACTTGCACTGCAGTGAAATTCCTACTGTTGCAATTAGTGGTGGGTTACCCCCTAAAAAGCGCTAGATTGACTGGACTATATTGCGGATATCGTATTGATCTCACAGGCAGTAAGTGAGTAGGGACACATGGAGTTTGACCAATCAGATTGCAAGGATCCCTCAGTCCAGTTCATATACCTTGCAAAATATCCGCTTCATATATACCATGCTCAAGGTAAATACAGCTCTTACTGGCAACACTGGCTGACAGTGCGCACCGACTACGTGAGACTTACACCTTTCTGTCTATCTATTGGGCCTGTAGTATACGGTGTTACTAATTTGCTTTTAAAAGTAATCGTGTTAGTTTGGGGGTCGAGATCGCAATGGCGGAGGCCACGGAATTGAAGACGTTCTCAGTGGAAGCAGCTCCCGAACAAACTTCTGATCCGATGCAGCAAACAGACAACAACGATGCCGGTCCTTCCCGCAGCGAGCCCTCCGATGGCAGTGAAGATACGGAAGGAGACGGTACTGGGGAGGAAGAGCAAGCGAAACCACAAAAATCGATTGTCAAGGTAATTTGAAACTACGGATAGACCTGATGATCTTTGCACATTTCATTCTTCTTCATGATTACATGCTGTATTTCGGGTTTTCATAATGAGATGTGAAATATCTATAGTCATAAACGGTTATTAAAAGCAAATGCAAGATTTGCTTTAAGTGTAAATTTGTCAGTTCTGATTTTAAATTTTGATATATTTTTGCGTACATCCGTATACACTTTTTAAAACCCATTCACTTTGCTGTGGCAAGTATTATTGGGGGATGCCGTATATAGAAGTAGTGGATAAAGTAGGTGATGATAAATGGGTCACAAATCCTTCAAGCGTCATTATAGATGTATTTGATGTCTAAGACGAAATCTAATTATGATTGTTACCCAACATTCATATCATTAGTATTATATTCAATATTGATAGATTCAAGGGGTTAATTTGATATTTATCAAGCAGCTTCATGCTTGAAGCGCTTTGCTTTCATCAAGTCAAATAACTAAACATGTGTGTCTATTAAACATGAAAAGGAAAAATGTGTTAAAAGTTGTTGGACTTAGCTTGTGCGTGTGTGTGTGTGCGTGTGTGTGTGTGTGTGTGTGTGTGTGTGTGAGTGAGTGTGTGTGTGTGTGTGTGTGTGTATGTATTTGTGCTTACTTTTGTTCATACTGCTTGCATTGTGAAATATGAGCCAGGGTATTGAATTGAATTCAAATAAAAAATGTCATGAAAAAGTGTGTATGTGTGAGTATATAGAGGGACATTGATTGCAAACGGAAACATTCTACTTTTTAAAAAGAAATTGAAGATGTATTTGAGAACATATTTATATAGTGGTGTGCTATTTCGAACGTCTATTCTGAGTAAACTCATAGTTTCCCCGGTGACAGGAATTGCACTATTTTTCTTTAGTGATATTCCACTTGGGTATTTCCTGTCATTTCTTTAAGGTTTCAATACGAGGCCATTATGGTGTAACTTTTGTTTAAAATGGAATCAGCCAGCCAATGGAAAGTAAAGGTTCCCAAATATCTAGGCAGTAATGTGGGGGTTTCGGTTTTGATACCATTACTTCCTTATTATCTTACGTTCATCCAATGTGCACTTTTAATATGCGCCATCAACTGTGTGTACATGTGCTTCAATATATTCTGTCAGCATATATTATCTGGAACACACAGCTAATGTATTTTGGGTGTTTTGTAACATTGATATCTTATTTCAAGTTCGCACATTCTGTGTACAGTGTTCTTTAAAGCAATTACTGCTTAGAGTATGCTTATATATATAGAATGTAACATTTATCAAATACTGTACCTGCGCGTGCGGAATTTGGGATTAATCATATTTTTTATGCATATTGTATTTCGCGTGATACAGGTCTCATTACATTCATTTTCATTGACATAACTCATATCCATCGCTGTAATATCTTTTTTTTAATTATTTTATCAAGACTGCATGGAAATTATTGTTTTTCTCAAAATGAAATAGTTCGTTCATGTATCTTGTACTATACTGCTATAGCAACTGATTGACGAATTGCCCTACATCGACGTAAATTAGCACTGGATTGATCAGTGTTTAGTAGTAGCCATGATAAAAAATCATGGGCGTACATACTCGAGCAGGATTCGAACCTACGACCTCCTGATCACCGGACAGGCGTCATCTCCACTAGACCACCGAGCTTTCGCCCGGCAGCAAGTGTTGGTTCTAATCCTTAAAGCATGCAGCGGGTATACTGCGTATTATTATTCAAATTCATGAAATTCTTCCGTTGAGATGTTTTCATTGCAACTGATTGACAAATTGCCCTACATCGACGTAAATAAGTTTTTTTATTATTATTATTATGGCTACTACTAAACACTGATCAATGCAGTGCTTATTTACGTCGATGCAGGGCAATTTGTTAATCAGTTGCAATGAAAACATCTCGACGGAAGAATTTCATGAATTTGTATACTCCAATAGTTTATGACTTTTATATCTTACACATCATTAAATTGTTCGACATAACAAATTGTTAACTGTATATTTGATAATGTACTATCTTTTGTAGAATGAACATACAGTATAACCGAATTGTGTTGAAGTGACTTAGCAATTACTGATTCGTGTTCCGACAAGGAATATAACGTAGAGAAGAATAATTAGAATAGTTTCTATTGTGAAGCATTGGTCACACAGAAATTTTCTTTTGCACTTTGTCTCCAGTTCTGTTTACTACCTTGACGAGTGGTGTGAAATCCCCATCTCCCATGTCTTGTCATATCATAGAATACGCTTCATGAGAATACATGTATTACAGGTTTGATAATAACGGTGAAAACAATGTTTATGGGACATCTATCATGTCTATGGAAGATTTTGTAAATAGGATTGAGTGAACACTCCCACGGGACATCTATGGAAGATTTTGTAAATAGGATTGAGTGAACACTCCCATTGGCATATAACACACCAAGAAAGCACAGGAAATGTTATTCATTTCCGTAAAAGTGATTCGGAAGGTCACCGTCCTCTATGTATAGATACCATTGTCGAAGTATCTAGTAGTATTCTGAAAATGTATTGGATGACAAGGTGAAGTTGTAGGTGTAGACAACAAAAATGCAGGCCAAAGAAAACCAACGTCTTATTTCCTCAGGAAACTGAGGCTTTTTCAAATAGAAGCCAGACCACGTGTTGATTTTATCAGTGTCATCCGAAATGTTTCGTCTCTCGGCTCAATTGTGAGATTGTATGGACTTGCAGAGAAGAACTAACTCAAAGTCATGAGAGAAATCAAACAAGCAAGTAAGAAAGTAAGTCACTGATAACAAGGGCCTCTAATTTCCTCAGTACTGTAATGTGTACTGCAAGCTGAAGGTCAAAGTTTTAGTTGGGAAGTGCTAGAGAAAGTGACCCTTGAACTGACAATATGTTATTATAGTTCCTTTTGTTTTAGTTTGTTCTATTTATCCACTTGTAATATAGAAAAAAAACGTAAAAGAATAGCAACTATTCGATATCTAATCTTACTCATAACACAATATATAGATATGATATAGGATTATGAAAAAATAGATATAATAGGGTTACATGGTAACATATACACATTCAAGGTACAAATGCTGTAGGAAACCATCATCAATAAGCAGTAGTATACAGTATTTGACTTGGATCACAGCTCCAGAGCAACGTAATATGTAAAGAAATTCAAGAATATAATTGGAAATACAGGAGCAACAACTGGTCAAAAGATATGTATAACCTCAGCTTTTACTTTATCATATTCAATGAAGCACTTCACTTAAACATGTGATTATAACGAGAGGAACATTCACCTTGTTATAATAACATGTTTAACGAGAGAAGAGACAGAAAAAAGTGTTGCAAGTGATAGTTTGAAAGAAGTCATGGCTTACTTTCGTTGTAACCCCAGTGTCACCGGCTGGCGATGGTGTGATTGAATGGGAGTGAAGAGGTGATTGTAAACTCATCTGAAAGCGAGTTCGTGACCTTTGCGAGTATGAATGTGTGAGTGAGGGTATATTCAACATATGTGTTGTGATGTGTGTGTAATATGGAAATGTGCCTATTGCACCATGCAGTTACAATTGAATGTTATCAGGAATTTTAATTTGAGAAGAATTTAAGAAGATTTAGGAGATGAAGTCACCATTTCAGGCTCTTCCCTTTTATCCTATATTTATTTTGATGCCTCCACTCCAAGTACGTGCCATTCTGCCATCTGTCACACGCATCCATGTAACCTCCAAAACTCCTGCAAGCTTAATATCTAACACCTCTTGGCGGCCATGCATCTGGCTTCTTTTGCTTCAACCCACCATGGAGCACCCTCAGGATCTCCGGCTTTGTGGTCTGAAACCTGACAGGGATCTCCCAATGTCTCCCCCAGATCAGCGCTGGTGCAGTCATGCCCTATGCCACTGCTTCACCCGGTGCTCTACATCTAGTCCTTGCCCCGTGAACCGCCATTCCTCTCCTCCCCTTAAACTTCCTCCCGCACCCCTCATACATTGGTAACCATAGCAATCAGGATAAAACCTTCCCTGATGTTCCACTTATCAGGGGTGTCACTGTTCTATTCGCAGTCGTCACCTGTCCTGTTCTCTCCCAAGCGTCACAAAGCACGATAGATAACGTAAAGATGTTAAATTCCTCCAGTTCCAATGAGCCATCAGCAGCACACCAAAGATCGCCATTGTTTCATCATTGTAGGACAGGATATATACCTCCCGCTTGCTGGCCGGTGCAGTGTTTGGAGTTCCACTATATAATGGTAGAATCAAGCAGATCACTATCACTCATCCCGGGGTGGAAACCAAATCCTCCTGCCGATAGTTAAAGCCTCTGATACCCTCTTATTATTTCAGTGTAGATGGCCTAACCTTCCTCTTCACACCTCCATTACTGTTAACCCCTTCCCAACAATCCTTGCAGATCCTGTCTCCGCTGCCCCTCAAATCCACTTACCCACCTCTCCCACTCTCATCGCTCTGATTCATCTCCTCACCAATCATCCAGAAAGCCATATGCAACAAACCTCCACACTATACACCTCTGCTCTCCACCCATTTTTCTCCTTCAGTCAGCATACTTGTCCAAGTTTCTTTCCCTTGCGTCATCCATCCTAGTTTCCCATGGCACAGTCAGTTTCACCATCGCCACCCACAGACCTTGCCACTTATTGTACCAACGCGCGTCCGGCAGCTGGACAGTCACCACCACCTCCTCCGGCAGTGTCCAATTTCCCTCATCCGCTGCATCTCCAAGTCATCCGCAGCCGCTAACATTCCTCCAACATCACCCCGTGGTCCTTCCTTCTGGCACTGCAACTCCTCACCCTAGGGGACCCATTTTTCTTTCTAGCCTCCACTGCTGCCCTTGCCCATGTCTCCTTCTCATTCAACACCTGATTATGCCTCCAAGACAGTGCAGGCGTACAAAAACCCTCCACACGCTTCCAGAATGCACTCCTGCAATCCTCTGCTTTCCATGCAAACCCTACATCAATCGTTATCCACAACACCACCCCTCTTCAGATTCACTGGTGATGCCAAACATCAAAGTAGGAGCTGAAGCGCACAGCTCCAGAAGACATTAATCTGAGATTATTGCAGGACACCTTCCTCTGCTCCACCCCTTCCCGCAGAGTCCACGCCCCCTGTGCGCAGCTCTTTAAAACCGGTACTCCTCCTCTTCTTTACCGCCTCCACCACCAAATTCCTCCTACCCTTCCTACTTTCCTTGTTGTATCAGGGAGGTGGAAGATTCCAGCTCCCTGGCTGTACCATCCCACACCTCGATGAAACACGACCCCTCTTCGCCCCACCTGAACAGCCACCGCATCTTCTTCCTCGTCTGCCTCGTCCGCATCCTCCTCGGCCCGCCACTTTCTCCTTGTGCTGATCGCTAGCCTACATACCTACATCTACATAGCCTACATTTGGTCCTTTGACCCCCTCATCTTCGCCACTACTCTATGTTCCAACGCTCATCTGGAGTAGGCATACCTCCCTGGCATAGCTTAGTAGGCCCTACGGTAACAAGAGAATGCACAACCCACAATTATGTGCCTAAAGGCCCTGTCACACCCTTTCCGGGCAGGCCTTGGGTGTGACTTGCGGAGAACAGTTTTTACTTCTGGAGATCCCCACAGATGACCCCCATATGACAGTATCTATAGCACATACCTTGCCTGTAGTTGCCAGGCATCTCGCAGCCATGTTTAGGCCCTGTCATACATTTCAGGGTAAGCTACGCGGGCATGTTGGGATTTTCAACCATGCAGGACAGTTGCAGGAAAATGATTATTTCTAAGGGCGGGCAAGGATTTAGATGAGTTTTGCAAGCGTTTTACCTGCTGGACGCGTGGTACTTACGTTTAATTGCAGGTATTCTGTGTGAAATGCGTGTCAGACACGCGGGGGCTGACAACCCAGAGAAGTAATCCCTGACAAGGACATTTTTTTTTTCTTTTTGGCAGAGGTCCCAGTGAATGTCATTATCTTACCCGCATCCGACTCTCGACAAACCAGCAGAAAGACAGTAACTGACTCTCAGTATGGATGTAACTTTGCTCGGTCCACACCCGCAAAATTGACCAGGTACAGGGATGTTGGCAGTGTCGACACCGTTTCTGCCCAGTAAAACACCCATTATATAATGCCCATAGAATGCCCGCAGATGACGTGCGTGCCCGGCGCATAGGCACAGATCCACAGGTAACTTACGTTCTTCAAGCGGGTTAACTACCAGTGACATACACAAATGCCAAAAGTTATGAATTTTTAAAGTTTTTGTGTTGGAACCACTGGGTGAGGAGACTATTAGAGGCTATTGCGTCATGTGTGGACAAAAAAGATATAAAGAAAATATAAAGTGAATTCCACAAAAATCATTTTGTCATGAAAATTACACATTTCACAAACTTGATACTGACATTTGTTCAGGGTAACAATTATTCCCCCTGCTTAAAGCGGTAAGTCAAGTCCTCATTCCTTATGCTAGAAAAGTGGATTTTTTTTTTTCACACAATCCCCATTTCTCTGGGTTTGGTTTACTTTAAACGCGTAGATTGGTTAAAATGATCTTATCTTTTGTTAGTACACTTTATATGTCATGCATGAGTAATGCATAAGTTCGTGGGACTAACAAAATATGGAATTCCTTTTCAAATAAGAAATAAACTTGTGTGTAGACCAGGTGATCAGAAGGTCTTTCAATTGACAAAACAACCGGCAGGCATTCTGTCATGAGTAATGCATAAGTTCGTGGGACTAACAAAATATGGAATTCCTTTTCAAATAAGAAATAAACTTGTGTGTAGACCAGGTGATCAGAAGGTCTTTCAATTGACAAAACAACCGGCAGGCATTCATTTCATTGATTTGTGTTGAATGCATTAGCAGCCTTTTCTTTTACTGTCAAATACCAGACTTCCTGTCAGGCGGATATCCTGGCAAGCACCCATCAGGCATTGACATAAATTATCAGTACATCACGGATGTTCATCTCAGAGAATTTCAAAACTAACATGTCGGCTTGTACCAATGACCTTTGCAACGTACCCATGCCGCGGACAGTGAACTCACAAAACCACATTGGAAAACGACTCTTAACATCACATACGTCCATTCGCTTCGATTCGATTCAATTTATTCGATTCAACATCGTGTGCAACTTCAGATTTATTCATTTATCTATTCCATTTATTCTGTCAGGATAGGAATAGTCCAATCCAGAGTCGCAAAGACCTGCTTTTCAGGGGTCATCACCCACGAGTCATACGGACCACGAGTTCGATCGACATTGAATAAAGGTCCATGAGTCATACAACCCGCGAGTCTACAGCGAATGAGCTTAACACTACCCACAGGTCATAGAGTCCGACACCAGCTAGTAACAAGGCACACAACCTCGACAATGAACAAAAATAGCCAACAACTTCGACACTAGGTTAAAAAAAGGTCCTAGGAGTTCGACTTCAAAATAACGGTCTCGTGGGCCTTTTTCGCCTAGGTGTTGGACTCGTGTGCCTTATTCGCTTTGTGACTAATTCACGGGTTGTATGCCTCATGGGCTGTGTTTCATTATCCGTGGGTTATGATGTTTGAGGTTTCTCGAGTAATGATAAAACTTTATTTTATTTTATGTGATTTCCTACTTTTTACAACAAAACAGTAATTTGAAATAGACATTTGAATACACATGTTTTTGCAAAGCAGTACGGCATTGTCATCAAGGAAAATACTGTGTAAACTGCAATTCAATACAATCTAACTGTCAAGTGATTTATTATAGCACATAATCAGACGTAAGTGTAAGTGGAAGAAACTGCTAAACAGCAAAAGGTATATTTTGTAATCTCATAAAAGAAGACCAACACTGAACTGCTAAATTTAAAAAAAAAACTGCTTTTGAGAGAAAGACAAACAAGAGGTAACACACACGCACACACACACACACACAATCCAAACAAGCACAAAGTATGTCCTTTGAAAAAAAAAAGGAAAATATAAGCGTTCAGGAAAAAGACAGGAAGAGACTAAAGAAGACATGGACAAGGACAAAGGAAGGAAGAGGGTTCGAAGGATCAAAAACCAAGACACGGGATTCACGGGATGGTAGTAAATAGATTGTACTAAAGAACGATGAACGATATAACAGAAATGACTTGAAATTAAGACTTACAAGAGCATATAGCTGCATAAAGATTTTTTTTTGGGAAAAAAACTCTACTTTCATTATTAAGGCAATTCAAAAGATTATAGGGCCAGTGAAAGAGAATTTAAGTTCACGTTGAAATTTATTTTCATTTCAATAAAATAAACTCAGAAAATCATATACAATGTATGAGCATAACATATTTGCAATCATTGCAAAAGCGTAAATTAATAGAATTTATAATAAAGGCAAACATAATATTTCTTGAAGCAAGTATATTCATCAAATTGTGTATGAGTGATTACATTTTAATGGTAGGATATGAGCGGAAAATTTTGTTTTGAATGAACAGGAGAAGGAGAATGGTTGGTGATTTTTTACATAATGTATCCTAAGTGCAAACAATAAATATGGTTGATCTTTAGAATGCTATTTTCATGAAAGATAACATCAGTTGTGTATGGCATCTGCATCATGGCTTACAAGTAATAATGATGACAGTGCCACATAATAATTGGCAAAGCAAAAAAAAATATATATATATATAATGACATATTTATCACAAATGTGTTATGTTGAATGCGATGAACACGATGACAAGGATGGCCCAAGACAGACAGAGATAGAGAACCTTCGTTGCTGCCCTACATGCCGATCGGCATAACGGGCAGTGAAAAAAAAGAAGAAAATGTGTTGTTGAATGCGTAGGGTCCATTTTCCTTGAACTAGGTTTCATTTGAATGAACTTTTAAAGAGAGCAGGTATTTGGGTGTTTTAGCATTTTCGCGTGACTCTTGCCCTCTGACTTCTGAATATTTCAGACAATCACTACGTGGTACATTGTAACATCCACGTTCATGACAACACTCTGAGCTATTTTCAAAATATGGGAAAATGTGCGACATTTGAACATATCCCCTTGACCTTTGCCACCCACGGGCATAATGTTTCCTCTAATTTTAACCCTTCCTTCGACCCTTGAACTTTGACCGATGTTTCAGGAATTCCCAGGAGAATCACTGTCAGACAGATGCATAACTATGTAGCCCTTTCTAAAGTTAATGATAATACCCTGAGCCCTTTTCGAGATATTATGTAGAAAAAAGTGAATTTTAGCATTTTCACTTAACCTTTGACTGTCGACGTTCCACCCCATGGCTCAAAACTTTCCAAGAGAATCTTTATCTGGAAAAACATGTATACACTATGTTTCAAAAAAATGTCTTCAAGCATTACATAAATGGTAATTTTTTAGAATTTGACCTTGACCTTCGACCGTTAACTGTCATCACGTACACCCGAAACTTGATAGGCATAATTTTATCCTCTTATACATACGTATTATGCCAA
This sequence comes from Diadema antillarum, assembly GCF_040938485.1. Taxonomy (NCBI): domain Eukaryota; kingdom Metazoa; phylum Echinodermata; class Echinoidea; order Diadematoida; family Diadematidae; genus Diadema; species Diadema antillarum. The sequence goes on along the minus strand of NW_027271003.1, from coordinate 1,662,549 downwards.
GTTTCACAAGTTACGATGTCAAAAACATTGAATACGGATGGACGAGTGCACATCACGAGACCGACACCCACAAGTCATACAGCTTATGAGTTCGACACGAAGCAGTGAAGGCCCACGAGACCGACACATAAAACCCTGTGTTGTATCTGTCGAACTTGTGGGCTGTTTTTACCTAATGTCGGTCTCGTGGGCTTTATTTGCCTAGTGTCGAACTCGTGGGCTGTAGGACTCGTGGGCTGTATGACACATGGGTGTCGGTCTTGAGGGATGACTCCGGATGGACAACCTGAATGGAGCTGTAGATTTGCGAAGCGAACGACGATTGCGTTGGTCGTTCTCCTCTCTCCCTGATTCGTGTTGGAAGGCAGCTTTGGAAGTCTCCGCTAAGACGCAAGCTATAATTGCGCCCCCATATGATTGGTGCATCAAGTAGCTCTCTGAATTGAGTGGCTGCAAAAATAACCCAGAACGCGTAGTGGAAACCGAGACGACGAAAAATAGAAATGAATCGATTGTGATAAGCAATTTTGCGCATGCACAGAACATGTTTTGAGTTCGATGGCACTTTGTGGCGGAGGCATGAAAAGTAGAATACAATTTTGTATAACACAATTATGCAGGACATTTTGAAGAAGACAAAATTTAACTTTACTTATGACAAATACATGATCTTTTCAGATATTGCGACACAGAATCAATATTTCAAGTATAGTTTCGAAGTGAGATTGTTATCAAGAATAAAATCTAGGAATTTGAAGATGTAACACGAACAATAGATAGTCTACAAATCTGGGACATAACATAATAGCAGGTTATATGGGACATACAATCAATAGGGCACCGACACCGACGCGGTCCCACTGCTGTGCCGCTCTTCCCCGAACAATACACGACCTTCTCGATTTATCGACGCTATCGCTACGTCCTCTACTCTCGTATAGAATCAAGGCCTGTTCCTACTCAGTATGCTTCATTCCCACTTTATAATTATGCTGCTTACGCTTTAGCTATACGCTACACGCTTTCCCAGTCTCAACTGCACACGTCTTCCGCTCTTGCCGCTTTAAAAGGGACGCAGCCGATACGCTGGAAAATTCGCAGTCAAAATGTCTGCCAGAAGATCAAAAAGATCGAGAGGTGAAACTGTTGAAAAGGAGGAGGACGTTGTCGCTGCTGCCTGTCGAGGCAGAATATGAAAAACAAGGAGCGCGAATTTTCGAAGAAGAAGAAGAAGAGATGAAGACAAAGAAGAGAAGAAAGCAGCCAAGTAGCTACCGACAAGACGATAGGAAAGATTAGCACGTCTTTGATTAATAACGAATTGCTACAGAAGAATCGTGAGTTGAGGAGCTTCTCCGAGGTCTACAGTATTTGGTTATGCGTACTAATAAGTTGACTGAAGATCTGCAATCGGGATACATCGGGGCACATCGGGCACATTTCAGCTCTCAGGACGGGAAAACAGCGTGGTAGGATCATATAGATCGTTGAGAGCGTAAATACAGCGTGCATAGATCGGATAACATCGGGAACATCGCACTGACAGCGTAATTACATCGTTCTAAAGACGTAACTGCAGCGGTAGAAATTTTAATGTCTCCCGATCATCGTAGTAAGAGCGTAGCAAGCACATTGTTGTAAATAGAGCGTTTTTAAAGCGTTCTAATGTCATGCTGTGTCCAGATCGGCTCATGTTTTACCCGATCTTTCCCGATATGAGAAAATTGACAAAACATGGCGAGAACGGCGTAGTGGAACAGGGCTTTAAATGCAAATTAACTCCGATTACTCGTTGTTTTCAATCTTCAATATACATTTAGGGGATAGTTTGGAGAGGTTTGAAACAAAAAAGTAAAGTAAACTACAAAAACTCATAAGAAAGAAGGGATGTGAGTTTTACAGTTCAGGGAAGTTATAGGAAATGATCAGGTTAACTGGATAAACATATATGTAGAGATTGCGTGATGCTCCTCAATCAAAGTACATTCTCATGTTATGCAAAGTTTCTTGTTTATTTGCTTTTTCAAGTATGGCCTTGAATCAAGTCTCTTTCGGTCGCACTTTGCTGTGAGTGCTGTAAGTTTCTTTTTTTAGTTTCCAGACTGATAGTAAACTGTTGCCTGCGAGCAGTTCACCAAAGGAGGCTGACTGACTGCCTCCTACATGTTCTTACCGTTTTGATTATCTTAAAAACTTCAAGAACATGCTTGCCGTAACGTCGGGAGTGGGTAGCCGCTTTTCCAGGGCCACAAACATGCCCTCGAAAGAATACGTGGTGCAGTGTTAAGCCTTCTAACCCCCAATGACAGACGTCTGGCATAAATGTATGGGAATGGGCGGATTGACATGGGAAGTGGGAGACGTGAGTCAGCACATTGCAAAGGTTTTACACGTAACTATTATATGCTTTCATGTTTTGATATTAGCATTTTTGTTTCACTGTCTTTATTTCATTTGTTTCAATGAAAAATTAAAGGCGTGTTTCATTTATTACCTCGTTCATCTTTTATTCCAAGAGCAGAAATGACACGTAATATAAAAGAGCTATTTTTGTTAATACTGTACCACATTACACATTGATTTTACTCATTTATTATTTGGGTGGAAGTAAGTGAATAGTATAGGGAAAATATTAATGGGGAGTGAAGATGCAGAGTTAGTGACAGTACGTATGGAAGTGAACCGGAAATGCTGAATTGTTTTCAGGTAGCGCACTATATACGTACAAAGAAATGCTACTAATATGCGCCTGCATCAGACATCGACTTCGGTTTTTTTTTTTTTTGGGGGGGGGGTTGGCAATGAGACAGGAAGAGGAAGAGGAAGAGGAAGAGAGAGAGAGAGAGAGAGAGAGAGAAAGAGAGAAAGGATATAGAAACCAGGACAGGGTCACTTGTATACCTGGTACTGTGATTCGTTGCACACGAAAGGACTACCGGTATACTGATAGAATTAAAACAACACCTATTAAGCAAACAAAATGTACGTAGGACCCACCTATTGCCACGCAGGTGGACATGGTGGAGGTCTATCTGTATTATAAGCAATAAACTTTGCATGAGTGAAAGCCCTCTAGACATTCTAGACGGGAGACGGCGATCGATTTAAGGGATGGTATAATGTATATTGGATGAGGTGAGGATTCAGCTTTAATTTCCCTTTTTTCCCACATATTTAGAAACCAATTCATTAAATTTTCAAGAGCGTACATTTCTAATAGGAATGCAAAATATATTTAAGGAAAATCAGTTCTGAAATGGATGTGATGTCCAAAACAAAAATGTCATTAAAAGCATGGAGGTACCTTCAAAATAAAAGGTAAGTATCATTCTTTATAATTTTTGTTTTGGATACCTCAGCAATGGCACACAAAATCAATTTCCATCAACTACACTTTGAATTTCTCCTAGAATTATTATCCTCTGTTATATTTCATAATAGGTTTCTAATTTTCTTAAACAAATCTCATCATCAAAAAACGTTGGAAATCCATCTCACCCGAAACTATGCCATCATTGCTGTTTCGGTACAGTCAGTCCGGCTACTGTTGTGGTCATCCTGGTTTACAACTATAATTTCAACCTTACAGAGGTTATTGGTGTCTGTGTTTCTCTCGTTTGTATGTACCCTAAAAGCCCCCTCACACCTGAGCGAATGTAGGGGAACGAAGGGGGACGAATGGAAAAAACGCACGAAATGCGCGCGAATTCAACGATTTCAAATAAAATTGCCTTCAAATCATCCGATTATAAACTAAAGTCAAATATGACTTAACGAACGGTAAGCGAAGGATAAATATGACATGCGAAGGATAACAATTTTTCGGTTCACTTCTTTGAGTAAATTGCGGCCGAAGGCGAGCGAAGGGTTGATATGACCCGATAAGACGAACGAACAATGAGCAATGGCTTGATATGGCGTGCGATTGGAAACGAAGTATAGATCAGGCGTTCTCGTACGTGTGTGTGCGCTCCTCGGGGAGTATAAAGCACGTTTTTGAAGAAGAAAAAGGGTATCAAGCAAAAACTGAGGTGAATTACCCCAATTGCTATCATTTTAGCAAAAAATAAATATTGAAACAGTAACAATGGAGGTGAGGTGATAACAAATCTGACGTACCCCTAAATTGACTCGATCTGCAATTGCATGACGATTTTTCAATGTTCAAAAATCCCGTGCGAATTTGAATAATCGCAACTGTTAGTTCAGAAGGTCTACGAACCCAAACACAAAGGGTAAAGATGATTTATTATCAATTACCATTGAAAACGATTTTTCAAAAAATGCATGCCTTTCGCCAGCCATAGCAGTCATATTTCAGGCAATTTGCTCAGGTGTAAGGGGGCCTTTAACCCTGGACCAATGATCTGACGGTAAGCCGTTGCATAATAATTTAGAATGACTAGTGACAGCACGGTTGACTACTAGTATTTACTGCTTGAAATAGGCTGAAATGAAACGTACAGTACGTACTCGTAGGTATAATAGCGCCTCCTCTCGTCCCACACAAGACGATTCATTTATATAATATTGGATGCACTTGAGTGGTATATCAGATATATTGCATTCATCAACATGAATATTGCACGAGTCGAAGACGAGTGCAATATTCATGTTGATGAATGCAATATATCTGATACCACGAAAGAAATCCATTATTATTATTATACATACATACAAACCACTTTCCACGACAACACCACATTCAATTTCCAAAAAAAAAAAGAAAAGAAAAAGGGTTTCACTCATCATAATACTATTATTTACAAAATCTAACTTTCAACTTGTATACGGACGTGTATCTACGCACAGTACAGTACAGTACATGCATATCAGCGAGCGACTGCCGCAGACAGCACAGACGATTTACATACTCCTATGGTATTTCTCAACCTCTTCACGCATTTCTCAACCTCATCGCGCAATGCCACTGCACTTTGCTTTCTTTGCAAGCGATACTGCGCATGCGTATGAAGATACATTTGAGTGCGATATTGACAGCAGAGTACAATATTGGAAACAATATTGTACTCTTTTTCTCCATTGATACGGGTAATGTAAAATGCATCGGACAGGTATTATGCTAACAATATTGTATGTCATTAAGCAAACCCCTTGCAGGAATATTGATACATGGTTTTATTGTATAGAAAAAGTGGCTTGTATGTGTAATGATATGATATATAGGATAGGATATCGTTGTACAAACATGACGTCACGAACTCAAGCAGTCTACTCATCCAGGTACCGAAACTTTACAAATTCATAACATTAGAAGAAATTGTCCGATTTCCAAACATTGGATATTTTTATCAATATTACTGCATCATTCACTCAACCAGCAAATTTCATTTCTATCTTATCCCCTTGAAAGGATGATTGTCAAGAATACAGGTACTCTCTGAATATGTACACACGCTGCAATCATACAATTCACTGATTGTCCTGTCCTTAGATTGCCATCTCTGGACAGATAGACAACCTCCAGGCCCTGTTTGCTGAACTCCATGCCGATGATGTCATCAATAGAATTAACGAACACGACGAGGGAGGTTACAGCGCCCTCCATTATGCCGCTCAAAGTGATAACGTGGAGATGGTCAGGCTTCTGGTTAACCGTGGAGCAGGTAATCACGTCTCATTCTCCTATACTCTCAGAATTCCACTCTAAATCTAAACCTGCGTTTAATGTCGACAAAACATTAAGAAAATAAGAACAAAAAGTCCAAGATCCCTTATTTCCGATGTTTAGGCTGTACATTTTTTTTTAATTGTGTTGTTTATCTTGCTGTTCCAAATGTACCGTATTAATAGGACCAAACAAACAAACACACATCTCCTACATAGAAAAAGTGAAAACAATTATAGGCATTCTGTCTATTCGATTTATCTTAATTCTATTCACCCATGACGATTTGGTAATGTGATGGAGCGGACAGTTTAACACCAAGCTTACTTCTTTACTATTAAAGTTTCCCTTGTGACCTTACACTTCTTTGTAGGCGGCTTTGTAGGTTCATAATATCAGAATGGCTCGTCTCAAAGCTTACATCATTTTTCTCCAAGTGCTTTTTGACCGTTTTGCATGAGACCGTGTAAAAAGTTGACTTAGCAAATTCCAACTTTACGAAAAAAAAATGAGCTGACATTATCCACAAAAAAAGTTGAAAAAAAATCATTAATAGATGCAGACTTAAGGTTTTGTCCTTCTAAATCATGCACTGACGCAAATAATATACTTCTCCCATAATGATACTCTTTGTTTGCTAACCTTTCAAATGCATCTAACGTCATCTTTATTTGAAACAAAGACGTGAATAACATCGGAAAGGCTTCAAGACAACCGCTTCACCTTGCCGCCGCAGTCAAAAAGGAAAAAGTCCAGCCCAAGGTAATTTCTGTAGAAAAAAGATTAAGGGGATCATTAATTCTATTTCACCTTTCCTCAAGTGTTCCATTTCAACTGTTTGCAGGGACGTTTCGCAAATTATGACATAGTCATTATTGCGTCTATGTATGTGTGTTGTATGTGTGTGCGTATGAGCTTGTGAGGGTGCGTGTGCATGTTTGTGTGCTCGTGTGTGTGCTGACCTTGACATCGGATGCCGTATAACGGTGGTTCATCGAATGCTAACATTTTCTTCTTACAATCTGTACAGGAACGTTTTTGACATGTGTGATGTTGTATCTCGTCAACTAATTGCTTCCCATGTTTTTTCACCTCCCCTCTTGACATTCTAAAACATTTGAACAAAAGGAAGAGGTACTGTGCTATTTGAAAATGGGCATAGAAGTTGTTCACAAGAAGAGAACAAAATGTGACGCACCGATTGATCATTGATTTGTGATGATCCTTCAAGAAAGAAATAACGTCGGGAAGGACTTGAGGAAACATTCTGTGAATTCGGTGACTTTATTAATGATGATGGTGATGAAGATTACTAAAAAAACCAAGTACATGTATTATCAGTATTATGTTATGTCACTATACACTAGTAATGGGTGAAAGCGCTAGCAGTAATGATTGGAGGTCCGGAAGTAAACATCATAACTATTCTCTAGCTTTTCTTCTTCGCAGACCGAAGTAGGAACGAGGCTTTCGAAACTGTCCGAAGGGGCAGAGAGGATGTCAGAAACGCCGAGCGACAGCAAGCCTGAAAGCGTTACGATGATCCTTTTGAACGCTGGGGCAGAAGGAAATGCCCAAGACAGTAGAGGGCGTACTCCACTTCATATAGCCGCTTCCCATGGGAACTCCGAAACGGCGGCTCATCTACTTGAAAGTGAAGACGTGAATATTGAGGTATGTAGATCCTAATGCAGTCATACTGTCCCTAAATTGAGCGAAAATGGACAAACTACAAAAAAAAATTAAAAACAAAACAAAACAAAACAAAATTGGTCATCCTGGCTAAATCTCGGGACAGTGTAACGCCACTGTAAAGCCGTTCTCTAAGTAATGCTATTATCACTTAAATTTTCCCTTTACTTTTTCAACGTTTTGGGCTCGGTTTACACCATTCATAGTGCGAGGACCAGAGAGACATGACAGCTCTCGTTACCGCCTGCTTCAACGGGAAGACCGACATCGCCCTCATGCTCATTGACAGGGGCGCCAAACTACACGTGTGGGACGAAAACTTCGACACCCCACTCCACTTTGCAGTCAGGGAAGGCAACAAAATGCTCGTCAGCAAAATCATGGAGAAAGGGAAACAAGAAGGGCGCTTGGACAGGGTAAGATGGTACCTGAATTTTCCCTCCTCCCCCCTCCCTCCTCGCTCTCTCTTGTCTCCCTCCACACACACACACAAGCACACGCACGCACAAGAACCCGCACATATAGATTATATTCATCGCTATACCTTATATAATTATGTAAAAGGGCCTAAATGCATTTATTTTGTCATTTTGCTGCAACGACTGTTCTCTGGTAAACAAACAGCGGAGTTAACGATGATAACATACTTGCAAGAAACAAGATCTATTTGAGGCATGTTTATCCACTGCAACTCAAGTTTTATAGTCATATCAAATTCAAGATACTAGTACCTGCCGGATTTTCAATAGTTTTTTTTAAACAAATGGTGATGATTCTTGGATATTGGCTACGTTAACTTCCTAGATGGAAACATAGAATTGGGTGAAATAAAAACGTTGATGTACAATTAATTAGCTAACGTGCATTTAAAAGTGCAGTTATTGGTGCATAATGTTCTTGCATTATTACTTCCGCCTGGGAAGAAGGTTTGTTTTTGTTTTTGTTTTTCATCGGCGTTTGTTTGTTTGTTTTTGTGTGTGTGTGTCTGTCTGTCTGTTTGCAAAACAATTCAACAAGTTCTTCATGGATTTGACACAAACTTGCAGGAAAAGTTGATAAATGACACAAGGAACATAATGATGCTTAAAATAATCTTGGATTTTTTTTTTTTTTTTTGAAAGATTTTTGATCATTTGGCAGATATAGAGCAAATGAACTTGGGGTTATTTAAGGTTTGAATACGCGCTCTTATCAAAGCGTGTGCTCTGTTCGTTAGAGGAGCCTCGAAGTTGAATCTGATGACATACAGTGACATAAACAGAAGACTTCTTTTGGGGGAAATTGGGCTTTTTAGCATGCCTGTATGGGTTGAAATGAGCTGCTTGGCGGAGGTCTGCGTTCTCCGCAAGTTTTTTCTTCTTATCGGCACTGACCAGGTGAAGAACAGCCATTCGCTGAAGTAGGTCCCTGCCAGTTGCCTGTGCGAGAATAAGACAACTTGAACTGAACTGGCCTTTTGAAAGAAAACTCTTCATGTGTATGTACTAATCATAGAGTATCTTTGGGATGATTGATTTTGACCTTGATAACTGCAGGACCACCAATGACCACCCGAGAGTAAAAGCAAGAGTAGGAAAGCATGCCATATGATAATTTATGTAGGGGTAAACTTTCCATTAGTACATTTTGAACGAGGAGCACGATGAAAATTGCATTTTCTGTTACACTTCCAGCTGCTGACTGAAATAAATCGGAACATTGTAGCGCCGATTCACGAGGCGGTGAGATGTGGGCACCAAGACCTGCTTCAACTCGCCCTGGATCAAGGTGAGGCCCACTGGGTACAGGTCCTCGCTTCCTCTTTTCTTGTTCTTCATTCATGTCTTTCTGTCTGAGATGGAATGTAGCCACATCAAATTTTCGGCAGACATTCATTAACCACATTTTTATACACCCAACAAAATATGTAACAGGTTCACCCCGCCTCTTACAACGAAGAAACCACGAAGGCATTATTGTGATGTGAAAATAAAACGTATGCTTTGCTAATAAGAGCGTAATTATGGAATAGCTTACCTCCTCCAGGTCATCAAATCTGGTCCCTGACTTCCCTTGCTCTTTTCAAGTGTTAATAAAGAATGACGTCTCTGTAAGTATTCATATGAACTCCCCCTCCCCCACCCGCACCCCCCCCCAAAAGAAAATAAACACAACTAGAAATGTCGCTATGGCGACTGGTATGCCTCCGCCATAATGCATGGTTCTCCGAATAGGTCTAAAGCAAATATCTTGACAATGTATGATAACAGTTTCACATAACTGGCAAAATATCAAATGACAGGTTTGTCACAAATGCATTGAGTGTTTAGTTTCCTTGAAATTGGTTTATTTGGATGAATTGCTACACTGTCTATATTAAAAGAGTGCAGGTATTGGGAGATTTGAGGATTTGTACCCAACTTTTGACCCTTTTAGAAGTTTAAAGAAGAAGTGAGATTTAGCACTTTCATTTAACCTTTGACCATTTGGCAAGAAACTTCCAAGAGAATCTGTATTGGGTAATACATGCATACACTAAGTTTCAAGAAAAAATCCTGCAGGCATTGCATAGATAAGAGAGAAATAATGACATTTTGATGAGTTGACCTTGACCTTTGACCCCCATGTCCTTTGACCCATGACCCCTAAATCCCATACATGATCACTGCCAGTCAGTTACATGCATAAATTCTAAGTTCCATGAAGATACCTTGAAATATTTGTGAGATATGGAGAAAAAGTGAAATGTTAACATTTTCAATTGACCTTTGACTTCATGACCCAAAGCTCTCTCTGGGGAATCTTTATTTGGTAGTTCATGTATGCACAAAGTTTTAAGAAAATACCTCCAGGCATTGCATAGAAGAGGTAAAATAGTGAAATTTTGAGCATTTGACCTTGACCTTTTGACCTTTGACCTTGAGCATGTGCGCCCAAAAGTTGATAGGCACAACTGCGCCCACTCATACATATACATGCCAAGTTTCATAAGGATACCTCTAACAGTTTTTTAGATACTCTGTCCACAACATTAATTACGAACGGAAAGACGGACGGACGGACGGACAGATGGACAACCCGAAAACTTAAGGCCGTGTCACACCATAACGCGGGCTTGTGGCGAGGAGGTAGTTTCCAGCACGTAGAAGATTTTCAGCGGGCGAACAAGAATGTTTGCAATTTTCATTCATTCCTTGTCATACCGTACGGGGGAACTTCTGGGGCTTGACTTGCGGGGAAACAAATTTACTCCCAGGAGCTCTCCGCAGTTGGTCCGCACCTGACAGTATCTAGCGCGTAGTTGCCCGGAGGTGCTCACGCAAGTCCGATTTAACCGCCGCCAAGTTTTGAGCATGACCAAAACTTTTTCCGGGTGAGTCGCGGGTACGCCCGTAGAGGTCCACGCAGAACGCCAGTAGGAGACCCTTAGCGGCAGTACTTCCCAGGCAATTCCCACGCAGGTACTTCGCAGTCCCGTATGCAGCCAAGATAATGAAATTCTGTGAGATTTCAGCCATTCCATTAGAGGAATTCCTTCACTAAGTTGTCAGCCCCCACGCGACTGGTACAAAGGTCACACAGTATACTCGCAAGTATAACGCGTCCATGCAAGTAAGACACATGCGCTGACTCGCACAAATCCTTTTCCGCCCTCAGGAATGTCCGGTATGCTAGAAAATCCCTACACGTAACAAGCCCGAGTAGCTTGCCCGGAAAGGTGTGACAGGGCCTAAACACGGTTGCGAGTAAAAAAAATATGCGTGCGCACCTCCGGGCGACTACTTTTGAGATACATGCTAGTTACTGTCATGTGCGGATATCTACGGGGACCTCCGGGTAGTCAAAATTGTTCTTTGCAAGTCGCACGCAAGGCTGGTGTGACACGGCCTTTAGACCCCGTTTACAGTGCGAGGCTCGGCCGCGTCTCGGCCGCGGCCGAGCCCACCTTCATTTCAGTGTAAACGCGCAAAAGGCCAAATGCGAGGCCAAAATTGGCCGCGCATTTGGCCACGCTCTGGAATGCCTCCGGGGATACTTCGTGGCGGAAGCATGAAAAATAAACAATCATTGTGGACCATTTTTACTTAGGCCTCTTTGTTATATCTTGTGTTCATGACGTGTATATGTCTGTGATTAATATGTCGTTATTTTCTCTTCTTTCTAGCGAACATCTCGCAGCATTGCCACTTAGAGTTATTACCTTTTTTTTTACAGTGCAGAACGACGAAGAAGTGATCAACCACGGCGGCGATGACGACAACACTCCCCTCCACGAAGCCTGCATTAAAGGTCATCTGGAAATGGTCAAGATGCTGTGTGAAAGGGGCGCAAAAATCAACAACCAAAATTGGAACAAGTTATCCCCACTGCACTTTGCGTGTATCAAAGACCACCAAAAAGTGGCCGAATATTTGATGGAACAGTAAGTATCACGTGTCAGCCCCATCATGGGTGTAGAACCGTGTTTCCCAAACCAGTGGGCTGAGAAAGTAGCCGCGATGTCGGCCAAAATGAAATTTTATTACTTTTTCTATCTAACTGCTGGGCCACGCCTATTAATGCCGACCCGTCGCAGCGTCGTAAATTACAATACTGGTACATGATACTCATTATCGCGACAGCTCAAGAATTCAGTAATTGGAGAATAGTTTGATAACAAAAATCATTTCAGAAATATTTTGGTCTTTCAATGGTGTGTTCATTAGAGTTTATAGTAACACATAAAAATTGTGTCGACGAAAGCCGTTAAAGCCAAACGTTCAAAACTTATCCTTTCAGCGAAAACGTTTGTTTCAGTGTTTGGTACAGTTGACTGTTCTTTGTAAAATACGTGATTACTGCTGAAAAGAAAAGAAAATTTATATCGCGATTTTGGGATGTAATGCGGGAATGCGCCAAATTTCGATGCGATTTGTGAAAGATAAGTTAGAGGTGAGATTTGGTGAAATTAAATGAAATAATTTCATTTCAATTCAATTTGATTTTATTGTTCAATTTGGGATATTTGTCTTATTTAATTGTATGCAAACACATCGATACAAAGGGTCATACAAAGAATAAATGCATACAGACCACAGGTAGATACATATGATATGATAGACAAGTTTCTACACTAAAAGGTGAAAGCAAAGATTTAATTCCATAGGAATACAATCACTGAAGTGAAATGAATTAAGTTGATGGAAAGTGAAATAAGATGGAACAGACTATCACAACGATCATAAATACAGTGTAGAATCAGTAAAAAATCTAAATTGTATAAAAATTACACAATTAAACAGTTCTCTATTTCCATCAGAAGTGTTAGAAGAAATATAAAATACACAGACCGATAATAGAAAGGAATCCATACATTACAGCTGAGCTTGGCTGAGATTTCCCGAAGAAGTAACAACAAACATGCAATTAAGACTTAGGGTATTGTAACTGGTAATGAGAGGAATGCGTACGCTACACAAGTCACTGAAAGACGTGCGTCCATGATTTTGGACACATTGGTATCTTGTGCTTACACTGCATTACATTTTCAGGGGGGCAGACATAACTCTTACAGACTACGAGGGCCTGACGCCTCTACAGACGGCGGCCAACTCGAAGAGCTTTAAAACCCTCATCGCCCTGCTCGATTACCAGCGCAAACTTGACGCGAGCATAAAGGACAGAGACAACCAGAACTCCGCCGCCCAGATACTGAGATGGGCGGCTAAAGAGAACAAGGCCGATACTGTGGAGGTAAATATCGCTTTATGTATTCATTTTTTTTTTTTTGGTCTCCATGCAAGCTAATATATTCATTGGGTCTTATCTATTTTCTTTTTCGGGGGGGGGGGGGTTATTCCGTACTTTTTTTTTCTTTTCTGTTTTGTTTTTCTTTGGGTGTAGCTTGCGTAGAGAACGTCAAAGTGAACAGTCAATGGAAAAATTTAATCATAATATGAAAATACTTTCATTTCTTTTCCTTCATAACTGAGGTACTTCTTCGCGAAGGCAACAAACTACATGGAGTAAGTGACAAGAAAGTTACCAAATTCATCCATGACGCATCGAAGAATGGACACATAGAGTAAGTATTTTTGGGGAAAAAAATATTTTTCAAAAGTTGTGCCTGACAATCCGAACCGTTACCACAGTCCTGCCCTACTAGGCAACAGACAGTGTCTGTAAAATTGAATTCCAAGCAGTCTAATGATTATTTCCAGAACAGACAAACTGTGTAACTTGTATATTACTTGGCCACTGAAATATAATCATTATGTATCTTACATTAGAAATTCTTTTTCCACAAAATATTCTTCGTGTACATTCCCTGACTGGGTTACGATTTATTCTTTCACATATCCTCGTCTCTATCCCTCACTCCAAAACATCTCTCTTTTATGTTCTTCCTCTCTCTCTCTCTCTCTCTCCCTCTCTCTCTCTCTCTCTCTCTCTCTCAGTCTCTCCAATGACCATCCCAGTCCCTCTCTTACCCTCCCTCGATGGCTTTTCGCATTTCCCCCCTACCTCATTCTCCCTGTACCGTTTCCCTGCAGAACCGTGTTGGTTCTCATTCGGTGGAAGAAGGATGTGGTACACGACGAAGACGATGACGGAAACACGGCGCTCCATCACGCCGCTGAAGCCGGGCACGATGCCACCGCCCATGAGCTCATCAAGGCATTTTGCCCACGTCAACCAACCGTGAGCAACAACACCAATACTTTGAGCATTGCTTGTAAATTTCCTAAAATAAGATTTAAAAAATAGAAAAGCACTTCGAGAGCGCAGATCTCAGCCGAGCTGATCACATCAACAATTAATCATTTTCTTTGATTTCCATTCATATTACATTCATGCAGAAAATCGCCGGCGCCTCGCTCCAGCAGAGCACGCACTAAGCCTATTCAATCCTCATATTCGCGTAGCTTGAACTCCCAAGCTAATTTGTAGAAAAAAAAAATCAAAATCATTCAAAAATTCATCCAAATCCATTCACAACTTTTTGAGTTATTTTGCACACAGACTAACAAACAATCAAACAAACACAAACTAACGCTGGCAAAACATAACCATGATAATAAAATTGATATCTAAAAGAACATTTTTTTTTTACTTTTCATAATGTTTTTAAAAATTCTCAATTTGGGTTTCGTCAGAAACACAGCACTATTCATGCCCTTTTGAAGTTTATTGACCACGCCAAACATACTATTGATAGTCATTCTCATCTAGTTGGTATATCCTGGACTTCTCCAAGGCCTTCGATCATGGAATTTTACTTTACAAATTGTCTCACTATGGAATACGGGTGAAGGCATTGGAGTACCTTTGAACGAGAACATTTCAAGTCTCGAAATTCATTATCTGTCGCGTCCCACAAGGTAGCTTATTAGGACCTTTATTTTTTCATCATTTATATCAACCCCAGGGTTCATCATTCATCCATCAATCAATTAATCTCTGAATTCATTATTCTATAATGAAATAACCATCATAATCCTTGTACGGCTGTGTGCAGACATCAGCTATCAGAGGCATTTTCAATTCCGTCTTCCGTTTCCTTGTTCAGCGTGTGTAATAGGCACTTTCTGTTTTCCTTCTTTCCTTAATTTCTTTCCTTCCATTCTGTCAAGTCATGCCATGCTGTTGTTGTGTGTCTCCTATTTTGTTCCGTCTTGTCTTAGATTATGATGTGCTAAGTATTCGCAAATAAGTATTTCATAAGATTTTCCTTTGAGTGGTTCACAATATACAAGCTTGCTTTAGTGGACCTCTCGGTTCTTTTTGTTTTCTCAACTGAAACATAACTTTGATTTTTTTTTTTTGCCAGTATGCATGCATATATTGCTTGCATCATTTATCCTTACAGCAAGTCGAATGTATGCGTTTATTCCTGATTTATTTTGGGTTGTGTTCTGTTGGAAAAAAAAGAATGAAAATAAATGAATCGAATTGAATTGAATTGAATTAAATTGAATTGAATCATTAGCTTTTCCGGAGAGTTTCATTCAAATTCGTTTTGTAGCTTTTTGAGTTATCTTACAAACAGAACACACCGAACAAATTATGATTCAACAATCTTTTGGCGAAGGTAATATAATGAGATGCAGATTATGAATTAGAGTAAAAGATGAGTATGTAGTACTTCACTTTTACACACTAAATCTATGATATAATTACCCCCGTTAAAGGACAAGTTCACCTTCATAAACATAAGGATTGAGAGAATGCAACAATATTAGTAGAACACATCGGGGAAAGTTTGAGGGAAATTGGACAATCGATGCAAAAGTTATGAATTTTTAAAATTTTTGTGTTGGAACCGCTGGATGAGGAGACTACTACAGCTTGTGAGTCATATGCGTACAACAGTATAAAGAAAATGTAAAGAAAATTCAACATATTTTCACTTTTTGCGCATAATAAAAGAGCACTTGACTTGCCTCTTTCTAAAGGCAGGGGGAATAATATTACCCATAACATTTGTCGGTAACGAGTCGGGGAAATGTGTACTTTTTTCAAAAGATGACATTTTGTGAAATTCTCTTTATATTTTCCTTATATTGTTGTACGCTTGTGACATCTAAGTTATTCACACACTGCAGTAGTCTTCTCATCCAGCGGTTACTGCACAAAAACTTCAAAAATTCATAACTTTTGAACGGATTGTCCGATTTTCCTCAAACTTTCAATGATGTGTTCTACTAATATTGCTACATTCTCTCAATCCTTATGTTTATGAAGGTGAACTTGTCCTTTAAGGAAGAAGATTGTGTAATCAATTGTGGTTTGTCTTTCTGCAAAATAACTCAAATAGTTGTGAACAGATTTGAATGAATACTGCAGGAAAAGTTGGTGATGACACGAGGAACAAATGACTAAATTTTGGATGTGCTCCAGGAATGTTTATGTATTTTTAAAGGATTTTCGATCTTATGGTATATAAGGTCAATTAACTTGGCAGTTTAAAGGGACTGTACAGTACTGGTTGAGGTAGGGATTCATGTTTTGAACATTCCTAAGTGAGATAATGAAAAGCCTTTCATGAAATATGCAAGAGCATGTAATTTTAAGAAGGATTCAACGTTTATTTGATAAAAATTGGTTTTCAAATGGCTGAGATATCAAAAAAGTGCTAATAATAAAAGGCGACATGCCCCAACTTTATTAGTATCTCTTTGTTTCACTTTGTTTTTGGATATCTCAGCCACTTCCAAACCGATTTTCATCGAATAAACTTTTGATACCCCTTAAAACTACATGCTCTTTGACATCTCATAGAGTGGTTTCTGAATATCTCACAAAACGTTAAAAGCTAAATCTTCACCTCGACCAGAACTGTACACACCCTTTAATCTGCGAGTCCTATAAAGCGCGTGATTTGCTCAGGCGTAGCTGATGTCATAATCAAAAGGCTAATAAAATATGAATTAGGACATTGTATACGTGTATGGATGGAAATAAGTTGCGGAGGTCTGCGTACTCAAAGTGCTTTTCTAGTTTTTATCATTTGTTGTACGCTACATATTTCCTTTTTAACAGCCAACCACGAAGTTGGGCCAAATAACGTGGACTTGGTGACACTTCACTTTTTCCAAAATTTGTTAATTATCATTATTCATATTACTGCTATCTATTTGGTATTTCAGACAATATACATGTGTACATGGGTAAACACAGAACACATTTGATTCAGTTTAACAAATACACAGAGACAATACGGAAATGAGAAAAACACAACTAAACAAACAATAAAAAACACAACCTAGATTGTGACATGGAAAACAGGGCTGCTAGGGGCAAGAAAAGGTTAACCTAATAGCCATGACCCGCAGGTATTCTACCCCACATCCCATTAAAATAATGTGCCAAAATCTGTACATAAAAATGATGAGGATAATATCTCATTTGTTTAGCAACTCCTGCTGCTCTAAGACATGAATAAAACTTGCATCGCAGGAATTATTCTAGTGCAAACGAACGAGTGCCTCTTCACTTTGCTGCCGCCAACGGCTGGATCCGTACAGTAAATCTGCTCCTGAAGAAAAATGCTGAAATCAACGTTGTCGACTTCTTACAGGTATTTTGAAATTTTCTTTTCATTTTTTTTAGGGGTGGAGGATGAAGCATTCGAATGGAGGATGGAATTCCTTGTAAATTGCTGAAAAACATAATTACTGCTTACTATCTTACATTGAGAAGGCAGGGAACAGGGGAAAAGACCAACTAAATTTGGAAAGAAATTGTCTCAAAAAAGAGTATGGAGGATTAATAAAAAAATCTATTGGCTTTGCTAATTGTCTTGTGAGACGATTGTATTGTCTTGCTTAATTTTCTTTCGTTCGAGGGTACGAATGAATGGGTATCGTTACACACTTTTTTTAATATTTGTGTTAGATTTTTCAGCACCATATTGTTCACCATTGAAACGGTGATGTAAAAACTGTTCCAGATATTGCATCTGATGGTTTTTAGTATGTGTAGGTAATTTTTAACACAAAATATTGTACCATGAAAAAAAATCGCAGTAAAGCCTAAAATATAAGAGATATAAGAGGTATCATTATTTTCTTAATAAACCATAACTGTAGACGGTTAGTTCTATAGGAACAGCTTTATCATTGCTGTTGTTCACATTTTCTATATTTATTTTAACAATGCTTAGCATTGATTATTCTGATTGGAAAAAAATAGTTGGATGTTTCTATCACAAGTCACAAGTCTTTAACTATCTTAAAGCACTAAAGCTGGGTTTTTGTTTTATCTGCAAATGGTAAATAATGCCTTAAAGGAAAATGAAATCAAGTGCTGACGTCAAAGCAATGATGTGATATGAAGTACAATATTTTCCATAGATGACACCTCTGCATCTCGCGTGCCAAAACGGTCAAACCGACATGGTAAAGCTCCTCGTCTACTACAAGCACGCCAACATTCTTCTCCGAGACGATCATGGTCTAAACTGCCTCGACCACGCCATCGACAACGGACATGAGTACGTGTAGAAAGCAAAAAAAAAAAAGGAATACATTTCAAATATCAATCAACCCACTCTGACCATCAAATAAGAGTCTTATGTGCCATTTTGTCAATAGTTAAGTCGATCTTGCGTTTACAAAGTACGTGTTACACGTCTTGTCCCAACATTTGATTTGCTGTGATTTGATTTGATTTGAATTTTATTCACAATTTGTGTTCACAAAACAAGAAACAAACATAACTGAGTTGCAATGACTGTTAATTGAGTATCTGAATATAAGAACAACCCAAGTCCATGGAAAACCATTTCGAGTAAACTTAAAAAAACTTCATATCTTTTTTATTTGTCCAATAATATTCTATTTAACTGTGATGGGAAGGCAACATTGTATATACAAATTAGAACATATAATTTGTTATGACAATTAACAATTACATTAATTGTGGAGAAGCCATTTTGAGTGATGGACTTGGGTTGTTCTTTGAATGATATGGTCTTGGGTCGTTCTTTGAATCATATACGTGTACATGATATTCTGCTATAGAGATGAGAGAAGGATGAGAGAGGGCGCTATAATATGAATGTAAGAATAACCCAAGTCCTTCATTCTTACATTCATATAAGATTTAATTCATTCATTTCTGGCACTTCCGGGGGTAATTAGCCTAGGACTTATCATTTATACCCAAGATGAGTCCATGCATGAGCTACAATTTCCCATGTCAAACTGAATTTGGCCAAAAATTGGACTTGGGTCGTTCTTATATTCAGGTCTTCAATTATAATCTATATATAATATTTTGTCCATTTTTTTTCTAACAAAAAAATCGAAACAATTATACTAGTAACATCATTCATTTGCAACAAATGGTTGTAGCCTTAAGAACCAAAGTTGACGAGCCTAAATCAAAAGCACAGCTTGTATTACTTATAGGCCATCGAACAATCTCTCAATGGTGAGACACATATTG
Organism: Diadema antillarum; assembly: GCF_040938485.1. Taxonomy (NCBI): domain Eukaryota; kingdom Metazoa; phylum Echinodermata; class Echinoidea; order Diadematoida; family Diadematidae; genus Diadema; species Diadema antillarum. The sequence continues at coordinate 1,643,318 of NW_027271003.1, read as the reverse complement.
CAATGAACAGAGTATACCGGAATGGTATTTGTGTTATATAAACACGGAATGGCATTTCTTCTTCTTATGAAAGGAACTTTAAGATTATGTCAGATGTTTTCATTACGTGGATGCCCTCCAAAAAGCAGAAAACGTGTTCCTTAAAACTTCAACAATGAGTAGCAGTTTCTGTTACACGTGTTATCCTTCCTCTGTATGAAGAAAATAAATGTCAATTGACTTGTCTGGCTTCAAGCTGTCACAGCATCGTTAATATCATTATCAGAATGATTTCTATTATTACTATCATTGTCATTATATTTTGTTATTATTAACATCATTGAATCTTTATTCTTAATTTCTTTATTATGATCATGTATCAGAGACGTCGCCGAACTTCTCGTTAGCCATAAGAAATGGTTGTGGGTGATGTCCGTCTGGAGTTTAGACGAGGAGACGGGAAAAAGGACAACGCCAATGAGAAAGCTCATCAAGAATATGCCAGGTATAGCATCTTCTTACCTCTAACTTTCTCGGCTTCTTCTGGGTAATTGGCAGATGTGGTATACATGTATGCGAGTAGTGTTCTACCTCGGAGTGCCTTACCAGAGGGTGCTCCTATCACCTTAAAGGGGATGGCTAGTAACTGATCAGTGGGAATCAGTGGGAATGCTGTGGGGGATGATTTTTCCAATTCTTGTGGGATTCATTTAAGAGTACATTACTATATCTGTTGTTGTGTGAAAATTGTTTGCTTCAGAATGGTTTCATATTCAAATAATGTGCAGTTTAATGTTTCCAGGTTAGCATGCCTGCACAGTGATGGGGCATTAAAACAGCACATTACTTAAATATGAGACCGTTCTGAAGCAAATAAATTCCACACAACAATAGAATCCCATAAGAACTGGAACAATCATCCCCCAGCATTCCCACTGATTCCCACTGATCAGTTACTAGCCATCCCCTTTAAGTGTCAAGATTCTGCTCGCTACCTTTCGCATTGACGATCGATTGATAATGGAATATTCATCAAACCAAGTGTGTGATAACAGAAAGCTTAGTCGAGCTTTGAGATGAGACATGTCAAAATACCTTGCTTGTTTGTTTGTTTGTTTACTTTTTGGTGATTTGTTTGCTTGGAAATCTCTTTAAAAAACGAAACAGAAGTAGCCGAGCAAGTGATGGACCGTTGCGTTCAGCACGATCCCAAGGTGCGACCGATCGATCCCGTTTACTGGGTAGAGTTTTACTACGCGCTGCTGGAGGACACGTTCTCCATGTGGGAGGGGCAAAACAATTCTGACGGTGAGAAATACCAGTGTTGTCAAGCTTCACTTTTAACCTAATGGATGCTTTGATATTTGAGGTTGGCTTTCCATTTTGCAAAGACTTTCAAATTCCACAAATTCACCTTTTATCCACTATTTGCAAACGAAGCTATTTTTTTTTATCGTGTGCGTGTAATAAAGAGTGATGGTTCTCCGAATCTTAATGATTTTCTTTTTTTTTTGCATAAAGGAATCATATACACCTTGTAGTTTTGTTTTAAATTTGAGATTCAGATTTTAGCTTTTCGCGAGATGATTAGTTAGCACTTATGAAAATAATGTTAAAGAGCATAATAGTTCTACGAGGAATTCAAAGTTCATTTGATGAAAATCGGTTTTGAAATTACATTTTCTAAAATATACAAAAACAAAGTAAAACAAAATAGTCCGAATAAAAGATGCCTCCCATCTTTTATTATGACCTCTTTTTTTTTCTTATCGTTTCGTTTGTCATTACCTATCAATTACTGCTCAAGAGTGGAATGTATTCTACCAAGTAGGCTTTTTAGCAATCAAATGGCAGTTCCATACATTTCCGACAAGTTTTTTCGTCAATACAATTCAGTTTCAGTTTATCTATATGCATTTCCTGAAACTATGTTTTGTTTCATCGTAAAAAAAAGCTGCACTGATTTCGCTTGTATAAGCAAGTGTCATACCGTACTTTTACTTTTGTTGGAATGAAATAGAATGGAATGAAATAAATGATATGAAATGAGTGAAATGAAATGAGTATTGATTTTAAGCATTATCGGTTTCCAAACAGTCCAGCTTGATTTGACAATCGTTCTGTATGGAAAGCAAGATGTAACGCATGTTAATAAATAGGCCTACTACAATAATAATAATAATAATAATTGTTTTGGATATAAACTCTAAATTTTATTGTCCAAGAATGGAAATTCATTTTGCCCAATTGATCGTGGGCCCGGCAGCCACTGAGCAGCGCCAGATCGACGTTGCTCTAACCTTTTCAACTGTTGAACGGCAAACAAGGCAGCAGCAACTCCCATCTTTTAACGTCTTTTGGTATGACGCGGCCGGGGTTTGAACCCACGACCTCCCGATTGTGAGGGCAGCCGCTCTACTCACTGAGCCAACACATCGGTACGGACGTATACCAAAATTTAATGCAACAGAAGTTGTTGAGTGTGTGTGTATAATTATTATAATGAAATTACTACAATTTGTGTAATCTTAAAGTGGTATCATATTAAATCAAATCAAAGCAACTCAAACTAAATCAAATCAACTATGGAATTTCTATTTCACTGGACGAAGTTTGCGAAGTTGATGGAGGACAGAGAGAACAGCAGGAAGAAGAGGGAGCAGGCCAACGCGACGACGGCAACGACGGCGACGACGCACGTGAACAAGCGGAGACATCGTTTACACCCAGATCAAACGGCAACGTGACTTCTTGCAATTCGGATGACAACTCTGTCTTTAATGACGAGGAGTTGACACCAAAATCAGAGGAATATGACTCCGAAGAGCATCTGAAGGTAGACGCGGATCCTTATGATAAAAAGATGAGCTCCAAGGACATTGCACTCAATCATCCTCTCAATATCATGGTAAGATATCAAACTAGTCTAAGTTTTGGGTCATGATACAAACAGAATGACAATAGAGCAAGCATGGCAAGTGGAGTACCTACGCCAAGTCTCTTAGAATGCAAACCATTATAATGAACTACATCTATATTGCGTGACTCACAGACACGCAAATACACACAGACAGACACACACATATTATACACAGAGTAAAAATACACATTGAACCTTCAACTGAATGTCATGCATGTTTATCCAGTTTAGTTCTGTACAATTCACCCCCGCTTACGTTACTTGAGATCAGCTTTCAGTTTTTTGAGATCGGTGCAGAAGTTCTACTCGATTTAGTTCAGTTCAATTTATCTATACCCATCTCATTCAATTAAGTCCAATCACTTAACACAAAAATTTTATTTAATAGAAATGGTTAACATCTTCCCCATATTATGTAGTATTCTGTTATGTCTTTGAAGGAGATTCTAATCGATAGTCATCTTAACCCGTTGAGGACGAGTCCTGAGTATACTCGAGCATTTGTCTATATATGGGAAATGCGTGTTGTAGCAAAATCAGCCCGTCCTCAGCGGGCTAACACAAAGCAAACATTTTGATTCATTCTAAAATCGATGTCAAATCTGCTTACAAAGTGTTTCAGGACTTTGGTTGTGTATTAATGATAAACGTGTTAAGTCGGTTAAAGAAGTTTAAGATATCCCGTCGCAGGTCTCCGCCCAGCGGACCGATCTCCTTGCCCACCCCCTGGTGGCCAGCCTCCTCAATCACAAGTGGAACAAAGTGGGACGATATTTTTTCTGGGTCTCTCTGGTCTCCTACCTCCTCTTCGTTGCCATGCTCACCTCCTACGTCCTCGTCATCCCGCCAAGCTACTATGTGCGCTTCGCAAACGCCACCGATGGTGTGACGTGGTTTGCAAACGGCGAGGATCGCTGGGTTGGAGAATTCCGCGAGGCCACGCTCTTCTTTTTCGGTCGTATTGGCAACTGGATCATATTTCTACTTGCTGTCATCAATATCATTCGTGAAGTAAGTTTGTGAAAAGAACCATAATATTCTCCTGTATTTTTTTTTTTTACTCACACAAAAATGAGACTTGGGTCTAGGGCAATTACCCCGTGGGCAATTACCCCAGACCCTTCCCCTGGCCCTAATCCTAATCCTAACCCTAAACCTACCCCTAACCCTAATCTTTCCTCCAACCTTACCACTAACCAGTATTTAATCGAGGGGTAATTGCCCTCTAAAGGGCTTTTTACACTTGTGTTTCTTAACCCCGGACTTTCTCTGACCCAGGACTATCGTTAGTCCCGTACAAATTTTTTCAGCTTTTTACACTCGCCAATTAGTCCCGTACTATCTCTTGTCCGGGGCTAAGGAGAAAACTGACCTTTTTACACTCGTATTTCTTAGCCCCGGACTTTCCAAACCACATGAATATTCATAATTACGCTGTGTACTGTACACGTACACGCGCGCACCGGCAGCACTTGATTACCCCGTTTCTGATTGGTCAGTGAGGGTCGGACTTCGTCTCCGTCGCTTAGCCCAGGATTATATTTTCGTTCTGTTTACACTCACTTGCTTGGCACCACAATTGCGGTGCTAGCACCGCAATTGCGGTGCTAACCCCTGCTATTTTGCAGGGCCAGATAGTACCGTACTATCGGTGGGGCTAGCCCACTTTGGCAAAAACGAGTGTAAACAGAAAGTGGGCTAAGGATAGTCCCGTACCAACGGTGGGGCTAAGGCCCCCCCCCCCCCCCCTTAGCCCCACCGTTGGTCCGGGGCTAAGCAAAATTTTACAAGTGTAAAAAGCCCTTAAGGGTAATTGCCCAGATACGGATACTTTTACCTAATGCTGCAATTACCGTGCATATATTTAGGCTCCCGTGTGGTACAGCTGTATTACGACATTTCAATACATTGTATCTTATTTGAAATGGAGAATTCATTTGTGGCGTCACAGCTGCACAGAAACCTGCAATTGAAAGTGGAGATACTGTAATGCCGTAAAGAAAAAAGAACGCATCCACGGTGGTATCAGGTTGCCGAGGAAACAAAAACTCATCGCCAAAGCGCGAAGGCCTACTGAGAAATCATATTATGCTTTGGACGTGATCGTTCGCCTTGTAAGCTGTTTTTGCCTCACTATATAGAGCTGTACTACACCAAATGAGCATGATGTTTCTACTTATCAGTTGTACATTATGCCGAGATTTCTTGCAGAATTAGAATATGAAAGTTTGGTTTTGTATGCAGCTTCGACAACTGTTATCATGAATTTTCGTTATCTTCTTAGCTTAATACATTGTCTTAAGTCATCTATGGGGATTTGTTGAGACAAATTTTAGTAGGCCTGCCTCCCATTTCTTTTTCAAATGATTTTAAAATGCAATTGAAGCTTAGATTATCTATCATGTCGATAATGGGAAAAATGTTTCGACCGTCATTTGCCATTTTATTTACAATTAAATTTGTTTAAAATCGAAGCGTGTTTCACATTTTTCTTCTCTATCATTGAACAGGTTGTCCAGTTGTACTTTCAACGCAGATCTTATTTCTGTTTTGGGAATCTGATAGAGTGGGTCCTCTACCTTCTGGCCATTCTACTCGTTCTTCCTCTGAGTGGGATTGAATATCACAACGGGATAAACATACGACTGGTAGGAAAGTTTTAAGCTACACATCTATTTATCAAAGATATATGTACATATGCACAATCAAACATGCATAATATTATCATTTTTATTTCAAAATAGCGACAGATAACTTTGTATCCGTGAGGCAAAAAAAAAAAACAACAACAACAACAACCCTTCCTGTCATGGCAGATCTTATAATTATGAATATCATAGTCATTTGGAGTGCAATCATTTTGGCTTTCGACGGGGCTTCATGTTCCTATTGATATGTCATTAGGAAAGTGCTTATGAGGTAGAGAATTGAGAAGTCATGTCTGAGTTTAGACGACGGCACGACGCAAACGCTGCAATTTACTTATCAAACACCGCGTATGGAAGGCAACCAAGCGTTGAAAACATGCCCAATTCCACACTTTGCTCAGCGGCTGCTAGGGTTAGGTATTGGGTTGAGCTATGGGATTGAGCTATGGGGTGACTGGCTGCATTCACCCCATAGCGATATGATATTGTGTCTTCTTTTATGCAAAATGACATTTTCACTTGGAGAAACTGCAGTTGTTCTCTTGTCCTGCGTTTAACTTTCAAATTTGACTTTGTTTCTGTTTGTCAAACCTGGGAGTGTTTCAAGAAGAATTTAAGTCGAACTTTTATAGGCATCATTTACCATTTGCAGATGAAACAAAAACCAAGCATTAGTGCTTTAAAATAGTTCTAAAATATGAGATTGGGATAGAAAAAACTACTGTAAAAATTTGAATCCGTACAATCAAAATAAGGTTTTGTTAAATAGACAAAATCTGAACAACAGTTATAAGAAAAATGTTGCCAGACCAAACCGTGTACAGTTTTGGTTGAATAAGAAAAATACTGAAATCTCCTTATATTTTAGACTTTATTGAAAAAAAAAAGTTATATGGTAGGATGCTTTGTGATACAGCACACCTAAACATATGCATCTAATGTGATATCTTGAATACTTTATTAAATCACTGTTCCCAAAGGTAAACCGGACCTTTAATCTAAGATTAACTAAAAATTATGGCATGCTGTGCGTGTGTTCAATGTTGCTCAACTTTCTAATGAAAATGAAGATTTTGGAGACTTTTTCATGTAGCCGTTGATAATACAAAACAACACAACAGCAAAGAAATAATTCTGTAAACATTTTTGACGTGTTTGACTTTTGACAATTTGAAGTGGGTGGTGCTAGGCTTATAAACTTGAACAGTGAAACCAGTGGCATACAACAATTTGTGGTCAATCTTAAATTCTAAGTTCGACTCAAATTCCCCCTGACGCTACAGGCCTGGCAGTGGCAGTGTGGGGCGGTTGCCGTGTTCCTTGCTTGGATCAACCTCATTCTCTTCATGCGGCGGTTCTCGGTACTCGGAATCTACGTGATCATGTTCATAGGTGAGAAAAGAAAACTTGAGTATACTAATTCTGGGCGAAGGGAGAGAAATCGTGATTTATGATTATGATAAGAGATGTTGGGGTTCTCATCTGGATAGTGGTGTTATGAGTGTGATACTAGTATATCAAACAGTATAGTTACACCTTATCTTTCTGCCATATGAAGATGAAAAGGTGTATCAAGATTCAACTGTAGTCTCACATATCATAATAATGTTGTAGGCTAAAGGCTCCTCCTATGTATGAGCCAAAAGCTATCTACATAAATGTATTTTCACATAATATATACATTATACAATAAACATAGTGCAAAATATCTATGCCTATAAGTACATGTTTCACGCATACATTGCACGGTAAAAGTCCATTTCATGTTTTAAGATTTCTGTGTAAACCTACATGAAGAGTTTAACTTTTCTCTTCTGGGTGAAACATTTTGTTGGTGGGGGAAGGGCAAAAAAAGTAAATTAGTCACACTGAAGTAAGTAACTTTATGCGATCTTCTTTGACGATTTATTTATGAAGATTATAATTATTATTTACTGTGTTTTATTTTTTTTATATTCTTAAAAATCACTGGTTTCAATAGACTTATAATAGGAAGTGAGGAATTCAGAGTAACATTGATGATAGAATTCATCGGCCAAAGCCGCTCTGTTTTTATTTTAAATCCTCAGTGTACCTTGCTTTTAAATAACAGCAGAAGAAAAATAATTCCTTTTCAGACATTTTCCGGACCTTCATGAAGTTTGTCGTGGTGCTAATTCTCTTCGTCGTTGCTTTCGCCCTTGCTTTTTACACCCTTCTCATGAACCAGGTACAGTAACCATGGCAACGATTGCCAAATCACGTGGCACAGCACAATGATATGAGTAGAAAAATAGAGGGCACTTCTGATGCAGACTTGAATTCGGTAGCGTTTAAAATTTCAAGGATGTATAAGAACTATTATTGGTTTTATTTGCGCTCATGTGTGCTGAAGTTTTCGGCGTGTACGTCACATTTTCTGTGTTTTGTTTACTAACATTTATTTGACTTTTTGTGTTGTTTTGATAAGTTCCTGTCAATTATAGTATGGTATAAACAGATATTCGTACTTCGTATTCCCCCTATGTGATTTATCCTGGGACCTGCGGCTGAACAAGCTTACCTTTAGTAGGCCCCATCATAATTATTTCTCATACTCTGACCATAGCCCAACTCTTAACAGACTAGATATTCTGATGAAGTTTCAGCTAATTTATGCTTTGTATAATTTTGGTATTACGTAATTGTATTTCTGTTCTGTGCTAATTTTTGTGAAAAATTTGAACACAAATTAGAATTGAAATCAAAATATAATGAAAAATAATAGAAAACATCTCGAATAGATTCACAGCAGCTACCAGCCAGATTAAATGAAAAATGGAAAAAAGTGAATACTCCAGATAGGTAGTAGACTTAGAAATCTGACATCTGACATCTGGCATTTAGTTAGTAGTGATAACTGAGTAATATTTCTTGACAAGAAACATTGAGGTGTCATCGATGACAGGGCAAACAAATCAGTTGAAGACGAATGCCCAACCCGTCTACAAGTGCATGACCATAGGATTGTGATTTTGACACATGTTTGAGTGTCGCTGCCATGACTACGGAATCTTTTACATGTCATTGTGTAGCCGTCCTGGTCCTGCGACTTGATATGATATTATTCGATGATGATATATATTATTCGATGCGTACTCAGGATATGATTTTGGAACAAAACAAAACAAACCCAAGCAAACATCGCTGATTGCCAGCTACAAATAAGTCTTAAAATGGTTTTATGTGCTGATCAAATGTCATAATAACCGTAACAGCATGACCTTACATGTTCATCACGTAATCATTGAGTTTAGTTTTCGTTTGAGTTCACTACACGAAATATCTTTCTCACAGCCTCCGCATGCTCCCCTTCTCAGAACAAAATAAAACATACAATACATAATCATTTTTTCTCGCGGTGTAGCAACCATTCCACCGGATCGAGTATTCTTTCGTCAAGACCTTTGTCATGATGATTGGCGAGCTGGATTTCGGGAACATCTTTCACAGTCAGAACTACCTAAACACAGAAAACACGTTAGCGGATGGCGAAGAAGATTACTTCTTGACTGCGGTTTTCTACCAGAGCATTACCTACATCATTTTCACTCTCTTCCTCGTTGTCATGTCAATCCTCATCATGAATCTTCTGGTAAGTTTGGAAAGACTGAACTTGTTCCATGACAAAGACATTTTTTTCACTTGGCCCTGTAAAGTCCGACTGTAAAAAATGACGATTTAAACAGAGGTGCCAGTGTTTGCTTATTTGTTTCTCTTTGAACAATAATGGCATTGTCTTTTTGTTGTCGGATGTACCGAAGGTCTTCAGCAATAGCGCAGGGTTTGTTGTTGTTATTACTGTTTTCCAAAGTGTCTTACATTTGAAGAGCTCATTTGCAAAAGGGGCTAGATCCATTTTTGATGAAAATTGAGTTATTACCATCACTGCACAGAATTCCAGTTGAGTTAGCTACAGTGAAAATTTCGACTGCAGACAACTATTTGAATAGAAATTATTGCAAAATTAGATTTAGATTTTCCATACACTTGTGTACAAATTCTCACAAATAAACCTACTTTTCTCTTAAGTACTAAAAGTGGATCTAAACCCTTTTGCAAATAAACTCTTCATTTTATATTGCCCAATGCTCAGTAGTATCAATCTTATGCGCCTACGTTAAGAGAAGCAATCATGGGTCAAACGTTTTGTTCAAGAATACACGTAGATCTGCTTGGCAGGGATTCCAACCATTGATCTCTTAACTGATGCACTGGAGCATATACTTTCCCACTGGTCTGTCTAGAGATAAACAGGTAGACTGATAGACAGTGAAATAAATGCCAAAATGGATTGGCGGTTTGATCCAAACGTTCTGATCAAAAATAAGTCTGGTTTCCAGCTTCAATTTTTCCACCACCTGCCCACTGTCACGTACGTTTCAAGAAAACTGACACGATGTTGACGATAAAGCTAAACTAGTCATCACTACTTAGTTCAAAATATATTGTGGTCTTTCAGGTCGGTCTGGCGGTAGATGATATTCATGCCATCCAGGAGAAGGCCAAGTTACATCGTCTTGGGATGCAGGTATGTACTTAATATTCTGTCTTCAGTTGCTCGTCGGTAACGGATAACAATCAGCCCGTTGAGGGCGGACTGGTTCTGCTACAACATGCATTAATTGCTCAAACACCTGCCCGAGTATTCCCGGGACTCGTCTTCAATAGGTTAAGCAGCCGGACTGTGAATTTCACAAAACTGAGCAAAAGGGTGTATCTGGGTTGAATTTGTGGCTTTTATCAAACAATATCGTCCAATTTGAGGGTCATTGAGGTCGAAAATATAGTTGTTATGTTAACTATTAACTGAAATTATAAAATCAAAACACCTGTTATGGTTCCATCAACAGGTTGAATCAGTAATGGAAGTCCAGGCTCTTCCGTTCTACATTTGGCAGTCGGCTGTCATCCGGCGCAAACGTTTCGATGTGAATCGAGTGGGTCTCACCGGTGAGAAGGAAGTATTACGTCAGGCATCAAGGATCTGCATCAAGAATCAGGCGCAAGTGAGTCGAACTGCGCTAAACACTGTCCATATTATTGCTTTTTAATGGCTAATTTTGTGGATTTAGACACTATAAACTCCCATTTTGCTATTGAAATCATTACCAGTATTCATTATCTCATTTGATGTAAAACATTCAAAAACAAACAAATCTGTGCGTAGGTTCCTGGAGTCGTGTGCTATTAAACATGACATAACCACTCTGCAAATGTGCACTCTTATAATGGGGTGTTGCAAGAAAGTTGCGATCAATTGCAAATAATTGCTAATTTTGAAACAACCATTCTGATTGGCTCAGGGTCTGCCCTATTAAGAAGACATGCATGCAACAATGATTTTGATTGGCCAGTGACAGTCAGTTGCAAGTTGCAATTGATTGCAACTTTCTTGCAACACCCCATTAGTCTGCCAAAGCTGTCACATTATTTTGACTTAATTTGATGAAAATTCAAATGTTATGCCGTCTGGTCATATTCTAATCTTAAAAAAAAAACACTCAACTAATCGTCTTATGAAACCAATTTCGTTGATTGTTTTATTTCCTAATTTCAAAGGACAAGTGCTTTATTTGCCAACAGATATTATGACGTACATGGCAGTTATATACATTTTACAATAGGAACGAGCATGTAAATGTCAACACGTCATATTCACGCAGTAACTTGCATTTACATATCTCATATACTTTATTAACAATACAATAACATTGAGATATACCAAGAGTAGGCCTATTTATGGATTTTTTAATGAAAGTACAGGAATGAGTACCAAACAGTGATACATTATGATTGTGGGACTCTATGTTTAACCGTAACTTGAAAAACTAACATTTTCTTTTAGGGAGACTTCATGCATAAAACTAGTATCGCCGATCAGCTCCTCCCCGACATGAAGTATCGTCTGAAGCAGATCGATAGCAAAGTAGAAACCTTTGGCGGTACTGTGAACGACGAGCTGGCGAAGCAGTCTGACGAACTGGCCAAGCAAGCCGACAAGCAGGAAAAACAGTCCGGCGAATTGACAAAACAGTCCGACCAACTGACAAAGCAGGGTGACGAATTGGCAAAGCAGTCCGACGAACTTACAAAGCAGGCTGACGAGCTAGCGAAGCAGGCTGACGAACTGGTGAAGCAGGCTGAAAGAGACGCAGAGCTATCCCGCGAACAGAAGATTTTGAGTGATCGATTTGATCGGATAGAGAAGAAGATAGACGCATTGCTTAAACATGGTGGGGTAGAGTTGGACGAATGATCGTTAAATATAAGCACTGATTAAAGTGGCTCGATCAGTTAGCTTCCATTTAAAGATAATTTCTATGCATGCACTATGTGTGGGTGTGTGTGTATGTATGTGTGTGTGTGTGTGTGTGTGTGTGTGTGTGTGTGTGAGGTGTGGGTGGCCGTGTCTATGTGTGTCAATGAGTGTACATGTTTGTTTTTAAGTGCCTTTATTCAGGCTGAAGTATAACACAGGTATTGTAAATGAACTTAAGAGAATTACTGTATAATTGCGAAATTTTAACAGCTAGGTTCTAGCTTCATAGCAAGTAAAGGTATGTACACGACCTTTGTTGAGAAGCCTTATTGGCATATACCCTATGCAAGTCCATTTGTTTTGTATGACATTTGTGTATGCAGCATATACTGGTATAAACTTTGATGTTGATTGACTTATTGTTCTCCTAGTCATCAAAATGACAGATACATCAATCTTTAAAGTGTCACTTCAAGTATTAAGTTACTTGATACTTGAAACTTGAAACTTGATTTCAGTATCTATCTATACATCTATTGACTAAACTACTTATAGTCCAAGAGCATTAGGTCAAAAAAGGCCTTAACCTGGACATTTTTGGTAACAAGCTGATTTTTTCAGGATAGGTCCAGAAAAATGTCTAGAATAACATACTAAAAGTCCTCATGAATCCTCCTTGAGCGTTTTCCGCAATCCAAGATGGCGTCCAAAATGGCCGCCATTTCAAGAATTTCTTATAACTTTTCAACCAGAGAACCCAAATACAAAATTTAAATGTCTAAATATATGTTTTGAAGAATGAAGAACTCAATAAAACACATATCAAGAGATGTTGATGCACGCAAGTACCGAAATCCAAGATGGCGTCCAAAATGGCCGCCATTTTTTGAAATTCTTATAGCTTTTCAGTCAGGTAACCCAAATACGAAATTTATATGTCTAAATATATGTTTTGAAGCATGAAGAACTCATTGAAACACATATCAAGAGATTTTGATGCACGCAAGTACCGAAATCCAAGATGGCGTCCAAAATGGCTGCCATTTTCTGAAATTGTTATAGCTTTTCAGCCAGGTAACCTAAATACAAAATTTAAGTGTCTAGATATATGTTTTGAAGGATGAAGAACTCAATAAAATACATTTTAAGAGATGTTGACGCACACAAGTACCGTAATCCAATATGGCAACCAAAATGGCCGCCATTTCCTGAAATTTTTATAACCTTTCAACTAGAGAACCCAATACACAGTTTAAGTGTCTTTACACGTTTCGAAACATGAATAACTCAATAAAATACATATTAAGATATTTAGAAGCACGAATGTGCTGATTTTAACGCTCGAGCTCTTCCTTATATGGAAAATTGGGTGCAACCAATTTTATCTCACAATTATGTAAATAAATGTCAATATATTTTATAAGAAACTTTTTATTTAAAATATAGTTCTTATGTGTAACGTATACAAATAAAAGCATTTGCATGTTAACGTCAAGGAGTGTGTCCTTGTTACGAGAGAAATATTTCACCAACAGATTTGTTGCTAAACATAAAGCCTATACTAGAAGGCAATATCCGTTTACCACATGGTCTATTTTCGTCACCTTAAGCACATGAGATGAAAATTTAGTGCTAGCCCCTTTTTATTACCAATGCATTTGATGTCTACCATGAGGTGAGTTCCAGTTGAAACTGTCAGTTATCACTTGAGAAATAAAAACAATTCTTTGAAAAGTAAAGTTATTTGTGCATGGAGGGGGGATACTCCTCCACCATACGAGGGACCTTTTTTCTTTCGGATCTTTTTTTTACTCGAAAGTGAAATACATAGTGCAAGCGTTTGGTAAGATATTGAATTATTTCCATCAAAGAGTAGGAAATTGGATATAAAGTAGTATTCAGGGAAATGGGCAATATGATCATGGAAGGGTGTGGGGGGGGGGGGGGGTCCCCTCCCCCTCCCCCTCCCCCCCCCCCCCAACATGAGGGAGATTTTGCATTTTCAGACCTGATATTCAGACATCCTGATGCACCCTATTGGTGAAATATTAGATTTTTGTTTCCATCAAAAAAGGAAAAAAAAAAGATATACAATCATGGAAGTGCGCGGTTACAGGGTTGCCTGCTCCCACACGAGGGAAAATTTCGTATTTTCACAGAGCTGTTGCATCCATTTGATGAAATACCCGATATTTGTTTTCTATTTGAAAACGTGAGGAAAAATATATATTCAGGAAAGTGTCGGGGAGGAAGAAGTGTGAAAGGAGAATACTCCTTCCCATACCTCAGAAATTTTTGTATTTTCCAATTTGAAATTCAGAGATTTAGCGGACTCTTTGGTGAAATATCTGAGATTTGCTTTTGTCCTAAAAGTAAGAAATTAATACTTATGGAAATATGCGGGGGAGGCGTATGAGGTGATGCACCTTCCCACAAAATGGAGATTTGTTGGTTTTTTTTTTTCAGGTTACGAGTTTTATGGTGCGCTCTGTTGATGAAACACTAGATTTTTGTTTCTAATAAAAAGTGTAAGTAGAATAAAGACTAGTATATTCAAGGCAATGAGCTAGTAGATGATGGGGGGGGGGGGGTCACTTTCGACTGGAGGGAGTTTTGCATTTCGATGATCATCATTAAACGGCCTAATGCACCCTTGGTGTTATATGGAGAAAATTATCCATTCTCGAAGAGTAGATAATAATAGTCTCATTATCCCCATCCCCCATAGAAAAGAAAGAGCTTTTACACTTGAATAGAAATGAAATAATTATATCATTTACACACATTTGATGGAATATTTGGGAATTGTTAATCAAAAGGGAAATTTAATATATATTGGGGGAAGTGAGCGGTTGAAGAGTTAGGGCAAATTACCCTTCAATATGAGGGAACTAACTTTTGCATTTTGTAAGTGAAAGATCTGGTGCACACTTTTTGATGACAGATTCAGAAATTTGTTAATCTCAAAAGTGTACAAAGTCTATAAAAAGGGGCCGAGCGAGGGACATTTAGCATTTTTATGATTGCAACTGAATGACAAAGTGCAAATACTTCAGGTTGAATATTTGGAAAATAATGATTGTACAGGCCACCACCTTCCCCAAGGAGGAGGGGGAGGGATGCATCCAACCCAACCTATACCCGTTTTGTGCACATTTACAGGAAAGATTCCACTGGACCTTCTGAGTTGTTGAATCTCGAACATTATGTTGAATTTCTTTGTCTCTTGAAACAGGCTAAAAACAGTAAATTTTGATGAACAAATGGCGGCCATTTTGGGCAACATTTGGTTTTCGGGAAGAACTCACGTGATTTTATTTGTACTTATGTGCTTCATGATCTCTAAATAAGTATTTCGTTGGGTTCCTTATGTCTTAAAATATATATTTATACATTTAAGTGCGTATCGCAATTACGTAGTTGCAGGGTTATGAGAAAAACAGGAAATGGCAGCCATTTTGGACACCACTTTGGATTTCTGGAAGTGCTCAAGCGCTTTATTTGTGTTTCAAAATCTCTGAATAAGTATTTGGTTCCTTGAGACTCAAAACGTATATTTCGACATTCCAAGTGTGTACAGTTGACATCTACTTGCAAAATAAAATCAGGAAATGGCGGCCATTTTGGACGCCATCTTGGATTACGGTACTTGTGAGCTTCAACAACTCTTAATACGTACTTTATTGAGTTCTTCTACCTTCAGAACATATATGTAGACATTTAAATTTTGTATTTAGGCTACCTGGCTGAAAAGTTATAAGAATTTCAGAAAATGGCAGCCATTTTGGACGCCATCTTGGATTACGGTACTTGCGTGCATGCATCAAAATCTCTTGATATGTGTTTCAATGAGTTCTTCATGCTTCAAAACATATATTTAGACATTTAAATTTCGTATTTGGGTTACCTGACTGAAAAGCTATAAGAATTTCAGAAAATGGCGGCCATTTTGGATGCCATCTTGGATTTCGGTACTTGCGTGCATCAACATCTCTTGATATGTATTTTATTGAGTTCTTCATGCTTTAAAACATATATTTAGACATTTAAATTTTGTATTTGGGTTCTCTGGTTGAAAAGTTACAAGAATTTCTGGAAATGGCGGCCATTTTGGACGCCATCTTGGATTGCGGAAAACGCTCAAGGAGGATTTATGAGGACTTTTAGTATGTTATTCTAGACATTTTTCTGGACTTATCCTGAAAAAATCAGCTTGTTACCAAAAATGTCCAGGTTAAAACTAATACTCTTGGACTATTAACAGATTCAATATACTTACTTAACACTTTTGTTTTATGTTATGAATTTTACTCCACATGTGCACAACTACTTGTAGGCCCCATCACATTTTTGTTATGTCCTTGCCACACCTTTATTATCACAATAATATGACCATTAACATTTGCATTCAGTATGTTCTGTTGCGTGTGTGTGTGTGTGTGTGTGTGTGTGTGTGCATGTGTTTTGCTGTAATAAAGAAGCATAGTTGTATACATTTTCTATTCTCACAACAGTATTACTATACTTTAAATGGTTCTATGTAGTTTCGTAGAGAAAATGGAAATATGAACAAAAATATGAATAAACTGAACTGAATTGAAATGTCTGAAATGATACAAGTGTGTACCTAAGAACTTGTTGTATGCCAAGGGAAAAAAGCGTATCTGTCATAAAAGGACTTTAAAATCTTATTGTGCTGTTATTTACCGTGCCTTAAAGACCATAAACTGATGTATTTTAGAGGACAGTTGATTACTAGTGCTGTTTGTTTGTTTGTTTGTTTGTTTGTTTTTTTTGCTTTTTGTTTGTTTTTTCTTTTTACATTTTGCTCGTCTATTGTCCGGACAAATTTATTTTGCATTTTGATAATGTGAGTATATCCTGTGACACTCACATGCTAAATCATGCACATGGGAACAAAGTTTACACCGTGCTACAATGTGTAATTTCAAAATGTTCTAGATACGTAACTTAATTTGCTGTGTATCAATACAGAGCGCAAAGTGTGGTTTTTGTTCAAAATTAATTATCCTCAAATATCAAGGTGGTCTGCCCGTGTATTTCTTTGTACCTATTATGAAACGTGTTTGTCTGTTGTTTGTTTGTTTTGATATGTAAACTTTCTACGAGCAGAGAAGTTGTACAATGTGGAAAACTTAATAATACGGTATACTAGTATATTATACAGTTCGACCTCGATTTATATCCGGCCTCCTTTCATCCTGAAATCTCTATTATCCAGACGCGTTCACGCAGTGGAGGACTTTTTTGTTTTTCATTTTGAAAAAAATATGAGAAAAACAGTACCTTTAAACTCACGAAATTCGTTCACTAACATAAACAGACTGTGTGCAAGTTGGATACCAGTAGCCTGCCATTATTCAGGGCAATGCTAGTGAAACAGTAAACAGGAACCATTTGTACTGTCCTTGAGTAATAGAAATTAGCATCAAATAAAAACGAAAGATAGTAAATTGTTATTCCTGGGATTCCAATATACATTCATGACATATACTTTCCCGAACACATAACAAAAGTGGTTATTCCCATTTTACTGAAATCTTATCAAAATTGTAAAGAAATGTCTATGTAGATTCAGACTCTGTACAGTTTGAAGCATTGCTACGCAAACTCCAGGATGAGACAACTTTACTTGTAAAAGATGAAGCAGTATGTGTGGTAAGAAAAGAAAGAAATATTACATTTCACTCGGTTGAAATCACAGGGTTTTAGTCAATTCACTTGAGAAGCACATTGTATTATAAGTTGGTAAAAGAAAATCTTCAAAGTTATCATTCAAACGTTATTCCTATATGGAGGGTAATTTAACGCCGTGATGTAATGTGAAGTTCAGTAAAATACAAAAATCATTTTCTAATTCATTCTTTTACATCAGTGAGATATTGTGCACTGCAGGTTAAAAAAAAAAACATGGAAAAGGAAAAGTGTAAGAGTTTATGGTTCAGTTTATCGGAATTCTATTGTTTTAATATCATGAAATATATTACATTACGATATTGTCCGTATGGGGTTAGATAGAAAACTCTCTGATTGAACATGATGAGGATTCAGACGATGTGCTACAGATTTTGATGAGCTAGTGCCGTACACACATCAAAAAGTAACCCAAAGTATTTTACCTGTTTGACCGTGTGTCTGTAAGTGACTGCAGGTGATTTTGTTTAGACGCTTGCAAATATCGTAAGCTTTCTTTTTTTTTCATGATATGCTTTGTAGAGATTTTTTTTTTCATGAAATGAAATAGTCGATGAAGTGATGTTACGAATTGAATATCTTTTTATCTAAGTGACATATGATAGAAATTTTTAAACGAGAAGTTCTAATAAAAGTGAAATGCGCGATACAACGGTCTCTATTTTCTTGGACCCATTCCAACAATAATGTGTGTGTCGTTATCGGCTGATGATTATGACACAAATGTGTGTGTTATATAATCAACTTGAATTTTCCTTCCCGCGAACATATCTTCTCCAAATTTCTACAGTTGTAGTTTTCGAGAGATTTAAAGGGGAAGGCTAGTGACTGATCTGTGGGAATCAGTGGAAATGCTGGGAGATTATTGTTCCAATCCTTATGGGATTCATTTAAGAGTTCATTGTATATCTATTGTTGTGTGAAAATGATTTGCTTCAGAACGGTCTCATATTCAAGTAATGTGCAGATTAATGCTCCGTCACTGACCAGGGACGCTAACCTGGAAGCATTAAACTGCACATTACTTGAATATGAGACCATTCTGAAGCATATCATTTTCACACAACAGTAGATATACAATGAACTCTTGAATGAATCCCATAAGGAGTGGAACAATAATCTCCCAGCATTTCCACTGATTCCCACTGATCAGTTACTAGCCTTCCCCTTTAATAGGGAAAATTCTTCAACTCCAGATGAAAGACATTATGAAATCGTCTATGATGGCTGTTCTACAACACACACACACGTATATATATGTATATATATAAATATATATATATATATATATATATATATAAAACGAAGAATAAACCGGTAATGCTAGATGCGGAGACTCCTGAAGAAGGTGGATGGAAGCCACCGAAAATTTGAGTTGCTCAATAAACTCATCCTTTCTTATAATTGGCGAAATATTGCATTACCGGTTTATTCTTCGTTACATTGGAGCCAATACGTGAATTTGCAACATATATATATATATGTATAGAATATACATAAAACAAAATCTGTGGAGACATTTTGAACGTTGATTGTTGCATTGACATGACATTATACTTGATGATCATGATTGTACAATGTACGGACATTATCAGCATTCCGAAAGTTCCAGAAGAAAGGGTTGAAACACACACACACACATACACATGAAATTTGACATAGTGACATTTTTGACAATTTGACATTTGACAATGGTCTAGATTGGATGAATTTTACAATTCAGAGCTTAAAGCTTAAATCTTGTGCTAACAGCCACCTACGCAGTCTTATTGTTTGAATGTTTTAAAGAGACTTTGAAAAAATATAGTTGCAAAAAATCTACTCATTATGACGAAACAAGAGGGAGGGGTTTGGAGCCCCTTCTCCTCTCATTCTTCATTTTTTTCAAACGGTTCTTGCTGTGGGTATAAAAGAAACAAACATGGGATCATAAACAACATGTCAGGTTCTGCTTTTTGTCGTTTTTCTTTTTTTTCCATGTAGACTTTTTTTCGTTTTGTCAATTTTACTGAAGTGACTATTTTCGCAAATAAAAAATGGAAAACATATACGAATTAGTGCATAACCACTAGCAAGGGTATACAACTGATAAAAGCTTATAAACAACTTTCTTAAACATTTTCGTTTTTCTTACAACTTTCTTGTTTAGCCAATGTTTTATCTGTTTCCTTGTTCATTCATTTACTGCAAGCAATCGGAAAACCCCATAATCGGCAAACCACCTAATTAAGCATTGAATTGATGAGACCTTTTTATGTTTGTTATAAACAACTCGACAGAAGAATTTTTTCAAGTTAAATTATTTATTTACTGTTTATCAAAATTTATATCCAGTGTCTTTGGTTTAGGGTGCAATTCAGGAAATGAAGAATGGAGGAAGCATTACCAAAGTTTCTTTATTTCGAGTGTTTGTTAATCCGAAAACGAAATGGAATCACAATTTCATTTGTGATCGCATTTTTAGAACAGAACATCAATGATCTTGTGCACACTGTCTTTATTTATTTTCTTCTTTTTTTTTTTTGGGGGGGGGGGTGAAATATAAAGAAAATACTCAATCAATATAGAGCATATCAAATTGATATTCAGGACATTTTGAATCACAAAATAGTTTTCTTTCTAGGTGCACTGTATCAAAATGGAGATGGAAGGAGGGTGAGGGCCCTTTCACAGGAGGGAGCTTTCTTGAATTTTTTGAATTAGAATTATACGATATGCTGAACAGTTCCGGTGAAATAAAACAAAAAAAAAATAATTTTAAAAAGTATCTAATGAGGGAAAATTTAGACTACTAAACCCTGCTATCTGTAACGTCTTGTTCCGCGTGTGTTGCTTTACTGTGTATAGTTGATTAAGTTTATCAGTGTGTATAGCGCTCTCTGGCAAAAACCAAACAAAGAGCAGAGAATGGGGTGGTGAGAGATATCGCGATAATGTTATGTATCACAATAATAACTCGAGGAATGTAAATAAAAGCGAAAGAAAAAAGTCACTTCTCCACCCACCCCACCCATCCCCCCCCCCCAAAAAAAAATAGCTTTACATATACTAGACATACGCCCACGATTCATACAACCTACGAGTCATTCTTGTTCATTAGTCATACAGCCCCACACCACTGTAATGCAGCTCACGAGTTATACAGCTCATGAGATAGACATCACGGGCAAGGCTCGACATCAACACTTTAGTAAAATACGTCCACGAGCTGTATCGCGATTTAGCCATTACGCCGACGATTATAGTGGTGTGGGGGTATTTTAAATATTGCTTACAGTAATCAACAGTTATGTAAATGCAACTATGTGAATTCAAATTCATGGTGACTTATTACGTTAACTGCGCTACTGCATTGGTATTCTTGCAGTACCTGTATAAAATCAGACTACATCATTCTACAGTGAAGTGTAGGCTGTCATAATAGACCAAACACACACTCGCGGGACTATTATCGAAAAGGCTGTTAAAGTGATGGTATAGTATTGGTGCAGATGATGATGATGATGATGATGATGATTTAGCCTATAACTTTTTGAAAGATACTGAGAAACTGTTTATGAGAGATTACAGAGCTATGGTTCTCAGAGGAATTAAATGCTTATTCTATGATAATCGGTTTTGAGATGCCTGACATATCTAAAAACAGAGTAAAACGAAATAATCATAAAAAAGAAGGGTCCCACCTTTTATTCTAATCTCTTTGTTTTGGATATCTTGGTAATTTCAAAGCCGAATTGCATCATAAAAGCATTATTTTGTTTTGTTGAAATTACGTGCTCTTTCACATTTTATAAGTCGGTTTCTCATTATCTGATAAGCAGCGTCTATCATTAGGCGTTTTCACATCAGCCCGATAAAAATCCAAGCTCGAGATATTTTTTAATTTCCCAAGTCAGAAAATAGCGCGCTATTTCGAAACATCGGGCTGATGTGAAAACGCCTAGAGTGGATTGAACGCCTTACCCATGTATTATACACCGCATACGGTGTCTACTATTAACACCACCAGGCGCCAGTGAGGCATGGCCTTTCTGGTCGCAGCTGCAATCGCCTAAGAAGTGCTGTCGGCCGCTGCAAATCTAACCTCGCAAAGTGGGGGTATAGTGAGAATGATGACACCACCTGCCTGTGTGGAGAGGAGCAGACTATGCAACATCTCCTTGTCTGTCCACTTCTACCCAGGGAGGTGGAAGAGAGAGCCTCTCTCTTCCACCTCCCTGCTTCTACCAGAGCATTACACACAAGAAGATCTGGCACCTCTAACGCCTGTACCAGGCAGTGCATCCAAAATTGGATTGGAAGAATCCATTCTGCGTAGTGACTCGAGAAGAAGAAGAATTATCTCATCAAAAAAGTTAGAAATCTGAGGCCAGATCTCACACGAAACTACACCATGCCGTTAATAGCATCCGTATCACGACGTCATTGAACATAGCCCCTATATCAAAGGATATACTTATCAACGCCGACGGATGTCCTTATAAACCTCGCAAGAGTTGATTCTCAGAATAGATATTTTGTATGTACCGTACCTTGATATGGATTTTCTGTTTTATTAGTCAATGAATACGAAAACACAAAAAAGGAAAAATGCCTTGATGATATCCAAGCAACCACACACACAGAGAGATTTTTAAACAAAATGTTTTAATTCTACTTTCTAGGTTAGACAACATTTACTTGCCACTTGCAGTCACTTTAAAGAACCTTTTTGCAAAGGTCCTTCATTACACTGGCATTCAATCTTACAACTTGGACACACACTAATCCACATTGATATGTCGAACTTAAAAGAGTACAAAATTTTCGGCGCAGGAAAGCAAACACGTCCCAAACTCCACAAACACGCCTGATGGCTATAAAACTTGCAATTCACAATTAGATAGACAAAAACTATACAACAGACAAGCAAGCATATTGTTTCTGGTACTCTGCACAAAACAAACAAGTACAGTTCCAATTCTCCCTTTGCCTCACGTTTGTGGTGCACCAAACGTGGAGAATTCGGCATTTCGGAAGTGCGTCACAGCTGAATTCGCCTGACTGTATCGATTAAAGGCCTTGGGTGATATGCGGAAAGTGTTCCAAATCCTGTTCGAGCAGAAGCTCCTCTCGCTGGCGGACAGGTACACACACAACTGCTAACCTGGACTTGGTCCCTTCTCTTTATTAGACCTGCACTATAAAATGCGCAGCTGATTTCCTTTCGAAGCCTACAGTAGTATCGGTTTAACGTCGAGATCGCAATGGCAGCCGCCACGAAATGGAAGACGGCGTCAATGAAAGTAGCTTCCCAACCGACATCTGCTCTGACTCAGGGTGCAGACGACTACGATAGCTGGGACGATAGTTTGGACGATAGCTGGCTGGACAGCGATCTTTCTGACTTCGATCTGTCTGATTGGAGCGATGATTTGGAAGCAGACAGTACGCCAAGTCGTGCGAAATCGGTCAAGAAGAAAGAAAAGGCGAAACCGCGAAAATCGATTGTGCAGGTAAACTGAGAGATTATTACATCTTCACACGTTTTATTCTTTGGAATGATTATACGCCGGATTTTGCTGTAGATTTTTTTTCTTATTTTAAAAGCGATGTACAAAATGTATTAAGGCTAGTTTCTTTACATTTTTCTGTATTTTCTTCAGCACATTCACCAATCTTACTGATCATTCTACAGTATGCCCCCCCCAAAAAAAAAAACAATCACATTTTCGCACTGATAACACCCAATATGATACCTGTCTAAATGCTCCTTCAGTGTCTTAAAATATAACATTTTAGCTCTATTCTACAGAAGGCCCCATTCGATTTGGTAAAGCGATCACAGAGAAATGTGGAGGTTGTAAAGCATTTCATGAGTCTGATTCTTCCAAGTTTAGCACTTCGATGATCTTGTGTGTGAATACAATGGAAAGAACTTGGATGGAAGAGATTCCCGACATCCTCTACAAAATTCATCATTTCACTTTGACCACTGAAGCAAATTGAATTAGGTTTTCTGTAAGATGTGGGCAATGAGTTATTGTTGCATACCTTGAATTTGTATTTAGATTGATTCAATGTTTCAAAGATATCATTGCGGAGAGTCCCGTTGTATTTCTTTTTTTTTTTTTGGGGGGGGGGGATATGGGTATAATGTAAAAGGGTGTGCCACTGCAACTGCGGATGGCTTGCACACAACCAATTCTTGGTCGACAGAGAATCAGCATGTCTTTATTGTCAGCTCCCGGTCAGGTGGGACAAAAAGAAAAGAAAAGAAAAGAAAAGAATCAAACAGAAGTGAAGGATGCTTACATTTTTGAGCAGCTTTGCGTTTCTGGCCTATATAGAGAACATTAATCCCTGGAATTTGTTCGGAAAAAAGGGAGATTTTGTCTGTAAAAGATATGAGGAAGTATAGGGACTAGAGTGTGACAGTACAGCTATCCACTTCTCTGCATGCAGTGACATACCTCCAGAAACTGCCTTCTGCTTGGAGTATCTTCCATCTATTCTTTTATTTATCTGCTTCCATACGTATCTACAAATCTTCCTGTCTATCTGTCTGTCTATTATTCATCTATCAAAATATCAACTCGCGCACTGTTTCTTTCAATCTCTCTATCTATCTACCGTGTCTATCTATCTATCGATCGATTTATAATCATTTTCCTTCTTCCTCTCTGTCTTTCTCTCATTCAATTATTTTCATCTATCTTTCTATCAGTCTGTCAGCGTTTGTAATCAATTTGTATGTGTCTATAGATACACTTTTTTAACATTTTAATAGTTCTCTCTCCTATAGCGGATACAAAGTGTTAATGCAATATGAACTGAGCTAGCCATGCTACTCTACACATATGTCAGTCACACAGAATGCCTGATGGGTATGCTATACACATAATATAGTGCATTTTTACGTTAGCGTCGGTGTCAATTCGCGAAAACATCTCGCGAAAATGCCTATGACCTTCTCATTCGCGAAAATATATGTATGCGAAAATAACAGCGTATCGTAGGGCGTATAATAAGGGTTTTCATACCGCAACTTCCTTTACGTTCGTTTCGTCCTGTGAAGTGAAGGTCATGGTTGTGGAGGCGTTATTTACGATAGCACCATATTGTTAGGCACTGGTCACTCAAGCACAGCTAGGTACAAGTTCCCAAAGTGGCCTCACTGAAATCCGAAATGCGTCCAAGCGGAGAAGAAGAGAAATTCCTGTCCTTTTTATACACAGTATACTTCCGTGCTATAATATGCGTAGGCACGTTACACAGTTAGAATGACAACAGCTCGCACAATGCTCTTTTTTCCTGCGTGTATTACTGAACACCCTTTCCCCGTATGATGTATCTTTCGATTTTAACACCCTATACCTATGGCCAATAATGTCTCCAGAAACGTCATAGCTCACAGGTGAACTTCGGGCATGGACGCACAATAGGTTCGGAATGATAAATTCTTAATATGTCTAGACTAGGTTTACCACACCCCCTCCCCCAGAAAAAAGGAAAAAACTAAACAACGATAGCAATAACATAATCTAAAATTGAATAAAAAACAAGATTTAGAAAATTGTAATTCTTCTCCCGCTACTTGTTGGTTTGATGTGATTTGATTTCTGCATATTTTTAAAGCAAACAAGGTTAAAAGGTAAATTATATTCGATTTCGCATATTTTCAAACAAAATGAAGGTAGAATATGCTTCGTGCTCACTTTTGTACATATTTTACCGGCGATGTTATGGGTATCTAAACATTAGCTAAACCATAAACAGCAGAGGAGAGAGTAGCCTTTTTCAAAGACTCTTTCTCTGTAATACT
The DNA here is from genome assembly GCF_040938485.1 of Diadema antillarum. Classification (NCBI taxonomy): domain Eukaryota; kingdom Metazoa; phylum Echinodermata; class Echinoidea; order Diadematoida; family Diadematidae; genus Diadema; species Diadema antillarum. Next base: position 1,617,972 of record NW_027271003.1, on the reverse strand, counting down.
GAGTAATCGCAAGTGAAGGGAGCAGAGGTTCGTCACACAGTCAAACGGGCATGACATAGGGAATCCCAGTGACAGGCTGCGGCTCTTTCCCCTCAATATAATATCAGAAATAAAAGTGTGACGGTCTTTGAAAAGACTAAGAAGACGACAAGGTATTACCAAGCACATTATTACAAGCGCCAATGCTCTTGATAATTACTCTGTTAACATGTGTTTACGCTTTCAGTCTTATAACATTTTATGAATATTACAATACCGAAAGCAAGCAGTTTTTCATCATAATAGATTTCGTTATTTTTACTCAATATCAATTCATGATTTGTATGTTGATATTAGGTTTCTTTTCAAGGCAAATTTGCAAGAAAGAATAGTGGTGCATGACTGAATTAAAGGATTGTCCCATCGTATATAATGGAATAACTAATGTTTAAGGACAGTAAATTGAATGTCGGATGGATCTATAATATCGATCATTAACTTTGGTTAGTCGAGTAAAATCTGGAGGGATACGAGTTGGATAAGACTGAATTCTGCTTTCTATAGTTGACAGGTTTTTAAAATGCCACTGGTGATAACCCGTTGCAGTATAGAATTGCTACCTCCAAAGTGCTTATGTCAGAAAGTTTTGATGCTGTGAGTCTTTCAACCAAGTTTTTGGTTGGCCAAAGGAAAGTTGATTCTGTGCAATAAGAAGTGTTTTTTTGAAATCTTTCTAGTTCAATTTTCATCATCATTATCAATATTGCTACTGTCATTTTTTGCATTATTGTCATTATCAATGATTTTTAAGTAATCCCCTATCCCTACCAGGGCCTCTCAAATATCAACTTAGTTGCTCTGAGCTGTTCGTCTCGCTGCAAAAAAAAAAAAACAAAAAAAAAACAACAACAATGAAATTAGATTTTCTGTGTCGGGGCACGTCATCACGATTTCTCCATTATAATTATTCGTTACAAGATGTACAGTGACTAAGCGCAAAGGATATGGCTCTCCTACACGTAACTTTGAGTCTACTCTAAACAACTTCATAATGAGGATAAAGGTGCATTTTGGCGTTCGAAATACATATTCCATGCCCCAGATTTAAACTTTAGTCTAAATTTCTCTTTCTTCATTTTTTTTTTGAAATCTGACCTTCAATCAAGGCGCTTTCATTCGCACTTCTAAGTGTTCTGAGTATGTTCTTCACTAATAGTATAAATTTGACACTTGTTAGCAGCAAGTCTGCATGAAGGGGAATTCTGTCCATAATTCTCGCGTCAACTGGGGAGCGCATGTGTAAACAACAACGTCTTGACAAAAGACTATTCCAGTGCACTTTAAAATCACCTGCATGCTTACTCAATAGTTGTGATTTGTTGATATCTTGTATTCTTCAATTTCAAGTGCCAATACATAACCTTTACGAGAGGTCATGAAAGAACGAGTCATTATGAGTGCGTTGAGTTTATTTACAACATGTAGGCCTATACATGTGAATATGATAACATAATAACATAGGGTAAGATACAATAACATGAAAAACTTTTATGAGAATACAATGATATACAAGGTTCTTACAGCTATGCAAGCATATATTTGGCATACTTGTATTTATCTTACATAAGAATACATGTGGTATAATTGATTTAGTTTCATTGAGATTCATTTATCAATGAAAAGGCGAAGAGAATGAATAAGTATGTAATATAGACATATATGCATAGACAAAGGTTCTGGGGCCCGTTGCATAAAAGTTACTATTATGGTAACTTTGCCATCCAATGGTAACTACCATGGCAATAATACTGAACGGCCAATCAAAATCAAGAATTCCATGGAAGTTACCATTGGATGGCAAAGTTACCATAATAGTAACTTTTATGCAACGGGCCCCAGGGAAAAAAAAACAAACAAAAGATAATGTTGTTAAAGGGGAAACCAAAAGTTAGCACAAAGTGCTAGTCGAGAATGGTTCTCCCATTATGGCTACATTGTACAGATGCTTATTGCAAGGCTAATTACATTTCTACATCACACCCTTACCCCTTCATAGAAAATCCTCATAAAAACAAGCTGCTTCTCTGAACTAAGTAAAAGACAGAAAAAGCTGCAGAATCAAGTTTCCGTTTAAATCAACCATTCATTAATAAATGCAATAATTTGATGTCCGAATGTCTATAATTTGGGGGAAATGCAACGTTTTAAGACAGATGCCAATGCGGCTGATGTGCGTTCTCCTTTGTGTGGTTGTGCACGTGTGTGTGTGTGTGTGTGTGTGTGTGTGTGTGCGTGTGTGTGTGTGTGTGTGTGTGTGTGTTCCTTTTGTGGAAAAAGCTCTGAAACTTACTCGCATTTATTTTGGAGCTGTGAAAAAGTTAAATCTTTATGGCAGGATTTCATTGAGTACTTTCAGTTAGAAGAGTTACGTAATTTAGCTTGGCGGGATATACATATTGGTTTAGAAGGAACTTCTCACAGAATCAAACTGTACAACACTCTTATTCTTATAGTTAAACATATGTTATATAAAGCGAGGTCACAGTTAATAACACCGACATTGGTAGAATTAAAAAGGCATTAATGACATGTCGAAAGGAAGAGAATGATATTGCCATAAGAAGAAATAAACCGGGTTTGCATTTGCTGAAATGGGAATGTTTTAAAAATTTGTAAAGGATTAGTTTATTTATGCACCCGTACTTCTCCCTTTTGTGTGTGTTTGATTACTGACTTCTTTTCTTTAGATATTTTTGAGTTCAGAGATAAGTATTGTGTATATAAAATATATATGCAGGTATGTGGATATGTATATTGTGTGTATGATATGTGTATGCGCATGCATGTATTGTGTGTATGCAGCATATATCCTAAGCATAATTAGCATAATTATTATGTTCTGAATGCGAGCAGAAATAACTGTGTGTAGTGGTGAGTGAATGTGTGTGCAGGGGTGTGGAAGTGTGTTAAGTGGATGTGTGTGTGTGTGTGTGTGTGTGTGTGTGTGTGTGTGTGTGTGTGTGTGTGTGTGTGTTAAGCGGATGTGTGTGCAGGTGGTGGGTGTGTAAATGGGTGGGTGGATGAAAGGTGGATGAGATGAGAGGTGGATGAGAGGAGTGTGTCTGTCTCGGGTAAGGAGGTGGATGTAGTGTAGAGGGTGGGGAGGTGGTTTAGAGATGAGAAGGACGTTTGTTGTGTTTTTTTTGGGGGGGTTTAAAGTTTAAAGTTATGAGTAGTTGAGGGTTGGGTATGGTGGAAAGGTGGAATGAGGGTGATTTATGTTGTTGTTGTTGTCATCGTTCTTTTGATATAATAGAAATTTCATTTCCTGTTTTTTTAGTGTTTGGCTAAATTGCTCACAAATGCATATATGAATTCTGCTTGTTTGTTTTGTAGTTAAAAAGGAATGATCGGATAATTCATTCTATTTCCTCTCTTCTGTTTGATATCTGCCTTAAAATGAATTGAATGATTATTCTTGTTTTATGGATTATGGATTATGTCTCATAACTGTAGGAATATCTACATGATTTATGACAGATGTTATGTAGAATGTGTGTAATTTTTTTGAATTGTTATATTCTCAAAGGAAATGGAATTAATAAAAAGATCACTGAAAACAAAAAAAAGAAGTGTGTACATGCATGTAGCCTACACGTGAACAGGCGTTGATGGGGGGGGGGGGGGGGCTCTTGATATACATACTGTACATAACCGAATACAATAATTCAACCGCGAATAGAGTTTTTGTTTATCGCACTAACAATCGTGTGTCTCACTATCGGATATCGTTTGGTTTGAGGGAATGAGAGAGAATGAAAACGGAACTGTGTCATCCGTTGCATACCTGGTATTGTTATTCGTTGCACACGAAAGGACAAAGTTTTTGACGCCCTTGATCACAATGCAGCGACGGATACAATCATTGTACACAGGGCATAAGTTTGGCCACTGGTGAAAGTCAATATACACTTTAGTGTAAACTTTGCGTGTGTAGAAATCCTCGGCACTGGAAACAGTGCTCCACCGTATAGTTACATGTTTATTATATCTATAGGGGCCGAGACCTGTTCTGTTTAAAACACTGTAACTTGTGCCGAGCATAACTGGGTGGCTTTCAAAATAAGAAGAAAAGACTATTCAATAGCTTTTGCAATAATCATGTTGTATAACTATATCGATTCATAAATCAGCTATTTTTAGGCATACCGAACCCCCCCTTTAATTTAAGGCTGAAATAGACATGATAGACATTAACATTTAAAATAACACTCAAACGGAACAGTATGCTATGATTCATGAGATGAAACAAAGAAAGGATGCATGTTTTGAAAGGCATCTTTAGATCGATGTCAATATTGAGGAAAATATATATACACCACCACATTTATCACTCATGCACCCAGGGGATATTGTCCTGTATATCATAATAGTATTTAGATAGCTCATTCGTTATGTAGTCCCTATGCACAACATTTTTAATTTTCAAAACAATTCATAGTGCAACCCTCAAAGGGTGAACATTTGAAAAGCTCAATAATGGAGATGAGGCAAGACAATTTTGTCCAAATTTATCCCATTTCTGCCGGTTGTTGCATAATAAAAAACAAACAAGGTTTTATGGATTATGGATTATGTCTCATAACTGTAGGAATATCTACATGATTTATGACAGATGTTATGTAGAATGTGTGTAATTTTTTTTTTAATTGTTATATTCTCAAAGGAAATGGAATTAATAAAAAGATCACTGAAAAAAAAAAGTGTGTACATGCATGTAGCCTACACGTGAACAGGCGTTGATGGGGGGGGGGGGGGGGGGGGGGCTCTTGATATACATACTGTACATAACCGAATACAATAATTCAACCGCGAATAGAGTTTTTGTTTATCGCACTACACAATCGTGTGTCTCACTATCGGATATCGTTTGGTTTGAGGGAATGAGAGAGAATGAAAACGGAACTGTGTCATCCGTTGCATACCTGGTATTGTTATTCGTTGCACACGAAAGGACAAAGTTTTTGACGCCCTTGATTCACAATGCAGCGACGGATACAATCATTGTACACAGGGCTTAAGTTTGGCCACTGGTGAAAGTCAATATACAGAGACTTTAGTGTAAACTTTGCGTGTGTAGAAATCCTCGGCACTGGAAACAGTGCTCCACCGTAGTTACATGTTTATTATATCTATAGGGGCCGAGACCTGTTCTGTTTAAAACACTGTAACTTGTGCCGAGCATAACTGGGTGGCTTTCAAAATAAGAAGAAAAGACTATTCAATAGCTTTTGCAATAATTATGTTGTATAACTATATCGATTCATAGATCAGCTATTTTTAGGCATACCGACCCCCCCCCCCCCTTAAAGGCTGAAATAGACATGATAGACATTAACATTTAAAATAACACTCAAACGGAACAGTATGCTATGATTCATGTGATGAAACAAAGAAAGGATGCATGTTTTGAAAGGCATCTTTAGATCGATGTCAATACTGAGGAAAATATATATACACCACCAACATTTATCACTCATGCACCCAGGGGATTATTGTCTTGTATATTATAATAGTATCTAGATAGCTCATTCGTTATGTAGTCCTATGCACAACATTTTTAATTTTCAAAACAATTCATAGTGCAACCCTCAAAGGGTGAACAATTGAGAAGCTCAATAATGGAAATGAGGCAAGATAATTTTGTCCAAATTTATCCCATTTCTGCCAGTTGTTGCATAATCAAAAAACAAACAAGGAAACAAACTACAGACGATTTGTTTCTGCCTTCTGCTTTACCGCTTCAACTACATGTAAATGTAATTCATTGATTTGATAAGGTGCAGTTGCTGAACATTCAGCGCTTTGTGTGACACGGACCGCACAATGACAAGTCGACGTAAAATTCGCCAAGGTGCGTTGTTGCCTTCTTACCCTAAACGAGACACGAGCTTTACCCTTGCAATAAAACATATAAACAAAATTTACAGTAAATTGATGATGATAGAATGGTATATGCCATTGGCTAGTGGTGATTGGTAGGGAGGTCAAAATATCAAAAGTGGTAACTGGAAAGGACTTGTGTATTAAGAAAACAAAAAGGAAATAAGTGATACAATCACATGGTGTAGTCGGAATTAATGGCCTTTAGCAGGGAGGGTACACCTCCCAGACTTTAGCAAGTGAAATTTCAGGTCAATGGTAAGTTTGCTTCCTTAAGTATTGTTAAGGGTATTAGGATCAGTAAATTTTATTGCTGAAAGTATGATATAATTGGTAAAAATTTGTTACGTCCAGTGTTAGTCCCAAAGACATAATGGTAATTGAAAGGTGGGCCAACGGTAGGCTTGTTTCGTACGAATATCGCCGAGACAGGAAATTTACGTGTATAAAATTGAAAGACATCGAAATATTAATGGTAATTGAAGGGTAAATATTTATGATGATCCTACTGGCAACTGGAGTTTGAAAGGCAGGTCAATGATAGGTTTTTCCACGTGAACAGAAAAATTGTGTATTGAAAGCTAGAACAAATCAATAAAAGTTGATACATTGCTCTCGACCAATGATATTGCAGGATTCTCTCCACCCGTTCTGTGATCATGATAATGGTAATTGCAGTGGCGGATCCCGGGGAGCTCACCGGGCGTGAGCCTCCTTTATTTTTGCTAAAACAACAACAAACAAAAATAAAATGGGGGGGGGGGGGGGGCTGCGACCCCCTTTAATTTTGTAAAGGCGCCCCTCCCCCCTCTATGGAATTCCTGCATCTCCCCCTGAATTGAATGGTAATCCCAATGGTGAGAGGTAGGCATATATCAAAAGGAACCTATGACCCTGCACCACAAAACAAACAAAAAGTCGCCAGAAATGGATTTCTAGTTAAGAGCATTATTCAGAAAGAGCAGACTTCAAGCTTTAAAATGATGTATAACTCGAATTATATCTACTCTCCTAACCTATCTTGATATTGGAAAGAAAGCACACATTCAAGAAAAGTGTGAACTGAGAAAAGAGGCTCTGAAGCACAGTGTCAATTCAAGCGTTTAATCTTCACCAAGCCGTGCTACCTGTGCAATGAATGGGACAAAAAAGCAGGATGAAACTACCGGTTTAACCACAATGAAGGGATTATCAGATTAAGCTTTAATTGCGCATGTTCTATTAACACATTCTGTCCATGATAAATGTCAACTTTGAAATCAGGAGCATTATCCTTTCTAAACAAATGCTAAAGTTATTAGAGTTGATGGTGATGAGTGTGTACAGGGTTTTATTAAGAAATGAAAGGGGGACTCTAAAGACACACCTAATCACTCTATTCTTAAAAAAAAATGTTCGAGATAAACTTCTAAAAATCACACTTTTCTGTTCATTTTATGCTACCAAATTTTAGCATAGTAGAAGAAGACTTGCTCTTTCAGAAAATATAAAAGAGTCAAGATTGACGAAATTGAGCCTTTCCACCTATTGTCAGTCCTCACAGAAAATCAGTGTGTGTGACTTTTTGTTCGTTTTGTGATGCGCGGTCACTAATGGTACATGACTAGTATAAGATAGGCTTTCTACCATGTCTATACTCCATAAAGAGTTGCACTTGAAACCCTATAGCACTCGCTGATTGCACCATCATTGCCCTACCCGCAGATTGCCCGCTCTGGACAGCTAGAAAACCTCCGGACCCTGCTAAATGAACTCGACGACGATGATGTCAACAACGAGATCAATGAACACGACGGAAAAAACTATAGCGCCCTCCATTATGCCGCTCAAAGTGATAACGTGGAGATGGTCAGGCTTCTGGTTAACCGGGGAGCAGGTATTTTTTTTTTTGTCCCATCTTTCTATGCTCTCGTTCATTGCTAGTATTCCAATGGTAATAATAATAATAATAATCATTATAATAATCATAATAACAATAATAATTCACAATGAGTAGTATATTCTTTTTTCTCTAGATTTTTTGTTATTCGTCTGTAGGTTGTTGTTTGTCTCTGTCAAAGAGTTTTAGAAATTCTTATAATATATAGTTACCAAATAATATTTCTGACTTTCAGATGTGTTACACATTTCTCTGACTAGCGTGCAATGATTGTGCTTTTTATTTCACTTTGTGCAACTTTAATGAATCTAACAATGTCCATCTAGTCTTTGTCTTGAATACATAATAAGGGCCTACAGATAAAGTGGAGTCCAGAGATGCGTTTAAAAAGAAATAGCACTCTATGATCAGGCTGACTCTTCTTCTGTCCCGATTCTGTCTGTCAATTCCAATTTAGAGGTGGAGCGAACCGTTTAACTTTTAACTTGAGGTTATTGGCATTTCTTCATACACTAACTTGTCATTTTCTTAAAATTACATTCTGTAGATAACTAATGATGTCTGGCATGTGTCAAAGTTAACATAAGCCTTTCTCCTGGGGCGATGATGAGCAAAAGCAATATCTGGACTTTTTCTTAAATGTATCTTACACTTTTATACGTATACTTTTAGCAATATTTTTTTTTAATTAAAGTTTATTCATTTTATAAATTAGTACATTTAGACATAGACATAGATTTATACCTCTGTATTCAAAGCCCCAATTCTAATACTAGTCCTTCTGTTACAGCAGTTCTCCTATTTCAACAACTTTGCTTTTGTGTTGTCATAAAAGTAGCAGCATAACTAGTACATTGTACCTCTGTACGTTCCGATCCCGTGTTCTGTATGTCTTTATAAATCAACGGTCATTACTCAATGATATCTTGACTTGTCATGACAATATTGATTTTGTTTGCCAACCTAGTAAACTCATCCTAACAATGATTTCGTAAAATTTAGACGTGAATGACATCGGCGAGGCTTCTAGACGACCGCTTCATTTCGCCGCAGCAGCCAGAAAGGAGAAAGACCAAACCAAGGTAATCTTAAAGGGGGATCTATAGACCGATTCTGTGACGCGCTATGTGTATTTTTGGCATGGGCAGCGCCATTACTGTGGTATCTCAGCCGACCCCCCCCCCCCCCAGTGCCGTACGGCACTGACCCCCCCCCCCCTCCCACTCCCCCACCCCTCTCCCTACATTAGCACGCGCACGGAATGAAAAACCGATGCATGGTTGCTTTAGCCAATAGGCGTCTCGTACTGAGTGCGCGAATGTTTGCTTAGTGCGCGAACCTTTGTTACAAGTGCGCGATAAACATGTTGCCCGTGGGGTGGGGGAGAGGAGGGGGGGTCGGCTGGGACACCGCAAAATGAGCTCATGGCTGCGCCCAGTGCCACAAATTGTCTGCTGCCCTCAACGAACCCGAATCGGTCTATACGAACTACATATTCGTTTAATCATTTTGTTTTTAGGTTATTTGAAACATATCACATAGTTATCATTTTGAGTCTGTACCTTTTCATTTTGAATGTCTAAATTCTAATAGGTGGCTCATCGAATTACATTATTATAGTTATCATAATAATAAACATATTATAGAATAACCATAATTTCTTTTTACGACTCACGCAACGTCTTTGACGGGTGTGACGTTCTGGTCCGTTAAGGAATTTCCTCTCATGGTTTCATTCCCATTACGACGCGAAAAGGCACATAATGACTTATTGTACTGTTCGCAAGCGAGCAGTGAAGTTGTTCACGAACAATAACGAAAAGGGAACAAAAACAGGTATTAGTGATGGACCATCGATACATGCTTAAAGGGAACGCAAACCCAAAGAGCAATGTGGATTGAGTAAAAGCATTAATATTAATAGAACACATCAGTGAAAGTTTGAGGAAAATCGGACAATCGATGCAGAAGTTATGAATTTTTAAAGTTTTGGTGCTGGAACCGCTGGATGAGGAGACTACTAGAGGTTATGACGTATGAGTGGACAACAATATGAAGAAAATATAAAAGGAATTTCACAAAAAATCACTTTTATAGCAAAATGAAAGAGTACTTGACTAACCGCTTTCAGAAAACGGGGGGAATAAGTGCTACCCCTAACATATGTCAGTATCAAGTTGATGGAATGTGTAATTTTCATGAAAAATGAATTTCTATTGAATTCCCTTTATATTTTCTTCATGTTGTAGTCCTCTCATACGTCATAACCTCTAGTAGTCTCCTTACCCAGCAGTTCCAACACCAAAACTTTAAAAATTCATAACTTTTGCATCGATTGCCCGATTTTCCTCAAACTTTCACTGATTGTTCTACTAATGTTACTGCTTTCACTCAATCCACATTGCTCTTTGGGTTTACGTTCCCTTTAATATTCTTCACGACAGGAAAAACATAATAAACGAACAACGAACAGGAATAAAAATATCCAAATTCAGTTTCTTGTGTGTGTGTGTGTGTGTGTGTGTGTGTTTGTGCGTATGTGGTTTTTTTTGTTTTTTTGTTGTTGTTGTTTTGCTGTTGTTGTTGTTGTTGTTGTTTGGGGGATGATGATGAAAACGAGACTTCTGCTATCATCATTGCAACGAAAATGCTTCTAACCAGTGATGTATTAATGATAAGGATAGTGATGATAGCCATGATTCGTATGATCTAGAAGTATACTTCGAATCTGTAACTATTATGCAAACAAAATCATTCCTCTTCGCAGTCTGAAGTCGGGAAGAGGCTCTCGAAGCTTCCAGAAGGGGCAAAGCGGAGGATGTCAAAAGCGCCAAGCGACAGCGTTACGAGGATCCTCGTGAACGGTGGGGCAGAAGTAAATGCCCAAGACAACAGAGGGCGCACTCCACTTTATATAGCCGCTTCGCTCGGGAACTCCGAAACGGCGAGTCATCTGCTAGAGAGTGAAGCTATAGATATTGAGGTATGTAGGCCCTAACCTTGCTAATAACTTTTTTTTTTCTCCTCTAACATCAAAAAGGAATAAAACATTAGCTCTGATGTGTACAACGTAGGACCTAACAATTATAAGCATTGATTTGACTGAATGCTGCTATCAGAATGCAACCACATGTCCAGCATTTGTGTCGATAGCTAACATTCCCATTGCCCTTGATATAGGAAAAGACAATAGCTGTTCGGAAATGCCATCATTACTTCAGAATTTTCTTAAGCTCAGGCGTTCACCATCAATGTCAAACGTTGTTTTGACCGTGTAAATGCTGCCATTGCGAATACCACCACAGCAGCTTTTGTGTCAACAAATATAGCACTCTCGTTGTCTCTGCTAAAGCCGTGAAAAATAACTGTCCAGTAATCCTGTTATCACTTAAGCTTTACTTTTACTTTGCAACGTGTTCGACACACGACCTGGCTCATGGTGCACCATCATAGTGCGTGGACCAACGCGGCATTACGGCCCTCCTTGCCGCCTGCTTCTACGGGAAGACGGACGTCGCACTCATGCTCATCAACAAAGGCGCCAATCTGAACGTGTGGGACGACAACTTCGACACCCCACTCCATTTCGCCTTCAGGGAGGGCAACAAAAAGGTCGCCCGCAGAATCATCGAGAAGGGGAAGCAGGAGAAATGCTTGTCTGAGGTGAGATTGTCATTAATTCTTCATCTCTTCCTCTCCATTCATCCCTATCTCTTTCATGAGATGTTATGCATGTATGTATTTATCATTGTGTATATTACATCTAAAGTACGAAACATATTATCAGAATGGTTACTACTGTTGTATTACATGGATAACTGCAAGCAGAAAAATGTCATGCTATCTTTCACCCCCAGCTGCTGGTAGAAACCAACCAGAACGTTGTGGCGCCGATTCACGAGGCGGTGAGATATGGCCACAAAGACCTGGTCCAACTCGCTCTGGAACACGGTAAGGTCGACAGACTAGGCACAGGGCCTTGGTCTTTTTCTTCTTTTCGTTTCTTTCTTTCTGAATTGAAATGCAGTGGTTGCTGCTGCCATTTCTTTTAATATGAATAGAAAATGATATCTCTGTGAGTAATTATTATTGCCTCCCCACCAGGAAAAATTATAATGATTGCATTGAGGCCTATTTTTATCTTTTCATATCTTGGTTTTTTTTAATTACGTGTATGTGTCTTTAATGATGATGATGATGAAGTCTTGTATAGCGCCGGTATCCGTCAAGTCAGTCGCTCATGGCGCTTGCTCCAAAATGAATACATAATTCAGCTTAAATTTCATGGGTGCACCGCTTGTGATATGACAGTTAAAATAAAAAGAAATAGTTCCAGGAAGTAATTGTCTCCAAATGTGTAAACATACATTTTTACACATTGGCTAGTTTTTCAATTTGAAGAGATGGGTCTTGAGGGCTGTTTTAAAAGATTCTGTGGTAAGAGCTCTGCGGATAGACTGTGGAAGGCCATTCCATATCTTTGCAGCAATTATCATGTTGTTATGTTGTTTGTAGTAAATGTTGTTCAGTGGATTACGTTGTAAGGCTGTTGCATAACCGAAAGGGATACTTTGAAAAAAAAAGCATGATAAACCAATAAGGGAAATACATGCACAAAGCGAATCAATGTTACAAAAATAGCTTAAAAAACAGAACAAAAAAAAAATAAACAGCGATTTAATTTGGTGAAACATGAAATGCTAAAGAATAAATAAAAAAAAAATCTGATCTCCCTCTCTCCTCCTTATACTGGCAGTGCAGACATCTTCACTCATGCAGTGCGTCCGGTATTGCTTAGGAATAATATGTGATCTTATTGATCTAATGCTATATAGAGCAGGCGGAGACATGACCGAAAGAGGCTTTCCTATCATTTCAATTAAGAAATGAAATGTAATAGGTATATATCTGTTAAATAATATTAGTTTATATATATATATATATATATATATATATATATATATATATATCTGTGCGTGTGCACATGCGCGTATAGTGTGCTTCGATGTATGTTTTCCTAAAGCTAAAGCAAAAAAAAAATAGAACTGTTGGTCTCTTTTTTTTTGTACAGTGGGAACTGGGCAGCGTGACGAAATAGACAATGAAGAAAAGGACGATGACGATTCCGATTCTGATGACGAAGATGTGCTCAACTACGGCGGCGAAAACGACAACACTCCCCTCCACGAAGCCTGTATTGTCGGCCGTCTGGAAATGGTCAAGATGTTATGTGAAAAGGGCGCGAAAATTAACGTCCAAAACTGGGACTATCTATCCCCACTGCATTTTGCATGCGCAAACAACCATCAACAAGTTGCTGAATATTTGATCGAAAAGTAAGTGTCGAATATCCGCCCAAAGGTGTGAAAGATTTATGCTGTCCATCATTCTTCAGCAAAACAAAGCTTACTTTCTTCTACCGTAAGTCTAAAAAAATTACAACGAGACCGTCCGTAACAATAACTATGAAAATAGTGCGTCAATCCAAATACAATTTCAGGGTATGACAATGTAACTTATTACCCACATCCTACACAAAACACCATCCGATTTGCTTCAGTGGTCGAAGAGGAATGAGGATCTTTGTAGAGCGAGTCGGGAATCCCTTCCCTCCAAGTTCTGTCCATTGTGTTCACAGTTCCAAGAGCATCCGAGTGCTGAACTTGGAAGAAACAGGCCCATGACATGCTTTACAACAATCCATAATTCTCTTTTACCACTTAACCGAATTGACTGGGGTTTACTGCAAAATGTTGGAAAGAAGTTTCTTTCCCTGAAATAGCATTTAGACGAATCAATCATTTTGAAAGTTATCAATGCGAAAATCGATTGTATTTTTTTGGACGTATTGCATTTATTCTTTCAAATATTGCAAAATCGTTTGAACTATGAAAAATTTGAACACATTACATAACTTGAATTTTTTTTCTTCTCTCTCTCTTTCTCTCAGGGGGGCAATCATGAGCCTAGCAGACGACGAGGGTCTGACACCTCTCCAGACGGCGGCCAACTCCAAAAGCTTTGACACCATTATCGCCCTGCTCGATTACCAGCGCAACCTGGACACGAGCACGAACGCCAAAGACAACCAGGACGCCGCCGCCGAGCTACTCAAGTGGGCGGCAGAAGAGAACAAGGCCGATACTTTGCAGGTAGGTCGCGTGTTATCTGTCGTGCTTTTCTAGCTTAGTAATACCTCAATTGTATTTCTTCGTTACTTTTTCTCACCAAATCAATGGTGCCTTTCCTGATACTTCCCCTCTACCCATTCTTTTTCCTATATCTTTACAGTTGCCTCTGTTTCATCGTGCACATCTTCTTCTTCTCATGCCTCTTCATTTCAAGTTTTTTTTCTTTGTTCTTGTTTACATTCCTTTTCTTTCCTTTCCCGTGTTTTCTTCCTTTTCCCTTGTCCCCGTCCTCCTTTTCTCTTGCTATCACGCCTTCCTTTTCTCTTTTCTTTTCCACCAGTCCACTCTCCTTCCGTTTTCTTCATTTAGATTTGCCCTCTACTAGATGAGTATTGCACAATTTTAGGGATTCTTATTTGTTTATTATTTTATTCTGTGCCACTTCGAAGAGAAATTGATAGGATATCCATCTGATCAGCAAAAGATATATATATAAGGCATATGACCTTCATTGGGATACTTTTATTACCTCGATCGCTTGGAATACGTAAAGTTCCACGAATTCTGGCAGTAAAGGGCAAAAACTTTAATCGTAGATGCTTTGCATTCGTTTTTCTCTCTTTGATTTAGCTACTTCTTCACCAAGGCCGCAAACTACATGGCATGAGCGATGACGACATCACAAAGTTCATCCAAGGCGCATCGAAGAACGGACACACTGAGTGAGTCCAACTGGAATCAAATTTACTACCAAATGTATATTATCATAAGTACTCACTAAAACAGCAGAAGTTATGCTATGTTTATTATCATTAAAAAATGCTTCCCTCAGCATTTTACAATTTTTCGTCACTCAAAGATCACTTGCATATACACCCAACACATACATGCAACAATATCCACTTCAATCATCACAGGATATTGCTAGCGCATCAACAGTCCTCAGACTTCACGGTTCCGGCAAATTGAACTCCTTGCAGAATTTCCTCAGGCATTTAAGCCTCCTAACTTCTTTAAAATAAAATAAAAAATATCATACTTTAGCCTATGAATAAAATCAATATGTAACGAATTGAATACATTTTACCCTAAGCATAGTATAAAAGCTTTAAAACTCACTTTATTATCAAGCAACCTCCTTCCGCCCTCCCCCTCCCCCGTTTCTAGCCCCTCATGTACATGCACCTACGCCTCATGTATTAAGAAAGTAAACACAGATCAAATTTTGCATGTTTAGTTTCGTATTTTGGAAATGTATTTTCTTTCTGAGATTTCGTCCATGAAAAAGTTGCAGAAACCAATACATGAAATGAAAAGAAAAAATAAATAAATGCTCGTTACTCGTCCTAAGGGAGGCGTTACAGTTTTAACGTATAATCGCCTATACATCATCTAATGGGGACATCACCTTTTATTCTCCTACATAAATTATATATTCCCATCTCTCACTCCATCTCTCCCCCTCTCCTAAACATCACTCTCCGTTTCTATGTCTTTCCTCTGTCTCCTGTGTCTCTAACTCCGCCTATCACCTTCACCCCTAATTTCCCACTTTTTCCTCCCTCATTCTTCTTTCCCCGTTCTCCGCTGCAGAACCGTGACAGCTCTCATTCGATGGAAACGGGAGGTGGTCGATGAATGCGACGATGACGGCAACACTCCGCTCCATCACGCCGCAGAAGCCGGGCACGACATCACGGTCCAGGAGCTCATCAAGGCAAAGGCCAGAGTGAACGACGAGTGAGTGACAAGATGCAAGATGCCAATGTCATACAAGCCTCGAAACAAGGAACAGAACAAAAAACGCTGCCATTCCCGTTTCATATAAGTTGTTGTCAGTTATAGAACTGACACATTTGTTTGACAAATTCACTTTCAGCCAATCAGATGCGATGATTTCAGTACCTTATAACAACTACCGTACCTTGTTATTGAAACGGGGTTCTGATTCATTTTATGTCTATTTTCCTCGGGAGTAGTCAAAGTTAACCTTTCAAGTTTGATCGAATCGGGATTGTTATTTACTGATTTCAAGAAAACATGAGGAACTTAAATTTAGCAAGGATTTGCATCTGATGGAACATGAGGTCATCTTTTTTTTCATTATTTTAATCGTGAGATGAGATGACTATAACTTCAATTGACAGATGGGGTTGTGGCGATTCAAGATCTTACACACTGAATCTATGACATAGTCTATTTGCATCATTAACTGTTTACCATTTCGTACATGCTCGATTACACCCACCTCGAAGTTCGGCCTGATAAAATGGATTGGAGGCAACTTCTACCAATAATAGTCAATATCATGATGATATCCGACTTCTTTTGCAGCTTCAGGTGTTTTTACACACGATTCTAACTTTCACTGCAGGAATTTTGAGAGTGGAAACGAACGAACACCTCTTCACTATGCTGCCGCCAACGGCTGGATCCGTACAGTAACTCTGCTCCTAAAGTCAAAAGCTAACATCAACGCTGACGACATGTTAAAGGTATTTTACTCTTCCTGTCTCCTCCTTATTCTTTTCTCTCTTTTTTTTGGGGGGGGGGGGGTGAGAGAAGTGGGGACACTCGACTATATTATCAATTAAATAATTTCAGATTTCATTATGAATTAGAATTATTAGAATTTGCACAAAATTGACGACGTTTACTAACGAATACCTTGAACTCAGGGAACAGGGAAAAGGTCAACTTCAGTTTACCAAAACTGTGACAAAGGAGAGATTTTGGAAATTGATTTAAAAAAATCGTTCGTGTTTCGCTAATGGTATCCTGAGGCGATTGTATTTACATTTTCTGTTTAATTGAGGGTGTAAAATCGTCGTGTTATATCATGTATATTATGAAAAAATGTACATTCAAAAGTGTCATCATCATAATCAAGAAATTGAAATCATATGTTAATTGTTGATGTGAACATGATTACGTGCTAAGAACTACAATATTTTTCATAGATGACACCTCTTCATCTCGCGTGTAAAAACGGTCACACCGACATGGTCAAACTCCTCGTCTACAGCGAAAATGCCGACATTCTTCTCCGAGACAAACATGGTCTGAACTGCCTCGACCACGCCATCGACAACGGGCATGAGTATGTGTAGGAAAAGCAATGATATTTGATCAAATGTAACAAATATCAATCTAACTTGGACCATGCAATCGCTGTCTAATGTGGCATATCCTCTTTGTAATGAAACGTAGGCTGACTTGCCTGGGCCCTGTTTTATGAAGAGTTATGATTAGTTATTGATTTCTATCATAAGTCTATGGCAGCCTGTGTTGTGAGGGAATTTACAATCGATTATATCTTTTGATTAAACGGGGCCCTGGACTCATACTAATATAGCCATTTCGATTGTCAAAAATCATTATTGATTGACTTCAGCGCTTTATAAGAGGCCACTATTATTATTATTTTATCTACTCAAGCTTTGCTGAGCAATTTGGTTTTAATATTTGAACAGCTCATAAGATTACATTCTTGTTCTTGATTTTCGGAAAGTGTGTTATGCTATCTATAACTCATCATACTTATGTATGATAATAGTCTTAGATGAAAGAAAGATATTATACCTGATAATAGTCTTGTAGATCTAACTATAGTTTTGTTAGCAAACAAAGGTTTAGATAGATACTTTGGTAATGCTAGGGCCTCGACTAGTTCAGAGCAGTCATACTAATGGTCGCCCCGACCGACTCTACTAAGAACATACAGGTTCATCATACCCACGGTGAACAAAGGGACATGTGAGGGGATAATAACAGGAAATTGGTATCAGTGATTGCTGTTTTTTTTTTCCCTTGAGTATATCAACCATTGAATGTGTGAAAGTTTTAAGATGATTATCGTGGTAATTCTTTCTATCACGATCGTTGTTATTTAAGGCACCATTATCATTAGCATCGTTGAAATCGTATTTTTAATTTCTCCCTTATTGTCATGGACCAGGGACATTGCCAACCTGCTGATTAGCCACGACAAATGGCAGGAGGTGATGTCCGTCTGCAGCTCAGACCAGGAGACGGGCGAGAGGACAACGCCTATGAGAAAACTCATTAAAACCATGCCAGGTATACGTTCTTCCTTATCGAAAACTACCTCATAGTTGCATGTTCATTCTGACAGGCGTAGTTTGCGACTCGTGGTTTCCCTCGACTTTCCATACAAAATGTCGCTCCTGTTACATCTAGATTCTGCTTGCTACATTTTACACTGACCATGCTGAGGTCCGATTAAAGTAATTAGCTTAATAGCTGAGCTGCTGAATGAACAATGATAATTTTTTTCAAACAATATTTTATTTCGATTCCATCATCCATCCTTGATTACAATTCAACATCTAGTTGTTGTTGCTTGCTGCGTGACATTCCAAACATATGTCAAAATATCACAAAATAATTCTTAGGACTGTCATTGTGTCAATTTCTGGTTATTCTACTATACAACACTCAGTAACTGCTTCACAAATATAATCATCCCCGCAATAATTATAAAATCATTTTTTGATAATGGGTCAGCAAAACCAATATGTATGTACAGTACACAATACAAAATATACCCATTAACTGCATGCGTGCGTATACTCGTCACAGCAGTAATTATTAAATAATGAAATAAATTATTGTTAAGGGGTCAACAAAAGACCTACACACCTATGTACCAGGGGTCAACAAAAAACCTACATACCTATGTACACACATACATACAAAAGCTTTACAAATCTACATGATCAATGTCTGTACATAATCCATACCAGTCCTATAAAACATTACCCCTTCATCGCTCACCCGTATAACCTCATCAACACTTCCCCCTCTAGGCATACTCCAGGGATACCTCACTCCAGCACAGATACACACGCATATTTACGCACACACACACACGCGCGCCCACACAAACACCGAACATGATAATGTTTAGTCACAATCGATTACCTTGTTGATTGAGTACTATAATGTAGAAGTTATTGAGGACATTCAACCACAGACAGGTTTATTATTCTTTGAGAGTAGAGTGCCACTTTTCTTATCTGTTTGTTTGTCTATCTCTTTCAAAAAATAAATGTAACAGAAATAGCCGAGCGAGTGATGGACCGTTGCGTTCAGCGAAATCCCGAGGTGCGGCCGAACGATGCCGATTACTGGGTGGAGTTCTACTACGAGCTCCTGGAGGATTCGTTCTCCAAGTGGGAGAGACCGAAGGATTCTGACGGTGAGGAACATAATAATGTAGTCGAGTTGAACATTATGTCATCTCGCTTATTGATGCGTGAATTCCAGAGGTTTATTTCCCATTGTACAAAGACTTTCAAGCTCACAAAGTCGCTGTATTTCTTCAATTTTGTTTGCTTAAATCAACTTTCCGTATATGAACTACATGGATATTCTTCAAATCTTCATAAGATATATTCAGTAGGTTTCACAAGTTCAGACTATTATGTGACTGCTGTGACGTGAATAACATCATTACACGCCAAAAACAACTTAAATGAGTTCATTTTGAAGGCAAGATTCTTGCAAAGACGTGGACACGAACTGGAGATAAGTTTAGAAAACCCAAATGGACAACGCGATCATGCATTTTTCTCAGAAATTTAATCACGCCTCGCCATGAGAGTTTTTTTTTCCAAATGTAATTATTTATTACTTTAGTATCACGCTCCTTGCTTATGTTCTCAAAATTAAATATGTCAATTGTCTGAAAATCAATGATATATGACATTTGATACTTCAATAAATTCCAATAAGCCACCTTCTAGAAGATTCTAGAAGTTCTAGAAACAACTATTCAACACTGCAGACTAATGATACAAAGCATTGTTATTTCTTACATGTCGTATGAAATAACCATTGGGGATGATACTGTCTTATGATTACACAGTCGACACTGACAGTAATATGTCTCTTCCAACAGACGAAGAGGACGAAGACGATGATGATGATGATGATGATGATGAAGAGGAAGAAGAAAGGGACGACGAGGAAAACAAGGAAGATGCGAAACACAAGAACGGCGCTTTCGTTGTAGACGCTGAAGATTCTATCGGCAGCGGCGAACTTAAACAAACGGAGACATCCTTTATCTCTGAACCGAACGACAAAACGACTGCGAACGATACAGATGACGACGTCAAGAAGACCACCTCGGTCCCTGATGAAAAGGAGGAGACGACCACGACGACGACAGACCAGTATGACTCCAGAGGACATCTAAAGGTCGACGCGACACCGTATACGACAATCTCCAAGGACATTGCACTCAGTCATCCTCTCAATATTATGGTGAGATATAAAAAATAGCCTCAATTCATGTCAGGCTGCTGTCAGCATGCTCAGAATGACAATAGAGCTTGCGGTGAAAACTCGTCCAATCGTCAATTCCTGAAAATTCAGGCTAAGTTCCAATTTACATAGGGTAACTTGAGTGTTCATCGTCACACAGAATGTCAAGCGTCAACTCAGCCTTGATTAGTTTCTGTCTGTCCATGTAATTTGATAGTTTGTTTCCTTCCAGTTCAGTCATATCAATTTCGGACACTTCAAATCAAGTTATAAGATCAGTTCAGTTTGGTTCAATTTTGTTTAAGGCAGCCAAGCTCGATTTATTTCATGTCACTTTGTTTTAGCCTATTCAGTTCGATTCACATTAAGCAAGTTCAGGATTTCATTATAAATCTAGTTACATTTGTAAGCTTATTTGTTATTTATCTTAGAGGTAACTCTGATCTACACCCATTCGAAACAATATTGAAAGAATGTTGATGTTATTATTTGAAGCTATAGGTAAGAAGAGTCAAAATCAATACAGAGTGAAAGTCAGCACATAGTCACTTTTAAAAGCGGTGTCATCTTATATCACGTATATAGCAAAGTGTATGTTTGTGACATATTTGAATAATCACAAGCCATTGAAATCGATTTTCTCAAAAGTTTTAGATGTTTCGTCACAGGTCTCCGCCCAGCGGACTAATCTGCTATCTCACCCATTGGTGGCTAGCCTCCTCAATCACAAGTGGAGTAAAGTGGGACGATTCTTCTTCTGGGCCTCTTTGGTATTCTACTTCCTCTTCGTAGCCATGCTTACGGGCTATGTCCTCGTCGTTCCGCCAAGTTACTATGTGCGCTTCGCCAACGCCACCGATGGTGTGACGTGGTTCACAAACGGCGAGGAGCGCTGGGTGGGAGAGTTTTCCGAGGCCACACTCTTCTTTTTCGGCCGTATTGGCGACTGGATTATACTTATACTTGCCATCATCAATGTCATTCGCGAAGTAAGCTTGTGAAAAGATTCATCGTATCGTTTCCATGCTCTTACAAAAACAAAGAATTAAACATGACTGGATGCTACATCGGTGGAAGCGTCCTTTATACTTTACTGTAGTACCATATTAAAGAAAAGACATTGATTCGCATTAAAGGAAAAATGTTTAAAAACAGTTGAATTGTTAGTCGCTGGTCAGTAACCAGTTATTCATAATTGTGGGGATAATTGTGATACAGATTCCTTGCATAAACAACGCAGCAATGTGTGTAGCATCTGTTTGAAAGACGGTGTTTTGACGAAATAACATTTTAACATAAATCAACTGGCACAGAACATACACTAATCACTGATTGCTGACCTTGTAAGATTAACTCATCCTGTCTGAGTAGAGCTATATTACAGTAAGATGATATTGATATTTTTAGGTCTTAGTCTTTAGAGGGTTATCGCAGAATACAATGACGTTTGGAGTGCTCAGCACCGATAACTTTTATAGTTTTCATTCTGCGAGATATGAACATGGTATGACTGTTCATACATCCTCTCATTTCAGACATTTATTGGCGTAGACAAGCCAAGTTCTAGTACTGTTCTTTTTCTTTATATCGGATCATTTCAAAATGTACTTGGATCTTTGATTCTGTACAGGAGAATATTAATGTTTCCGGTCGTAATTTCCCCTTGTAATGATTTTTCCTATTTTTTTGTTATTGATAAATCAAATAGTTTATTTCTTTCTCTCTTGTCCTTCCTTAAACAGCTTTTCCAGTTGTTCCTTCAACGCAGATCGTACTTTGGCTTTGGTAATCTGATAGAATGGTCCCTCTACATTCTTGCCATTCTACTCGTCCTTCCTCTGAGCCGGGTTCAATACTACAACGGAATAAGCATACGACTGGTAGGGGGGTTTCCCAATCCGTACCGTGTTTTTATTTTTCAGATTTCGGGGGCGACTCAGAGTGGCAGACGACATCTTAAAACGTCATGCACAAACCCTGTCTGTCACAACAGCTCTTTAATCAAGAAGCAGATATCTGGATTGTATTCATTTCCACTTCGACAAGGTTTTATGTTCCTAAAGCGACGAAAGATTAAAGGGCCCCTGAAGTCCAAATGCATGCTGATTTGTGTTGGTTTATGATACCCTCAACATCACTTTTGCGGTGAAACGAATATCTAGAAACATTCCATATATCTTTAACGATTTTGTCTTCTATTTTTCTTCAGATTACTTGGGAAAGCCCACGAAAAAGCCTTCCAAATCAATATTCCTCAGATGATCTCATCTGTCAATCATTGCTAAAGTACTGAAATGTTTAACAAAAGACATTGGAATGCACCTTCCCCTCGACTCAGTATAACTTGCATGTTTCCTCGCCATGCCTTTTGTTAGTCACATGAATATCACAGAAACATGCAAGTTATGCTGAGTCGAGGGGAAGGTGCATTCCAGTGTCTTTTGTTAAACATTTCAGTACTTTAGCAATGATTGACAGATGAGGTCATCTGAGGAATATTGGTTTGGAAGGATTTTTTGTGAGAGTTACCAAATAATTTAAATAAAATAGAAGAAAAAAATCGTTAAAATATATGGAATGTTTCTAGATATTCGTTTCATCGCAAAAGTAATGTTGAGGGTATCATAAATCAATACAAATCAACTTGCATTTGGATTTCAGGGGCCCTTTAAAGGGGGATGTGTTCTTGCGGGAAAGTGTAAGATAGCTAACAGTTATGCTCACGTTAATGAGCATATGAGTGGTGTTAAAGAGAGGACACAACTGTTACATATCCAATACCGCATATTGTAGGCGTTGAAAAAAAAGAACAACTAAGCATTTCACAGTGTGTCTCTTCTTCTGTGCTAGTAAAGCCCCACGTTGATTGCTATCACCCATAACTTTGTCCTACTTGTATAATAATTTCTGATTTTCAACTCTGACGTTACAGGACTGGCAGTGGCAATGTGGGGCGGTAGCCGTGTTCCTTGCGTGGATCAACCTCATTCTCTTCATACGGCGGTTTTCGGTGCTCGGAATCTACGTGATCATGTTCATAGGTGAGAAAGAGAAACTCAATTGAGTACAAATTCTAATTCATTTTGAAGATGTATGTTGGCACTCTCGTCTTCTGTAAGGTTATAATAGTAGAAGTAGTAGTAGTGCTAGTGCGATAGCTCAGCAGTTACATCATGATATCATTCTATGAATATCGACCTCAGCGGAAGAGGCATCTTTGTGGCAAGAGAATAGTCTCACATAATAGGTCTTGTGCAAAAAGTATAGCAGGTCTTATCTATAAATAAAGCTTTACATATATTTTGTCTATAATATAATCGCTCGCACACACACACACACACACACACACACATATATATATATAAAGAAAATTGGTCTGCTCGGCATCTTGATGATAATAAGTTAACGAATCAGTAGAAGAAGAACGCCGTAAAAAAATAATAATCATAATAATAATAATAAATCATAGATCTTGAAGATCTTAAAAACGGAGCATAGCTCTCAAATACTGAAAGGCAAGGTCACACTCTTCATCAGTGCCCATGGTGTGACAAAAGATCTTAATCAAACCCGTTTCTGAAACAGACATGAAAACACGTCTGATCATGGGCAGACGGATTTTGAAACTCACCTTTCAAAGAAGTCACCGCGCTAAACAGATGGAGGTAGCACACAATGTCCATAGTGACGCATCCAATGACGCGTAGTCATGACTGCAAGATGACATGGCAAATCTCCGGCTCCAAAACAGTGAATCTGAAAAGGGCCTCATCGCCAACAGTCGGAAGAGTAGCAGAAAATGTACACAGTACAGAAACGTAATAAGAAAATTGTTCTGCTCGGCATCTTGATGATAATACGTTATGATCAGACGTGTTTTCATGTTTCAGAAACGGGTTTGATTAAGATCTTTTGTCACACCATGGGCACTGATGAAGAGTGTGACCTTGCCTTTCAGTATTTGAGAGCTATGCTCCGTTTGTAAGATCTTCAAGATCTATGATTAATTATTATTATTATTTTTTTATTTTTTTTACGGCGTTCTTCTTCTACTGATTCGTTAACTATATATATATATATATATATATATATATACATACATATACATATACATATAATTCTTTATGTGTTTATAAGTATTCATATCAACCATACATTTTCTGTACACAGTTTCATGCATCATGAATATCATGGAAAACGACAAACTCTTACGTCAAGGAACATTCCTCATATCTGTGCGAAACAGTTCTATTTATGTGTGTATGTGTGTGTGTGTGTGTGTGTGTGTGTGTGTGAAATTTATCTTTCAATTCGAAATATATGTGACGTGATTTATGAAGTTATTTTTTTTTCAATATGTTTGGTTTGAAAAGGATAACAATAGGAAGAGATGAACCTGGAGTACATCACTTATATAATGCATGCCTCAGACCAGCGTTATATTTTCAATTTCCAGTCTATCATAATGTTTTATAATTGTTAATGACAGACGATATTTTTTTTTTCTTTTCAGACATTGTCCGTACCTTCATGAAGTTCGTTCTGGTGCTAATTCTCTTCGTCGTGGCTTTCGCTCTCGCCTTTTACACCCTTCTGATGAACCAGGTAACCAATGAGAGGAAATATGCCAGCGACAAATAACGCTCGAAATTATTTTTATTATGTTTCTCGTATGCCGTGTCACCTGCCATATCACTATACAGGGACATGTAGGCCTTTACGTTTTCAGAATAAAACAATTACATGTACTTTGCTTCACCTATTTTTTGTTTGTGCTCACTAGATTTATCAAAGTATCTTCCCCACAGGGTCCGTATACTCATCTGCTCAGAACAGAATTGTATATACATGTTACGTAAAAACGTTTTTTTTTTTTTTCTCCCGCTGTAGCAACCATTCCATCGGATCGAATATTCTTTCGCCAAGACTTTCGTAATGATGATTGGCGAGCTGGATTTTGGGAACATCTTCCACAGTCAGAACTACCTGAACACGGAAAACACTCTGGCGGATGGAGAGGAAGACTACTTCTTGTCTTCTGTCTTCTATCAGAGCATCACCTACGTCATTTTTACACTCTTCCTAGTTATCATGTCAATCCTCATCATGAATCTTCTGGTAAGTTTGGAGGAAAAAATGATATTGCTACATGGAGACGGCTTCTATATCACGTATAATACATTTCTGTTCAACTTCTGAAATGACTGCTCAAACATAAATCCATTGATTATTAGTTTATACCACCTCATGGATTTGAATGTTGCCTCTTCAGTGATAGCACAGTTTTTCCAAGGAGTCTTGTATTTAATAATACCCGACGTTAAGTAATAACCATTGTGCACCTACTTTACTACAAGCAATCATGGGTGAAACGTCTTGTCCAAAGATGTAAGCACTTGGCAAGATTCTAACCACTGATCTCATTTCTTAGGCTCTAGAGCCTTATCCACTGGACCATATAGGTCTGTCTGTAGATGGATAGATAGTTAGATGGACAAAGAAATATGCCCTATTACACATGATATGAAAGAGCGAGTAAATTCAAGCGTTTTGAGCAAAACGAGCCTAGTCTCAAGCTCCACAACTCTCCCCTGGCACGTTTTCAAGACAACTGACATGACTGATGGCGGTATATAGTTCGAAGTATATATATCATTAAAACACTTTTTTTTTAGCTTCAGATAAAACATGTATAGCATTATGTACGCACGTGATCTTTCAGGTCGGTCTGGCGGTAGATGATATTCACGCCATCCAAGAGAAGGCCAAGTTACATCGTCTTGCGATGCAGGTATGTATACTCATTTTCCTTTCTAAAGTTGCTCGTCAGTCACTGATTTTTCAGACAGTCGTATTGTGAATTTCAAACTTGAACCGGGTGCTACAACTTGACCATCATGGCAAAGGCCAGTGTCAACTTTCGAATGTGCTGTATTTTGTTGTTGTTGCTGTTGTTTCTTAGATAAAAGGAGCCATCTTGAGCCATTTTCACGTGATTGTGGGATCAAATTTGATGGCAAGAGGATTCCTTTATGAAAATACACTCTTCTGCCATAATCATTCTGTAGAAGACAGGCAACAGAAAGGGATTTTGTAGTGTACCTACAGAATACAGATACACCCTTTTGCCAGAAAAGCGGCACTTGTCAGGTTTTCTTGGCGGAAAGGAGTATTTAGTAGAATGACCCTCATCGTGGTAATGAGTAATGTGGTAATTTAAAGAAGAAGAAGAATATATCTGAAGTATACAAAACCTGAAACGGACTGCCATCATCAGATTTCTATTTCTGCTATAATGGCTGTAGAGCAATATATTGTAAAAGCCGAGCTTTAAAGATCATTAATAGCATATCCTTTTTTGCAAATGTCAAGATATGTGGCATGAATAAAGGTTGATTCGAGACTGTAACGGTAGAGCTTCTGTAATCATTCATGGTTTCATCAACAGGTGGAATTGGTGATGGAAGTCCAGCAAGCTCTCCCAATCTTTATTTGGCGGTCGGCCGTTATCCGGCGCCAACGTTTCTACGTGAATCGAGCGCGCCTGGCTTGGTTAGAGAAGTGGTACCGCGCCCTCACCGGAGACAAACATGTGTTACGTCAGGCTTCCAAGATCTGCATCAAGAACCAATCACGGGTGAGTCGAGCTGGGCGGTTAACACTGTCATTGGTTTGATGGCTCTATGTTAAAAGCATAACCGTCATCCCAGATTGCAAAGAAAGTATCCCAAAAATATTTATAGTAATTTGAAGTGAAAGATTTATTTGATGAGAAAACGAAAAATGCGTAGGCTAAAAGAATCCTGCGCTTACTGATATCAACACTCCATTAGCATGAACATTAAATCATGTTTTAATTGTTATCAATATCACCCCCGGGTTTTTTTTTTAGAAATCTGTCAAGTTTTAACATTCCAGAATTTGTTGTTGTTGTTGTTGTTGTTGTTCAGTTATGATTTTTTTTTTCATTTTTAGTATTGTGAAGTTATAGTGATCACAATTTATTCGTTAAAATCAGCTCTTGGGAGTGTAATGACTGATATAACGCGTCTTATACCATTATTGTAGAACTGGCTTTTTAAAGTCCATTTTGTAAATACCTAATACCTCTTTCATAAACTCAATTATGCGGATAATATCCGCATAATTTGGTCGTAAAATCGGAGCGGGGCAAGAATTATCCGCTTTTTTTCGACGCTTCTATTATCCGCATAATAGCAGCATCGGGACCAGATTTGGAGTTTGTGAACGCAAATCCAAAGTTATGCGGATAATTGCCGGGGTGCGGTCACAGGAGGGACGTGTGCAGTCACTATGACGATTATCCGCCTTTTTCAGGACGGGCGCTCGTAAAAAAAAAAAAAAGTGCGGGTAATTTTCAGAGTTTGTGAACGCATTTTTTATTGAAATGTCCGCATAATTCTTAGGCGGATAATTGGAGGATGAGTTTATGAAAAGGGTATAAGAGACACTCAGACAAGTACATTAATCCATTGTTTCAAATGTTAAAACAGGTGACACAGCAAAATTATAACGTAGGAAAAACATATAGGGCCTATGTATGTCTTAATTCCTCATTCATTCCTTATCTTCATTTGCATTAGTAGATTAAAATATACAAGGAATGTTTGAAGTTTTACATTTCATTGAATAATAGCGCAGAATATAGAATGAATTATATAGATGATTGTGGGATTCTGAACCCCATTGTCAAAATTACATTTCTGTCCCAGGGCGACGTCATGCATGAAACGGTTACGACTGATCAACTCTTCACTAATCTGAAATATCGTCTGAAGCGAATCGATACCAAAGTAGAAACCATTGGCGGTACTGTGAACGATGAGATAGCAAAGCAGGCCGGCAGAGACGCAGAGATATCGCACGTGCGGTCGGAACAGAAGAGTTTGAAGGATCGATTTGATCGGATGGAGAAGAAGATAGACGCGTTGCTTAAACATGGTGGGGTAAAGTTAGACGAAGAATCGTAAGATCGATCTGAATTGACTCGATCACTGCGTCCCATTGTGTGAGTTCCCATTACTATGTACATGCTTTGCGTCTTTATGTGTGTGTGTGTGTGTGTGTGTGTCTTTTTTTTAAAGTCGATTATTCAACAGTTACTTAATAGAAAGGCACGTGTAATTAAAATCCACTTATCAAAATAAATTTAGGATGCTTCCGTTGTAACAAAGTCCTCGGGACAGGCAGTTTGCTTTTGTTGCATCGAAACTTCTTTAGAGTCGAACAAAATGAAGTGTACACAGATATAAAGATGATAAAAATAAGACTTGAATTGTTACATGTTTAGAGCAAATGTCGATAATAGGCCTATAAGTTCTATATAGTTTTGTGATAAATTACGTGCACGCATAAGTTATATGCACGAAGTTTGTAGACTTTTGTAAGACAATAGTGTATAGAGTTTTATCAGTAACTATGGTCGTCATATCAAATGCATAATATGCACTTTATGAATTATGAGTGATAGCTTGATTGATTATAAATGACATGATATATCGAATAGGCCCTACATGATCTTTTGGTTCAAATTAATATGAGTTGCGAAATGATATTATTATTAGTCGCACTACGCAATATTCACTGTACGATGTAACTGGGTCAGTCTTTTTAGTGATAGCATAATTTTTATGAGTCGTGTCTCGTGTTTAAGTTTCACTGTGCATGTACTGTGTGCACAACTTTATGTATACTTAATGTTATCGGTGTGCGGTAGAGTACTTAGAAATTCAAAACTTCTGACAAAAAGTATTTTGTTATTGAAATGTTTGTTGCTATATCTTCGTTGTCATCAAATTAAGTTTTTCTGGAGGGAACATGCATTTTTTTCCTCTTTCTGTCATAACTTTTTCCTCTGCTGTCCGAATGCTGTTTTTTTTTTCATTTCTATATTTCATAGATGCCGTGTGTGCATATCCTGTATCATTGTTAATCACGTTTAGCCCATGCTGCTATTCTCGTTATTTTTCCTAATTGTAATTAATTAATTTTAATTTTAAAATTATTTTAAATTTCGGATTATTCCATGTTTACTGCCTCAGGACAGTGTTAGATTTGGTTTCGGTTCGAATTATTATCCTACTACCAAGATGCCCCGAAGTTTGATATCTTTGAACATTATAAGCATTAATCTTCAAATCATTATTTTTCGTTTTTAGATATAAGATTTAGGAAACTTTCCTTTGAAATGTTATGATAATATCACATTAAGAGTATTGCAGCGATACAGTTTGGAATTCTGGAGACTGCATATTGTTTAACCTGTACATCTTTCTGTCTCATTCTTCTCCCCCTCGTTTTACTTAAAGGTCCAGTTTACCTTTGGGAGCAGTGATTTAAAAAAATGTTCAAAATATCACATGTGATGTATATGTGTAGGTCTGTTGTATCACAAGACATCCTGCCATATATAATTTTCGCAACTAAGCCTAAAATATAAGGAGATATCAGTGTTTTTCTCAATAAACCGTAACTGTGTAGACGGTTTAGTCTGGAAACATTTTTATTATAACTATCATTCACATTTTGTGAATTTAACAACACTTAACATCGATCATACGGATTCAAATTTTTAGAGTGGTTGTTTCTATCCCTAACTCACATTTAAGAACTATTTTAAAGCACTAATGCTGGGTTTTTGTTTCATCTGCAAATGGTAAATTATGTCTTTAACCTGTTCCATACTGAGTTCTGAAATCCCCATAGACTTAATACACAGGCTTCCATGTTCCTGAATGGAACGGGTTAACCTATAGTTTCATGAAAAGCTTCTCTTTCATGAAAAGTTTCATGAAAAGCTTCTCTTTCAAAACTTGATCTTCTGTATACTGTGACAAACCATTTTTTTTTGTCTTTATACCTATGGTACTTGTTCAAGAAGATGTATACCAATGTGTCTTGACTCATATGATGATTGTTATGTTTGAGATTACATCATGTTAAATCCTTTTCAATTATTGATTGATATTTCAAATCTCTCCTCATACATTGGAAGAGAATTAGCGTAAGCGAAGACGATCATTTCTTCCGGCTGAACCAATACAGCAGAGCTTACATGACAGTGTTCCAGTTGTCAGCTCTGTCGAGAAAAATCTCCCAGCGTTTATGGCCAAATGTAAAGATTGTGAAAAACAGTAAAGTGGGAGCAGATCAACCAAAGAAAAATATTTTCTGGTGCAAAGTCAAGTTCATCTCGAGAAAGAAAATTACCATATTTTCAATGCAGTGACACGTCATCTAATATGACAATACCTGGCTAGATGTTAAAGAACTGCTATGGTCAAATGAGTCTATTATTATGTTGACTTCCTTTGTTTTGTGAACCACGGAAGTTTTGTGCTTGTAATTTTATTACAGATAAAACGGAGTAATTTTGGACTACAATCTACATTCATTACCTGATCACTGAGATATATCATCTAAATTCACCTTTCTGGGAGAGGATAAGATATGCTAAGTCGTTGATTTTATGTTCAATTTATGTAACTAGCCAAAATAATATTAAATGTGACTGTTATAATTGTTATTATTGCAGAATATAATCATGTAAAGGTTAAAGGGGCTGTACAGTACTGGTTAAGGTGGGGATTCGTGTTTTGAACATTCCTAAGAGAGATAATGAGAAACCTCTTATGAAATATGAAAGAGCATGTAATTTCAAGAAGGATTCAACGTTTATTTGATGAAAATTGGTTTTGAAATGGCTGAGAAATGTTATTAATGAAAAATGAAAAGTTTATACAGTAGTAACCTTAAAAATTTAATAGAATAGTTGGTCTGGTTTTTTTTTTGCCAGTTTTTTTTTTTTTTTTAGAGAGTGTGAGAGAGAGAGACATGTGAAAAATTGAAATGAAGAAATGCGTTATAAACAAAATAAAACGAATTCTTGCTGTCGGTGACTGATCTTGTAAACCTGGAACGGGTGCACCTTATCATGTTGAGATGCAGACCATAATTCATTCCGGCCGACTTCACGGTGATGAAGCCACGAAAGGCAAGAAACATCTTTTGAAGGATGACGTTTATTGGTGCAGAAAACCGAAAGTTGAAATGCTTCAAAGAATATTTCAATTAAGAATTATTTCTAAATTTTGAATGTTAAACACCAAATAATATCATCAGGGGTCATAGACACAGGACCGGAACTGGATGTCAAGGGGCCTTTATTGGACAACTTTTGAAATCAGGTTCTTTGACTTTGGATTGTAAAAACTCATTGCATATAATGACTTCACAAAAACAATGTGCACACAATTTTGAAAACAACAACAACAACAACAACTCAAGATTTCAGTCGGTAAAAGGATGAAAAGACTTACCTACATTAGTTTAAGTGTAACCAGCGATCGAAATTTCAAAATTGAAAATTAACAATCAGTCAAATCTATAGCGGATAGAAATTTGTTTACCTTGACTTTTCGACGTAAATCGGTTTTTTTCCTATATTGTTATGCTTGGTTGTTTATTTATTTCCTTTATTCAGTTTTATAAACTTTTTAAGATTTTTTTCCGACCATGAGCTTTTTTTTAACGTCTTGGCCAAGTTTGTCACTGAAATATTACACATCTAATTCGTTTTTTGAAGTGCGTTGAGGGGCCCACATTCTACAAGCATTGCCTTTTTAGTGGGTCTCTCCATTTTTTGATATTTTGGGTAATGTTATATCGTTTATATCACTTCAGTCAATTTTCATTACAACATTATTTGTTACTCCAAGGTCCCACAATTATGTTTTCTCAATTTACTCTGTTTTGATTATATGCAACCTTATTATCTGTTACCAAAGAAAGTGAAACGTTTATGTTCTTTTCGAAAAATGAAATAAAGTTTGAATTGAATTGAATATACAGTGTTGATTTGTTTCTTTAACATTCTGTATTGTTTATTTGACACACGGGGAGAGGTACGTACCATGTTCCAAGCATATACCATACGATACCATACCACATCTGGATACTATATATTATATGCATACTACGCCAAGCCATACCCTTGTATAGTATAGATTTACCATAAAATATATCAAACATGCATACTAAAATAAGTTTCAAGTATACTTTTTTTCTGGTGCAAGTTAAGCAAAATTCTAGAGAGAGAATCTGTAAAACAATAATTATGAAATTTTATATTGACATTGGTTAGATATGTTTACAAAAAGCACAGACCTGTATCTTTGAGAAGAGATCTTTGAGAGCTTTGAATCCTCAAAAGCTGTGTACACAAAGCTCAAATTGTGTTATAGACAATCTTTCTTAAGTTCATTACAATCCCTCAAGAAGCATCTAAATACTTTTCTATCCCTCTACACCGGGATTAATTCACATTGACAAAGGACATCATTTGCATGATAACATTACGATCTATACAGATGAAAAAAAAAATCCTGCCACATGTGCTATATTGGTTTCCGTAAATCTTCTGATTATATAAAGCATTGTTATACTGAGTAGTTGATCCATTCAGTTCTAACATTCCCATTACCATTTTAACGAGTAACGTTATCATGCTACAGCTACCTTAGGAAGTTTTAATACAAGTATGATTGAAAAGAATATTATATAACATTACTAAATATAAAACAAAACCATACTATTTTCGTTTCATCGCTTAAAAAGAAACATGGTTTGACAAACATATTGTAAAGTTACACATAAAAAGAATACGTGTATGCTAAATACAGTATAAAAAATCTGCTCAATTTCTATGCACAAAAGGAGGCAACGTCCGATGACGTGACGCAGACTAGCTTCATGTTGCCCAATGATTGTTTACATGACCTTACCCACATTCAAACGTAGTCATGGACTTGCAGGGGATGAAAATTTGATGGAGTTGATTTGTTCTGCTCCGATTGCAATCTGATCTATAGTGTAATAAATGTATGTCCTTGCGTCAGGAAATTACGATTTGACTTCAGGACTATTTTTTGTTGTTGACAGAACTGAGATTTATTGTAGCTGAAGCACATTGGTGCATGTCTTCTCTGAGAAATATCAAAGCAATGAACAGAAAATAGTATGGTACAGCGCAGAAGACCTCTTGCTTTGAGATACAGAATTGGCAGCATTTAATCATAAATGTGTATTTCACTGTCTTATACAAGTATACTCTACTGTCTTCAGCGGTATATTCAAGTATTTCGAACATTGTTATTGCTGCATTCTTAAAGTGTAAACGCTTCAATGTTTTTAAAGCACGTTTCTTCTTTATACATACACAATACATTATAGTGCTATCACAATCCTTTTCAAACAAACACATCACAAGCAACTTACATAAAAAGTCCATGATGCAATATATCACCACGTACGAAACTAAACGCTGAATGTATACAATGTATTAAAAGACAGTGAGAATGAAATATGACAATGAGATAATACAGTACTTCAACGAGTAAAGCAACATACGGGAATAAAGCGCGAAGTGGCAGTTTGCGGCATGCGACTTGCTCCTGATGTGCTTCAGACCAGGGACGTCAGAGGAAAAACACCTCCCTGTTCAGACCAGGGAGGTGAGAGGTCACCTCCCTGTTCAGACACGTATCACCATTATGACTAGAGACAGGTTTAGAGATCAGTGGTTCAGCTAATACTAGCCATTTCAAAATTAAGAGTTACATAAGACATTATCACCGATATGGAGAGATATTTGATTTGATTTGATTTGATTTGATTTGATTTATTCTCTGTATGCATCAGTCTGCAGGAAGCCTTATTTTGCAGCAGTAACTCCTAACATTATAATGTATAATGATATATGAATTTTTTATGGTACTATATACACCAGTTATTTCCTAGAATTTCCACGATTATGACACATAAGAATATAGAAAGACATATAGGATGAAGGGTGCCAGAAATGTGTACGATCGGTTGGCATCACAGACAGAGTGAGATACACTGAGACTGAGAAAGTACTTTGATATCAAGCACACACTTCAATCCATTCTATTGCGAGTACCAGCAAAAAGTTTGAAGATGCACGGAAGGACGTACACGTCAAAAATCCCTTATTGATTATCATCAATTAATATCAATACATGCACATTTACATATGAAGTCCAGTACATGATATGTCATGAGATCATACAATAAGATAACAAAATAATGTTAAAGATGATTAACACAAGAAAATCAATACATACCATTAAAAAACAACAATATAAACATCAATATTCCTTCTTTATACAACACCTAAAAAGAATGTAACTATCCAATTGGTCGATTGCCCATCACGCTCCTAAAAGTACCATCTCACGATGTGGCTGTCAGCCGTGCAATTTTGCTTGAGCAAAGATGGATAGCGCATGGCTGGCGTCGCCAATTTCTATTGACTCCCATGTTAAACTCACAATTGACTCATAGTTTTTGTTCCATTGCACGGCTCTGATGTCACAATAAACTCACTATTGCCGAGCGAACTCAACAATTACAAGCGCGCTTACAATGCTGTACCTTGGTCATTTCTTTTTGTTAAAGATCTTCAATTGATTGGACTTGCGTAAGTATACGTACATGGTGACAGTGACGGTGCAGCTACTAATACGTCTTTCACGGAAAATGGTTGCCATTTCTCTGCTGAATTCAAGAATCTGTGTAGACCACATCTGTTAACGTTCTAGGTGTTGTATGAAACAAATAGTGCATTTTCTTTACTCATGCAATGGAACAAGATTTCACACTCGTGACCATTCACTATTTGTATTTTATGAAATGGGTTCAAGAATGTAGCCAATTGGAAGCGCTGAAATGAGTCACGTGTGCGTGCATTAATTTCTTACTAACATGCACGGCCGTGCAAAAAAGCGTAAAGTCACTGACGTCACAATGTTTACACTAGCAGTGCACACTCAATCAGTTGTTACAAGTGCGTCGCGCGCTACTATACACGCTGTCAATCCTGTAAACAACTTCTAGTTCGGGCTGCCAGCAGCCGGCCTTTCTTGTGCATAACATGTGGCGTACAATACTCTTATACGTACTTAAATGTGCGGGATTTCCGAGTGCGACGTGCGTAAATGTTTGGGACGAACATCTTCGGACATCTTGACTTTTGAGCGAGTGCTACATGTAGCTGACTGGTATTGACCCACAAAGGTACATGAAAAATGCTGTTAGTTTTTGACCCATTTTATAAATCAAATAATACACAGGTTTGAGTTCGTGACGTTAGCTCACTCTCGGGTATATACAACGTAGTGCAACATGTTTCACAATTGTAAATACCCTCGAGTGCGCTACATCTCCACTAACGCACTCTCACCTGTGTATTATACTATTATTTGTATATTATTGGACAGAGAAAAACATGGCTACAACATGGAACCTTTGAAGACTACCCCTATATCTGAGGAGTACCCACTAAGTTCTTTATGAGGGATGGTAAAGGTCGTAATTCCTCATGAAGATTGTACGCATTCGAACTGACGTGTTCATTAATAATAGTTTGATAAGCTAGTTCGCATTACAGGAGACTCTAAAATGCTTGGATAGGCGTAATAAAATTCTACATAAAAACAAACACGAATGAAAGCACATAAGCACATACGCTGTACACATACACATGCACA
This sequence comes from Diadema antillarum, assembly GCF_040938485.1. Lineage (NCBI taxonomy): Eukaryota > Metazoa > Echinodermata > Echinoidea > Diadematoida > Diadematidae > Diadema > Diadema antillarum. The sequence continues at coordinate 1,582,159 of NW_027271003.1, read as the reverse complement.
TAACAAAATTAATAAACACCAAGTGTTATAATCCTTGGAAACTCCCTAAGGGACATGGTAATCGAAGCCATTTCAGAACGATGTTAGACTTTCTCCTCCGACCAACTTCATCTCACTGCGTTCGAGCAGTGAGTCCATCTTCTTCTCCATTTGATCGAACCGATTCTCCAGCTTCTTCTGCTCCGATCGCACTTGCGATAGCTCGTTGGCCATCGTCCCGTTCACGCACCCAACGATGGTCTCCACTTTGTTATCGATCTTTTTCAGACGATATTTCATGTTGGTGAGAAGCTGATCGGCTGTGACTGTTTCTTGCATGAAGTCACCCTTGAATGAAAAGACGTGGTCCTGATAATGTTAGGGTAAATTGTCGATATAGGCCTACCTGAATATCAGAAAGAAATTATTTCGAATATTCTCCTAGAAACTGGAAACGTAAAGAATTAATGACATATCTAGACGTATATTGTACCGCTGTAAATGTAAAAAAGAAGACATAGGAAATAATGTTTCTGGACATGAGTGCTTGTTTGTATTTGGACTATTGGCCGCTAACATGCATTTCATTCGTATTTGAACAGAATTTGTGAGTAAGAGATTTGTCTTTGATCTTTAAAAATGTAATTTACAAAAGTAAACATTAGAGCAGGGAGCTATAGGTATGCATTTCACGTTAATATGTGGTTATACACATGGTCCTGTACACATTAAAACAATTGATCGTCATTATCTATCCATTTCAGTTTTATGTGTTAGGCAACTTATGATGTGTATTTAGATAAATAAACTAATAGGAGTGTGACCAATAAAGTCACACAAAAAACACATTTTTTTTTTTAATTTTCGAAGATCCACCATGATTTCTTTTTCTTTTTGTCAAAAAAATAATGATTTCGGATGGACCATGTTGGAAATGAGACCAAATAAAATTCTTAGGCGACTCCCTTCTTTCAAATTACTTTAAAAGAATAACTTTGTCCTTCGCATATTTTATTGAGTTTCAAAGAGGTAGCAATGTATATAGGATTATCATATTGGAGGTCGATCTCTCTTGTATCTTTTTTTCGACCTCCTTCATTTATTGCTAAAGATCTTTTAAATTTACCATTCATTGTTACGTCAGCAATATTGATTTTAAAAGAACAGTGAAGAATTTAAGATTGTCAACTGATTTCACTCACATTTCTTGCTAAATATGTGTTAAAAATCAATTCTCATTGTTATGTCACGCGCTTTTGCTTGAAAAGAGTAGATTGCCAATTGATCTCACTATATTGTCATCCCATTCGTTAACCTCGTTAACTTTTGTTCTTCTCTAAAACGAAATGACTTTTAATTTTTATTTGAATTTGGACTGAAATTGAGGTGTAGATGGCATATTTTCGACACGCATGTCTCGACAAAATTACCAATTTGTTGTAATATATCGCGGTTAATGTGTGTGTGGGGGGGGGGGGGGTGCACGTCACGAGACCGACACTCACGAGTCACACAGCCCACGAGGCATAGAGCCCATGAGTTATACAGCCCACGAGTTATACAGCTCACGAGTCACACAGCCCAAGAGTTCGACACTAAGCAAACAAGGCCCTCGAGACCGACTTATTAAGCCCCGTGTTGTATCTGTCGAACTTTAGGCTGTTTTTACCTAGTGTCGAACTCATGGGCTGTATGACTCGTGAGCTGTATGACTCATGGACCTGTTTTCAATGTGGAATTTGTGGGTTGTATGAGTCCTGGGTCTCGTGGGATGACCGTGTGTGTGTGTGTGTGTGTGTGTGTGTGCGTGTGTTGCTGCTTGACTCACTCTTGTGTCATTCTTGCAACAGATCCTGGAGGCATTCATCAAGTCGCGCATGATCCAATTGAAGACGCTACGCCATTTTCGCAGCCTCGCCATCAGGCGTCCCTTGTTGATGTAGACACGTTGACGCTGGATGACTGCCCGCCTCCACATGCAGATCGGGAGAGTCTGCTGTACTTCCAGTACCATCTCCACCTGTTGGTGAAACAATGACAGATTACGAAAAGTCGGTCTATCGATTATTAACCCTGTTTACTCGAAAGTTTCGTTGTTTTGCAGTGCTCTCTATGAAAAAAAAGTAAAGTTAGATCCAGAAATTGCAATTGTTTCTGTGATGTGTGTTTAAATTTGTTGCAATCGTTCAATACGCTTTGAAACGTTGTTGGAAGCGCTATTGTAGTTGTCATCATTGATATAAGCGATGGTTTTAGTATTGTTCCAACGACTGACAATTATTTTTGCACCTTTATTTGTATTTCGTTCGTATAATATGTTCCTTTAGGTGACCGTGATAGTTGTCAGGAGGTTTCATCATTTGATGATTTTTTTTTATTACCAAAGTTTGTGTTCAAGCCAAATGAAATGATTATCTAAGTATCTATCGCCATAAAAGTTTTGATGGGTATTTGTATGAAAATGAATGTATTTTTTCCTGAACTTGTAGAAAAAAACGGCTACTGTGGGTTTAATTGCTGTGGGTTTTTTTTAAGTGTTCATGTATTTTTTTTTTAATCGCATTGATTTGGTACTGGGATATTTTAGGGCATTTATTCTCCATGCGTTTGAAGGGTTTGGATGACTTTTTTCAAACTTTTATTAAGTGTTTCACTGATTTCGGTGCACTTTTCCTTTCGTTGAGAAATAAGTTACCTGCATTTTAAGACGATGTAACTTGGCCTTCTCTTGGATGGCGTGAATATCATCAACTGCAAGACCGACCTGAAAGACGATTCAAATATATATATATATATATATATATATATATATATATATATATTATATATATATATATGTATATATATTACATATTGTGTCAAATTCTGGTACACGACTAGAAAAAGTTCTGTGTTGACGTTTTTGTTTACAGCAATATTTTCATTCCTGAGTTGATTAAAAAAAATGATATTCATGAAACATTAGCAAGATGAAGGTTCAATTTGTTAACTACAAACCAGATAGATACGTTCTTCCATTCAATATCTATATTTCTCCTTCACAAAAACAAATTTGTATCATCAGCAGAGATAATCAATAACATATTAAGAAAAACAATAGTCACAAATTTCCGTTTTGAAGATATACCACAAACCGATCTAAAATGATACCTCGTATCCCATACTGTTACATTTCTCGAATAAGTATATTTGATGACTAACACAATCAAAAGATTCGGATAAATCTAAAAGCCAATTTCCTTTCAAAGGCCTCAGCAATATTGTCTGTAAACATTAAAGGTTGAATTACATTATGCTAGCGGTTTCCTCCTAGTGACATCTATGCCTTTACCACGGAGCAAGTTTAATAAATTTGTGTGTTTTAATGGATTTCCAAGAAGGCAAGTCAGCACTTTGAAACTTACCAGTAGATTCATCATGAGAATGGACATGACAACGAGAAAGACGGTTAACATGATGTAGGTAGTTCTCCGGTAGAAAACGAAAGTCAAGAAGTAGTCTTCCCTTCCATCCGCAAGAGTGTTTTCCGTATTCAGGTAGTTCTGACTGTGGAAGATGTCCGAGAAATCCAGCTCGCCGACCATCATAACAATGGTCTTGGCCAAAGAATATTCAACACGATGGAACGGTTCCTGCAGCGGTACAAAAGACAGATATTGTCTTGATAAAAGAAGTCCCCATCGGATGACAAGGGTACGTCATGTCATGAATGTACAGAAAGGAATCGATATCTCTTTCAGGGAAGACTGCACACATTCTTAAAAGGAGAGTTACGACAAATTTAATGTAAATGTCTCTAACCACCATTCTCAAAAGGTTATGTTACCATCCTCAGGAAAGTTATTGTTATAGTGACACGTTATTTCAAGTTTTCTAGTAAGATATTCTTTCCTTTGCATGCACAATCTTGACAACAGGTGACGTTACGTTGCTGCGACCAAGAATGCTATTCCGCTGTAGCTTGAGAACGTCCCGTTTACAATGGTTTACACGATTCAATAATGTGCAGACTATCATTGACTGTGTCAATTTTCACGGCAGGCGCTTACCGTCGTTCTGCTGCTTTGCCTTCGTGGTTAGGTGCATGAAACTCCATCTTGAATGATTTTCTTCCTGAGGTGTGTTTACCCATAAGCATTGTTTCTGACATCAAATCATTTGCGACTCCAATGTTCGAATTTTCTCATTCACGGGCAATCTTTAGAATATATGTCGCCGTTTATATTTGATGATGAGGCAGGCTTTGGTGAAAATCGCTTGATTATTGAAATCTTTTATCTTGAATAAATATTTTGTGTGACATACACCAGTACACAGTGAATTTTGGATCAGGCATTTTTACCGTTGGTCCTATCAAAGAGAACTTACAAAGAACAGTCGCTGGTATCAAAGTTTAGCATGTTTTCCAAATCCCGGTTTCCAAATTTTGATAAAATCTAACTGGGGTTGAGGTGGGAACGAGTGGTGTCCCGTTTTGCCCCTATAGTGTTAATCATTTTGATTGTTATGGTTACTGTACCTGGTTCATTAGGAGAGCGTAGAAGGCGAGGGTGAAAGCCGCGAGGAAGAGAAGAAGAATTGGGAGGAACTTCAAGAAGGAGCGAACAATGTCTGAAAAGTTAAAAAAATATCATCATTTGTCACGCAGTAGTTAAAATATTGATATATCGTTACTATCAGGTTTCAATTATTGTTGTTTACTCTGTTCAATTCACATGTTCTTGTTTACATTATTTCTGTCAATAAGAGCTATATAATTCAATATTTAATACATACACTTATAGAATCATTGAAACATGTTTGCAAGATGCTCCGAATGTAATTCAAAGCTTAAGGCACATACTCAACTCATCATTGGACCAACGTGAATTCTTTAATTCTTCAATCATTTTGAAACATTCTGACTTCTTATACACCTCGTAAAGTCGTTTTATTAAAGCTCTTGTAATTGTTTGGGTTTTTTGTTACCCGTTAAAGCTCTATGATAAGCAAAACAAAATTACGGAAAGAAATAATCAAGAACTCGTATCCAGTTTAATTTAATGGTTCCTTTCTCACCTAGGAACATGATCACGTAGATCCCGAGTATCGGAACCCGCCGTATGAAGAGAATGAGGTTGATCCAAGCAAGGAACGCGGCAAGCGCCCCACACTGCCACTGCCAGGCCTACACCAATCGTACACAGATATAGCAAAAAGAGGGGAGGGAGGTCTGAACCAGAACAAGTTAAGTTGAGTCTTCTTCTAAACGAGACAGGCTAGTTTGTACCAACAATCACATATTAAAGGTCAAGTTTGCCAATTAATAGCTGAAAGAGACCGGATAAGTGATAATGTTTTCACCATTAAATTCAGGACGCCGAACGACAATTACCATGATAACAATATTTGAAGAATTAGTTTCCAAAAGGCGCTAAATCCATCATCTTCAATGGATAGCGCCTTTTGAAAGCAAGCTTTCCATTTGCGTCTCTTTATCAACATTTCTCGTTAACCTAAGTGTTATTTTATATGTTGATTTTATTTCAATCTCTTTATTTAAAGAACTTTAAAATTGAGAAAATTTCTCTGTAACTTTTGATTTTATTTCAGCTCGACTGTCACGGTGAGTACAGTTTACTTACTCCTCTGGGACTATTCATATCGTGCATCATGAGTGTCAAGTTTTATTAAACCCTTTCTGTGTCGGGGACTTTATGCAATGCCATGTCGTCTGCTGTACCAATCGTCATTCAAAGCATTCAAGGGTTAAGAAAAAAACATTACAAATACCGATTACTGCGTTCGAAATTATTTCTTGTTGAGATAGAACTGTACGTCAGCGGTGATTGTGCATTTGCTATGATTTTCTTTTCGTGCATCAGGGCTATGACATTCTCACCATCCAGATTTACCGTCTGTAGGGTTTTTTTTTCATCTTAAGCCCGCCGCACGCTATATGACTCTCGAATATATACGACTGACAAACTTAAGGATCTGAAATAAACAAGCGTGTTTATTCTACGGCTACTGTGATTTATTTCAGATCCATAATCTCTCAGTCGTATAGTCGCGAGTCGTATACATGCGTGCAGAGTGTCCGGTGGGCTTTAGATGAGCTTACCAGTCGTACGGTTATTCCGCTGTGAAAATCAGTCTTATTCAGCGGCAGAACGAGTAATAAGGCTTAAAGGTAGAGGGTCCACTCCATGGCATTGCCAAGATTGAGGTACGAGAGGCGTTGAAAGAACAGCTGGATGAGCTTTTCAAGGAGAAAGGGTAACAGATAGGAGAGAAATGTTTTGGTATTTACTAAAGTTTGATTTTCAAAAGCAGCAAAAGCCTCACGAAACAACGAATGAATTCTCTCTCTTACACACACACACACACACACACACACACACACACAAAACACAAGATAATTTATACGAAGCAAGCGAATTCATTTTGATTTAAAGAAAAAGCAAAATCAAGGAAAAAATGAGGAATTATTACGACGTCCCTCATGTATTCCTCTGGAGGAGTCTACAGTGATAATTTTTTTTTGCCATCATATTGGCTCTCTATCAAGAACCTGAGCTGAGACCCACATTCTATATCACTACCTTAAAGGCACATTCATTAATACATTCATACATTAGTACATATTAATATAGCAATGTTTATATTTTTACACTCATATGGAAAGTTCATGTACTCTGATATACTCTGTCTCGACGAAATGACAGAATATGACTGTTGCCAACTGTCTTTTGTTGATGTGGGTTCATGTCATTACACTATTTAAAATTTACCAGTAAATTCAGATACATAATGAAAACAATGCAAAATATGTCCAAAGTCCCAAAGACATCTTCACCAATTGAAAAATGCACCTCTCTCTCTCTCTCTCTCTCTAAAAAAAAGTCTTGTAGGTAGAAAACTCATTTCAGAAACTCGTTCTGTCAGAAACTTACTTCGCGGATGACGTTGAGAATCACAAGTATAATTATGATAATGAAGCCGGTTCTGCCGAAAAAGGGGAGTGTTTTCCCGGGGAACGCCGCCACCCAACGCTCCGTGCCGTCCTGGAGCCACGTGTCATTCGAGGTGACGTTGGGAAAGTAGTAAGTGGGCGGAACGACGATGATGTATCCCGTGAGCATGAAGACGAAGATGAGGTAGAAGAGCAGGGAGCCCAAGAAGAAGGGCCATCCCACTCGCCTAAGCTTGTTACTGAGGAGGTTGGACACCAAGGGGTGGGCAAGGAGCCTGGTGCGCTGAGCAGAGACCTTGATGGAAACAGGGGTGGAAACTTTTCATTTCTAATACACAACCTTTACCAGGTGGATATGTACCTCTGAATAGTCTTTGATGAGACGAAGTTGTTTTAGGACGACAACTCTATCAATTGGTCTTGGATTAGCGCTTTCAATCTTTACTTGTTATCATCTCGGCACGGAACATGGAACTCGTTGGTTAAGGCAAATCTCACTTCCCTTTATTTGGAGGCTGAAAATCTTCTTTTTTTTTTTAATCAATGGGGACATTAATGAGAACGATTCAAAAAATACGTGCAGCATTCTCGTGAAACCATAATCTTGTATTTTAAGGATCTTTGAGCATAGTTTAAGCTGAACTCTTTCCCACAAATTCCAGAACTAGAGTAAAACAACGGAGCCGTGAAAGACGGAATTAAGGCATTGAATCTTTCGAATAGTCTATGGATTCTATTTCATTCGCAAATTTTTAAGACGCGTCACTGTCAATGATTTTTTTTTACTGGAGTGAGACGTATACATACTATAATTAAGTGGTACTCTGTTTGCACTCTGCGATAAAGAGATGATATAGTGCAGTAGCTCACCATGATATTAAGGGGATGGTTGGCAGCTATTTCCGCGGACTTCTTCGTGTACGGCGTCGCACCTTTCCTCAGGTGGCCTCCAGCATCGTACGGGTTGGTCATCGCTGGTGACAGGTTCGCATCAGCTAGGATATTTCTCAGCGAGGCCCACACCGACCTTTTGATGTCGAAATCCGTCTTGGACGCCATTTGGTCCTTTCGGTCCCCATTGTTGTTAATGCTATTGGCTTTTCCTCCTTCTTTATATTTACAACGAAGAAGACACAATATTTTGATAATCGTTTTCCTCAGAGGCAATTGTAATTGATTAGCGGATTGAAGTAGCAGATTCAGTAAATTAAGCCATTTTTGTAGAAAAACAAAAAGTTGTCGGATTTTTACTTTTTTTATTTTTTTTTTTTTGGGGGGGTTGTTTTGGTGTTGTTGTTGTTGTTTGTTTGTTTTTTGCTAATTGTTGCAACTAATTCTGTATAAAGGAACATGTCAGGTGGTGTTAATCACTTAATAATCAAATGGCATAGTGGCTGAGGCTCCTAACCCTGAATTGGAGGACCCGACTTCGAATCCGACCAAGACTGGTGCTTACGTTCTTGGACAAGATGTTTTTACCCACAATGTCCCTCTCGACTCAGCTGTTTGGATACCTGGCAACGCTAGCCGGTAATAATATAATGGCTGCCCCCTCTTGTAGAACAGTGCCAACACCGAAGAAGCTACCTCAGATAAAGAAGACCATAATAATTATCACATAATATTATCATTATTACTATAACATTACTTGGATTGCAAAATATCCCTTTTGATAGGAATTGATCAGTCTTATTCCAAAAAATAATCGACTCCAGATCGCCAGCAAGTGGTACATTTGCATGTCACTATACATTAACTCAATAGTCGCCATTCTATCTACATGTGGATTCGAGAAGGGCCTACTATGATTGATATCATATTTGAGGAAAAACATGATTAAGATCACGTGAAAGACTAGAGTGTTTTGTTTTGTTTTTTGATATGCCATAATGGGGAAGCTACTCAGTCCGAAACGCCAGGTCATGCAGTGAAAACTTATCGAGATCGGAGGATGTCTCTAGTATTCGGACGTATCTCCATTATAGAAAAATATAAGGAAAGAAATAACATTAAAATCAAGGAAAAGAACTGCGGGAGAATTGCTAAGTTTCTATTAGAGTATTGTTTCATGTTGGGAAACTTGGGATGTATCTTCTATCTGAAGTTTGACGTATTGCTATGTTCGGTCATTCTATGGATGCAACGTACCAACGTGCTTCATTTCATTTGATATCATTTTAATCAGGTTTAGTCACAATACTGCCATGGCAGCAAAGAGAAAGGGAGCAAATGTTTCTTCTTCTTCTTCTTCTTCTTGTTAAGTCTGCCTCCTTCAATAGGGTGAAGATTCTTGAAAACTGCTTGCGGGCTTGTTACTGGTATTTGTCAAAGATTAAAATACAGCGGTGAAAACCTTCACTCCTACCGAACATAACGTGACAACGTATATCGTAACAGCGGAAACTGGCAGAAAAACAAACAAACTAACACAAAATAGAACACTATCCTTACCGTCAGAATCCTTCGATTTCTCCCACTTGGAGAACGAATCCTCCAGGAGCTCGTAGTAGAACTCCACCCAGTAATTGGCATCGTTCGGCCCCGCCTCGGAATTGTGCTGAACGCAGAGATCCAAAATTCGCTCGGCTACGTCTGTAACATTTCAGGATAATATCATGTTTACATACAGTTGAGATAGTCATCATATTAATGTTTCATACTGATTCATCTACCAGTAAAGAATCAATCTACGACGGATGAGGTAGCGCACACAGACAGGAACTATAAAACACGGGAATATTCGTGCAAGGTCGAGATCGTGCAGCAACGTTTATCGTCAAGAAAATCTCTTTGGGACAGTGTTCCACATATTATAATATATTCTTCAAACTAATGTCTTTATTCTAGGCGTCCTTGAATTTTAATTGTATTTAAGAAGATTTTAACACTAAATACAAATTGCATTATTGTCATTGTATGAACGTCATTGTATCATTATGAGATATGTGATTCAGTCATTTCGGCATTTCATTATGTTCAGCGATCAAAATTTTGAAAGACAAAGTTATAACGGAAGGAAGGGGAAGCGAAGCGTAATGTTATTGCAAACTGAACTAGAGAATAATCGAAATGTTAGTTTAGAAATGTTCCCCGGCCTCAACCTGTGATGGTTTCCCAGAGACGGACTAGGGCCGGGGCGGTGGGGGGGGGGGGGGGATTTCATGAGGATTGGAGCAGAAAATAAAGCTCACCTGGCATGGTTTTGATGAGCTTTCTCATAGGTGTTGTTCTCTCGCCCGTCTCCTGGTCTGAGCTGCAGACCGACATCACTTCCCGCCATTTTTCATGGCTCACTAGCAGGTTGACGATGTCCCTGACCGCGGAAATAATAATAATGTCAAAACAATTGATTTCGAAAAAACAACAATGTCAGTAATATCACTAGTTATGGTGATAATTTATAGAGTTTTTGAAATAGATTGAGGGACCCAGCCTAATCTCTCCAGTGTTAAAATTTCTCTGGATGTCTTTTATCATTACCATGATTACTATACTACAGCTTTGAGGGGTGTTATTTCAATCGATTAACCAGTGCACTCTACATGGTGTTTGTTATCATTGATCTGATAATTTGATGTGAAAATTCATGATTTTTTTTTAAGTTGACATGCAATAATCTGACAATGAAGAATAAACAAAAAAAGGGCAAAAGCGCTTTAATTTGGGAGATATATCGTATCTTTTCATAATTTCATGACTGTTACGTAAGGACGATATCGGTCAAAACTGGAAATGAAAGGAGGTCGAGGTGAGGATATCTTCACCACTCAAATGGCCGAATGCATAAAACAAGCAATTGCTTGTCAGCAACTGCTTCGAGCAAAAGCACAAGCTCGTCTAGCAAAAGTTCTAGCTCAAGCAATTGCTTAAATCCATATGCATAACCTTTTGCTGGTGCTTATACCTTTTGCTTGTCCCGCACAAGCAATTGCTTGCGTTTTCAACAAAAGGGACGTCACGCCTGTGCGAACACAAGAACAAAGGCGAGTGTGGCAGCAGGTATTTGAAAGGGCATGTGTGTGCGGAAACGATTCCTGACATAGCAGAAGAGCTATGAAATGACACTCATAAATGCACACACAGACGCACACACACGACAACAGACACACACGCATTACTGGCTAATTCCCATCACTGCTTGCAGTTGCCCGGATCTGCCAGATCACACGTGGAGATAGGTCTCCTTGCTCTTCACCGAAGTCAGACATCCTACAATTGTACATGTTTTTCATCACATTTTGCATGCTAACCACTGGACATTCCCGTTGCTGAAATGAAACATTTCTTACTCTATTTATGAGTAATTTCTTGTAGATTTATACCACTCCTTCACAAGTGTGGTCTTTCTTTCATGAATATGTAAATCATACTTAAAAGGGAACATTCCAGATAAGCAGAAGCTCAAGCGTATTTTACAGAGCTTGAAAAATCTTAAGCAATTGCTAGCAAGAACTAGCAAAAAGGTATGTTTTATACATACGTTTTTAAGCAAATGTTTGGTCTCTAAGCAATAGTGATATTGCTTGCGGGCAGTAAGCAATTGCTTGTGCTTGCCAGCAAAAGCTTCTGCTCACAAGCAATTGCTTGTTTTTATGCATACGGATTCGAGTAAAAGGCTAGCACAAGCAATTGCTAGCGTTTATGCATCCTGCCCAAAGTTCGTGCTCTCCATTGACCTGCAAACAACTCGTACAGACTGACTATATTTTCGTCTTTAAGAGGGTATCTCACCGGGCTTGAAACTAGTTTGCGACTAGTTCGCGACTCTAGATTTTGCTAGTTGCAGAGACGTCTCCGCGACGTCTCCGAGACGTCTCCTGAAAATTACAGAGTCTCAGATTAGTCGCCAGTTAGTCGCAAGAAATTTTGAACATGCTCAATTTTTCGCGTAGTCTGCGCGACGTCTCCGAGACGTCTCCATCAGTCGCGGAGACGTCGCGGAGACTATCATGTCCGCAATTGGTGAGACGTCTCCGCGACGTCTCCGCGACGTCTCAGAGACGTCTCAGAGACATCGCCGAGACCTGCTGGAGACCAGAAAAACTGGTCAGAGATCTCAGAGACGTCTCCGCGACGTCTCCGCGACTCTATTTGACGATGTTTGACCTACTTAAAAACCACGTGACCTATATCTGCGTGCTGACATCCTGCCTAGATCAAGTCAGGTGATCCTGCAACGGCTCCCTCGTATTTGAAATTTTTGGCACCTGCCATAACTCGTCTCAGAGACGTCTCCTTGGTGAGACCGCAAGACATTTGTATGTTGGAGACGTCTCCGCGACTGCTGCGACTGATAAGTTGGAGACGTCGCGGAGACGTCTCCGTTGGTGAGATACTAGCTTTTATATTAGGTCACAAAGAACACATTTCATCCATGCATAATAATTTTGCAGTCATTCAGAGGGGTGCGATTATAGCAGTTCATTCATTTTTTTTCAAATCATGGACACTTTTAACATGCTTCCGTGTTATATCGTGCTTTACAGTGAGAACCAGCTTACGAACAACTCGAAATATATATACACCGGTAACATATTTATGTAATATAATAAAAAGAAAAAAAATGTGCATTTCATATACTCTTTAAGCGAGTGTCTGTAAATGCGAGCGATGTCGCGAGATTCACTTCAAAGGTAGCAACATGTGGCATGAACATGTGTAATGGAATGACTTTTGAGCTTAGTTGTTGTAAGTAAAGGGCTTTAAAAAATTCGTCTGATCCGGTGATGGTTGTGGTTTGGTATTTTTCTTCATTCGTGTTTACGCATATGAAGGCAGCTGGATCTTAATCGCGTCATTTTTTATTTTCTCTCTTTCTTTCTTTTTTTTTTATACCAAAGCCGTACGATATGACACATAACTGTAAGGACATGTCTTTATTAACAAGGCTTTAAAAGTGCTGCCATGGTTTTCGTTCTCCCCCTAATACGACTCATCATCATCAATCTGACATACGGCGTTAACTGAGACCTTTCACATATTCAGTTATTAGCAACTTGGTTAGTAAGGAACTTTAGATTTTCGCGACGGGGACGTTCAGAGGGGAAAAAACCTGGTCTGAGCATGCGCAGAATCGCGTATCAGACGCGATCTATTTATATAGCTCGCGCGCTTGAGTTTTCACTACGCGTTCTGGGCTATTTTTACGTCCGCTCACTTCACGACGTAGAGAGCTACTTGATGCACCGATATATGGGGGCGCCGTTTAAAGGGGCATAGTCCCGGTAGTGTAGATGGCGCTGTTGATGCTACTGCCGATCACCGTTAGCATTGATACGAAGATTGCCGAAATTGAGCTGTCATCAAGAGTAAAGCGCGTAGGTGTTGCTAAGTAACGTTGCCTTCGTTGTCTTCTCTGCGCACCACTCAGTCTGTAGTAATGCCAGGGTGCGTGCATATGTGCTTCTTATTATGACATCACAAAAGAAATTTGCTAAAGCTGTCATCCCCCTGAGCCGAATCATGAGCCGAACTGTGATCGGACCACTGACACAGTGGATCGGACTTCTTCGGACTCGGGAAAGTGGGCCAAAGCGTAAGCGCCCAAGAGAAGTCGATAGCATAGGTCTCTATAGGAAACTTGCGCCGTGCGCCCGCGTACGCATTTGACTAAAACACCGGAACCATGCACCTTTAATTATCTTTATCAGTGCCGTATATTGAGAGAGTCTGGCCAAGCTAATTTGGACGCCATGTCGTTACCGCGCGTATTACGCGTCACAGGATTAGCGTGTACGCTCAGACGTAACAAAATAACCAAGCCAAATAAGGGGCAGTTAACAATGGGCATTGCGTATGAGCGCACTTCAGTAACGACATGGCGCCTGTAGATCACGGGACTAGCTTTTGACCAATCACAGGCTTCAAAACACGTAAGCCAAAAACCGAGTTGGCCAGACTCTCTTAATATACGGCACTGATCTTTACGTTGCGTCTCGACGTAATCTAAAGCCACTTTTCAGCACAACGCAGGGAACAGGAGAACGTCCAGCTGAAGCGTCGTCTCAAACGTCCGCGCAGCAAATCTAAAGCTCCCTATTAGAACCATAAGCAGACTTTCTCGTTTAATAATTACTTATGATAATGATTGTGATGAAGCTATCACGTACTCATGCCCGTTGTCGATGGCGTGGTCGAGGCAGTTCAGTCCATTTTTGTCCCGAGGAAGAATGTCGGCCTGCTCATTGTAGACGAGGAGCTTTACCATGTCGGTGTGACCGTTTTTACATGCGAGATGCAGAGGTGTCATCTATAGAGAAACATATTCTTTATTATCAATAATATATCATCTTTGTGTGTGTGTGTATGTGTATGTGTATGTGTGTGTGTGTGTGTGTGTGTGTGACAAATACAATCTTTTATATCATTTATCATAATTTTGCGTATTCTTTCATCAACATATTTTCATTAATTTGTTACCCATCATCACGGTAAATAAACACCAATTCTTCTTCTGTGTTTAATCTTGCTAAATTACAAAGTATAAAAGAACAAAATATATTTTTCTCACTTGAGAGACGCACCAAATATCCCACTCCGTGAACTCATGTAAACGACTGACATTTTGTCACCTGAAAAGGGTCTGTAATGAAGAATAATAATTAAGCAATGTTGTGGCGTGGTATGTGGCAGTTATGTCCATTTTTCCTCCGAGACTGGCAGAATAGAAGTTATCCGTCTCCCTCTTGATTTCTTTTAGCAATACTCTCTTATTGCCTGACAACCTTGTGCCATATTTCTTTTTCTCCATCATTAATGAACTCGAGTGACGTCGTTATACAGGCGTTCAAAAATTTGAATGAAAACCAGCAGCAAACCGATTAGAAAACATAGAAGTATTCTGGATCAGCTGGTGACGTCCATTCTAACACACAAATGTGCGGTATTATTAAAGGACAAGTTCACCTTCATAAACATAAGGATTGAGAGAATGCAACAATATTAGTAGAACACATCAGTGAAAGTTTGAGGAAAATTGGACAATCGATGCAAAAGTTATGAATTTTTAAAATTTTTGTTTTGGAACCGCTGGATGAGGAGACTACTACAGCTTGTGAGTCATATGCGTACAACAGTATAAAGAAAATATAAAGAAAATTCAACATATTTTCACTTTTTTCGCATAATAAAAGAGCACCTGACTTGCCTCTTTCTAAAGGCAGGGGGAATAATATTACCCATAACATTTGTCGGTAACGAGTCGAGGGAATGTGTACTTTTTTCATAAGATGAAATTTTGTGAAATTCTCTTTATATTTTCCTTATATTGTTGTACGCATGTGACATCTAAGTTTTTCACACACTGCAGTAGTCTTCTCATCCAGCGGTTACTGCACAAAAACTTCAAAAATTCATAACTTTTGAACGGATTGTCTGATTTTCCTCAAACTTTCAATGATGTGTTCTACTAATATTGCTACATTCTCTCAATCCTTATGTTTATGAAGGTGAACTTGTCCTTTAAAGTGACTGTATACAGTTAATGGGTGAGGTGAGGATTAAGGTTAATAAAATTGTTTGATGAGATATTGAGAAACCTCTTATGAAATATGAAAGAGTTTGTAATTTCAAGAAGGACTCAATGTTTATTTGATTAAAATTGGCATTGAAATGGCTGAGACATCTAAAAAAGCGATCCTATTAAAACTTAAAGGCCACGACTTTTATCACAATCTTTTTCTTTGTTTTTAGATATCTCAGTCATTTCAAAACCGATTTTCATTAAAAAATGACTCCTCTTAGAATTGTATGCTCTTTAACATTTCATAGTGGTTCTAGATATCTCGCAAAACGTTACAAGATGAGTCCTCACCTCAACCAGTACTGTACAGTCCCTTTAAAGATAATATTAAGTGGTTAGTTATGAAATCAAGTGGTATGATTTAAAGTAAATGTTTGATGAAAAAACAGGTAAAATATACACCAAAGTGAGGATATTATCATTGTAAAAATGTTGTTAATCATACTCATAATCATTATCTATGCAATCTTGCTTCCAAAAGACGCTAAATCCATCGACAAATGATGATGTAGTGCCTATTGGAAGCAAGCTCTTCGCATAATGCTTGTCCCATCCCCTTGTTAGTTGTTGATGTATTGTATACTCAAAATAGAATCTATAATAGGATTTATAAGCAATGACACTAAAAATACTTTAATTCAGATCTTGATTAAAGTATGAAAGGTAAACCCATCACCAGTGAAAGTGTGCAAGAGAACAACACCCTCCGGCTTTCACAAGTGCGATAATGTAATAAGTAAGGCTTTAGAGTTTTACTAACCAGATGTATTATGTAGCATTCAATCCGGTCATATACTTGCACTTTACTTTAGACATGAACTTACTACACTAAGCCCCCATTTCCAGGCTTGTACTAACATGTATTATTATCTCACGAATTAAAAGGCAGTCAATATGACGAGTCCGTTTAAATTCTTCTTCACAATATAAAAATGAAGCCCTGGCGCATACAGCTGACTCTACTAAAATGTGTAATAATATCTTTCAAGCATTGCTCGAATTTAACTACAAGATACATGTATCTTACCCAACTCATCTATGTATCTATGAATCTAAATCTCTCCCCTTTCCTAATCCTAACCCTATAGCCCAAACTCTAACCCTAACCCTTACCCTAATTCTTATACTAAATCTTACCCTAGCCCTAAACCATATAGCCAAAGAAAAGGAAAGAATTACTAAAGAAACACTCTCATACCTTTAACAGGTCAACAACGTTGATGACAGCTTCTGCCTTAATGAGCAGATTCACTGTTCGGATCCAACCGTTGGCGGCAGCATGGTGAATAGGCGTTCGCTTGTTCACAATTCCGCAATTCCTGCGAACAATGACAAAATCGAAAGCAAATGCACAGATCGATAGTAGTTATGGAAACGGCTTTTTTTATTTTAAAGGGAGTTTTTTACTACACTGTGTACATAGAAATGTTGATACCAGAGGGAATATAATAAATAGATTAATCAATAATCAAACCTACAAAACAATAAAGGTTTTGTCATGAAATAAACACAGAAAAAGTCACAAAGGTTAAGGGGGTGATTTTCATCTTTTTGTTTTGCTGTCACCTGGTGTTTTGTTTGATTTGATTTTTTTTCTGCACTTTTCACAAAATGAATATAACATGATACACATACCAAAAAAATACACACACAGAAATTTAGAAATTCATTTATTTCAATAATTTTAATTATTATGAACAATGCAGGAGAAATGAAGAGCTCATGATAATACAACTCAAAGCATACGATCTTATTAACTGAGCGGAACAGTACGACCAAGAAAAGGCCTCTGTGACGATCTCTCTTCAAAATACACCCCTTTACACCAAAAGTTATTCAATAATCAAAGTCATGCTTCCATGAGACAGTTATCAAAATTCAAGGGATACGTTAGATATTAACCCTACAAGTACCCCATTTCCTACATCCAAAGTTTTGCCATCTAATTTTCTTCGAAGAACTATAGAATTTTTTTTCGATACTGTTCAAATATCTGAAATTACCCAACTTTCTTTAAAGTCTTGAATGATTTAATAACGTAAAGTTTCACTGTGTATGTCAGGCCGCCTTCACTCTTTTTTTCTTCTTTTTTAATAGCAATCAGATCGTGAAATGTGAAATTCTCAATTCATCGAGTCCCTTATATTCCTTACCACATTCTCTTTGCCACGCAAATGACTTTGTAACGAATGTCATATCCGAGCAGTGAACAGCTATTTGCGTTATTACTTTTTTTCATGTTGCCATAATAGTTTCAACACTTATTTGTACAACTGTTGTTCACGGTATTTTTCATAATGTTGCGTTGTTCTGATTTTTTGTGATTATAGATATTTGAATGTCTACTTGGAAATGAAACGAATCAAGTATATTACGACAGGCTTAGCCAGGTTTATCCAACCAGAAATAGGGAGGATGTCCTACTCAAAGACCACTCAAAGACTTTCAAAAACTAATTTATTTCCTCTAAATCAACAGAAAGTTTTGTGATGCGGACTTCAAAAGATAGTATAATTTGTGCAAATGTTTACTTTTTTTCTTCGATTTTTTTTTGGCTTTATTTTGTATCTCTAGTTCAACAGAGTGATAAGTCTGGAGATGGTCCTTTTTAATCGCAGATATACGATCCCATATAGGCCTATAACATTCTCCAATTTTGTTCTACAGTATTGCTCTCCAGATCGGCCTACAACATTCTTCAGTTTTGTTCTACTGTTTTGTTCTACAGATAGGTCTACAATATCCTCCACTTTTGTGGCGCTTTGCAAATCAACACTGGTCAGCCTTTCACTTGGTCTTGCCACCAGTTGGTCACTCACGGGACGTTGACCATGGCCTTTGCCTTGATGAGCTCCTGGACGGTGGCGTCGTGCCCGGCTTCGGCGGCGTGATGGAGCGGCGTGTTGCCGGCAGGATCGCGGTGGTCGACCACCTCCCGCTTCCAGTGAATGAGAGCCAATACAGTTCTGCGGAGGGAATCGTGGGGAATGAAAACAAGTGACAATCATGACAATTTGAGGAAGATTGAGGAGTATGAGAAGGTGGAGGGGAGGGAGGAAGGGTCCCAGAGAGAAGTAGAGGGGGGGGGGGGGTATGAAAGGAAGAAAATAGTGCCAGAGAGGAAGATAGAATGGAAAGGAAGAGAGAGAGAGGAGAGAAGGATAGGTCAGTATGAAGAGGAGTGGGGAGAAAGGATGAGTAAAACGAGATTTTTTTTTGAGAAATATACAATACCATTGGAGGACAAGGGAGTGAGAGAATTTCACAAAGAGGAATGAAGACGAATACATGTACACGAAATAAGGAGATTGCAATAAAACAACATTTTGTACTTCTCTGTTCAAACGTCAAGTCAGTCACGTAAGAAAATGGAAATTATGTTTCACAGGAAACTTGTTGGATAATTTGCAGGCCTGTCAAAAGCGATTGTTTTCTGATTTTAGCGATTGTTTTCTGATTTTTTAATTTATTTTTTAGTACCCAAGATTAACTTTTAAATAGTTATGGATGTGTTCGTTTTATTTCGTTTTGTTCGCTTGTACTTTGAGGGTTTCATCAAATTCTATGCAGACCTTTAGATATCTCAAAGTATGTGCTGCTAAAATCAGAAATCTTGTTGGACGCTTGCCTGTTACAAGAAGCGAATAACAATAGCATATTAACTGGATCCCATGTTCATGTATCGATTAGTAGTTTTTTAGTGAAACTAGTCAATGGCTCGTTACTAAAGGTTTCTGGGAAGAAAGTTTCCTGTCAGAACGAAAGAACAGTCCTTTTGTAGCTTTTCAGTTACAGTTAAAGTATGTAATCATACAGATATTTTGGTAAACAAAGGCCCTCTTTTATGAAGAGTCAAAATTGATCGTTAAACTGATTCCTATCGTCAGTCTATGGCAGTCTGTGTGGTAAGGAAATCTACAATAGATTTTATCTTTTGTTAAAACGGGGCCCAGTTTAGTAAAGATACTCAGGATCAAAGATTATTTCATCCTGATGACCATGCTACTCAACATGTAAAATTTTTGAAACGCATTTTAATTTCATGCATAATTATTTAGCCAGCATGTTAATACATTCTTGTTTCAATAACACTCACTCTGTGTATCCCTTTTTCGAAGCGCCGTGGATCAAATCTGAAATGGCATCATCGTTCATTCCATGAACCTTGCGACCGTGGTGGAGGAGCAACTATGTCATTGATATAAGAACATGAAATGTAACTTGCTCATGGTTATTGATAAATTCTTAAAACATAAACTTTTTGGCCCGGATTTACATCTCGATCTAATGATGTTTCTGACACGTTCAGAGAAATCCTGAAAAATTGATAGAGATATTGCCCTTTAACCTGAAAATGAATAACTTTTAAAAACGATGAAATCACTTATTGTATATGTTAACTAGATTATTATAATAATATTTTAAAAATTGAAAAAAAAAAGATGAAATTCATGTTCTCAGATGTAGAATTCGTATGTAGCACTTTAAGCTGATTCATCTTCGCACTCTTTGATAGTTGATAACTCTATGTATTCATAACTTCGTCAGGTAACTTAGTCAGGTATGCCATTTAGTTACCTTTTTCTTTTTGATAGAAGAGAAAGTCTGTCTCACGCATCTGTTTGGGCGCAAAAATAGCACAAGGAGAATGGTGGCCTAATCATTAGTGAAGAGACACACCATGTACTTGCCAAGAAGAAGAAAAAAAGGGGGGTACGAGGAGTGAAAAGAAGGAGGAAACGGGAAAAAGAGAAGGAGGAAAGATTGATAAGAAGGGAGAAATAGTGGACGGAAAGTAGACGGAGAAGAACTGAAAAAGAATGAGGAGGAGAAAGAAAAATAAGGACCAAAAAAACCCCGACAATCAAACGAATAACTGAGGAGAGGAATAAGAAAGCACAGGCTGACAGGGAAAGGGAAAATTGATGGCTAGACTAAAACATACAAATATCAAATAAAGAAATAAAAAATGCAAGGGGAAAAGTCAAGAGGGGAAAGAAGTTGAGAGAAAGTATAAGAATTGGAAAAAAATAATTTGGAAACAAAAGAAAAACACGCATTACTTGCAAAGTATCGGCCTTGTTCTCTTCAGCCGCCCATCTGATCAGCCGAGCGGCCGTCTCCAGACTGTCTCTTGCGTTCCTGCTCATGTCCGCGTTGCGCAGGTACTCGAGCAGGGAGACCAGGGTATCGAAGCTCTTAGAGGTGGCTGCCGTCTGCAGAGGCGTCAGGCCCTGGTGGTCGGGAAGGTGGTGGTCTGCCCCCCTGGAAAGTAGCGCAGTAGACCAAGTTATGCGAAAGCGTTCAAATGCATCAATAATATGTATGAGGTTCTTGTCAAAGGCTTATTCACAAGTCTTTCCAAACTCTATTGAAATATGTATATGTTCGGAAACTAGTTTGGACCAAGAGTTGCTGCTGCATTCGGACAAATTTTAGCAAAGCTTTCTAGCTGTCTTAAAACACACACATTGGGTTTTCCAAGTACAGACCAAGGATATTCTATCTGAACCTATTTGAAACGATACACATTGCAGAGGCACAAATTTCACATCTATCAATAGTCTCCTCCTTGTGACTGAATATGTTAGGGTAAAAAGGGATAGCACACGCCTTCTTTTTTATATTAGAATACAAAATGTATAACAGAATCCGAGTTAATGCTGCCTTTTAATCTTGATACTAGAATGTTACTACTGCATATCATTGCCTAACAATAATAGATTTGTAGATATTGTCCGCCATTTTCCAGCCTGGGTAACTTTTCATAAAGGCTGTTAGTATTTTTAAGGAGTCACACATTGTTTATATCTTTTTATGTAAAAAGAACAATTTTAAGTGACACGTGAATACTAATTTTCACTCAAACCGGCAACAATCATGCCTGAAGGTGTAGACCTACTTGCTGTTATCATCTATTAGTATATAGTAGCATTACCTTAGATAATGTTTATCATCCTCTTTACCTATGTATATTACACCACTTACTTTTCAATTAGATATTCGGCTACCCTTTGATGGTTGGTTGCGCATGCAAAGTGCAGCGGGGTGAAACCGTCCCAGTTTTGGACGTTGATTTTCGCTCCTTTTACACACAACATCTTTACCATTTCCAAATGGCCAGTAGTGCAGGCCTCATGTAGCGGCGTGTTCTCAATCTCCCCGGCGTAGTTGAGCATGTCCTTACCATCTTCGTCGGAATCATCCTTCAACTCGTCATCGCTCTCCATCTCATCACGTTTGCCAGGTTTCACTGTAACATACAAGCAAGGGCGTACCGAGGGGGGGTGTTTTGGGTGTTCAAACACCCCCCTTTTCCAAAAGGGGGGTGTTTAAGGTGTTCAAACACCCCCCTTGGGCAAAAGGGAGGTGTTTGAGCTATTCAACACCCCTCTTCAGCAATGCTTAGATGTTGACAAATGAAACCAAAAGCTGTCTTTACCGCTTTTATTTCCGTTTTGAATTCCGCCTTTCCTTTCTTTTGCGTTCATTTTCTCTCTCTCTCTCTCTCTCTCTTCCTTGTTTTAATGTTTGTGTGGATGATGATACATTATGGAGTTACATAATATCATACGCACTAAAGAACTCGTGTACAGTACGTGTTAATACTACGTTACTGCACCGCGCGCGAAGCTGACGCGCAAACAGAAAACCAAATCAAACAAGATAAAAACAAAACATGAATTCCATGAATTCCATGTTTTGTAACGCTGAAATATAAAAATTTTCGTCTCGCTCGCTGCGCCCGCTCACTAAAAATTTATCAAAAAAAAAATAAGAAGAACAAAACGTAATGATGACGTGGAAATATAAAAATTTCGGCTCACTCACTCGTAGTAATTCAGAGTATTTTTCCAAGTCCTTGGTTTGTTGGCATAAATCGTTATCTATGAAGCCGTCACTATATCTTGATTAGAATTGTAAGATTTAATAACCAAAAATTGATAAGAATTCCATGTTTTGTAAGGTGAAATACAAAAATTGTCGGCTCGCTCGCTGCGCTCGCTCGCCAAAATTTATCAAAATTTATCAGATTTTATATCACCCTCAAAAAAACCTTTTAAGTGCTCGAAAAAGCATATCAAGTGGACTTTTTTAAAGTCCCTACCGGGATGGGATTGGGGTTGAACACTGTTGGTATAAATCGTTATCTATAAGACCGTCACTATATCTTGATCAGAATTGTCATTCGAAGATTTAATAACCAAAAATGACAAGAATTCCATGTTTTGTAAGCTGAAATACAAAAATTTTCGGCTCGCTCGCTGCACTCGCTCGCCAAAATTCTTCAATATCTATTACATTTAAAACACCCTCAAAAGACCCCTTCTATAAGTGCTTTAAAAAGCACATCATGTGGACTTTTTTTTAGTCCCTACCGGGATGGGGTTGGACACTGTTGGTACAAATCGTTATCTATAAGGCCGTCACTCTGATTAGAATTGTAATTCGAAGATTTAATAACCAAAAATGACAAGAATTCCATGTTATGTATAAAGCTGAAATATAAAGATTTTCGGCTCGCTTGCTGCGCTCGCTCGCCAAAATATATCAAAATTTAGGGTTGCCTATTTATACATTTAAATCACCCTCAAAAGACCCCTCTAAAGTGCTTCAAAAAGCATATCATGAGGACTTTTTTACAGACCTTACCGGGATGGGGTTGGGGTTGAACACTTTTTCAGAAATTAGGGGCGCAATTTTCGCGCTTGTCACGGGCGCCGTTTTCCCTAGATACGCCACTGACTACCAAGATACAGTCAGTATAGTAGCCTACTGGAAGCAGCAAGCTCTGGAAGCTCTGGGAGTAGCAAGTTACTTGCTACTAAATGTAATTAGTAATAGCACATGGACTTGGTAATCTTTAGTAATTGTAGATATGAATTTTTTCAATGACTGAAAGTTAAAACTGAAAGATAACTGAGTGTGAGTCTACAAATTGTGGTTGGATGACTTTATTGCGCCTAAAATTCATTAGATATCTAGGTCTAGGAACAGTGGCGTAACTACGGGGGCATGGGGGGGGGGGCACGTGCCCCCCCCCCCATCCGCTGATTTTAAAAAAAAGAAAAAAAAGAAAAAAGAAAGAAAAAAAAACCTACGAAAATGGTAATTCAAGGGTTAGTAAACTGCTTTTGAAATCGACATGAAACGATGATCAAGAAAAAAAGATATTTTTCTAAGATATATATATATTTTCTAACCATATAATTAAAGAGGTATAACATTGTTCAAAAAGCCCGGAGACGACAAAAGATTGTGATTCAGCGTGATTCCTGGTTGGCATTTTGAATACAAGCAGGATGTGCGCAGTGTACTCAGAATATCGGAATGGCAAAAAGAGTCGCTGCAACGTTGCGCAATGTTTGATAGGTTGTACGCATTAAAAATTGCTATCAAAGCTTGATCATTGATTTTGCAGTGTTGCTTTACATACTAGTCTATATCAAAATGCCTTGCATTGCCAATAATAAGACTTGCTATTTCCTAACTTTTCCATCTATATGAAACACACACACTCACAAACACAAACAAATTAGGGGATGCTCTATATAAAGTGCAGATTTTGGACATCCTTCTCCCGCTTGGTCACTTCGACGCCCCCTCGCTGGTCATACCTCCCCCAATCATGAACATAAACCGACACCCTTGACTACCAGTGGCGGATCCAGGGGGCGCACCGGGCGCCCCCTCCCTCCAATGCGAAAAATATATACATGTAGCTACAAACGACAGTTTTTGGACGGTAAAATGTCAAAATTTTTAAGCTCGCTCGCTTCGCTCGCTCGCATTTAACCGTTATATGCCATTCTCCTGCATGTTACTGCCAGTAATTGCCAGCAGTTGCGCCCGGTGCGCCCCCCCCCCCCGAATTTCCAAAGCGAAAAAATATAGCTACAAACGGCAGTTTGGGGACTGTAAAAATAATGTCAAAATTTTCAAGCTCGCTCGCTTCGCTCGCTCGCATTTAATCGTAATGCCATTCTCCTGATGTTACTGCCAGTAATTGCCAGCAGTTGCGCCCGGTGCGCCCCCCCCCCCCCCCCGAATTTCCAAAGTGAAAAAATATAGCTACAAACGGCAGTTTTGGGACTGTAAAATGTCAAAATTTTCAAGCTCGCTCGCTTCGCTCGCTCGCATTTAATCGTTATGCAATTCTCCTGATGTTGCTGTCAGTAATTGCCAGCAGTTGTGCCCGGTGCGCCCCCTCCCCTTAATTTCCAAAGCGAAAAAAATATAGCTACAAACGGCAGTTTTGGGACTGTAAAATGTCAAAATTTTCAAGCTCGCTCGCTTCGCTCGCTTGCATTTAATCGTTATGCCATTCTCCTGATGTTGCTATCAGTAATTACCAGCAGTTGCGCCCGGTGCGCCCCCTCCCCTTAATTACTAAGGCGAAAAAATATAGCTACAAACGGCAGTTTTGGGACTGTATTAATGTCAAAATTTTCAAGCTCGTTCGCTTCGCTCGCTCGCATTTAATCGTTATGCAATTCTCCTGATGTTGCTGTCAGTAATTACCAGCAGTTGCGCCCGGTGCGCCCCCTCCCCTTAATTTCTAAAGCGAAAAAATATAGCTGCCAACGGCAGTTTGGGGACTTAAAATGTCAAAATTTTCAGCCTCGCTCGCTTCGCTCGCTCGCATTTAATCGTTATGCCATTCTCCTGATGCTACTGCCAGCAACTGCCAGCAGTTGCACCCGGTGCAACCCCCTTAATTTCCAAAGCAAATATATATACATATATTACGGCAGTTTGGGGACTTAAAATGTCAAAATATTCAGCCTCGCTCGCTTCGCTCGCTCGCATTTAATCGTTATGCCATTCTCCTGATGCTACTGCCAGCAACTGCCAGCACTTGCACCCGGTGCAACCCCCTTAATTTCCAAAGCAAATATATATACATATATTACGGCAGTTTGGGGACTTAAAATGTCAAAATTTTCAAGCTCGCTCGCTTCGCTCGCTCGCATTTAATCGTTATGCAATTCTCCTGATGTTGCTGTCAGTAATTACCAGCAGTTGCGCCCGGTGCGCCCCCTCCCCTTAATTTCTAAAGCGAAAAAATATAGCTACAAACGGCAGTTTGGGGACTGTAAAATGTCAACATTTTCAAGCTCGCTCACATTTTATCGTTATGCAATTCTCCTGATGTTGCTGTCAGTAATTGCCAGCAGTTGCGCCCGGTGCGCCCCCCCCCCCCCGAATTTCCAAAGTGAAAAAATATAGCTACAAACGGCAGTTTGGGGACTGTAAAATGTCAAAATTTTCAAGCTCGCTCGCTTCGCTCGCTCGCATTTAATCGTTACGCAATTCTCCTGATGTTGCTGTCAGTAATTGCCAGCAGTTGTGCCCGGTGCGCCCCCTCCCCTTAATTTCCAAAGCGAAAAAATATAGCTACAAACGGCAGTTTTGGGACTGTAAAATGTCAAAATTTTCAAGCTCGTTCGCTTCGCTCGCTCGCATTTAATCGTTATGCAATTCTCCGGATGTTGCTGTCAGTAATTACCAGCAGTTGCGCCCGGTGCGCCCCCTCCCCTTAATTTCTGAAGCGAAAAAATATAGCTGCCAACGGCAGTTTGGGGACTTAAAATGTCAAAATTTTCAGCCTCGCTCGCTTCGCTCGCTCGCATTTAATCGTTATGCCATTCTCCTGATGCTACTGCCAGCAACTGCCAGCAGTTGCACCCGGTGCAACCCCCTTAATTTCCAAAGCAAATATATACATATATTACGGCAGTTTGGGGACTTAAAATGTCAAAATTTTCAAGCTCGCTCGCTTCGCTCGCTCGCATTTAATCGTTATGCAATTCTCCTGATGTTGCTGTCAGTAATTACCAGCAGTTGCGCCCGGTGCGCCCCCTCCCCTTGATTTCTAAAGCGAAAAAATATAGCTACAAACGGCAGTGTGGGGACTGTAAAATGTCAACATTTTCAAGCTCGCTCACATTTTATCGTTATGCAATTCTCCTGATGTTGCTGTCAGTAATTGCCAGCAGTTGCGCCCGGTGCGCCCCCTCCCCTTAATTTCTAAGGCGAAAAAATATAGCTAATACAAATGGCAGTTTTGGGACTGTAAAATGTCAAAATTTTCAAGCTCGCTCGCTTCGCTCGCTCGCATTTAATCGTTATGCAATTCTCCTGATGTTGCTGTCAGTAATTACCAGCAGTTGCGCCCGGTGCGCCCCCTCCCCTTAATTTCTAAAGCGAAAAAATATAGCTGCCAACGGCAGTTTGGGGACTTAAAATGTCAAAATTTTCAAGCTAGCTCGCTTCGCTCGCTCGCATTTAATCGTCATGCCATTCTCCTGATGTTACTGCCAGCAACTGCCAGCAGTTGCACCCGGTGCAACCACCTTAATTTCCAAAGCAAATATAATATATACATACATACATTATTATACAGCTGTATATAGCTACAAACGGCAGTTTGGGGACTGTCAAAAATGTCAAAATTTTCAAGCTCGCTCGCTCCGCTCGCTCGCATTTAATTGTACAGTTATGCAATTCTGATGTTGCTTCCATGAGGTGCGCCCCCCCCCCA
The DNA here is from genome assembly GCF_040938485.1 of Diadema antillarum. Lineage (NCBI taxonomy): Eukaryota > Metazoa > Echinodermata > Echinoidea > Diadematoida > Diadematidae > Diadema > Diadema antillarum. Next base: position 1,555,159 of record NW_027271003.1, on the reverse strand, counting down.
ATGTCTTGACCCACGGTACGCCACTGAACACCCCCCTCTAAAAAATCCTGGGTACGCCTATGCATACAAGGTCCTAAAGTTGTTGCTTTTTTTACAAGTTTTCCTGCTACGCATGCGATGAAAACGAAAAGGTGAAATCTACAGAACACATTTTATGTTTACAGAGCAATCGTGAAAATCCGCAATGAAAGGAACAGATAAACTATTTGACGAAAACACAGACAGCACTAACGAAGTTAATAGGCCTATTTGGCACTTTCATGAGATAAGGAGATAAATCACTTTCATTGTAGAAGTGTAGCAGTGAAATTATGGAGGATGATCGGAAACGATATTGAAAATGTCAGAAGTAGGGATGAAGACAGGGGCATTCTTTTTATTGCATCCTTTTGGTGTTTAATCATGTCAAGATGTTAAAATGGATCTCTAAAGCAAGTGAAGATGTTTTGGGTTTCGATTCAAGATGGAATTTGAATGCAGTGCATGCAAAGTGGCAACAGTAGGAAGATATCTAAAGAAATCAAGGTAAATGAAGAACAAGGAGAGAGTATGGGGGCAGGTTTCCTTGCCTGGTGAGACCTCACCGTGTTCTAGAGCGAGTTGGACCAGGTCCTTGTGGCCTTTTCTCACGGCCTCGTGAATCGGCGGGTTATTGTTCCCGTTCGTTTTCGTCAGCAGCTGTGAGTAAAACCGAAAAATAGAAACAAGGATCTTATTAATTCTCACCAACCAGTTAAGAAGAAACACAAATTGAGAAATTACCAAAGTCTTCCTCTGACATTTCGCCTTACCATTTTTAACTTAGATCTTCTCACATATTTACAACGAAACTACAAGGGATGATGACGAACGCAAATTGTTGACAATTATTATGTTATTGTTGTACCATCCTGGATTCAAATAGAAAGAAGCACGTGAACGCAAGTTTTCGTGCTGTATGTCATTTATGTTTTGACAATGTCACAATATGGACTAAACAGATGTAAATGTGACTATGTGCTTTCAGGGTCATTTACGTGTATCAAGACTTCGGAAAAATGCGCCTTTACTCAAAGGGCTACCCCGACAGAACAAGCCATACGATATTACCATTCATTACAACCTACCTGCAATATACACGCTATTCACTATGATTGTCCAGGACTTTGGGTAAGTAGAATTTTTTTCGGAGTTTCATTTCATTCTTCTTCTTTTTTTAGCTGATCACAGAAATTATCATCAGAATTTCGCCATGTATATCTTCAGAAGTCGCAATATAAGTCTAGATTTTAGACGGCCAGTCAATTTCTAACAATTATTCTCCGTACAGTCCGACCTTAATTTTATGGCTTATCTATTAATACCCTTCCATACTAGGCCTATACGTTACAAAAGTCAATATTCACAAGTCAAGATTTCTTCATGTTCTTTATTTCGTTAATTGATATTGCTTGTAATAACTGCCGATAAATAAAATAGTGAAAAATCAACAATCTCACCACGTACAGGCTACCATTTTGCTTAGCCTTCTCGATGATTCGAAGAGCGATCTTTTTGTTGCCCTCCCTGAAGACGATGTGGAGAGGGGTGTCGAAGTTGTCGTCCCACACGTTCAGTTTGGCGCCTTTGTTGATAAGCATGATGGCGACGTCCGTCTTCCCATAGAAGCAGGCGGCAAGGAGGGCCGTTGTGCCGCTGTGGTCCACAGACTATTACGGTATGCCAAGAGCCAAAACGTGATTTGCAGTAAAGTAGATTACAAGGTAAAGTGACACTTTTGATACCGTCAAAGAGGCAAAACCCAGCGTTAGTGCATGCATCAAAAAAGTTCTAAAATGTGAGATAGGGGTAATAATAGAAAAAACAAACAAACAAACGGGCCGTTAACGATCGACTCGACACTGAATTTGCTATATTTATTGCTTTGTTTTGGTCATTTGTCGTACCCTTGCTACTCGTTTTAATCTTTATACTCAATTTTAAATCCGGGACTTACACTCAATAAGCTTGCTTCTATATAAGGTAGGTTCCATCATATTGTTTTTAGCATTTATTCTCATCACAGATTCCAACTTTTATAAATTGACCAAATATTATTATGTTTGTAATATTCTATTATGCTTGCCTAGCTGGATATCATGTATTATTTAATTTTGTTATATTGACTTTTCACCGAGAAATATGAAAATGAATCGAAATTGCAATATGTTAGTACAATAGAAAGGAGTACTGACTAACACATACCTCAATGTCAGTTTCCTTGCTGCTCAGGAGATGGCTCGCCGCTTCAACATTCCCTTGCCAGGCAGCGACAAAAAGTGGAGTACGCCCTCTACAGTCCTCAACATTCACGTCAGCCGAGCTGGCCATGAGGATACACACAACGCTGTCTTTCTTGTCGACCTGTTTCTTCGCGGAAAGTTTCCTCCTTTTCGAAAAACTCCTCCCATCTTCGGACTAGGAGAGAAATAGAGTTTGTTAGTTTAACAACTTTAGAAGCACATATTCTTGGGGTTATCTGACACCAGATCAAGATGATAATAATGGGAGTAATTCATCCTTACCTGGATAATCATTGCTGTCATTACAATTATCTCACTTTCTATCATAATGATTGTTTTTTAACTTGCTAGATTGCAATCTATTTCAGGGGCTACTGAGGGGGTATCTGAAGGCCGATTACATATAAAACCTTGAATTCGGGTGATTTTTATTTCCCTCTGACTCGTTATCTGCGTAACTATGACTATAATTTATTAATCTTTTTTAATAGCCTTCACGAAAAGTGATAATGTGGGTCCAGATACATGAATGATTTCCCACTGAAGACTATAATGTTACAAAAATACCTTTGCCAGATCTCTTTCCTTCCTAGTAGCTCTAGCGGCGAAGTGGAGCGGTCGTCGAGAAGCCTCACCGATATCGTTCACGTCTTCGTTTCATAATGATTTTACCGTCAAGGTCGTGTTCAGAAGATTGGAATACAAGGAATAATTACGATGTGATAATTATTGTTAAAACCAGTACTAGTGTTCGATTTATATCCAAAATGCTAATGCGTTATCCTTTTTACATTTGCATTTCATAGTGGATGGTCTTGAATGGGAAACCACCCCCAATTTATAATGATAATAGTATTAATAATAATAATAATAATGATAATAATAATAACAATGATAATAATAATTGTTCAATGCTGGGAGGCATGTTGCCTAGTCTTGTCAAAGGCACCGAGCGGTTGTTATCACTGACAAAGAGAGTGGTCAGGTGGTTCACTATACGAGTAGAGGGCGTCCTGAGATTTGCGAATTCGAGGTTCATGAATCAGTTACAGTAGAATGTTCAACCCACCATCACCCCTAACTGAATTATTCAGAAACAGTTTCAGTCACAATGTCAGATTATATCAAATTGTATCAAACTTGTATTCACAAGTCATGAAAATATAAGCAAGAATTCTCATTACAAATATATAATTTAATAAAAATTAATAACAATGTATAATATATATACAACGTACACTGTTCCAGTAATATACCCACTGGCTATCATCACTGCCAACTTTTTTTTTTGTGAGTATGCATATTTTACATATTGTATATTTGTAGGATTTCTTTCTTCTTTTTTTTTCTTGGATGATTGCGAAATTTTGCTAAGAAGCTATCAGATGCTCTCCCTATTTATGAAAGTAAAAATGGCAAATGGGGCAAACGAGTGAATAAATGCAGCGGCAAGGTGATATCATTTAATATGCGAAATCGAAAACTTAACTCTGATTTACCAGACAGTTAATGCATGTTATACATTTTTATAATGTACCGTGGGCTTTCAAGTCAATTTGACTCGTTGTTACCTTACATAGGGTTCGTGATTAGACACGTTTTCAAGTGACTATGTTAGGTAGCCCTAATAAGCCATTTGTTATATCCTCACAAGCTAGTCTTCTCTTATCTCCAAAGAAAGCAAAGCCAAAAGAAAGCTTGAGATACATGCGGTACGCTATTCCACAAGCGCTCGTCGTCAACACTGAAATTTAAAAAAAAAAAGATGGTGACGAAAAAGAAAAACTTCCAATTTGGGGAAATACTCATCCCTTTTCTTTTCTCAGTTTTCTATTGCTCTGTATAGCGTAACATTTACATGGGAACTTGGGAGCTAATATAGATGTTCGGGTAGAGGAGAGTGGGATTACCTGCTCCTCGGTGGACCAGAAGCCTAACCATCTCCACGTCATCCTTGTCAGCGGCGTAATGGAGGGCGCTGTAATTCTTCCCGTCGTGTTCATTGATCTCGCTCTCGATTTCATCGTCGTCGAGTCCATCGAGCAGGGCCTTAAGGTCAGCAAGTTGTCCGGCGCGAGCGACCTGTGCAGAAGGCGATCAATTGCATTGGTCTTTGAAGTATGAACTGTGATATCAGTTAGTAAAACTTTGCATTCTAACCGCTCTTCGATCGGCCGTGCAGACGACCGTATGAATCAACATGATGAAAGTGATTGTTTGGCTAGCCGTAGGGGCCTACTAGTAATCTGTTGGGTGGTGCACCACGTATTCTTTCTAGGGTAGGCCTATGTGAGTGGCCCTGAAAAGAGCCTACCCAATCCCGACGTTTCGGCAAGCATGTTCTCGCTGTTCTCAATGGAATGATTCCCTTGAGAACCTTCCCCCCTTTTTTTTTTGCTTGTCAGCTGAAAGCGGCACCAGAAGTTGCACTGAAGTCCTCCCCTTTATGTTTTGCTTGTTAGCTCGTGAAACCCGAAAGCTCCCCCCCCCCCCCACTTTTGAAAACCTCCGCGAGGACACAACGAATACACACCTCTTGTCTAGTCATTGCTATGACAAAAAAAGATCGGGATTGAGTCTACAATGGTAAATCTAGGTTTGGAATGGTCAAGGTGTCTTGCTGTGTGCATTGTATGCTTTGTTTTTGTTTTTCTATCATAACGGTGAGTTGGCTCAGTCGGTAGCGCGTCTGCCTCACGATCACGCGGCCCGGGTTCGAACCCGAGTCTGGACTGAGCAATGTTGTGTGTAAGCATACCGTCCCCTCTAGCAAGAGGCAAAACACTCTATCCCTCGGACAGGACATAAAATGGAGATACCGTGTATGAGAGAGTATCAACTCATGCACGTAAAAGATCCCGCTTCATTCATTCATCGCAAAGAGCAGGGTGTTTAACCCGGTGAAGTGGTCCCGCACCTCGCATCCAACTGAACCCCATGGAAGACTAGCTTAACGTAGCTGAATATGGGCTACCCAGCCATCTTCTCAGATGGAAAATGAACAAACAAACAAACAAACGAACATATAGAAATCTAGTTCAGTTTACAATCATCAGATTGGCTGTTGTCATTGCTATGAAAGACTTGTCCAGGGTGTCACGAGAGAATCAAACATGTGCGATTCTTCTTCTTCTTTTTTTTTTCGGAGACGTCTTCCTTACGTCTCCGCAACGTCTCCTTAGTCGCGACCAACTCGTCGAGACTAATGTTGTCCATGAGGTCTCCAAGACATGTCGGTGACCTTGCGAAGAATCATTGGCAACTTACTGGAAAATCATTGGCAACCTACTGGAGACATCGCAGAGACGTGGCTGCGGCGACTTCCAGATGAATGGATTATCACTCTATGTTCGATTGTTTGATTTTTCAGACTTTTTCAATGTCCAGATGGTCTCGGAGCACAGAACTCTACACAGAGAGTTCTGTGTCTCGGAGACGTCTCCGCGACGTCTTGGTGACTCTCCATAGTCGGGACTTAATCGCGGAGACTAATTTTTTACCCGCAAGGTCTCAGGGACGTATCATCGACTTCCGGAAGTCACCCTGGAGTCCCCTCCGCGGTGAGAGCACAAGCTTCTTCTTTTTTTTGGGGGGGGGGGGAGTGGGTGGGAGAGGGGGTGGGGAAGGGGTGGGGATGGGGTGGTCCTTCGAGTCACGCTAGTCACAGTGACGGATCATTCGCGGCGAGACCTCCTCAAGATTGGCCCTTACGGTGGGTATCTCACTGCCTTAATTTGAGACTAAAAGATGGCCACCCGGTGACTACTCGAGTCTCACCCGGTTGCAGAGTGGTCGCTGAGACATTTTCTCCCAGAGATGATAGCCTGGTTTCCGACGATTCGGGAGATAATCGAGCATGTATTCGCTTTATCGGACAACCTTTCAGGTCTCCGGTGTGCTGGTCTCGGAGACGTCTCCGTGACGTCTTCTTAGTCGCGACCAGGCCGCAACCAAATAGTGGAGATCAGTTTGTTCGCGAGGTCTCCGAGACGTCTCGGCGACCTTGCGACAAATCATTCGCGACTTACAGGAGAATCATTGGCGACCGAGTGGAGATGTTTCAAAGATGTGGCGGCGACGCCTCCGCGACTTCCAGATGCAATTTCATCTCACTTCTCGTGGAAATCCCCGCCATTGTTCAGCCTCTGAATTTGCTGACGGTAAAATGAACAGTCGGGGGCGGACAACTAATTATGAAAACTTAGCAGACTGTGTCCTGGCAACGACTTAATCGTGTGTTGTTGTTGTTGTTTTTTATACTTTGATCTCTAGGGTGATATATCTGGTGGAAATCCCCGCCATTGTTAAGTCTCGGAATTTGCTGACAAACGCGTATATGCACAATGCTTGATATTCAGGTATTCATGGCGTCTGCACTGCAGATAATAATAATGTGCAAGTACAGGTATCTCTCTTTGTCTGCACAGGCGCATTTGAGTCTTCACCTCTGCCCTCTCTTCAGGAATAATTGAAATCATGTTTGTGTGACCGTTTTCCTACAAAAGAGCATTCTCATGACTGCCGAGGAAAATAGCTTTTCTTTCTGTGGCCTTAACAACAGGTTGTAAAATGCTTAAGGGGGCTTTAGACTTCATTGCAATTGTACGAGTAGTCCATGGGCCAAGACCCGAAAAATGGGTTGTTGGTACCACCTGAGGTGGCACAACCTTTTTGGTGTCATTTTGTTTGTCGGGCATAGATTTGCTTATCAAGCTATGATAGCATCTTCCGTATGTCCACAGGTGTTCTGTTGTAAACGCGGTGCGCTTAGTCTTTATTCAAGGCAGCGAATGTAATATCCAAAGGGTTATGATGTCCACAGCTGTCACGCGGTGCGCTTAGTCTTTATCTAGACCAATGTACCGTTATCATATCTAAAGTTCCTCATAAAAGGGATTATCTATACTGTTTTTATACTACCCTATCAACAAATACATCAGTTTTAAACAAAAATCACTCTGTTCATTTACAATATCATTCATTATAATGTATCGTAGTGTACCGGTACATTGTTTTTGCATTATGTTATATAGTTGGATGGAAATAAAGCGACATTGGCGTGGTATTAGCGTTTTCATCGTAGCGTTTTCGCCGGAAAATGATAAATAATTGAAAAATACGGTAAAATTCACGAGGAATTGCTTTTTGTTGTTGTTGTTGTTGTTGTTTTTAGATAAAAGGATATACACTGTATCATTATACGCTTTGGATATTCCCTTCGCCGTCTAGAAGAAAGACTAAGCGCTGTGGACATCATTACCTTTGGATATTCCCTTCGCTGCCTTGAATAAAGACTAAGCGCACCACGTTTACAACAGAACACCTGTGAACATACCATAGAGCTGCATTTTACAGCTCTATGGAACATACAGAAGACAGTGCTCTTCTTTGTATAGCGGTTAGTTTCGATTCAGAAGTATAGGGATATAACAACGAGACCAAATTGGTTAAAAATTCATTTATTATGACTAAGCTACTCATTTGGAAATGCTATCATAGCTTGATAAGCATATCTATGCCCGACAAACAAAATGACACCAAAAAGGTTTTGCCACCTCAGATGGTACCAATATCTGGCCTGGCCCATGGACTAGAGGTGAAGCCATGCACACTACATCATATATTTTGACCCTCATTGATTGGTTCGTTTCACACTGTGTAGTGCAGATTATGGGGCCCGAGACAAATTGAGAAAGATGAATAGTCGGAGCTATAGTTGGTAATACAGAAAAAGTTTGAAAGACAGATGGTACATATAGAGCTGTATTTATGATAGACTACTTCTTTCTTCCAAAAAAAAAAAAGCAATTTCATGACCTTTTCACGTGTATAGAGTGAGTTAAAATTTTCATCTTATAAAGATAAATTAATGTACAATCAATCATATACTAGTAATAGACAAAGCATGATTTTAATGGATTCATTCTGCAAATTCTTTTTGTACGACAACCCCTGAACTGTTATGGGACCCATGAAAGCAAAACGTTATCTTTTGAAAAATGTATTAAACTACCAGTTTTTAACAAAATCGATATTTCTTATTCTGACGAAACAAGTAGTGAAAATAAAACATTTTCCGAAAGAGGTTGACGAACGGTTCAGATGGTAATTTACAAAAAGGCTGAAAGGAGCGCAAATCTTCCTTTAATGACAATTACAAAGGGTCTCCTTGGTATTATTAGTATGCCTATTCTTTGCACAGTTTCATCATAGTAAGCACATAAACATAACTTTTACCATAACACTTCAAAGGTCAAAATGTCACGTCCTTGTTTCTAGAATTTAGGAAACTATTTTTATTGAGAAATATTTACAATATTGATACATAAATAACGTTATTGATAGAGATAGAGCAATAGACCAGTTCGTAATTCCACTTTTCGCATGAGCAGAAAAAGGTCAATTGTACCAACAGGCATTTTGGTTTGTAAATTCACTGAGATAAGCATCTGTGATGCGATGATTATTCATGTGATCCTTATCTAAATGGTGCTTGCCAGAACCTCCACCTGCCAGCAAGACTGGTATTTCGCAATATAAAAAGAAATAGGCTGTTATTGCGTTCTACACAAAACAATGAAATCATTGCCTGCTGCTAAATTGCCAACTGATGGAGTATTTTAATCACCTGGGGGGCGTTTCATCGAGTTCGTCGGAGGTTTTCACCGACAAAGTTGCTATCAGCCAATCAGACGCAAGGATTTACACTGACAACTGTTAAAAGCTAATGAAATCCTTGCGTCTGATTGGCTGATAGCAAATTTGTCGGTGAAAACTCCGACGAACTCGTTGATGAAATGCCCCCCTGATCTAAACCCGAGTACATTCTTTGTTTGAACATGAATTCCATAAATTGTTACGTCGGGCAAGCTTATGCATTATGCCGCTTTGAAAACGAGTGAAGTACCTAACCAACTGAGAAAAAAAAGATAGGTCATTTGTACCAATGTGTACATGAGCTAATTACGAACTGGCTTATAGATGAAGAAAGATGTTGCAGGGTACACAGAACTACTCGAGAGGTCATTACTTACTGTTTCACCACATTATGTTTTAAGACATACATCCGTTTTTGCTTTTGTTTTGTTTTGTTTTGTTTTTGTCAGCGGTGTGCTAAAGCGCTTCCCTTACGTCGCGGCACTCATTTCACATGATATTATGCAAGTCGGTGACGAAAATTTCTACTCCTGGGCAACTTTTTAGAACACACCTGTCAAGCCTTAGAGAGACCAACGATCACCCCAGACATTATCCGTAGTCATACAGATGGTCAAGGCGGTTCACCCGTGATAATAAACTTGTCATACGCACACGGGAGTGGCTGATTTGCATGTGCAATGTTCCACTCGCGCTCTGAACGGGTGGGGTCCAATATGAAGGTATACATAGCAATGAAACGGTTGTCATTTTCGCCTGTAATCAGTACTGGGTGACAAGGATTCAAAAACCCTAGACGTTCTATGTTTTCTTCTTTGTGAATAAGTAGAGATGGTCTGAGCATTAAAAAAAACCCGAAGCAGATGAGGGTTCATGCTCCATCCCTCGTAATGTGGTACATTGTATCTCTCTCTCTCTCTCTCTCTCTCTCTCTCTCTCTCTTTCACACACTCCGTCAATCTGCCTATCCGTCTATCTTGTATCTATCAATATACGTCTATATATCCATTCATCTATCTATCTACCTATCTATCTATCTATCTATCTATCTATTTAGCAATGAATCTGAACAGAGGAGCTAATGGTCTCATGCCTGCCACGAAATACACCCAAGGTTACGTGTCCGCGAAATCGCGCAACGCGCGTGCTTTGGCGCCATATCGAAACCCTGCACCAGGGTGTGGTCCAGGGTAGGGTGCAACGGGATAGAAACTAAGGACCATTAGCTCCTTGTTGTTCTCATCATGCGCCTTAATGTTAATCACAATGCATTCTTCATTGTTTCTGCATGTACTTCTACATCATACAAGGTGTTGTTGCCCATGAGATCAAAATTATTTCAAGGTCATATCATATTCACTGCGTACCTGAACGATCGATTTTCGTGACTTGGTCTTCTTTCCCTTCTTGAGCGATCTTGCCAGACTTGGTGCACCATCTCCTTCCAGATCATCGCTGCCATCGGACAGATCGCTGTCCGGCGGGCTGTCGACGTCGAAGCTCTCCGCCCAGCGAGAGTAAGCGCGCTTCTCCCGAGCGAAAGTTCGTTCGGAAGCAGCCCTCACCATCGACGCCGATTTCACCGGCGAGGTGTCAAACGCCCACCTGACGGACTTCGCCATTGCGACGATGTCGATCTTGAGCGCAGCTAATTAATCGTGATATAATTATGTTCTTAAGTTAGTAGCCTCAGAACGCAATCGGTGGTTATTCGACGGATTTTAAGATGCCCTCAAGAATAACCACACGATAATCATACGATCAGAGGCGAATTTGAACATTTCTTTTAGCGTACACGTCCATCTTGGCTCAACTTCGGGAGAATCTGGCGCCTGCTTGAGTGTAACGCCACACCTGTCCCTGTCCCAGAATTGACACAGTATGTCCATACGAATATGGAAGTTGGCCAAAACTTGATTTACCAGATCAACTTACAATGTAGTCTTTTTTTCTGACCTTATTCACCAAGCAAGTTAATTGTATACCCACCCATCACACCCACATGTTTATTGGTTTTGTTGGACATATCTGCAGTTAGCAGTTGCGGCGATTTCTTGTAACAAGTGTGCGTGTTTGGGGGGGGGGGGACGCGGGAGAGGGAGAGGCGGAAACACCAAGGCAAAATAATCATACTCTCTGGCGGGAACACAGCGCCCGAAAATACATGTACTTGGCATTATACCCCCACTCCACTCTGTAGTTCTTGATTTCCTTTGTGTCATTATTATTTTGTTTAGTAGGGGTTAACAGAGATTGAATTAAATTCTTATGTCGTGGTACTCACGTTTACAAAAGAAGATCCAAGTGCGCACAATATGTTTTGATTGATAACATAGCATCACGTAGAGTAAATCATTCTACCGTACAATGGAAATCTTGCACTTCCCATGTTAGCTCACATAGTTATTCGATCAGCATAAACACAAACACACACAAACACACACACACACACACACACACACACACACACACACACACACACACACACACACAACTTGTTTTTGCGTGTGTTTTGGGGGCTTGTTTATTGTGTTTGCTGGATTAAAAAAATGTGTCATGAACTAGATACGTGACAGTCAAATGTCTGTCAATTGGCGTCATTAAAGGAGACCTCCGGATGATTTTCAGATTTTTACATTTGAACAATTAATTAGTTATACTGAGGACAGAGTTTCAGAATTTGTGATAATTGGGATGAAGAGTAAGAATATTTTCAAAATTTAGAGCAACTTGCAATGAACAAGGATGATGACATGGTAGAGTCACCATAAGAATGCATGAGTTGGGGCTCAAGGAAGCAGAACAAAAGAAGAAGGCATGCATATAATTATACACAGGTGAACTCGCAACCAAGCAAGCGGTATTGTAATGGAATTACACTGCTACATTTCTGAAATATGTGAACCTCCTATGTCATCATCCTTGATCAGTGTAATTTGTTTAAGGTTTTTCAAATTATTGTTTCTCTGCGCAAGAAACACAATAACTTCCACAAACGTGTACATGGGGTTGTCTATTTATATACCACATGATGTGAAATTATGAAAATCGTCTGGAATGTCCCTTTAATACATCACAATCATGTACCGATTGTCCGGTGCAGTGTTTGGCAATACATTTTACTCAACTGTTTTGCTTCAATTTTTCGTAAACATTTCTTTTTGTTATGAAATTAGGTGATATTGTTACTGCTAAAATGTGACAGTTAATGTTTTATTGGGTCGCAAACTCCCTGAAAGAAGAAACCGAACTCAGAGAACTTCCAATTCGCGGTTGGAAATAAATGTATCTCGATCTAAATTTAGGGAGATTGAAAGAAATCTTTTAACCTCCCGTGATCTAGTACTTGGATTGTGATACAGAACCATACACACAGACACAGTATCAGACACACAAATATAATACGCACATCAGGACTTGATGAGTGGTGAAACACAAGCAATGGCACGCCATGATTTGTTTTGTTTGTCGTCTTGGGATAGGCAGCTTTGGATCTGCGACGCTAGTGCCATGTCGCGCTTCCTCCCGACTTAAGGCTACTCATACCAATCATGAACCCCATTGGAAACAGGTGTCTCGCGCATGCGCAGAACAACACCCATTTGCCTATTAGGCGCGTCGTACAACATGTCGTAGCGCGACGCGAACGCCAAGACGACCCCTCCTGCCGGGTTACAATGGAAACAGCTGTCTCGCGCATGTGCAGAACTTTTTTTTTTGGGGGGGGGGAAGTCTAATCGGCGTCGTCTTAGCGTTCGCGTCGTAGGAAATCTAACGCTGCCTATTGACCTCGGTATATCTGGCTCGACATATTATATCTGTCTCGAGACTCTCGATATCGACTCTACGAGCTCCAACAGCGCCAGCGCCGCCGACACGAGGCTACCTATTCATCGACTGCGAATACGGAATGATCGAAATATGATACAATCATGTATCTTGTAGGCCTAGGGTTCTACCGTAATACAAAATTACTAAGTACCAAGCGGGAACTCGGGAGCTTTTTAATGCGGGTTTAGGCTGTCTGGACGATGTGGGAGGGGAAGAGGGGCAATTCAATGGACTTTTGTTTCAAAAGAAAGAAAGAATACTTATACTTTATTTCAACAGTCATTGGAGGCGTGATGCCTGTTTATGGCTTTTCACTTTGAATGTATAGATATGTCAAAATCACTGGAGCTTATCCATTGAGGGGCGGATTTTAGGTGCAATCATGCAAAATGAAAAGATGTTTGTCAAAGATTTAAGGCCCCGTCACACAAGGACGTATAAAATAGCGTATGCCCAGTGTACATCATTTTGGGGGGCGAACGCTCGAATACTAGTACGCTCATCATTCGTTGTAGGAAGCGTCTGAAAACCAGACTTTGCCCGAGGATGTGACGGGGCCTTTACACACTCGGGTTCATACCAGGAAATATTTTTATTTTCTGTTGCCAGTGACTATCACGGCTACCAGTAGGCCTATACTCTTGACCCGTCGAGTCTTCACCCTATAACGCCCAAGGGAGGGGGGGGGGTGCACATTGTGCCCCTTACTATGATATAGTAAGATAATAATATTATCTTCATTTGCCACTCCTACGCCCTCTACCCAATTTCAACCAAATTTGGTGACTAAGACTTTTCCTATAATCTATTTATTTGTTACTTCCTAAAAGTGTTCCATGATCTCGTGGGCCTGTTTTCATCTGACCCTCTTGCTGTTTATTGTTTCGGTTCAAACCGGCAACAAATCTTGGGAGATTAATGTTCCTATTTCCATCTTAACTACATGTATTTTGTAAATGTCTTTTTGATTTTGGCCACATTTGACGAATCTCAATATCACCATTTTATCCCCCCCCCCCCCCCTCCCCGCCAAGATATGTATAATGAGATTTAGAGGCACTGTTTCAATGACGGAAAGATTGTATGTGTTCTGCACCTAATATGTAAAAGATTTATAATCGGTTTATGTATACATATAACTCAAACATTTCCTCAATAACTTTTGTTTGATTTTACTTTACTACCAACCAAAATTCAACTTGAGTGAAATAGTACTTATAATTACAAATTTTGTGCTCAATTTGTGAGTACTGCTTCCTTATTTCCGTTTACAAGCTTTCTTTTACACGTAGATGGAACATATACAACCGTGGGCGCCTTTTTACTTTCCCTGTGTGTGAGTGCTAACGTCTGAAATGATATTGATTCACCCCCCCCCCCCCCCCTACACACACACACTTTTTTTTTTGCCTCGTAATGTCAGTTTCCTAATTCTTTCTACTTATTGCTCATTTGCATCATTGTCGTGTACAGGACTTGTACCGACTTGAACAAAAAATCTGCGGGGGGGGGGGGGAATTGAGGTAAAAAGGATGAATTCATTTACACTGTACATGGTCATAAATTTCTCTTTCTCATTTCACTCGAATTAACTTAACTCGTTCTAGATAATATCCGTCTGCGAATCAGAATAGGTCGCTAGATCATCAGTGACATATTAAACATTAAATGCTGTATCTACAATGTATATCTCTCTTTCTTCGAACTTCTCTACGTAATGTCACTGATGAAGCCGACTCTTTGTCCTTTGGGCGTGCGAGATACGTTTATTACAAACATTTTTTTCAGAATTATCAGCGGCTGAGGGCAATCCACCAGGACTTCATTCAAGTGGGACTAAACATAATGCGTTTGCCCCCATGGTGTTCAGTATTTCATATTCCGGGTCAGATCTATGGGTGCCCGTCATGAGTCCGACACCCACGCGTCATGCAAGCCACAACTCATACAGTCCACAAGTCATACAGTCCACGAATCACACAGATGAACTAACACTGGGCAAATAAGGCCCACGAGTCCGAGATAGGCAAACAAGACCCAAGAGCCTGACACTCATTAAATCAGGGGGCTTGATATATGCAGTGTTAGTCTTGTGACCCTTTTTGCCTATTGCCAGACTTGTGTGCCTTGTTTGCCTTGTGTTGGACTCATGGGCCTTTTTTTTTTTTGCCAAGTGTCAGACTGGTGGGGCCTTGTTTGCCTACTGTCAGACTCACGGGCCTTTTCTGTATTTCCCAGTGTCGAGCTCATGAGCTATATGGCTTATGTCAGGCTTGTGGCATGACCCCAGATCTCTTCACAGTGAATTTCCACTGTGCGCTGCATTTTCAGAACTGGTCCAAGTAATATCACTCCCAAGAGAAACAGGTTTTACTGAATTCATAATATGACTATTTAATTGACTCGTCTTTCTCTCTTTCATATAAAACATGTCTATAAAGGCACATGAATACATTGACTGAACAGGATATTATATTCAAACATCTGAAACAGAGCTCCTAACACCTTGCTCACACCATTACTAACCCGGCCTTTGTTCAGGCAGCTGGGTCGAAATTCCGAATAGGTATCAATAATATCGATTCTTCAAATTTAATTATCTTGTCTCTAAAACCAATCTACAACATCTACATGACATGATTTTAAGCCTGGATAAAAACTTTTACGACATTGGTGCTTCGACAGCTCCTGCAAATCTACCTTGCATGTACAATAAAATCCTTGATAGAATTTAGAAAGCTTCTGGTCCCCATTTCGTAAAAAGTTGATATGATGGCAACTCTTGCTAGAATGGCAATTGCCATAGTAATAACAAGAATCCAGGTTCCTGATTGGCTGTTGCTATTGGAAGTTGTCATTCCAGCAAGAGTTGCTATCGTGACATCTTTTATGAAATGGGACCCTGATGTACAGAGCACATGAAAATATCAATACTGGATAGTAATTCTATTTATTTTTAACATTTCATTGTCTTCTCTGACTTCATTTAAAGGGGAAATCCAGTCCAAATATAAGTTAGTCTGATAAAAAAAGAGTAAAATCTTACGAGTTCAATGGTAAAAAGTTTGACTGAAATCGGATGAAAAATAAGGCAGTTATAACATTTTGAAATTTTGCTAATTTCTGCAAAACAGTCCTTGCACAGTCGATAAGAATAACAAATGAGTGAGCTTACAATGTTATAACCTCACAATTTCCCATTGATTGTATACAAAAAATGACAAAAGTTCTATATTTCTGTCATTGAAGTCTGAAACATGATGTTATTCCCGGTTGAATAACTTCAGAATAGTAATCAATTAGATATACCAGGATTTGAACCTCGAGCATAACTGCGTTTGAATAAAAACTGGAAATTTCAAAATTTTATATACAAACTATATGGGGAGGTGTGAGGGGATCGCATGCTCACTTTCCATTTGCATATTCATATTGACTGTTCAAGAACTGTTTCCTGAAAAATTAGCGAAACTTCAAAATGTCATAACTTTCTTATTTTTCACCCGATTTCGATCAAAATTATACAGTTTGACTCATAATATTTTACTCTTTCTTATCAGACTAACTTATATTTGGACTGAATTTCCCCTTTAATGAGTTAAGGCATGCCATAGCACTACAAACATTTGTATATCTAGCTACTGCAAAACGCTCTCATAAAATTACTAGTATTCAGTGACTGTCAAAAGGCTGAAACAGCTCTATAATTTCAATTCATTACATGAATAATGCACAACTTTTAAACATTTCACAAGATTCATGAGACATATTTTGATTTGTTCAACAACATAATATTTGTCAACAAGGAAGTGGGGGTAAATTGTTAAAACTTGATGTTTCTACATGTAGAATCATTCTCCTCTATTACCACCTACTCTATGACCTTGGCTCTTAGTTTCCAGCTTATAGGTTTACACAATTACAAAATTTGTATGTGCAACATTGTCAATATGCTTGCGTGGGAATGTGTGTTCAGTTATACCTTTGTGCACATGCGAGATCATTCTGAAATCAAACAAATAAAATTGTGGATTTCCTGTTCTTGCACTTTTTATGAGTAAACATAAATTCATTTGCAGTCTTAATCAGGTGGATATAATATTGATATCATTTAATTCTTTTAATTCAGCATGTGCCTCAAAAACATTAATATTTCATTCTCATCAAATATTTATCAGAGCACAACAACTCTCTTCAGTGACATAATTTTCAGGTCTTGTACTACATACATGTATATAAAACATAACATATCAACAATAAAAATCTATGTTTTCAGAAAAGTGCTCATACTAATACAAAATCAAGTGACCCTGTGATCACTACAAGTAATAACATTTCAAATAAGAAGATACTTTGCTTATCTGCCAACAACTGGAATACAACATCTAAACAGATGACACGTTTGACATGCCCAAAACTCTGGCAGTATTTTAACAGATGTGACTTGTCTACCCAGGTGGCATTTCAGTCTACACATTTCTCACCTGTGTTACTATTCTTTGGTTGTTCTCACATCAGCTTAATGTAGCTTTAATATACAGTAAACCTCACTTTAAAGGGACTGTACAATACTGGTTGAGGTGGGGATTCATGTTTTGAACATTCCTAAGTGAGATAATGAAAAGCCTCTTATGAAATATGAAAGAGCATGTAATTTTAAGAAGGATTCAACGTTTATTTGATGAAAATTGGTTTTCAAATGGCTGAGATATCCAAAAAAGTACTACTAATAAAAGGCGACATGCCACAACTTTATTAGGATCTCTTTGTTTCACCTTGTTTTTGGATATCTCAGCCATTTCAAAACCAATTTTCATCGAATAAACTTTTGATACCCCTTAGAACTGCATGCTCTTTGACCTCTCATAGAGTGGTTTCTGAATATCTTGCAAAACGTTAAAAGCTAAATCCTTACCTCGACCAGAACTGTACACACCCTTTAACTTTTAGACAGCATCACAGAAGTCGACATATTGCCTAAGTCTATAAAATGAAAAGTCCCACACTTTTCTCTCTTTTTGGGGGGTTAGTTTCTTGACTTCCACGTAAGCCGACAGATTTTTCTCTGTCATGTGCATATCGACTTTATACGCAAGTTTAACTGTATATGCATGCTTGTATGCCTTTAACACAGTGAAGCATACATGTGAGGTACAAGGTTGTAAATTGTTTGTGGAGAATCACTTCATAGTAAAATAAATAATTACTGTACACATACTGTACACAATGAGGAAATATGCTGAAATTGAATATGAACTGTCATGCAGATTACTATTATTCTTATTTTTTTCTCAAAGTGCTTGATATTTAAGTACTAAAAGTAATTGAGAAATAAAAACCCTGATATTTGATATATTCACACATCACAAATTTGTCAGCGATCATCATTCATTTCATTTCCCACAGTAGGTTAAATTTTGATAAGAGCATGCATACCATGATAGTTATGTGTGCTACTCATTCATTATTTTAAAAAAAGTAAACCAGCCCACCCACCCCACCCCCATAAAAAAGGGTAATCAGTCATGGTTTACTAATTAAACACTCAAGATACATGATAGCAGATATCAAAGAATTTTTGTGCTGCAGCAACATAATTTTAATCAGAATCTACATAAAAGTGCCGAGATGTTCTCTCCTGAGGAAGGGCAGATCCCTATAAAACTTCAGAAATGAATTTTGGAATATCAAAATTAGGATGACACTTTGCCTAAAAATGATTTGCATCGTGTTCATGAGCATGACTTTGATTGATCCCAAGCATGGACTGACATATGGTCTAAAATAAGGAAATCTTTCTGTTCAGGTCAGCTTGGTAGGGGGTCTGCTCATCACAAGCATGCCAGGTTCATCTTTTTGAGAACCAACTTTTTCTTATGTTGTTGGTTTCCCTCCCTCCCCCCCCCCCCCTTTTTTTTTGGGGGGGGGGGGTGTCTTTCCTGTTGAGGTATTCGAAAAACAAGCCTCAAGCAGATCTCAAGACTTCAAAATAATTTTATTGTAAACACCAATTATTTCACAGTGTTCTTGTTTTGTACAACTCTTTGCAAGCAAAGCCATCAAACCTGCCATCATCCTGCCCCTGGTATTCAGAAATGCAATATACCACTGTATTGTCCCCATGGTGTGAAATTGGTACCTTTTTTTCATGCTGAGGAGTGGTAATTTGTTTCTCATTCCATTCCTGCAGTTCTTCATTGCTATTTAACTACAATGGACTCTCATTATAAAGAACACAGTTATAATGAAATTCCGGTTACAACAAAGTAAAAATTCATCCCCAAACATTATCCGCTCTACATTTTTTTATTGTCTCTTTGCTTGGCTATCACAAAATTTCGATATAATGAAACAAAACTTCCGGTCCCGAGGACTTTGCTATAATGGGAGTTGACTGTACTGTGCTTCAGCAAAATTGTATTCCAAGTCCAGATTCTCACAATTATTGCACTCCCAAAAATAATATGACAATTAATAGTGTCTGTATTTTCTAAATTTGCATACTCATAATTATCATGAAAATACTTCAGGCATTACTGCTGAGCTGAGTCGGTGAAATATAGCATCTCAAATAAGAGTGGAATAATTTAGCTAAGTATTGAATTATTGCAAATTGAAATATTTAACATGAAATCATGTGAAAGAAGGCATCAGAACATGACATTAAGACAAACCTGTTCATACATGATTGCTCTAGGACATGAAAATTCATCAATTTGTCAAATTGATTTCCATTTACTCAAACAAAGTGTTCTCAATTAATTTCTGCATGTTGATCAGCTCATGTAAGTTACAGGGCGCAAATGGAACAAAAAAATCAGATTTGTCATGTCCATATTGATGCTGCAAATATATGGCTTCCATTGCCCTGTTATATATGGTCATGTAAATTAATCCCTTTATCAATCAAAAAATCATTCAGGGCAAACTTATTTTAACAGTATATAGCCTTTAATCAAATTAATTAAATTCTTGCATCAAGTTATTTTCTATTGCAACTGATAGACAAATTACCCTATATCGACATAAACAAGCACCAAATTAATCAGTGTTTAGTAATAGCCTCAATACAAATCATGGGTATACAAACTTGGCCAGGATTTGAACCTACAACCTTGTGATCAGCAGACAAGCATCTTATCCTCTAGACCAACAAGCTTCCATCCAACAGACAGTGCTGTATAGAGCCTGTGAAACTATGAGTTCTTGGTATTGCATTTGTATGCAGTTAAAATTGTGTCTCAGATACGGCAAGCTTTTCTTCACTGTCTAGAACAGCATATAGATTGTAATCAATGGTTCACTTAAGCCTGGAACCTTTGTCCTATGCAGGTATGAGGGATAAAAGGGGAGGGGAGGGGAACAATAATGACAAGACAATAGAGAATTTTTTTCTTTCATTTCTTTTCTTGAGATCACAATATGTATCTCAATGAACATTAGTTAATCTACACCTGTACGTATGTCAAAGTCAAGAAATATAGCATTAATCTGGATACTTTGGGGGACATTACTGGGAAAATTTAAAGGTTTCCTAAATAATAACTGGAAATGAGATCATTCCAGCTCCTCTGACGTTACACCACTACTCCATGGCATGTGTTACTCAATGAAGATTAAAATGTAATTCAGAACTACACCACCAATCCTGACATAATCTAGTCTCTGTACATCAAATGTGCAACATCTCCCATGTGTGAATGAGTTTCTATACCAACCACAACTTTAATTTCCTACAGATAAATACCATGCTTCAAGCTCCTCCTTGTTACAGGGTAAAGAGCATCACCATGAATTAACTGCAAAGCTACTTCAAAGACATACTTCTTTTTATAATTATGAAGCAGATCCTAATCAACTGATTGGCCGAGAGTGTACACATGACCAGGCATTCATTTTGCCCATCATGTAATTTTGCTTATAACCAGTACCGGTAATTAACAAAGTATGTATGTATGTACATTTTGTATGTATGTGTATGTATGGCTTTGCTTCGAAAACAAAGATCTAAGGAAGTCCACGTCTGCTGCAGGCTCAAAAGTGACTGATGAGTCCAATGCGGGACAGGCAGGCACGGTTGCAGCGGTTGCACGGGAATGTAATTTTGCTTTATAACCTATAATTATCAAAGTTTAATGACCAGTCATTAGCACTTAAATTGTAAAAATGCAAAAATGGCTGCTGTGGAATTTTAAAAGCCTACAGTTGAAATTCTTTGAGCAAGGACATTTGCTTCATTATTTTAAAAACAAATAATATACATCATTTTGTATGGCAAAAGCGTAATTGCCCACACACGACACCTTTCAAACAGTTCAAACACTTTCAGCTATCACCTCTGATGTGTTAGACTGTTCCAAATGCACAGTGTGCGGGTAATTCTTATTAATGCCCTCACCAGTGTTTGTACACTGCACATTACATGCTGGCTTGAACCCAGAACCTTCTGATCGCCCAACAAGTACAAAACCACAAGACCCAAACTCCTACCCCCGGCAGTGACGTGGACGTCATCATGACAGCATGTTGCACAGGTTGATGATCTCTGAAGCGGAGAGAGGCTGCGCGTCTTGGTTCAGCCGCCTCACGGGGGGATGCTGGTGGGCAGAGAGGGGCAAACGAGGCGTCCTGTTGCTACTGGCGACAACGGATGAATTCGCTGTCGTCGACGAAGGCTTGTCCCTGTGAAGTTTCAGGTCCAGTTCCAGGTTTCCACACGGTCCCGCCAGCTCACAGTGCTTCTTTGCCGGTGGAGGCTCACAATCCCCATTGTCAATGTCCGGTACTACTTGGAGTTGTTCCCCCTGCAGGGCCAGGGATCTCCTGGTTATTCGGACAAAGAGATAGGGAGATCAAATACATTAAAGATAGGGGATCAAAAATAATTATTTCACACTGGCAATAAACATGAAAACAAATGCTGAGTGCAGTCCTAGGCTTGGCATGTTTTCAGCAGGATAGTATATAGCCTTTAGCTCCATGGCTTACTCTCACTTTGATTTGATTTGATTTGATTTGATTTATTCATTCTCTGTATGCCATTTCTTTTTTTCAAATACATCAACTTTCTGCAATTTCATTAACAAAGTACAAAATACCGGTAGTATACTTTCAACACTTTTCATCATTTCCATCAATTATACAATACATCTGTAGTATAATTACACGATTAACACTT
The DNA here is from genome assembly GCF_040938485.1 of Diadema antillarum. NCBI lineage: Eukaryota > Metazoa > Echinodermata > Echinoidea > Diadematoida > Diadematidae > Diadema > Diadema antillarum. The sequence goes on along the minus strand of NW_027271003.1, from coordinate 1,533,232 downwards.
TATAACACAACATAAGATGATATCATCAAGCATAACTGTTAACATCATGACAGAGTACAAGTGTACATTAACAAAACAATGAATAATACCAAGAGGGGTATACAGCACAATACAGCAAATCAATTAAACGCACCAAATACAAACGGTTACTACACGTTCATATGACATAATCTATTTCTATGTTCATAAGTGCAATTGCACAAGTGCTTAGTGCATCTGAATTTTCTATCATGATACTGTAACATCCAACAGAATTAAACCTCAACGAGACATGACAAAATATTTTATCGCATAACATTACATAGTATGGCATGAATTAAACAAGAGCATTTTATGACGCTACAGTGTAGAACATGGCATACACCCATTAAATTCACAATCTTATGGTACTTTTCAATGCATACTCTGATAGGCATGTTTACAGCTCAACTTTTTTTCATTTTACTTTATTTTAACAATACAGTATATAAAATTAAAATAATTGATATTTCATGTCTATCAAAATCGAACTTCAGACGATTCTTCATGTTACCCTGGCAAATTATATCCTCTGAAAATTTGAGGGCCCCACAGAAAAGCAATGCCTGCAGAATGTAGATTGCTCACAGCACTCACGCTCACAAAAATCATCTTAATATTTAAGTCTGAAATGGGCCTGTTCACCACTACTCACCACATTGCCAGTGTGGTCTTGACCGATTCCAGGACCTGGGAAGCTGTAAGTCTGGTTGAGGGGTCCAGGACCAGCAAACTACGGATCAGACCATTTGTGTTCTCAGATACGCGGCCATCCCTGCATGGAACGAAACAAGAGGTGACTTCACACTTCATCTCTATTAAGCCAGCTTGGGCGTTACCTGTTCATCAGATCATTAACACATTGAGGACGGACTGATTTTGCTACAACACACATTTTCCATAGACCCCTGCACAAGTATACTCAGGATTCGTCCTCAACGGATTAATGGCCACATAGCATTGCGCTTTTATGGTGCAAATAACACATAGGGTATGAGGCTTGATAATATTTGTAGAACATCATGGTACACTCGAGACAGAAAGCCATATTTTGTCTTCTCTTTACTTGATAATAATGATGACAGCAATGGTAACAGTAATTATGATGATGATGATAATAATAATAATAATAATAATAATAATAATAATAATAATAATAATAATGATAATAATAATAATAATAATAACAACAAAACTACTACAGTTGAACCTCTCTTATCCGGCCTCCCTTTATCCGGATCTCTCTATTATACGGACGCAATCTCGCCATGACTTTTTTTTTAAATAATTACGGGAGGAAAGGGGGATTCCCAACTCCTTGAGAACTCCTAAACAAACACACATGAATTACATATATTTGATACATTTCTTAATAATTATTTAGGTAAATCATCCCAAGAATTTATAAAAGAAAATGATTTCATTCTTGCAAACACGAACCTCTATTTTGGGGTCTGTTACTGAGAGTAACAATGAAAAGGTTGCAGTATACACATTACTACGTGTGGTACTACAATGGGCTACATCAGTACATATAAGTGTACATGTATAAAGCATTGAGTCTCCCGTATCCGGCCAAATCCCTTATCCGAATGAGCCCCGGTCCCGACTTGTCCGGATACGAGAGGTTCAACTGTACTACAATATAGTACCAATAATAAGTAGTAGGGGTTGTAGTAATGGTGATAAAGAATATAAATGATAAAATCCTGACTATTAAAATAAAAATGATAACTATTACATCAGCAATAATGATATAGTCTGTATCACTCAGTATTAGCTTCTGCCTCTTTTCAGCACGTAAAGGAAAGGCTATCCCATTTGATATAGTGCTTTGGCTGCCATGTTTTTTTGCTCTCCTGAACATTTGACATTTTGTATCTTTATTATATAATACGAGGTCTTGTCGCCCCGGCAATGGTTGATATTTTACACACTGTATGAGATGGTTCAAGTTTACACAGAAAGAACACCTTGGAATACTCACTGGGGTAGGGTGAACTCTGCGGCCTTGATCTTCCTGAAGAGCTCCTGGGGGGCGCTGTCATAGAAAGGGAACTGACCGTACAGCATGGTGAAGAGTACCACCCCTAGGGCCCACATGTCACTGGGTTTGCCCATGTATGGTTTGCCTTCATGGAGACACAAATAGACATTGATCAGTACGACTTCATACACTCCGTGTTCAATGTAACGTTGAGTAAATAGAGCAATATTACACGAACTCATCATCAAATCTGACTTACAGTTTCAGCAAAATTGTTGAACTAAACAGAAGGGTAATCATACACTGACAATTTCACAGAACCTGATATTAGTTGCATTCATGAATGGAAATGATAATTCTCATTCTTTGATGCAATAAAATCTTTGTGTGTGTTTGTGGGTGAAAAATGACAAACGAATAAATACCAGTAACAATCATTATGACAAGTCTGCCATTTGTTCACACACCTATGTTTCCTATATTCATCCTGTGTTTTTGTGTTTTGCTTCTTGTTTTAGAAATTCAAATATGAAGAAATCACATCATTTTACACAGTCATTGCATTGTGGTGGCGAATTGACAATGACAATTTTGATTTGTTTGTGTTTTAGGGTACTGTTGCATCATTTGCTAGTTTAGTGACAATAAAAAAAACACACACAGACATCATCACTATATTTACCAAGGCAATATATAACATGTGACTGTCACAGATATCACTGTTATAGTACATCAACATATGAGGAACTCAAATTCTGTAACCTTCTTCATTTTTGCCCAAATAAAATGAAACTGTCACTAATTCTGTTTTTTTTTTCCAACTTGTTTCTCTGAAACACCAGTTCGAGTTTCCCTTTAAAGGGAACGCAAACCCAAAGAGCAATGTGGATTGAGTGAAAGCAGCAGCATTAGTAGAACACATCAGTGAAAGTTTGAGGAAAATCGGACAATCGATGCAAAAGTTATGAATCTTTAAAGGTTTTGGTGTTGGAACCGCTGGATGAGGTGACTACTAGAGGTTATGACGTATGAGTGGACGACAATACAAAGAAAATATAAAGGAAATTCAACAAAAATTCACTTTTCTAGCATTATGAAAGAGCCCTTGACTAACCGCTATCAGAAAGCAGGGGAAATAATTGCTACCCTTAACATATGTCAGTATCAAGTTGATGGAATTTGTAATTTTCATGAAAAACTAGAAATATCACTTAAGGTGATTAATACCCCCGCCCCGTGACGACAGTCTTACCCAAGGAATGATCTTTCCTTGATCTTCTGCCATTTAAATGCCGTTACCATGGCAACGCAGCTTCCGACATGTCCGAAAAATATGTCTTGCACATCTTCCCACCAAGACTATTGTGTGTGCCACATTTCATAAGCTTTTGTCAAAAACTGAGGAAGTAGTTCAATCCACAAGATCTTTCCTTGATCTTCCACCATTAATATGCCGTTACCATGGCAACGCAGCTTCCGACATGTCCAATAAATATGTCTTGCACATCTTCCCACCAAGACCAATGTGTGTGCCACATTTCATGAGCTTCAGTCGAATACAGAGGAAGTAGTTCAATCCGCAAGATCTTTCCTTGATCTTCTGCCATTTATATGCCGTTACCATGGCAACGCAGCTTCCGACACGTCCGAAGAATATGTCTTCCAAATCTTCCCACCAAGATCAAGGTGTGTGCCACATTTCATAAGCTTTGGTCAAAAAACTGAGGAAGTAGTTAAATCCGCAAGATCTTTCCTTGATCTTCTGCCATTAATATGCCGTTACCATGGCAACGTACTTTCGGGTACTGTCGAAAAATGCGTCTTGCACATCTACAACCAAAGGCACACATCTGTACCAAGTTTCATGGAAATTGGGCAAAAACTGAGGAAGTAGTTTGCAACACAAAATTTTCCATCATTTTGGCTCATAATATGTGAGCTGTTACCATGGCAACATACTTTTTGTCACTGTCAAGAAATGTGTCATGCTGACCTATATCCTAAGACAAACATTCAATATGGATTCCATGAGAATTGGAAGAACACTGATGAAGCAGTTTTGCCATGAAGCATTTTGCCCTATATTTTACCAATAACATGCCGTTACCATGGCAACGCACTTTTTGCCACTGCGGAAATATGTGTCTTGCACATTAACATATTCAGATGAACATCTGTACCTAATTTCATAAAAATTGATCAAAAACTGTGGGAGGAGTTCGCGACGCAAGATTTGTACCCATTTTTGCCCATAATATGCCGTTACCATGGCAACGTACTTTTGGGTACTGTCAAAAAATACGTCTTGCACATCTACAACCCAAGGCACACATCTGTGCCAAGTTTTATGGGAATCGGTTGAAAACTGAGGAAGTAGTTCGCGACGCAAGATTTGCAACGGACCGACCGCCCGACCGCCCGACCGCCCGACCGCCCGACCGACCGCCCGACCGCCCGACCGACCGCCCGACCGCCCGACCGCCCGTCCGTCCGCTGATTCCTATATACCCCCTTCAAACTTCGTTTGGCGGGGGTATAATGAATTTTTGTGGAATTTTCTTTATATTTTCTTTATATTGTTGTCCACTCATGTACGTCATAACCTCTAGTAGTCTCCTCATCTAGCGAGTCCAACACCAAAACTTTAAAAATTCATAACTTTTGCATCGATTTTCCAATTTTCTCCAAACTCTCACTGATGTGTTCTACTAATGTTGCTGCTTTCACTCAATCCACATTGCTCTTTGGGTTTGCGTTCCCTTTAAGTGCATATTGAAGTCATCATAAAGTATGTGTATCAAATGATGACTTTAATTCAGACTGATATGTCTACCTAGTGATGAGATATGATTGCTATAACAACAAATACAACGAAAAGTGACATTCTTTTCAAAAAGAGTGAACAATTAGTTACCACTGAGGACATCAGGGCTTATATAAGCGGGGCTCCCTCGCTGGTCCTTGAGAAGGTCCTGTTCGCTGACGAGATGTTTGCCCAGGCAGAAGTTTGTCAGAGTGATCTGGCGGGTGTGCCGATTCAGAACCATGTTGCCAAGTTTCAAGTCTCGGTGGACGATGTTTTTCTGGAGAGATAAGCAAACAAGAGCAGTGATTGAAATGAAGCTGTTGTCAGAAGCACTACATGCTTTCCAAGAATACACTTAAATCTAAAAATCAATTCATTTCTCATCTTTGTGCAAGAGATGAAACAGCATGCAGGCATTCACTTTTGCGGTATTTTCACAAACCTATGTCACAAATGAACCGATAGAAACGGCTATTACACCAGCTTCCTCTATTCAATACACAAGAATGTGACACATAAAAAGTGATAGGAATAATTCATATTACTCCTGTGTTTTGTACACAAAAAAGATAACCCTGCAGTTTGTATTTCATTACACTATTTTTCTCACTTTTGACTGAAACTTCATGAGAAATTTGTGAATTCTCTATGTTCTGCTGAAAAACTTTAAAAAAAAATGAAATTGCACTATCCAAGTGCTTCAGTTAGAAAGCGCCTTTACTGAATATGCCATATTATATTTTGCAAAGTAGTTATTTTTCGCAAAATTTTGGATTTGAGTGTTATTCGTGAATTTTAACAACACGCGAAATTGTAAACTCTGATCTCGACATGAATGCAAGGCACGCACATGCATAAGTATCCATTCACTAATGTACCCCATACAGTCACAAATTTAGCAAGATCTTGTAAAATTGTTGGGTAGTCCTGATTCATAAAAAATTAGACTGGCTTAATAGATGGCATAAAGTATTTGATTGGCAAGAGGGGGTGAAGTCTGACTCACACTGTGCAAGCTGTCAACGATGCTGACCACGTCATGGAAGACGTAGACGGCCTCCTTCTCGCTGAGTTTCTTCTCCTGGATAACATGGTGCTGGAGGTTGACAAGGTCCGCCGTCCGGTTACTGAAGTCGTGCGCCACCAGACAGTCCAGCACAAGGCACAGCCGCTTCTTATATGGCACCTTGGAGGAGGACGAGGATGATGACGTGGATGCTACCGATGATGACGACGATGATGATGAAGAAGACGGAACTTTTCCAGTCATAACATCCGGTCGGATCTCATATGCTCGGTCCTGTATTTGAACACGTTCAAGAACTAATCAGTCATTTACTGGTTACAACAGTTTGTAGTGAGAAGCACATGGGCCATGGTTAACAATGGGATCACCAAATTTCAATCACCTACTGCAAGGTTTGTTGCATGGATTTCTTTCATACAGCTTCACTCGCCCGTTATAGCCATCATACAGCGAGAGGGCCTTGACAAAAGGCAAGGAGAGACAAGGCACCTTTGCACATCTTAACAATAAGGCGCAAAACAGACAATAATGATTTCATTTTCATATCTACAGGGAGCAGGATGAGAGATAAATCAATTTGACTTGGACAGTGCTACTGTGCAAGGCTGCTGGGAGATACATAACACATTTTTCAGGAGTCTCCTGAAAACCCCCACCCAAAAGAGACCATGATGGGCAGCTGGGAGTCTTTTCAATACATTTTTGAGGACTCTCATGAAAAACCCCACTTGAAATGGTCAATGATGGGCAGCTGGGAGACATTTAAACACATTTTTTAGGAGTCTCCTGAAAACCCCCACCTGAAATAGTCCATGATGATCAGCTGGGAGACATTATAACACATTTTTTGAGGAGTCTCCTGAAAAACCCCACCTGAAATAGTCCATGATGGTCAGCTGGAAGACATTATAACACATTTTTCGAGGAGTCTCCTGAAAACCCCACCTGAAATAGTCCATGATGGTCAGCTGGGAGACATTATAACACATTTTTTGAGGAGTCTCCTGAAAAACCCCACCTGAACTAGTCCATGATGGTCAGCTGGGAGACATTATAACACATTTTTCGAGGAGTCTCCTGAAAACCCCACCTGAAATAGTCCATGATGGTGAACAACTCCTTCCTGGTCCCTCAGCAGTGAGAGAAGTGAATACTCTGTGTGGAGCAGCATCTTCCCTTGCCTCTCATCCTGGTTTTCTCGCCCGTTCTCAGACAGGGTCAATATCTAAAAGTGAAGAGGGTTAGCAGGGTCACAAACACTTCTCCACCATAAGTCTTTGTCTTGCTATTGAAATGTCTTTCTGTCTTTCATATCAAAACATACTGTTGAATCACCAAGTGGAGAGCTAAAAAGAGGAAGCAAATACAGTGTGTGAAAGCTTCATTTTTGGACATACACTATACCGTATGTCAAAAAAAAAAAAAATTACAACGGGGACCTCCACAATGATAACTTTAAAAATAGTGAATCAATCCAAATACAATTTCAGGATATGGAACTATGATTTATTACCCACATCTTATAAAACCCCGTCAGATTTGCTTCAGTGGTCAAAGAGAAATGAGGATTTTTGTAGAGCATGTTAGGAATCCCTTCATTCCAAGTTCTGTCCATTGTGTTCACATGTTAATATGCAGTTCCGAGTGCATCCAACAAAGAATTCAAACAGCAACTTTTAATATGATTTCATTTTCTTGATTTAATTTTTTCATGCAGGGAATGTTGGAATGAAAAGAAGACAAACAGTCACATAAGTATGCTTTTAAGGATTGAACACTAAACTGTATTAGTCCACAAACTACAAACCTTCAAGGAGTAAAAGTCATCAGTTCCATCCTTGCGAGCCAAACACTGCACAATGCTTCTAACTGGAGAAGTCCCAAGCCTCGGTCCAAGCAGATAGGGACCTGCTCGCTTGAGGGTTGAACCGGAGGTGGGAACCTTGGCAGAATGAAGTCCACTACTCATCGGGACGGTCTGAGATGATGAGGACGCATATCGCGAGGTTGATGCCGATGCAACGGATGTCTGAGGCTGAGATTGCTGAGTGGTGGATGCAGAGGGCTGGGAGGAGGGGGACAGGGAGGAAGGCGGGGTTCCTGGTGTGCCATACGGGAAGGGATCACTCGTCAAGGGGGAAAGATAAGACGCTGTCGGAGATGGATAGCCAGACGTTGGTGGGGAACCGGGAATCCCAAGCTGAAGAGATGTCAGTACAGCGGGTCCTGCGGCCATCATCCGTTCAAGGGATGTGAGCCCAGGGGTTGGGTCCTCCTGCGGGGCCTGCTGTACCTGCTCCATCCTTCTCGCCCGCAGCATGGTGCGTTGATTTGTCACAGGGACATTCGCCAGGTGAGGAATGCGCAGACTCCCGTTTGTTCCATTTGCTCCGGTCCCATGTTGCTGCTGTCGGGCATGTGTTACAGGCACTCGCGGCTGTCCACCAGACCATGAGGCTTCGAATTCTGCCTGGCCGCCACCGAGCATTTGCATAGACAAGTGGTGACGGTTATGGTGCTGGTGGTACGACCTCCCCTGGGACGAGGGCCCCAGCACTTGTAGATTGGGCACTGAGGGAACCGAAGGGCCCGTCGGTCTAGTTCTCTGCAACTCATACTGTGGAACATTCCATGATTGTTCTTGGAATACTGGTGAAGAGTTCTCCTGCGCAGGAGACTCGGCCAAGTCTGATGACAAAGAAGAGAGTGATCTGTTCACTGTGCCACGCATGTGCAGAGGGGTTGGTCTACTGCCAGATGGCCCTACATTTTGATTCCTACTTGCCGAGGTGCGACTGCCCCGGGAACTGGCTTGCTGTTGACTGGCAGCTAGACCAGTAGCCGTGCGTTTCATTATGCTTCTACAACCTAGTTTCCACGACTTGAGGTGCAATGTATCACAACCAGGTACGGATTGTTCATACCCGTCACCAGCTGAGCAACACACGTCCTTGGTGCTGCTATCATAAAGCTCTTCCTGAGAATAAAAGTGTCTTCATCTTGTGAAACTGCATACTAGTACCCTGTGATGGGGCATACACAAGAGAGAGAGGGAAAATTGGTATTACTCATGAATGTTAAACACTGGTAAGATTAAATCTATTGCAACAACAAAAGAAGCAGCTGTTTTATCTAATTTCTACAGTGCTATGTGTTCCATGACATCCTACAGTAGTTGGGTAAACTCGGCCTACTGCCGTAGTAGCGGGTAAAGTCGGCCCCCAGCGCGCACAGTACAATTAGGTACTGCGCGCGCTGGGGGCCGACTTTACCCACTAGGCCGAGTTTACCCATAAACTACGGTACAGAAGATTATTGGCAAGCTAAAATTGGGTTGTTTTTTTTTTTCTTCTTCTTCTTTCGGGGGGGGGGGGGGGGGGCATTTCTTCATTACTGATTATGTACTGTATCATGTACTAAGTATGGTAGGGGTACCACCTATCGGCAGGGTACCTTCCCATCGGCACCCTGCGTATCATGGCTGTTTGCGTATAGAACGAAAAGGTACGCGCGGGATTAAGTGTCATTAGCTATAAAGACAATAAAAACGAAGAAACGAAAATCAAACTAAACAAACCAAGCTAAAAATTACACATCCGCTCAGTAACGACGCATGGCTGTGAAATTCACGTGTATTACCTATATGCTGTGAAATTCACGTGTATTACCTATATGCTGTGAAATTCACGTGTTATTACCTATGCTGTGAAATTCACGTGTATTACCCATGGAGGGGAAGGGGTGTCAATCGCAAGGTACCCGTTTTAAGTAGCTGCGCGAAGAAAACGGAATGCACGCACTAAAATTGCGCTATTTTAAAACGGAGATTCATAATCAACGTTTGAGGTAGGAATTAGGCAAATTTGTGTTATATTTCTAGAATAAACAAGCTACAGATCCTTAGGGTGACGATAGGTGGTACCCCCAACCCTACTACAATTGTAGCTCTTGCGTTTGCATGCCGCTACGTCTTTACAAGTCGGTTCGGGAAACCCACTCACAAGGGGGGCCCCTCCTTATAAGTAACCCGTCCCCCTTATAAGTGGCGACTGAGTACGGAGACTTTCGTACTCAGTCGCCACGTCTGCACTCAACCATTGCCGTGCCGCCGCGCCTGGCGACACTCACGCCAGTAATCGCTCGCATTTCAGCATTCGCATGGGTCGTTTGACATCGCATTTAAATCCATGATTTTAGATATGATGCCTCGAACCGATTTTGCTCAAATTTCGTAACTAGGAAACTTGTGAAGCTTTATGGACATAATCAAGCGAATTGCCGCAGTCCTTTCATTTTCGCGTTGCATTGCAAAAAAGCGTGGAGACTCCTTATAAGGGGTGCCCCGGGGGTTACTTATAAGGGGGACGGGGTTACTTATAAGGGGGACGGGTTACTTATAAGGAGGGGCCCCCCTTGTGAGTGGGTTTCCCGAACTGAAGTAATTTATGTCCCATTTAGGGGCCGGGGCTTCGTATGCTCCAGCTGGTTGCCTCTGAATTTACTCGTAGGCCACCCCTCGTACCACTCACAGAAATCTAACGTTAGCGCGATTTAAATTGAGTTTTGAATGGACTTAACCACATCAAAAATGTTAAATTCTAACTTACTAGTTCACAGAGTGTGGTAGGTTTTTTTCATGCAGTGTATTAATTAACTATCATTCTAATTTAATTGCTAGTAAGTTGAAAATTCACACTCTCTTTGCCACTTCATATTTTCTCTGGTCCCCCAATCGCGAATTTAACCACTCGCGAAAATGTGTGACAGCGGCAATTCGCGAAAATTCATGTACGCGAAAATTATATAGCGTATACAGTACATTGTACAGTAAATTTACTGTAGCATTAACATTCTAATTCAATTTCTAACGGTTAGATTTCTAACGTTACTAATCTATCATCTATTCTAACCAGTGCAGTGGCGTTTTAACGTTAGCATCGTTTCTGCTACAGTGCAGTGACGTGCTAGAGTAATTTAACAAGTGTAGGCCTAAATTTAGTTTTACCAGAGGCAGCATCGTCACGTTTGCACGTCATAGACAGCAACGTTTCCAAGATTTCCTCCAGTCCATAGTAATCTTCTTTGAATAATTTTGGTAAGAAATTATGGGTCAAATTATGTTGTTGTCAGGCGAAGTAGACTGTATGAATGACGGTGACCACTAGCTTCTACTGGTGACGTGCAGCAGCGGCGTATTATAGCTTTCACATCCTGTCAACAACATGACACAAGACGTTCCCGTAGGTTATGTTGATTATGTGTATGAGTACAAAATGTACGTGAAATCGTCAATCGTACATGTTTTACAAGTATCACGACCGCATGCGCACTCGTCAGTGCGAAAGTACGAAGAGCGGAAGATAACATAGCGCCGTGGCTTCACGCGTTGTTAATAGTGGAGTAGTTTTCATACGGGAGAGAAAGCGGTGAGTAATGTTGTTGCGACACACAGTGACAATATGGTAGCTGTAAACGTACAATACTGTACTTTTGCAGATTTTTTCCAGAAATTGGAGAAAATGAGACGGCGGGAGAGAGGGAATGAAATACGTCTGATTATCATTGTACAGTATTCATCACGAAGGCCTACAAGTAATATGTGTGTATGCATAGAGTCTGACATACAGTGTAGTAAAAGGTACTACCATTTTTTCCCCTGATCCTTCAAATTTCCTATAAGTGTCAGCTTATGTGCATACGTGTTCTGACTCAAACTGCTATGAGATAAATCTCTTTTCTTCTTCTTCTTCTGCTTCTTTTTTTTTTCTTCTTCTTCTTCTTCTTCATCTTCTCCTCCTCCTCCTCCTCCTCCTCCTCCTCCTCCTTTTCCGTCAAATGCATGAGAAATATCTTGCTTTATACTTGTTCAGGGTATACAATGACTTTATCGCCTTTAGCCCTCGAATGAAATTATTCACAATAATCATATAACATTATTATGGTCATCATCATCATCGATCATCATTTGAGATTATAGTGTTGTTTTTATGTTGCTTTGCAATTAATACTTACTTTGAATTTGACAAAGTGTATTGAAATGAAGTAACTGAAAACGTATTAAAAAAACAACCCTTTTAGTTGGAGGCATATATGAATAGATATACATTTAACCTTGCCTAAGTCAAATCTATTTGGACTGAAGAAATAGATTTGACATAGAGAAAATTTGACTTATGAGGGATTAAAATCAATAGAATATAAAGAGGACTTGAAAAGACTTTCGACTTTGGCAATTGACTTATGCCAGGTGGACTTATATATGCAAGGTTGACGTGTATATACATATTATATATATATATATATATATAATATATATATATATATATATATATATATATATATATATATATATAATAATAATAATGAAGAGTTTGTTTGCAAAAACCGATAAGTCCATACTTGTCAAATGGAGATATTTGCGATTAAAGGTCAAGAAAAATACAGAGAATAATAAGAAAATTTTTGCTTCTTTTGACCATAACTTCAAAATATACCTTTATATGTAGTGACCAATATATAATTTAAAAGGTATTATTTTGTAATTTCTGACAGAGACTGTATTTCAAAGTCTTTAAAAAAAATGGACTTATCGGTTTTTGCAAACAAACTCTTCATATATATATGAAGAGTTTGTTTGCAAAAACCGATAAGTCCATTTTTGAAGATTTTCAATTACGGTCTCTGTCATAAAGTACAAAACAATACCTTTTAAATGATATATTGGTCATTACATATGAAGGTACATTTTTGAAGTTATGGTCAAAAGAAGAAAAATTTTTCTTATTATTCTTTTTATTTTTCTTGACCTTTAATCGCAAATATCTCCATTTGGCAAATATGGACTTATCGTTTTTTGCGAACAAACTCTTATACATATTTATTTATTTATTTATTCATTCATTTATTTGTTTATTTATTTATTTATCTATTTATCTGTTTATTTATATCTATACATGTGTGTGCATGTGTGTGTGTGTTGATACAAACAATAGACAATGATGAACTATTTTGCCACCACTTTCTCAGGTGCCTGTATTAAAAACTCAATCTTCCTCATTCAAGATACATAGATAACTTCACATAAAATTGTCAAAGGTAGTCAGGGAATGGGAAATCATATTACAATCAGTTATATCAATATATTATTCTCTCATCCATGCTATTTATATGCACCACTCACATGACAGACACCATTGAACATAAACAGGAAACTCAAAACCTTATGTTATATCTGTATAACTGTGATATATTTGCTTCTGTGATATTTCAGATATTGTGTCTATCCCATATTTTGTAATACATGATATATATCAGAATGTTTGCACAATTCTGATAATTGCATGTAGATAACAATACACTATGCCCCTGTATATGAAGAGTTTGTTTGCAAAAACCGATAAGTCCATTTTTGAAGATTTTGAAGTACGGTCTCTGTCATAAAGCACAAAATAATACCTTTTAAATGATATATTGGTCACTACATATAAAGGTATATTTTTGAAGTTATGGTCAAAAGAAGCAAAAAAATTCTTATTATTCTTTATTTTTTCTTGACCTTTAATCGCAAATATCTCCATTTGGCAAATATGGACTTATCGGTTTTTGCGAACAAACGCTTCATATGCATATACATATGTTTTTTGTACATGTTATAGTGAAGAGAGTGCAATCACACAAGAGTCCGGCTGAAAACTTGAGAGAAAACTGAAAGACCAGAATAGAACAAAGTTGTGGAAATACCTATTGATTTTGTGGGCATAACCATTTATGATGTGGCCATAACACCTCCCCAGTATACATGTACGTGGCATTTCTTGCGCCAATAGGATAAGATTTGTATATAATATATCTATTCTTGAAAGATTATTATTACAAAAAAAGGAAAATCGAACTACTCCTCATTCCCTCCCTCTAACCCACTCATATAATAAATCCAAGTATCGTTGGTATGCACATTTTCTATTTATCTATCTATAATATTATTATACCACTAAATTTCATAAAAGTTCAGAAAAGAAAATATACTGGACATCTTCCCAGACTTGAAATCAAGCAGTTGAGATGCACCACTGGACACACAGGGAAAATAAAACAGTGACATAGTTTACATCTCAAAACAATAAATAAATAAATAAAAATAAATTAATAAATAAATAAAAATAAATTAATAAATAAATATAAATAAATAAATATATATATATATATATATATATATATATGGGCCATGACGCGAGAAAAGGGCCCTTAGCACCACTGCGCGCAAACGCCAGAAAACTGCGCGGAAGTTTGAAAAAGCAATACGCGCAAAAAAGATCAACTGGCTATAACTACGCGCACACGCATAGACGTATCAAAAAGTGACAGGATTTGGGCAAAACATGCTTTTTTGAATGTCGTAATGGGGTCATTTAAGATTGGAATTTCAGAAAAAGGTTTGCATATCTAAATGCGTCAGAGTTTCTTCTACAATGTGGAGGTGAAACCTCATTTTCGGTATTTAATGCCCTAAGGGCCCTTTTCTCGCGTCACGGCCCATATATATATACACATACATATATTATAGCAAACAAATAAACAAAATGGTTACCAAACTTAAAGAGAACCAAAGTCAACAAATTTCTTGCACGATATCGTTCCTTGCTGGTGAAAATCACTCACTCAACCTAGGTCCTCCTTGGAAGGGAGAAGTAAAGTGTGAATTTCTCTGCTTATTTGTGTTTGTCTGACTTGTATAAGCAGATATAATTCTGCTTTGATATCTAATTATTGCATTACGTACCACAGAGTAATGTATATATAGCAGTTTTCAGCAACAATCAATGAATACACAACAAAACTTGGTGCAATTTATCAAAATGAATTGATGTATCCTCTTTTAATTCTAAAATATTGTACAATCATATGCCATACACGAATATGAACTTTACAATAGATCTCTTTCCACATACAACCACACCATTCTGTATACGTGTGTTTACACAATGATGTAATAACAGTGTACAGCAATAGACAATAAGAGAGAGAGAAAAAAAAAATCACAAATTAACGCACTGAGACTCAATAAGGACACAATAGTTGCCCACAAATACTTTTGTTTTCATTTTTTTTCAACCATCTCTCACACAAAATATCTTTATTCTTCTTTCAATTTATATCTTGAACAACATTTTCATGTCCAATCATATATCAAATTAACTGATATAGTCCAAATCTCTGAATCTACTTGAACTGCAAAAAAAAAAAAAAAATGAAAAGAGCAAGAAACCCCCACATACATACATACATGCTAAATCTAACTACACAGAAAAACAGACTGGTGGAAAGGATTTATAAGACTGGTTTCCCTTGTGACTCAATAGCTATCGATGTATTGAATAAACTCACAATCACTTGAAACTCGTCATAACACAAAGACTGACATTTGGACATCAACAACATTAAAACAGAAGACAAAAACTGGACATAATCCGGGAGAGAACATCTTGAAAGTACAGCAATTAAGATGTCATGATCATATAAAAAGCTCAACTCAATTTAGATATTCACCTACATTAAGATGAGAGACTACATACTATAAAACATAAACAACAAGCTACATCAAGAAGTCTCCAACATCTTATGTAAAAAAAAAAGTACATAAAAGAGAATCTTGGACTTATGCATGTGACTCTTTCTCAAACACATACAGATAAAATCAATACCTTCCCCCCCCCCCCATAGGAAGGTAGGAAAACAATTTCACTTTCCCACTTGATTTATCTAAAGGAAACAAACTATTTGAGAGCAAGTAATATACAGAATATATATCATTCATCAATTTCCATTCTGTAGATAAATACATTTTGTATAAATTTCCTAAAAAGTCAGGCTAAGTTTATCATTTTTGAACAACAAAAACAGCAATCACTGAAATGCTAAATTCATCTTAAAATCAAAAGAACAATTTACAGTGGAAGACAGCACATGGCTTCATATTCCGCTTAACCCGTTGAGGACGACTCTGGAGTATACTCGGGCAGGTGCCTATATGGGAAATGAATGTTGTAACAAAATCAGTCTGTCCTCAACGGGTTAAAGAATGTCATTTGAGAACCAGCTTTATGTCAGCGCCATCACGTCGGGATGGCACCCACACCGTTTCGTTTCTCTAATGACAACTTCACACGTACATGAGTTTCACAAGCAATAAGGTCATAACGACCATCTCTCAGATTCTCAGACAGTGATTTTGTCTGCGAGTTACACCACTACCAGTGGTGTCACACACCTCGAGAGATTTAATAATCGCAATTCGATAGGCTCCTCTTTGTGAAGAACAAGTACACAGTCCTAAAGGTGGCAGCTACATAATAACCAATTCACTTTCACATGATTTTCAATACATACATTTTAGATCATTTCCTTTACTTCTTGCATTTCCAGTGGTTACAATCAGGTGTATACGACAGAAAACTTTTGTTTCCCTTATGTGGTATAATTCCCAGATGTGCAAAAACACAACAAACATACACCAGGGCCCCGTTGCTAGAAACTTTGCGTTTAAACGCAACTTGCAACTGATTGCCACTGGCCAATGAAAATCATTGTTGCATGCATGTCTTCTTAATAGGGCAGACCCTGAGCCAATCAGAATGGTTGTTTCAAAATTAGCAATTATTTGCAATTGATTGCAACTTTCTTGCAACGGGGCCCAGGTGTACACTGCCTGGTGTAACACTGTCCACAAGAAGGCAAATACACTAAACACCAGACTTTGCCAGTGTCGTTACGTGTGAATATAACGAGGATAGAAAGTTAAAAGACAGAGGACAATCTGGCATGGAAAAGGGGACTTGTGACTCTCTGAATGTAAGTAAATCATGTATGATGGTATTCTGCAAACACTTCAAAATATGACACCCTTGTCTTATAACTGGGACATCATACATACAAGTGTGTACAAGTTCTCTGTCCCTGCTCAGTGGAAAAAAAAGAGAGAGAAGCAGATTAAAAAAATGAGATTTTCCTCACATTTGCAATGATGAATTGCATATAGTGAAATGAAGTCTTTGAAGGTGTACAAGTACAAAACTTGCACATACACTAAAATATTTAAGTTGCCGTTAGGTTGAAGTAAGAACTTACTCCCCACACTCAACTGTTTACTCTTTCCAAAAATCCTGTGATGCATGTTGCACTTAAATTACAGACACATGGTAATATTCGGACATTATCTTAATATGCCACTACAGGTTCTGCAACCATGTACGTGCCATCAAAATTCTCTTTATAGAGACATGCTATCTTGCTCAATGATGCAACACATGTTTTAATACATGCATTGAGTTTCAGATTTCTCACCATATATGACTATATATTTATATTGTTTTGACAGCAGTAATTTCAGCAACCAACTAGGGCCATCATGCATAAGCAAACATAAACATTATGAGACTGTAATAAGACCACTACAATAGTCATAACAATGGCAACAGCCAATTGTATTTCAGAATGAATGTTGGTTGTCATTGTAAATACTGTTATGACAGTTACTGTTGTAACAAGTCTTTAATGTAAAAGGGCTTAGAGCTTGCAATGACAAAACCAGCGATAGTTACCTGGGGGGGGGGGGGGGGCATTTCATGAAGCGTTTTGTCTGACAAACTTGTCAGACAAATTTGCTCACAGCCAATCAGATGCAAGGATTTCAGTAGCTCGTAACAGTTTGTCAGAAAAAAATCTGATAAAACGCTTCATGACGATATCCATAATTTCACATCATGTAATACATATCAATGGACAGTGCCGGGTATAGATTTGTGGAATTTATTGTGGTCATTAAGCATCAATGTCATCAAAGTCATCATGCTATAAGTATTTGATTCACTATGTCTCCCCCCCCCCCCCCTCTTCATTCTTAAGATGTCATTGTAAACTCTTGCGGTTACGCTTTAAAACAGGATTCCATACCACCCATGCGTCACACACCTAGAATTAAAACTGCAATGCATTTCACATGAACTCTAAATAGTATTCTTCAAACACTGTTTTTCTTGGCATGTAGCCAAGGTTTCACTTCGGTCAATCTCTTCATACAGGTGTATTCTTAGCCATTTTATTGAGTTGAAAGTATACTCATCAAGGTGTATTTTCACCTGAGCTATTCTGTAGCGGATAAGAATTGCCCAATCAAAGACAGTATAGGAACAAGAATATACTCGGGAATGTAGCAAGGGCAGTTGACAAGATACAAAACCTTACTCTACTCAAATTGAAAATGTACAGTTGCTGGCAGTGGCAAAAGGAGACAGGATTACAAACTAAGCATCAATCTGACAAAATAGAGTAATAATGTGATCACCAAATGTTTAGAAGCAGTTAGATAAAAACTTAAATTTTTTTTGAGTCATGTTGCTGAAAATAGAAATTATTACCTGGGCATGTGGGTTTAGCAACACAGTTTACATCCTACATTGTGTGGGCAATCAGCAAATTGTGAGAATTTTAAAGAATAGGTTTTATTCTATGTACAACTCCCCCCCCCCCCCAAAAAAAAAGAACAAAAACAACAAAGTTGTATATTGAAATGTGACCAACAATTCAAAGAGTCCCCCCTCACCCCCCCTCTCTCTCTCTCTCTCTCTCTCTCTCTCTCTCTCTCTCTCTGGGGCAACTTTGAATGCAGGTTAAGAAGTGTAAAAAAATTTGATTACAAGAAAAACTACATTTATATGTCTACATCATGGAGATTCCGAAGAGCAAAATTCAGGGAGAAGGTTGAGTGTTACATGTTCATATCTCACGAGTGAACCTTATTCACAAATCAAAGAGGGTTCTATAATCTTCTGTTGGGACGTAGAGAAGTTAGTTAACTTTTCAGGGAGCCTCCAGAAAAATTGAGGAGACTTGAAAGATCTGCTTAAGGGGGTCGTATAGCTTTGGGTCGAGATGGAGGATTTAGATTTCAACTTTTTGTGAGATAATTTAAAACCACTTATAAAATATCAAAAAGCATACAACTCTACGAGAAATTGAAAGTTTATTTGATAATTCAGTTTATAAATGGCTGAGATATCCAAAAACAAAGTAAAACAAAGTGGTCCTAATAAAAGGTAAGTCCCACCTTTTATTGGGACCTCTTTGTTTTTGGATATCTCAGCCATTTCAAAACCAATATCCATCATCTAAACTTTGAATTCCTCTTAATAGAACTGTTTGCTCTTTCATATTTCATAAGAGGTTTTTCACTATCTCACAAAAAAACAAGAGACCCGCGGGTCTAGCGCTCACCTGAGTATCGCAAGTTCACCTTTCACGCAGTCACTAATCTAAATTATTCACAGCTCTACCAAAATTTGACCAGGCATTCTCAAGTAGAAGATGAAACTGTACAATAAGGGCCCAAATTTTTTAAGATTCCTTAATTTGGGGGGGGGATTGGGGCCCCCTGGGGCCCTCTGGGTGGGGCATGGTGCCCATTTTTATAAATTGAGATCCTGACCCCCTAGGGATGCTACCTGCCAAGTTTGATGAAAATACATCATGAGGTTTTCAGGAAGAAGATGAAAATGTACAATTCAGGTCCCCATTTGGACCTTCCCAACCAACCCCCCCCCCCCCCTGCCCCCAATAGGGGCACCCCTTGATCTCCTATGAACAAACTTGAAAATACAGTCATTAATGTACTCACTCATAGTATTATCTTACCTCTATAACTTCTGATTCTAGAGAAGATTTTTAAAGATTCCTTCATTTTGGGGGTTTGGGGGCCCCCCTGGGGGCCCCCTGGGTGGGGAATGGTGCCCATTTTAAGAAATTGAAATCCTAACTCCCTAGGGATGCTACCTGCCAAGTTTGGTGAAAATGGGTCATGGGGTTCTCAAGAAGAAGATAAAAATGTACAATTTAGGCCCCATTAGGACCCCTCCTCACCCCCCTCCCCTGGGTCCCAAGGGGGGCACCCCTGATTCTGCCATGAACAAACTTGAAACTACAGTTATCAATGTACAAACTCATAGTATTAACTTAGCTCTATCACTTCTGGTTCTGGAGAAGAAGATTTTTACAGATTCCTTAAGTTTGGGGCGTTTGGGCCCCCTGGGGGCCCCCTGGGTGGGGCATGGTGCCCATTTTAACAAATTGAGTTCCTAACCCCCTAGGGATGCTACCTGCCAAGTTTGGTGAAAATGGGTAATGGGGTTCTCAAGAAGAAGATGAAAATGTACAATTTAGGCCCCATTAGAACCCCTCCCCACCCCCCTCCCCTGGGTCCCAAGGGGGGCACCCCTAATTTTGCCATGAACAAACTTGAAACTACAGTCATCAATGTACTAACTCATAGTATTAACTTAGCTCTATCACTTCTGGTTCTAGAGAAGAAGATTTTTACAGATTCCTTAATTTTGGGGGGTTTGGGCCCCCCTGGGGGCCCCCTGGGTGGGGCATGGTGCCCATTTTAACAAATTGAGTTCCTAACCCCCTAGGGATGCTACCTGCCAAGTTTGATGAAAATCGGTCTTGGGGTTTTCAAGAAGAAGATGAAAATGTAAAAAGTTTACGCACGACGCACGACGGACGACGGACGACGGACGACGGACGACGGACGACAGACGACGGACGACGGACGACGGACGCCGGACGAAGGGCGATCGCAATAGCTCACTTGAGCCTTTGGCTCAGGTGAGCTAAAAAGTGGGAAACCTGAAGCCCCATCTCAACCAAAACTATACCATCCCTTTAAAGTTTTTTTTCCTCTTGATGCTTCCTGTATAAATGACATATGATGATGTATTTGTTCTTGAGATGAAAGTACATTGCAAAACCTTCACAGTGAATCCATATTTATACAAAGTATGTTTGAACCTGTAGTTGCTGTTTTTTATGTCCTTCAAAACCTGGCTCATCTTTAGACAAAGTGAAGTTTAATGCTTACAAGGATAGTAAAAGAGATGAACATACAAATTACAACAAACTGCTTAGTGCAGAAAATTTTTTTTTAAACACTATACTGTATGTTCTCTTCTCCCCTGCATTGATATAATTCCGTTTGATTTTCTGTGTAAAGCTGGTTTTACAAAAGACAAACAGAAAAGTCCTGACTGGAAGAATCGAGCCGGAGTATAAAACAGAGAAAGAGGCAAAAAAAGAAGAATGAACTGCACTATGCAAACGATACAAAAGAAAATATTGACCATGTTTATATCAAACATGAGTGTTGTAAACTAAAACAAATAACAAAGGCCTATATATTGAAAGAGCAATACCAATTTTTAGAAAATTTCTGGATGTGTCTGTAAGAAAATTCTCAATCATCACTAGTTACAAACACTACATAATACATCTTGGAACAGAGCAAAATATTAATCACTTTCAGATGGTCTCTGTACGAGTGACGCAGTTGATATATCAAAACATTAGAACAATACACAGGACAAGGCCCCAGTGCACTCATTACGAATGATATAAATGACAATTCTAGGATATTCAGGTGCACTCACACCCTAGCTTTGATATCTAAAAGTGCTTCTGAAGCCTAAATTCATTACTTTTACCATCATCCCCCAACATAAGTATACTAGACACTTCTTCAGAGTATCCAAAGATATCCACTTTCCATTGGCAAAGTGGGATGTGTAAAATGACATGTTAGTATTACTCATTAGGTCATCTGCAGTTCTGCAAGTATATTTGAGATTCCTAATGTCTCTGGTATCACAAAACCAACTACTGTACCATAATCCTACTAAGAATGTAAAATTCAGCAGTTTTTCTTCTCTCAATTATTTTTTGTTAATGATAAGCTACTCCACATGACACACAGCTGGGGGGTGTTTCATAAAGCTGTTCGTAAAGTTACGAACAACTTACGAGCGACTGGTAATCAGTTCTTGTGCTGAATTATGGAAATTCTGATAAGTATAGCACATCAGAACTGATCACCAGTCGCTCGTAAGTTGTTCGTAACTTTACGAACAGCTTTATGAAACAGGGCCCAGGTCAAACAGATACTGGATAGGAAACTTTAAAGATGCATGAAAGCACTGACATCTGAGCATAATCACTGTCACACAACTGTGCTAAATTTTGGTACTTAAATGGGCACTGCTCAAAAATAGCATTCAGAATCTCTCTCTGGGGCTGGTGGGAGAGTTGTACAGCTTGCTACATATTTAGTCATTTAGGTGGAGAATCCGGGGGTACAAAGTATATAAATGGCGGTTAAGATGACGTGAATGGACTCTGAATGTCCATGGACAGGGCAAAGTGGGTCGTGATTTGGATATCTTGGTGTTTGAAGACAACACGGCAAGCATTCAATGATTGTGAGCTTCTCCCATTTTCTTGGGTAAAATCTCTCTTACACCTTGGCTTGGTCCACTTTGTGAGCTAGATTACATATTGTGAGCAACTTCTGTTGAAATCTTTTTGCAGCTACAGAGAGACAGTGTCAGCTTTATGGTGCTAATTGATCACAAATGCCTATTCCATCAAAGAAATATACTTTTGATAATACACAAGAACACAAACATGATATATTCCTGAAAAATGATAGTAAAATTGAAATACTGCAAAATATGACCAAAATAAAAAAAAAGACTTTGTTTTGTACAGCGTATGTATTATAGTTGAACAGATAACTGTAACATAAACCCTCTCGGATATCCATTGATATGGACGGATGAAAAATGGCCTGCGGTTACCAGTGCATGGGAAAAGTGTTTTGCCACAAAGGTTTGAGTATTATATAAAGGAATAGAAGCCAGCTAGAATGGAGTTAGATTAGAAATGAGAAAAAAAAAATGTGACCAGGGCATGATGATGGTCACATGACATGGCCTCCCTCGGAGACCACAACACAGCAGCTATGGTCATGTGACCAATAGTGGTCATGTGACCAGTAGTTTAATGTTTTCTGTACATGAATTGCTACTTCTAGGTCTTTACTAAATACAACTTTTTCAACTGATTTTCCCAAAGAATACCTCACAAACACTGCTTTTCGACACATCATCAGTGATGGAAGAACTCAAGCATTATAATGACTACGTATTCTTTTTGGCTTTTACACCACTTCCTTCATGGATATTCTCCTTTAAAAATGAACTGAACACAAATGGCATGTATGGAAGAAAGTAGCTATCAAAACAAACAAAAAACAATGTCACATACAAAGCCTAACAGGCAGTGCATATCCACAGTGCTTATAAAATAAAACATTGACTGATTTGGAAAACAATTATAGCTTATGGTACCTTCACTCCATGGGTTTTTTGGCACCTAATGACGGGATGTATGGAGTTTGCTATCCAACACTGATGACCTGAGTTGGTGGATTCAAAACTCTGTGTAAAGCTAAAGTAGCAAACCTAAACTGGCCATAACATGAACACTATTAAGGGGTATAATGTCTTCTATGCAACACAGGTCAAATAACAAAGACATTGGCATTACTGGAGATCACAAAGTTTCAATTACAAATGATTCACTCCCGTACACTGCAAACTTTAAGTTTGTCAATTAGATTAATATGCCCAAATCTCAAGGCCTTGGTGTTTTCCTATGTGTATAATTTTACACCATACTTCCATCCCTACTCCCAACATATATATGCATGGATGGGACTACTTTCAGAATGATTTGGACAGTACAGACGTATGGTGATTAAAAAAAAAAAAAATACCATTATCATAAAATAGCGGCAGACTTCATTTTTTGGCTTTATGGCTGACACCGTTGTCCCGTCAAAGTTTTGGTGCAATGCACAAATTCGCCTGTCTAAATTACTCACATAAATGCTAGTGCAGAATTGTAAATCCACCAGAATTTTTTTTTTCTCACAATATCTGAGGTCTTTACTGCTCTACAAACTGATAACTATCAAAAGCTGTCTACATCATACATCTCTTCCCAAAGTTTGAAACATCACGCACCAAAGTCATCATGACTTTCTACACCCTTACTCTTTTTTTTTTTTCTTTCTTTTTTGAGATGTGCAGAGAAAAGGGGACAGGTTGTCTGAAGCCTGTCTGAGGGTCAAAAATGTGGTCTGAGCAGCAAGGCTGGGAACTACACACACCCCGAGATCTGCCAGTGAATTGGTCACTGGCCAGTCTCACAATCAAGTTGGCCGCCTTTTTCTTTCCCGCAGGTCACCTTTTCTTTTACATTTTGAAATCTGGTGTGCTAGCTAAAGCTTACGGCTACTCACTGAACAGAAAACGGCTTCTTTAAACCTCCCCCAGTAGACAATGGCATTGCACAAAGAGTACCAGGTTTTGGACCTAGTCATAACAAGAACTTGAACATGGCAGGCAAGTGGAGACGATCATTTCAAAACACTCTGTTTGCATCTCTCCTTTCATTATATTTCAATTCATTAGCATTTGAAAAAAAAAGGAAGAAGAAGAAAAACAAGCATTCTTGTAAGACTTGACGCCTTTGTGTTCGATATGTTGACATCTGTCGGGTCAATGCACAGAAATGCAGGGATCAATGACGCCTTTTGCAGCTACCATTAAGCTTCATCGTGATGACACTCTGCGTGTAACGCATTTCAGTGAATAAGATATCGTGTCTGAGGCTTCACAGCACGCTGGATCATCTCCATCAACACCTGGTGGCGGCTGGTGACGCAAAATTTCCATTAACTCTGAACCAGAGTGCAACGAGGTCACTCGCTGTCACGGCGAGGCGCGCCACCTATTGGCACGGATATTTTTCTCACGTATTGCTCACTCGTCGCCCTTCGGCTCGCACAAAAAAAAACAAAACGACAAAAATATCTTTCTTCTGTCTGTACACTTAAGAAATTTGATGGTTCTCTCGCAGCCCAGCTGTCGTTTTTCGCTGCTTTGAAGCTGTGGAGTCTTCTCCCACCTCCATTTTGATTCATTGTGTGTGCGCCGAACTTTGCCGAAGAGAAGAGTGTCCTTTAACGAGAACTAAAATTATCACATGACGCTATGACTTGGTCACTGGCAGCGGATGCGCTTCGGTATTCAAAACCCAGTCGTCTAATGAGAAAAACTCTTCGTCAGAAAAGAGTAGGTAGAGGTATTTGAGCGTTTCGGCGAGGAAGAAACTTTGTTGTACGTCGTCGTGAGTAACGGTGCTGGCATACACGTCTTTGATTCCGGAGTAACCGTTGGCAACCCTGCAGTGATTTTCAATAGCCTGAAGGGGAGACAGGATGAAAGGGTGAAAACATATAGGCTCATCATTTGAATAAGCATGCCTTTCCAACAATCTACAGCTCTTGGGGGTGTTTCATCAAGTTAGTAAGCACTGACAAGTTGTCAGTCTCCAACAATAACCATAGTAACAGTCAGTGACCAGAGCATCTCAGCCAATCAGAACCAAGGATTTTGCTAAAATTGTCAGAGACTGACAACTTGTCAGCACTGACTAAATTGATGAAACACCCCCCAGATCTTAAACAAGTTTCATCAATAGATGAAAGCACACATTAGAAATACTGTTATGAATGCATCACAATGAATGACAGGAAGAACAGCTAGTCTTTTTGTCTTAATGCAAAATAATGTAAGCACAGTGTTTGATTATAGCTTCATGTATACTATTACATTCTCTATTCTCTATTTCACCTGATAATCTCCACCCCCCCCCCCCCCACTAAAGAAGAGAAAGAAAGAAAAGAAATTGACAGCACCGAGTAACACCCAATACTTTTAGGACACTGTGAGATACATCTCTGCCTTTCTCCACACAGTCCTAGCCCCTTCAGCATGACTAGCACCCAACTTTCACATCTTCCGAGGACAGCATGAATTTCTAAATCACTCATCAGACAAGACAGTTATCTATGTATAACACATCAAACAAGATCACATCTAACGTGTGGGAAAAGCTTGAATCAATATTGTCGCCACATTCAGCAGACATTCAATATACACTGTACTACTCAAAGTGATTAACTTTACATTACCCTTCACCACTTAAGGAGATCTGCAAGATATGTAACTCAGTACACCACGTGACATTTAATAGGCTACACAAAGAGTGCTTCAAAGTTCAGCGAATGTGAGATATTTAAACCATGAACTCTCAGAAACAATAACTTTGCGGTTCAGCACGGTATCTACATTGTACTTATTTTTTATCTTTACATATTCATTGTTAGTGTTTCAGAAGGCACAGTTTAAAAAATAAGAAGAAACTTCCAATTTACTTTCAATACAGCTGCAATTGAAAATGACCTTTGCTCATGCTTTCAAGTGAAAAATGGAGTGACAAAATTTACCATACCTACTTTTCTATTAGACAGCATTGCTAGAACAAACTATAACTTTTTACAATGAAATTTTAAACTGATTTTTTTTTTTGTGGTGATAATTTATTAGTATTGTTGTATCTTTACGGATATAATAAAGATAAATATAAATAATGGATATCATTTTCACACCCCTTTTACTATATGCACTGGACTTGTACTGTCAGTGCCTGTAATTTGTATGTATTTATCTCCTATGGCGACCAGGGATGACATCTCATAGCACTTTGTATCCAGCGGAAAAGGCGCTCTAAAAATATCTACTATTATTATTATATCTACATAGTGACTTCGTACCATTCAAAACTTTTCAACACTTACAATTTGAACATCATTATACAGCTCAGTCAGCAAATTCTGATAATCTTTTGCACTGAGCAACTGCATACCATAAATTTCAAACAGCGACTTTACAGTTCAATTAACTCCCTCTAAATATTTGGCTTCATATCTACAATTTTTCCCACTTATCTCATAACCTACTAAAACATTCATATTTCTTCATGATTCCGGTACAAATAATTTGGGTCTTTAAAAAGTGAGAAAGACTGTACAGTAAAGTCCTATTTGAAAAAAAAAAAATAGGCCATCAATTTTTGATACACACTCTACTCTTCATGAAGTATTCATCAGAAAATGCTTTTATGGTGCAAATTATTAACAATTTTTCCCCTCTAAACATGACATGGGTGTGCTTAGGGAGATGTGCAATATATGGAAGGCCTCAATATTACTTTTAAAAAAATCAATCAAATGTATCACTGATTATTTAAACATGCATTTTTACTCAAAGTTGTTTGGCATGCTAAATGGCAGACAATCCATTATTTATGCATCCAGAGACAATATACTTTTATCAGGATTATCTTTTATCATTATTGCCAATGACTGAAAAAAATATCAAAAGAAGGCAAAAAGAGATTGAGGAAAGAGAAAAGGAGCAGACAAAGTTAAAATGGAAGGGAAGGATGGGAGGATAAAAAGGACAAGAAGGAGGAGGAGGAGGAGGAAGAGGGGGAGGGGGGTAGGAAGATGAGGAAAAGAAAGAGATGGCAGAAGCAGATGAGGAAGGACAGGAAACAGAGGATGAAGAAGAGGATGAGGATGAGAAGGAGAAGAGGAGGAAAAAGAGGAAGAGGAGGAGGAAGAAGAGGAGGAGGAGGAGGAAGAGGAGGATGAGAAAGATGCAGATGAGGAGCAAAAGAGGAGGAGTAAGAATAGGAGGAGGAAGAGTAGGAGGAGGAAGAAGAGAAAGAGGACGAGGAAGAGGAGGAGAAAGAGGTGGATGAAGACAAGGAAGAGGAAAAGGAAGAGGATGAGGAGGATAGGAGGAGGAGAAGAAGAAAAAAGAGGAAAAGGAGGAGGAAGAGGAGGAGGAGGAAGAAGCTAGAAGAGGAGGAATTGAAGTTGAGGAGGAAGAGAATGAGGGTGAAAAGAGGCAGATGAGGAGAAATAAAAGAGGAGGAGGAAGAGTAGGAGGAAGAGAAACAGGAAGAAAAGGAGAAAGAGGAGGAGGAAAAAGAGGAGGAAGAGGAGGAGGAAGAGTAGGAGGAAGAGGAGAAGGAAGGAGAGGAGGAAGGGATGGAAGAAGAG
Organism: Diadema antillarum; assembly: GCF_040938485.1. Taxonomy (NCBI): domain Eukaryota; kingdom Metazoa; phylum Echinodermata; class Echinoidea; order Diadematoida; family Diadematidae; genus Diadema; species Diadema antillarum. The sequence continues at coordinate 1,505,532 of NW_027271003.1, read as the reverse complement.
CTAGAAAAAGAAGAGAAGAAGAAGAGGAGGACAAGGAAGAAGAAGACGAGGAATGGAAGGTGAGGCAGAAGAGGAAGAGGAGGAGAAGGGAGGGGAAGAGAAGAGGAGGAAGAAGAAAATATAAGTCTTCTTCTTGAAGCCAGGATGGACAAGCTTTACCTGAGCTGCCTCCCATCCCCACTGTCGGTAGATGGGATCCCCCGTGGCTCGGAACAGCACAAAGTAGGACTCTATTGTCTCCGGTCTCAGTATATAATATTTCTCATTTTGCCTCATCGCCACTGCCTCTGCCCGGCCTTCAAATCGGAACGCCTCGGGTCCTAGCTTGGTTGCTGTGGGGGCATCAACGTACAAAAATGCTTAGCATTAGACAGTGACAAATACTCTAAAAATTGTTTTCTTAATACACATAAACTATACTGATGTGTTGAAGTTCTGAAGAGAAACAGAAGCTGGCTAAAGCTGGACATATCAAAATGCTTTCTATGACAGCAAGAGATCTTCTCTTGGTCTTGTTCGTTTCTCCTGTAAAAATTGATATTTTCGCATGAGTATTGTTTACACCCGGCCAGGTAAGATGAGTTCTATGTGTTTTTAATTCCACTGAATCAAGATATCAACTAATGGAACATATGGGAGGCAAAAATATTCTCATGCTTGTATTTTCGCACTAGTTTCTGGTTGCGCAAAATGCATGAAAATTTCAACCCCATGAAAATTTCCACATTTACAGTATGTGTATCAAAGAAAGAGATCCAGCTCAGGATGCAATTACCGACAAGAATCGCAATCATCTCCGCTATGCTGACATCTCCATTACCACCACTGCCATGTAAACCCTGCTCCATGGTAGATGCTGCTGCTCTCACATCTTTTGACTATATAGACACCTTCTAGACAGATTCATAACAGATATTTCCCCCTACATCTCTTAAGCTTTCTATTCCAAGAAACCAAATTGCTGTGGTTGGAATCTTTCATTTACATCATTCATTGTTCATGTCCCTTTCATATGGCAGATTCATTCTACTCATTTGAGCCCAATGTTGACCATTTTGATCGCAAAATCTTCAATAGTTTCTAAAATGCTAAATCAACAATTGCTTCTTAAATTGGTAACAGTTTGCAGAGGACTAAACTCCTTGTTTCTCTCTCTAATTGGCAATTCTTGTAACCACTGTAACCAGTTCCTTGTAATCTTTGATAGTGCAATATAATACATGTGAAGTGATATTCAGAGTTGCCAATTTAATGATGAGATGAAGACTTCTGTAGTAAACTCTTCTCCCTAGATGTGATGGGTTACCACTCCTGGCTGTGTCCATATTTACCTGTATTGTCGTAAGACTGATGGCATGTTTTTGTGATTTCTTTCCCGAGGTCCATGTAGTGCTCCCTCTTTGCTCCGTCGCTGTACTTGCTTCCCAGCGCAAACATCCCGCCGGAGAAGCACGATAAGTGATCCATCTTCTTGTCGATGCGGTTGGCCCGGATGTCACCAAAGTATGTCAGGCTGCCACCAGACTTCTGCTTCATCCGGCCCTCCATGGCCTGCAAAATCAATTGACGCAGAGACATTTTAGAGATGAACAGACAGACAGACAGACAGACAGAAAGACATGGACGGAGGAGGGAGAGGGAGAAAGTCAGAGAAGAAGAGACACAAAGACAGATGGAGAGAAAAGAGGAAAGTCAGGGGAGAGTCAGAGTGAGGGGGGCAGACGGGAAAGACAAAGAAATGACAAAACAGAAAGATACGAACTGACAGCAAAGGAGATAGAGGGATATATATAGAGAGACAGAGAGATACAGCGAGTAAACAAAGGGAGATATATATACGTGTATGTATATTATATATATATATATATAAAGAGAGAGAGACAGAGACACACACTGACACAAACGAGAGAGACAGAGATATGGAGATAAAACAAAGGGAGATACATACAAATAGAGAGAGACAGAGAGATACCTATATATATAGATGGAGAGAAAACAAAGGGAGATAATATATCTATATATCACACACACACACACACACAATGTGTGAGAGAGAAAGAGATAGATGACAGACAGACATAGAAAGATACAGAGAGGGAGGAAGAGAGATGAAGAAAACATAGGGAGAGATAACACATAGTGGAAGAGTGAGGAAGAGAGAGAATCACTCCAACAAGACCCCTAAAATTTGAGATGAATCTACCCTTGACAAATGTTAGATTGCTGGAGTCAAAATTACACAAATTGGGAAACAATTCTGCCACCTGTGATTCCCTGTCAACGCACAAGCAAACCTCATTTGTCATTTTGTCTTTGAAACACAATTATTTGTATTTTGAATGCTACAAAGGCACCTGAAACATGGGCGAGGGGGGGGGGGGGAGAGGGGGAGGGGGGAGGAGATGAATTGTTCAAGCACATCGTGGATGTTCACGAGTGTTCATCCACACTCTGTCATTATTACCCCAGCTGCAGACACAGGCACTGGGAATTCTGCACCAATGTGGCAATTTGAATTCAAAGTTGGTGTTTAGACAAAGGATATTGTCAGAAAGTAGTGGAGAAGATAAGACTTTTCAACTGTATCATCACATCACTTCACAATGCATCTGACCAGGGCATCATGCAATGTACCTAATATTTGAAGTTGCAGCAGTTCAGCAAGACATTCTGCATGTATGAGTGTGTTTACATTGTGTTTGTTATTCCTGCAATTTTAATACTAGAATTTGTCTCATGCAACAGTGTGTGCATGGTTAATACAGCATTGTTTCTTCATACAGTAGGGCTCACATTACTAATGGCCCGGTGGCCTGGGGCCACTAAAAATTGATAATGGGCCACTAAATTGCCAAAGTGCCTATTTTTTGGTGGCCCCATTGGACACTTACAATTAAAAAAGGATTGATATGTTTTCATATATTTTGGGCCACTACATTTCTATTTTGGGTCACCAAAATTTCAGATCTACAGATTTTAGTGGCCCATGGGGGCCACCAGAAAGAGAGAAAAAAAAAGTTTGTGTCGAGCCCTGTATGTATGTACAATGTAAATCTCAGTGATTTGTACAAACATCTGTGTGACTGAGATAAGTAGTATCGCAGCTCAATACACAGCTTTTTTTATTCCATCCACCGCCCAGCCCCATCATTAACTGGTCACATGATACTGAAATGACACCTCCATGGAATAGATTCTGTCGTCTGCGCAGAAATCAGTTGAGTGTCTCAAGCAGCCGGTCACATGCGGCTGGTGATTTTCTCTCGGCCATGTCGTGACAGCCAAACAATCACCAGCAATGGCCAGGCTGGGTAGGGCTGAGCAGGCTATGCTCTGCCGCTGAAGGTTCGGCAGTTAATCTGATAGTATACACCATCTCAGCATCTAAATCATCTGTTTTTAGGTCGCGTTGCAGGGGCGGATCCAGGAATTCCGTAAAGAGGGGGCGCGTTTACAAAATTAAAGGGGGGGGGGGGGCGCAGCACCCCTCCCCCATTGTTTGCTTTTCATTTCTTTTGTTTCAACAAAAAATAAAGGGGGGCGTGCGCCGGTTGCGGTCCTCCCTGGATCCGCCACTGCGCCGCAAAAATCGATCCTACTCACAGCCTTTCATCACTTGATGGCGAGCATACGGTACTTGAAATCTCAGAACTGTGCATGCTTTTGAATAGTGACAGGAGGGTTTATTGCCACTCTGTCTCCTATCAGATGGTCTACTTCCCAGTTCATCTAACACCACTATGGCTAAACTCATTTGGTCTACTATCAATTTTGTCTAATGCCCGTTTGGTCTAATCCTCACTTGGCCTATAAATGTCCAGTTTGGCTAATTATCATTTTGTCTAATGACCAGATGGTCTAATTGCAATTTTGACTCCATGGATTTTTTTTTTTTTTTGTCCATTTGGTATAATAAACTATGGGTATTAGACGAAATGGGCATAGCCCATCTGGAAGTAGTCCAACAGGTAATGAGGCTAAGTGGCAAATGGACTAAATGGTCATTAGATGAACTGGTTGTAGACAAAATGGGATTAGACCATGTGGGTTGAGACTAAATACGTGTAGCTATTAGACGAAGTGGGAGTAGACCAAGTAACAGATCACTATTAAACTGGAGTGTGACCCAGGAGCACCCTCATCTAAGGATTGATAGAGTATTTTTTAACCACAGGCTGGGAAAAAATAAAGATTTTTGTAGTCGTGTCCATGCCACATACACTGAACAGGGCAATTTTTCTCGAGGGTTTTAAAAGCACATTAGCAAAAGCCCCAGGATGGATAGATTTTGTATCACAATGCAGACTACAACATTTTTCATTTGCACACGTGTATATATGTGAGTCTAGACATAAAATTATTGTTTTATACATGTTTCAAAATTTGACCTTTGAAAACCATTTCTTTTTCTCTTTTTTTTTGGGGGGGGGGAGGGAGTGGGGGTGGTGTTTTTGTGGGTGTTGTGTGTGTAAACAGACTTGTAGAGTAATATGGTCCTCCAACATCACAACCACACATTGGTTATAGAGTATGGTTCCATGGCATTTGCTCCTGCGACAATTGCTTCCATGAAATATTTGCACGTTTAAGGACAGGTTCACCTTCATAGACATGTGGATTGAGTGAATGCAGCACTAATAATAGAACACATCAGCAAGAGTTTGAGGAAAATTGGACGATCCATTTAAAAGTTATGAATTTTCTAACTTTCTGCTTAGTCACTGCTGGATGAAAAGACTACTCCAGCTTGTGATGTCACATGTGTACAACGATATAAAGAAAGTATAAGGAAAATTCAAGATATACGCAGTACCCGCTGCATGCTATAAGGATTAGAACCAACACTCACTGTCGGGCGAAAGCTCGGTGGTCTAGTGGAGATGATGCCTGTCCGGTGACCAGGAGGTCGTGGGTTCGAATCCCACTCGAGTATGTACGCCCATGATTTTTTATCATGGCTACTACTAAAACACTGATCAATTCAGTGCTTATTTACGTCGATGCAGGGCAATTTGTCAATCAGTTGAAATTTTTTCACTTTTCTCGCATAATAAAAGAACACTTGACTTCCCTCTTTCAGAAGGCAAGGGGGAATAATATTACCCTTAACATGCGTCAGTGACGAGTCGAGGAAATGTGCACTTTTCTCAAAAAGTGAAATTTTGTGAAATTCTCTTTATATTTTCCTTACAGAAATAAGTATATCGTTGTACGCATGTGACATCATACACTCTAGTAGTCTTCTCATCCAGCAGTGACTATGCAGATACTTTAAAAATTCATAACTTTTGAACGGATGGTCCGATTCTCTTCAAACTCTCACTGATGTGTTCTACTAATATTGCTGCATTCACTCAATCCACATGTCTATGAGGGTGGACTTATCCTTTAAGCTAAACATGATTTCGACTCATAAACACAACCCTAACCCTAATCCTAATCCTCACATCAAACTAAACCTAAAACCCTATCACAACCCTAACCCTAACAGAAGCAATCGTCACAGGAGCAAATGTCGTGTCACCATAGAATATCCTATGTGACAGCTACGCCTATGGTGTTGATAGAGCCCTGTTACAGCTTCTACAGTATGAATAAAAAGGCATTAAAAAAAAAACTTTCAATGAAACTGAGCTTCAAGGCAAACCATGCATTCCATCCCATGTAATCTTTATCATGTTGGAATTTATTCATTCTGCAGCGGGAGTAAATTATCTGGCTGACGGCATTATGCTGTACAGAACCAGACACACATAATATTTCATCATATTGCTGGATTAAGAGAGCCATGGGTGTGTAATAGCATACCTTCATCATAGAAATTTACTAAATAATTCCAACAACATATCACATGCTACTTTGGAGGCAGCACCACACAGATTATGGCAAACTTCGCTGAAGATTCATAACATGTAAAACATGGTATACAAGCTATGAGTCCAAAACTGCAGCAAACAGCATCATATTCCCACTTTTTTTCAATTGCCGGCTGAGGCCAGATTATCCACTCGACACTTGCGTTATCCTCAATTATTCATAAACCGCCACTTAGCCTTGCGCCGGTCGTATCTTCCCATCCAGCGGGGATGGAATTTTGCACTCTGATTGAATGCTACACGGAATTATATCAACGTGGTGAATTCATCAATAGCAAATGGATCGGGCACTCTGTCATTTCCTTGTGTGTATGACTGTGTGTGCTTTTTTGTCTTTTCCTTTCAAATCTTTCTTGAGAGATTTTCATTTCATTAAAAAAATCATGTAAACAAAAAAAAAACAAAAAACTACATTGAAAGCATCTTTACCAATACACATTCTAGCCTCAAAATCTCTTACTGTAAAAGTTCCGAAATTTTCGCGGAGTTGAAATTTTCGCACATTTCGCGCAATCCGAAATCAGCGTGAAAATAAAAGCACGCAAATATTTTTGCTTGCCATATGTTCCAGTAGTTGATGTCTGGATTCCACGGAAATAAAAACACGCGAAACTCTTCTTACCCACAGAAGCATCCTGAAAAACAATCACATGACATCATTCGAACTGGTCTGTTAACCTGTCCGGTGCATTTTATCCTGTATGTTCTCATCTTCCATAGAGTTCATATCTTATAACAAATTTTTGGCGTAATGATTTTGTGTTGCCATGGAAGACTTTGCTCTTATCTTTTTGTTTGTTTTAAATGTCTTGTTTGTTCATTTTGTGTGTGTGTGTTGGTTTTTTTTTTTTTGGGTGGGGGGGTATATGATTTTGCATAGGATACAAAGGTACAATTGTATCAAAAGCTTTTGAAACCTTGTATAAACTACAAAATAAGAAATTATAGACGACATATCAACAATTGTGATACTGAATGTTCACTTTTTCAATGAATACAGTAGTACTGACTTGTTTCCATTTTGTTCTGAAGTACAATGTACATTACAGTTGCTATAGCTGACACTATATAATATGCATACAATGTACACATGTGTGTGTGTGTGTGTGTGTGTGTGTGTGCAAATAGTGCATTTGTCATAGCAGACACACACACACACACACACACACATAAAGTCCATAGACAGGTACAAATGTACATTGAGTCAAATGTTTATCTGAAGCTCTACATACAGCACTTTATTAGTCGGTACAGAACAGTACAGTACCCATGTCTATACACCTAATTTCCTTCTAGACCTACATTGTATAACATCCTCTTTTTGGTTTGATTTCACCCATAAATGTCATCAGACAGATTTGTTAGTCCATGTATTCTTTTTTAGTTAAATTCCTCCCACTTCCTCTTATTCCATCTTGCCTTGTCCGATGTCCACTTTCAGCGGTCATCTACAAACCCACATGCCTAAACCAATATATGTGGCAGTGGGAAGCCATCAAATTACCTCCCCCATAACATTTAGCAATATTCCTTTCGGCTCATTACCCCAAGTTGGAAACCGATTAGGATGCAATTACATTGCCAGCTCGCATTGCGGTCGGCAATTACGATACAACCTGGCGAGGAAGGCATTTCCTTGGCGAAAGGCAACAATATTCTCCTGAGCAATTTCATTTCCTCAGCGGCTTGCAGTCCTAGTCCCCTACTTTCTGACAAGCCAAATGATTACAAATCAATCCCGAAACTTCTTGGCGTAATTGCCAGAAATTAGCTTTTTCGCTTACTGTATCAATTTTGAGAAAATCATATCTTGGCGGCATACAAGTCCTCAACTGACAGTTATCATGTCATCAACGCAACCGGATGCTCAAAACAGCGCCAGCTCCATATGGTATTACTATGGCAACGCATGCATTATGTATCACCCACCCCATACCACACAATTTTCCTCATGACAACCCATCTCAAAAATTCCATTCTAGAAAGAAAATACACTGCCCTCTCAGGCAGAACTATAATTTGATGACGATGAATACACCATCATTATCAAAATGGTAACTGTCTGATAATTTTGACATTTTTAGGGGGATGTGAACTGTATTAAACAGAAAATAATTCGTTTTTATATCATCTGCATGACTACACCTACATGTATGTACAAAGGTGGAACAGACAATCAGACGATAGATGTAAGATGACAGATGGAACCTGAGATACATTGGGATTATCATTTTCACATGAAGCTTTTGACAATATGCAAGTTTGTTTGTTTTTATGCTTGTTTTTTTTTTCCATCTGAGAAGTATGGTTGAACAGACCATATTCAGCTGCACAAGCTGGTCTTACATGGGGTCCAGTTGGGCGTGTTAATGCTCGTTAACCTTTTTGTATCACAATATACTAACATCAGATTCCAAAATAGTTCAAATACATGACCTATATTGTGGTTTGTGGAAACATATGCAAAACTCACTTGTGATTAGCTCCTTTAATTCCTCATTTTTCTCTCATTTCTTGTCCTTATATCTGAAGATCAGTATAAGCAGGGATGCCAACCTCTTTATAAAAAAATCATTTATTTTGGGGGCTGAAAAGGGTAGTTTTGGTGCAAAACCAGTTTCCTGCAACAGATACATGTGTATGTGTACCAATTCACTTCAATTCAGGAGAAAAGTATTCTTCAGGAAACCTGCAGTACTTTTGGCAAAACAAAACAAAAACCAAAACAAACAAACAAACAGACAAACATTCTCCAGGAAACAAACAAACAAACAAAAACAGTACAAAATACTGGGGAGAAAAAAAATGAGTAGGCAGCCAATGGGTAGTGGGGAGGGAACAAAAAATGAATAAAGTTGGCTAGACCTTGAACCTGTATAGTATGCACAGACCAAGGTCTGTCTCATAAATTTGTTGTTAAGTGCGGACTATCTCACTGTACGCCATGAACCTTGGTGTTGACACACCAGCTTTGCTGCCGGTTTTCAGGTTGGCTCACTACCCGTCTATTTAAACCCAACGGTACTAGCCGGTAGCGCCACGTCAACATAGCATATGCAAACTGGTTTATAAATGCAAAATCAATAAAACACACACACACACATGGAAGTAAACTATTGTAAATGGCATTATGAACAGTGCATCATCAATTGATACATGATAGGTTTTATGTCATATGAACACATCCCCCTATCGAAGATGAGTTGATACACATATTACATGACCCCTTTTACAAGGCATTGTTCATGCTTCTTGTAGTGGTTCAATTTCAGAAATTGAATATTGTTGAAATGTGCTGGCTGGACTGAATGATGAATGCATGAGAACACATCAGTGTACATATGTACAAATATTGTGTGTATTACCCTGCCTATATCAATAAATTTGCATAATAAATTAGATGACCAAATACCACCTTGCTCATCAACTGTTTATTGTAATACTGTCTTATGGGACTAAATTGAGTATGGTACATCTGGTTGCTCAGATTTTCATTTTCTAGCATTCAGCATTTACTGTCGATCTTGTTCTGTTTTCTGTTTTTTCACAACTTCACACTTACACAATATCAGAGAATCTGGCGGCAGGAACATAAAGCTGAGATTTTTCACATCGGAAACATTCTCATGATCAATATATATGCCTTTCAGCAACTGGATCAGGGTTGTCCATGTGTGTTACAGCAAAATCCTCAACAGGTTCAGATGGCAGGAGCACAAAATAGAGTGGCATTCCTTTTTAAACCTAAAACAAAAATGAAAAATTGTCTCTATTTTCATTGCTTTGCACACCATTTGTGAAAAAAAAGCTTTTCCATGTCATTTTTTCACATTCTCTGTCCTGTTTTTGATGGATATGCTGTGTCAAAAATAGGTACTATACGGCTGTTCTGGTCATTATGAGGAAATATTGACATTGTATACTCTCTTACTTGCAGAGAAGATATATCACATTTGATCCCTCACCAATATACTGTGTTTGAGAAAATGGGACTTGCGCAAATGTTTATGGAACTGATCGAAAATTCTTTCAATATCCTGTGACTATTTATGGTTTTATGTGTTCTTTCCTGTTTTAGCGAGGCAGAGAGAGAGAGAGAGAGAGAGAGACATAGAGAGAGAAGAAAGAAAAAATAGAAAGAGAGGGAGAGAAAGACAAAGAGAACAGATGGTATTACTAACTGGGTTAGTTGAGATTCTACTATATTTACAGCAGCCTTTTTTTTTAAACAATATTATCCTGGTTACAGTGCATTGTAGTGCAGCGCATTGCACTAAAATAGTTTTTCATTATATACATGAGTATCTCAGTAGTTCCAGGAATCAAAACAAAAGAGAATGAATTTCATAGTCTCAACCACTCAGAAGGCATGACATAAAATACTGTATTTGCAAAGGCAGTGGGTTTCAGTCTCCATAGGGGATAAAATCAGTTACTACAATGCATGTGAACATCATCATACATTTCTGAGATTCCAGTAATGAGATCGTAAGATAACTTTATTCTTGTGCCGATAGATTTAATAGCATCTACCCAATTACCGGCGGGGGATCCTTTACTGGACTGAATTATGTGAAGTATTGTATCATAAAATGACAATTAAAAAATGATTGTCTATATATTAAAAAGACCTTTAATGGAAAGAGTGAAATCATGCAACAACAACAACAAAAAGACAATGAAATTGTCATGAAATTTGGACTAAGTGCTATAAAGTGATTGAATTTTAAACTTTCAGATATTTTCATGAAAGAGATGATTCTCTCTCTCTCAAGTTTAGATTAAAACACAGCCCAAGATACACGTACAATGTAAAGTAATGTGTAGTATGCAGATTCACTTCTACACCCATGACTGAATCCAAGACTATCGATAATGTTTGTTGTCTTTTGTTTTATTTTTCTTCAGAATTCAACACTGCCTGTTAGTGATAATAAAAAGGAAAAGTACAGCAGGTGCAAGTTCGAAAGAAGAGATGATGGAATATAAACTGGAGATTGTGTGTTTGAAGTATTCTAGATAGTGAGAGGACATATGGTCGCCCACTGATTGGGCATTGTCTTTACTGCTTGCCTCAGGGCAAAGGAAATTGAGAAGACAAAGGCATTAGGCGCACCTGGTAAAGTAGGGACTGCGAGCGACGGAGAGCGACACTCAGCGACGGGGACATATTGCGAGAACAATGAAGTGCGTCGCAGTATGTTTTTACTCCGTCGCTAAGCGTCGGTCAAAGCACTACGCGCCATCATTTTGATGATACCGCGACGCTTGCCGACGCTTGCTGACACTTGCCGACACCCTCAAAAGAAGCTGTTGATTATTTCTATGTTGCGTGACCTCCGCTCACGCAAAGCGTTCGTTTTGATAGTGCCGACGATTCGGGACATGGCGCTTGAGATATAGCGAGATTTCTGAATGGTCACGGCCAGTGCTTAAATTGAATAGCGAGCGACGTGTCCAGACGCACCTCTCCTGATTACAAATGATGCTTGTGATAGCCCGACGATGAACGACGTGTCCCGACGCTTTCCTTTGTCTCAACATTGGTTATGAGTTAATTTGCGTTTCGTTTGGCTATAAGATGGTGACAAGAAAACGTAATTATGGGGTGTGATCTCACTGAACGGGGAACACTTTGAAAGTAGCGATCGAAGAGGGTTTATGAAAACACATGTAGGTCTACACTCATACGCGAATGTATGCCTTAATTAGGCAGCTCCATACATGTAAAATTTTGCATGCATGAGGTTAGATCTTTTTTTATCTGTCAAGTGACTCAAGAACTAAATACAGTGTATTACGAAGTCGTCCTATTTCTCCCGTAGGAAAAAGTCAGATGTTTGTCGTTACTTTTGGAAATGAACAGCGGCAACAATCGGCTCCGCAAGATGCTAAAATTAATGTCAGATGTTTCATTTTAATTTTGGAAATGAATAATGGTAATATTCGTATGATACTAAAACGTCGGATGTTTGTTTATACTTTTGGAAATGAATAACGGTAAGATTCAGCTCCATACGGTGCTAAAATTGATGTCAGATATTTGATTTTGCGATCGGAAATGCATAAGGATAACATTTGGCTCCGGAAGATGCTGAAATAAATGTCGAATGTTTGCTTTGACTTTCGGAAATGATTAACAATAATATTCAACTCCGTACGATGATAAAATAAACGCCGCATGTTTGCTTTTACTTTCGAAAGTAAATAGCAACATTCGGCTCCAGAAGATGCTAAAATAACTATCACATGATTGCTTTTACGTTCGGAAGCGAATAGCAGTAATATTCTGCTCCATACGATGCTAAAATATTGTCGGATGTCTGCTTTTTAAATTTCGAAATGAATAACAGTAACATTGATTCATTAAAATTGATGTTTGATGTTTGCTTTGACGTTCGGAAATGAATAACAATCATATTCAACTCCGTATACGATGATAAAATAACTGTCTGATGTTTGCTTTTATGTTTGAAAGTAAATAGCAATAACATTCAGCTCCGGAAGATGCTATAAATGCCGGATGTTTACTTTAACGTTCGAAAGTAAATTAGCGATAACATTTAGCTCTGTAAGATGCTAAAGTAAATGTTGAATGATCCCTTTGACGTTTGGAAATGAATACCAATAATATTCATCTCCGTGTGATGGTGAAATAAATGCCGGATGTTTGCTTTAATGTTCGAAAGTAAATATCAATAACATTCAGCTCCGGAAGATGCTAAAATAAATGTCGAATGATCCCTTTGACGTTCGGAAATGAATAACAATAATATTCAATTCCGTACTATGATCAAATGAATGTCGGATGTTTGCTTTTACTTTCGAAAGTAAATATTAATGACATTCGGCTCCGGAAGATGCTGATATAAATGTCAGATGATTGATTTTACGTTCGGAAGTGAATAGAAGTAACATTCTGCTCCATACGATGCTAAAATAAATGTTGGATATTTGCTTTTACATTTCGAAATGAATAACAGTAACATTCAGCTGCGTTTGATGGGAAAGTAAATGTCTGATATCTGCATTGACGTTGAAAATTAACAACAGTAGGCCCTACTATTCGGCTCCGTACGATGCTAAAATAATATTGTCAGATGATTCATTTCACTTTCGGAAGTGGACAGCAGCATTCGGCTCCGTATGATAATGAAATAAATGTCGGATGTTTGCTTTTAAATTTGGAAATGAATACCAGTAATATTCTGCTCCGTACGATGCTAAAATAATAAGAGATTGTTGCTTTTACATTTGGAAATGATTAACGGTATCAATCGGCTCAGTAAGATGCTAAAATAGATAGCGGATGTTTGCTTTCACGTTCGGAAATGAATAAGGATAACATTCAGCTCCCTAAGATGCTAAAATGAATGTCGGTAGTTTGCTTTTACATTTGAAAATGATTAACGGTAACATTCGTCTCCGTAAGGTGCTAAAATACTAGTAAATGTTGCATGATTGCTCTTACAATCGAAAATGAATAACGGTAACTTTCGGCTCTTTATAGTGCTAAAACGTTAATGTCGGATGTTTTAAATGTCTGCAAATGCTCCCATGCACTTTCTCATTTCAAACGTAAGTTGTGACCACCTGAATAGGCATCAACTTTTAACTAACTAACAGTGTGTGGGATTATTCCGAAGGTGCCTTAGTCTGAAAACTCTTAATCCGGCACGAAAATGTATTTATTTATTTATTTATCTATCTATCTATCTACCTATTTGTTTATTTATTCATTTATCTTTTGAGTTTAACAACGTTGAGAATATCGACCCCCGTTTCGTTTTCGAGTCGACGATTCTTCAAAAAACGAAACTTTTTTTTCCCCCTTCGTCAATTTGGGATTTACGAGCCTTCGGAATGACTGTAACTTATGTTTTTTTTTTTTTTTTTCTGTCGATTAGGGGATGGGGGGGGGGGTAATTCAGAAAATGAATATAGAAGGGAGTGAAATTCTTGAGGCAAGAAATACAAGTAAGTGAAATTCTCAGTTTGATATCGTTAATTTTTTTTTTTTGCGTGATGTTTGTATTCTGGATAGAGTCATGTACTTATTCCATTGGTTCGTTCCTCCGAATCTTAGCCTTCGTAACGAACTTTAAGTAACGAACTGTAACTTTATGTTTTGTTTTGTTTGTTTGTTTTTCAGTCGAGCAGTGGAGGGGGAAGGGTAATTCAGAAAAGAAATATATAGACGGCATCAGGGAAAATTTTGAGGCATGAAATCAGTTTCTCAGTTTGACATTGTTAATTTCTTTGCGTGGTGGTTATTATTCCAAAAAGAGTCAGGTATGATGATACTAGGTGTACTTATATTCCGATGGTTCGTTCTTCAGTATCCGAAAAACGCAAATTCCATGTTTGTTACTATAGTAATCTGAAAGTGTACTAGGGTTTGTTAATCCGAACATTTTGTGACATTCCGAAGGTTCGTTAATCTGAAAATGGGAAATACGGTTCGTTAATCTGAAAACGAATAACGTGGTCAAAAATTTGTTTTGTTTTCGGATTAGCAGCATTTAGAAAACCAAACCTTCCTTCGTTTTTGAATTGACGAATCTTCAAAACAGCAACACAATTTTGTTGTTGCTTTTATTTTTTTTTTTCGAATAACGAGACTTCGGAAATTGCAAACTTTCAAAGTAACGAACAGTTACGATCTTTTGTTAATCATTAAAGCGAGCAGTGGAGGATAATTCAGAAAAGAAATATAGACGGGAGGAATACTACAGTAATCTTTGATTGATGATGATGTTGGTCATGTTTCTGAATGTTTATAGAAAAAGGCTGAGTGATCTGAGTGATGGTGATGATAAGTTATTACTAATGCGAGTGTAAAAGACAGCTTGCTGAACATACTTCTTTCCCTTCCGGCCCATGAATGATGAAAAAAAAAAATACATACACCTCACAACAAAAAGAACCACGTGCTAGCAACCTTCGTAAAGTTAAATCTAGACGTTCATTACCAGCAAAGGGAAAAAAACACAACAGTAACTGAAGCAAAGAGATTGTGTATGCACTCTCTGGCATTACGAGAAACTTGACACCCCACCCCTCTCCCCTCTTGTGGAAAATTTCCACAAAACCAGGTGCCAGACCCAAGGTGCCAGACGAAAGAATGCGCGCACTGGGGAATAAACCGCGTGTAAATAGCCTGGAAATATCGATCGAAGAACTATAGCTCATGAGTTGTCATCGCAAAGATCATGATTCTAATTATAGCCTTTCTTTTGACCGTTAGTAGAAATATCGAACAGTTTATTATCGTGTACTTACTTGAGTATTTCAAATGTTTACTGAACTAAAAAATTGTATAGGAAGGGATTGATTACTCACAGAAATATTCACAAATATTCACAAATTCACTACGAGTATGTGATGCAGCCACTAACCGGTTAGACAGCAAAATCCTGGCAATTTCACGCTCACAACTACGTATTACTTTGGAAAGTTTGAAGGAACTTCACCTACGAACTGTGAAGTTATTTGGCTGTCAACATTCGTTCGTTTTTGTTTTTTGTCTTGTTTTTGTTTTTTTTTTCCTCGTTTAAAAGACATGATTTCTTCGTATGGAACGTAAACTGTTTAGCGAACATCGTTATGGCAGACTTTCAGATATCAGTCAGGGGAAAAGAAACTCGAATAGTTAAGATGTTTAGAATCCAATAAATAACATTAAAAAGCCTGAAAAATAACACATGACTATGTTTTATAGTAAACAATAACTGAATATACCCAAAAAAAGTTTGCATTGAAAGAAAGATATTATTCAGAGGGGTGAAGGTTCAGATGCGAGTTTCTTCACTTTGTCTCCCTCACAAATTAAATTTGTTAAGATCGCAACTGCTGATCTGTAAATCCGCAAACATGTATACATCGCGTACAGTAGCTCAGTACATAAACACGTAGTACTCGAGAATCTTTATAATCGTGCTGCTGGTACACAAGCTGGACGATACTATTACTAAGGCATACTAATATGTCGTAATGTTTGTTTAGTCAATTTTTTTGCGGACTAGCCAAAATTGAATCAGGGTAGTGATTTGACAACAGTAAGTGAATAAAGACAATCTGAACTTACTCGCTGCCTTATTGTGATGTGGAGCGAGATTTACCTTGCATTTTAAAAGGCGAGTTTTCTTTCTGTTAGAAATCATGTAACTGATCTCTGCAATATTAATGTACGAGTAGGCCCTTTAGCTTCTTACTTAGTCTAAACACGATTTCAGTCGATTTTGCTATCAACAGTTCAAGTTTTTGCGTTTGTAAACGGCATTCACTGGTGCTTGCTTGTTTGCTTGCTTGGTACATTTCTGTCATGCGGCTGGCAGTTCGTGACTTATAATCTCCTCCTCTCTTTTACGGTCAGCAACGATTTGATTAAACAAATTCATAGGGTTCATCAACAAGATGGTGCACATCGTGATACAATGCGTATTCAGCACATTGGCGTGGTGGCATAGAAAATTAATGAACAAGCACTAAGCTTCTTTTTTTTTTTTCACGCATCGCACTGTGTCTTGCAAGGAAGGTGTCTCAATGACCCCTACACCACAGACTTTCAAGTACATTGTACAGAGTAACTTTGATCAAAGACAATTAAGGCTTGTCGATTTCAAAACAGAATGTCCACGCCACGCCTCGTGCGAACAAAAGACGGATTAGGAGGCAACTCATTCACTAACTACCCAGCCCTGTCGCTGCATAGAATTGCACTGCGTCTGGTCGGGCTTACTAGCAATTCCCTCAGAAGAAGGTGACGGGCACTCTCCACAGAACTCTAAAGAAGTTCTATGGCACTCTCCCGTTTCGGGACAATTTTCACAACAATTTAAGATAATTTGTGACTGAAAAAACAAAAACAACAATTTTGAGAATGAACTGGATGATGACACATTTGCTCCTGCGATAATTGTTCTTGCATGTATTTTGTGCATGTGAAAAAGCGTTCGAACTTTGATTCCAGTGTACCGTGGAAACTCGATGTAGGCATTGGAGATCCTGATGTAACAAAATAATACCCGATATAACAAACTAATTTCTCCGGTCCCAACGAATTCATTTTCTGTTTTGTATTGTTTATTGCCTACTGATAAAGATTACAAAGAACAAAATATGTCTGTCTCAAAGATCTCGTCATAGCGAGTTGCCACGTGTTGACTTTGTATAATTTTCGCGTGGTGTTCGGTGCTGCAAACTTCGGCGAGGGCCTTTACTCATTGTTTTATTTCCGCTGTTTCTCATACCTCGTTTGGTACGATTTCTTTCGTTTAATGTCACTTTATTCGTTCCCTTTGTTTCGAAGTACCGGTATGTAAAAATTCTTTCAGGTGTCTCTCTGGTTACTGCACATGCATTTTCGTAACGGCGATTTCTCCAATTTGCTGTAGTGTAGTATTTCGAAGGAAGTTCGCTCCCAGCCTCTTCGGTGTGCTGTGTGATATTTTGTATAGTGTTTGTGTTGTTGTCTGAGAGGTTGTTGGTACTTTGTGATTAGTTTGCTTATGTGTTATCTCGAGTGATGATGGTGGTCGTGTTCCTTAATTTTGATACGAAAAGGGCCAAATGATCTGAGTGATGGTAATGATAATTACTGATGCTGGTGTAAAAGACAGCTTGTTGAGCTACGTGTCCTCCGTCTGATTTCATTTCTCCCTCTTTCACTCTTCTTCTCTTCCCATGAATGATGGAAAAAATACATACACCTCACCTTCGTTAAGTTAAAACTAAATGTTCATTACCAGCAAAGGGGAAAAAATAAGGGGAAAAACACGAACGGATTGTATGCGGTCGACACCACCCCCCCCCCCCCCCCCCCCCCCGGCCCCCGTTGTGGGAAATTTCCAAAGAAGCATGCACCAGACCCCAGGTGCTGGCCAGACGAAAGAATGCGCGCACTGGAATTCTGGTTGTAAACAACGTGTAAATAGCCTGGAAGTTAAATCGATGGAAGAACTAGCTCGTGATCTCATGATTCTACGCTACACACCATGGTTCTATAGCCTTTCTTTTTGGCCCATAGCAGAAATATCGAACAGTTGTCTGTATAGCGTATTAAATCAGGCATTTCAAATCTTCACTGAAATATAAAAAGGGATTTGCTAATCACTGGATTCAAAAATATTTCTTCGTATCGAACGTAAACTGTTTACCGTTATTAAGCACAGCTACTACGGCGCATTCGATCCATGGATCCGAACTTGCAGTATACAAACCTCAAAGAAGCCAGAAGCACATAGAGCCTTCCTTTGAACTTGAAAGTAAAACCATGTGTTTCGCACACTGGCACGTCCAAACACAGCGTGGCATTTAGCGATAATTATTGTTATCGCAGACTTTCTGATTTCAGTCATGACAGAGGAAAAGAAAATGGATTCACGTACTTCGGAAAATGATGTTTAAAATCCAATAAATTGAAAAATGAAAAAGCCTGAAAACAACACATGTCTATGTTTTCTAGTAAACAATAATTGAAAACATCCTTAGAAAGTTTTGCATTCTCTCACACAAAGAGGTCTCTTGAGAAGATGAAAGCATTCCCCGTCCCCCGTAAGGCAGGGTTACAGTTCATTATTCCGAAGGTTCGTCATTCCGAAGGATCTTTAAATAGTCCGAAGGTTCGTTATTCCAAAAATGAAAAAAGGCTCGTTATTCCGAAGGTTCGTTAATCCGAAAATAAAATAAGGCTCGTTATTCCAAAGGTTCGTTCTGGACCCTCTTTCATTTCGGATGAACGAACCTCCGGAATAACGAACCGTATTTAATTTCGGATTAACGATCCTTCCGAATAACGAACCCTATTTCATTTTCGGATAAAGGAGCCTTTGGAATAGCGAACCCTATTTAATTTTCGAATTAACGAACCTTCGAAATAACGAACCTTTGGAATAACGCCACAAAATGTTCGGATTAACAGACCCTTTTTCATTTTCGGATTAACGAACCTCTAGGCATAGGGAATTTGTGTGTTTCGGCATGTTATACGACACCGAGATAACAGTCCATGTGAGCACCTCTCCAAGTTTATACCGTCAAGGGACTTTGAAAGCTGTCGTGCGTGTCTGTGGGTGTTCAGGTAAGTTATAATCGACGCTGAAAATCATCGAAGAGTCCGTCGACGTTCAATCGACGAGGGAATTGCAAACTCAACGGCTGCTTATAAGGTACCACCAAGATAGGAAAGAATGAATTTTATGAAAACAAAAACAAATGAATGAACACGAGTGTGAGCAGGTACCAAGGTATGTTGTGATACACATCGATAATAACATTTTATTGGTGATGCAGTTATGTTCCCTATCTATATACATTACCTTTTTGTCTTAATACTAGATGAATGATGATACTGTTGATTCGTGAATGGACAGAGAAAAATAAATCGTGATGAATGAACAGTCACTGATGCCAACATGTGAATGTCCAGACCCCCTTCTTTGATGAACACCACTTTTTAAAATCTTTTCGTATTTAATCAGTGGGTATATAAAGACGAAATTTAGACGAAAAGTTTAATGACATAGGTTTATACAGAATTTAAAACTGCTGTCATGAATGTGACAGCTATGTAGAGCAGATCTATATCAGCAAGATAATGTTCTCTCTTTGAAAACAATGTGGTTTTACCAAGAATTACAAACAACGCACCAACGCGCGCTGGAAGATTAAATACTACGTTAGTATGCTTCATGATGATGACTACAATCGGCCTCGTATCTATACTTGCCACTAAATACAACTGTTCTTAGTGGGTGCAGTTCGTTATTCATTATAAAGTAAAGAATGGCATTATAAAGTAAAGAAATTCGGCAGTTTATATCCTTAACTTTTCCACAGCTGCGTGCAGTCACCAGCTGTCCGAAATACTTCCACAATCCCCTTTTCCGTGTCTCTGTCCAGCGTGTATAGGCACTCTCTTTATCTCTTTCTTTTCCTTCTTCCCTTAAATTTGTTTTTTTTTTTGCCATATTCCTTTCAATCGTATCCCCCTCAGTTTAGTCATGTCATGTTGTTGTGTCTCTGTTCTTTGTTTCATTTTGTCTTTTTTTTCTGTATTATGTATTATGTACATGTATATACTTGTAATTATAATAAGTATTTTTGAAGATTTTTTAGAGTGGTCCACAATCTACAAGCAATGCTTTTTAGTGGACCCCCCAGTTCTCATTTTTTTAATCCTTCAAACATAACTTTGTAATTCCAGTATGTGTGCATATCTTTGTAAGTTTGTTGATTACCATTGATCGTTATATTTTGCAATGTATATATGCTTATGATTGAATTTGAGATTTACTTTGTGTTATGTTTTGTGGAATGAAAGAAAAAAATGAAAATGAAAATGAGAATGAAATAAATCAAATCAAATCAATTCAAAATTCAGAAGGTTCGCTATTCTGAAGGTTCGTTATTCCGAAGGTTCGTTGATCCGAAACACGCAAATTCCCTATACCTTATAGAGGTTCGTTAATCCGAACATTTTGTGGCGTTATTCCGGAGATTCGTTAGTCCGAAAATGAAATTCGGGAATAACGAACCTTCGGAATAACGAGCTATAACCTACTTAGTAGCACGTAAGGGACTATCACAATTTGCTGAAGGTCTCAAAGAACGCATTTAAGAGAAGAAAACGAATCACGTTTTACTTCCAAATCCGTAGTATTTAGAGTAACTTTACACTTCATTAAGACATTATAAGATAATGATTAATCTTCTCTTCTTTGTTTGCCAGTACAGTTTAGCGTTTTCTATTCATTAAAAAACAGCAGTCGCCATTCAGAGAGGGACGCCTCGGGACGCATGATGACGCACATTCTGCAGAAAGCAAAATAAAATGTGATGAATTGTAGGCCTATATGCTGTGGCGACGGACATCCAGTCGCTGGTAATCCAGAATGCGTCCGGCATGCAGGCATTCTCTACTTCATTCCCGGTCCACGCATTCTGCCTGCACTGAGAATGCCCTATTGTTACTCCCCTCAGCCTTCTGAATAGAGGCATTCCGTCGTATTCCCAGAATGGGGATTATAAAATCCTCTATTCAAGGCGTCCGGAATGCGTCCGAGAATGCAGACGCATTACTGAAACCATTCATTCACGAAGAATGATAGCGGCCTCGTGCACCTCTACGATTGTCTTTGACCTTCAAAAGAACGACACGCCGCCCTGTTGCGTTGTGAGAAAGAAAAGTCGCGCCATATTATACACGTTGTATTTCAGTTTCAGTGTGAAATAAAAAAAAAAAAAAATGAGTAAAAGTGTCTCTGGAAACGGATTTCTAACACAGAGATTTTGTTTTTGTTCGATTTTTCTGTATGTTGGTTAGTTTGTTTTTTTACGACATAATACTCGTCGCCTAAAGTTGCGTTTCGTACCGCAGTTCGATACATTCGTATTTTTTCTTGCCAGATTGAGACGCCAACCCCGTTGCTAAGAGGTACCTACCAGGTATACCGTCAGGTCTCGACACTAGCGGTGGCCCGGGGCCATCAAAAAACGCACGTCGGGCACCAAAATTTCATATATTTTTATGAAGATTTTGGTGGACCGATCGGGCCACCAAGAAAAGTCGGATGTTTGCCTTTATACTTTTGGAAATGAACAGCGCTAACAATCGACTCCGTATGCTAAAATAAATGTCGGATATTTGTTTTTATTTTCGAGAAATGAATAACGGTATAATATCCGGCTTTGTATGATACTAAAATTAATGTCGGGTGTTTGCTTATACTTTTGGAAATGAATACAGTAAGATTTAGCTTCGTAAGGTGCTAAAATTTATGTCAGATATTTGATTTTGCGTTCGGAAATGAATGAAGATAACATTCGGCTAAAGTAGATGCCGGATGTTTGCTTTTATGTTCGAAAGTAAATAGCAATAACATTCGGCCCCGGGAGATGCTAAAATAAATGTCGAATGTTTCCTTTAACGTTCGGAAATGAATAACGGTAATATTCGACTTTGTATGATACTAAAATAAATGTCAGATGTTTTCTTATACTTTAGGAAAAGAAGAACGGTAAGATTCAGCTCCGTACGGTGCTAAAATTAATGTCGAGTATTTGATTTTGCATTGGGAAATGAATAAGGATATCATTCGGCTGTGTAAGATGCTAAAATAAATATCGCACGTTTGCTTTGACGTTGGGAAATGAATAATAATGATATTCAACTCCTTACGATGGTAAAATAAATGCCGGATGTTTGCTTTTATGTTCGAAAGTAAATAGCAATAACATTCGGCCCCGGAAGATGCTAAAATAAATGTGGAATGTTTCCTTTAACTTTCGGAAATTAATAACGATAATATTCAACTCCGTACGATGATATTAAGATGTTTGATGTTTGCTTTTATGTTCGAAAGTAAATAGCAATAACATTCGGCTCCGGAAGATGCTTAAACAAATGTCGAATGTTTGCTTTAACGTTCAGAAATGAATAACGATAATATTCAACTCCGTACGATGATAAAATAAATGTCACATGTTTGCTTTTACGTTCGAAAGTAAATAGCAATAACATGCAGCTCCGGAACATGCTAGAATACATGTCGAATAATTTTCCTATCTGTAATTTGCCCGTGTGCTTCATGGTTGTGAGGGTAGCTCTTAGCCACGCTGGTCTGTAATTTCGCTTTAAAAACGCTTTGTAATACATTATAGGTCCTGCAGTATAAGATCAGTAACTTGTAATCATTCGTAGTGACGTAGAATGCGTTTGTATTGTAGCAACAGCACTGATTTTCATATTATTATTCATATCAGTTCAATTCTATTTGATCAAAATCCGGTTAATTTCACATGATCGGCGTTTGATGACAATAATAATGGAACTGTGCAAAAGTATACTAGTAGGAGACAACATGCTTAGCGGACGATTCCTCCTTTTGATTCCCCTCTCCCTGTCTCATTCCCTCTCAGCTCACTTTGATCTTTCCTCTCCCCAGCCCACCCGACAAAGAAGAAATTCGGTACAATACAAAAACAAAAACAAAACTAAACTAAAACTAAAACAAAACAAGGAACATGTGCTGGCAGAATAAATGGGAATGATACCTATGCCCCAGCCAGGCCAAGCTTGTGGAAATTTCCATGAAAGCAGAGTGGATCAATCAATAAGTTAGTGTTGCCTGCCAGCAAAGGAATGCGCGTATGCATTCCTTCACACCCCACCCGTGTTGTAAACCACGTGTAGATATCAATTAGACAGTCTGGCCTGGGAGTGGGAGTGAGCCAGGGACATGTCTCTAGCACTAGTTTTGAGTAAAAGCCCCTTTTGAGCTCCTGTAAACGTCATATGATACTGTTTTGTCTTTCTTTTCGCCTAAAAAAAAGCATATAGCGAACAGACCTCACCTCCCTGATATCACAAATGGTCATGTAGCCATGCAAAAGGATTGATTTATCCCTTCTAGGCGAAAACTGAATTAAATGTCCTTTGATAGAAAATTCGAAATCTAGCATGCCTGGATAAAGACTACCTTGGTACCTTCGCAATATGTACCAGGCCAGCCAGAGCCACATGTTCGATCGTTGTTGAGAGCTCGCGAAGGAAGCAAAATGGTGAGCTAGTAGCGGCATGTACGTACGTACAATTTGTATACAAAATGCACCTCATTGGTGAAAGCGTGGGGCTGATCGAATGCATTCTAGAAGACAAAGGCTGTGAACCCTGGCAAATTAATCCTGTTGGTAGTGTTACCGTTAGGTTTTAACAGACAATAGAGAGATTAGACAAAGTCACCCTCATTGTTGATGCATTCTCAGTTTCATTCCGGAATGCCCGGCTTATTTCTAGGCCAGGCGACGGCCGGAATGGGTATAGAATGCGCGCATTCTCGAGTGCATGCCACTGAGATAAAAGGTACTAAGTATTCCGAACGCATTCTGGAATAGATACCAACGAGTGGATGTCCGTCGTGCCTAAAAAGTTGTTAGGACTGACAGGGCTCGCTGGCCCTGTGAGAGATTTGACTTGCAACTGCAAATAAAGTAATACAGTTTTGCCTGAAACTTTGCGTTGAATTAGAAACAAACGCAAATTGGCATTGGATTAGTCAAGGTTGCCTTCGATATTTTCCCTACGAAATCGTGCGTCCGCTTATAAATAGCAATGAACTTGCTTGCAATAAAATGCAAATTTGCGTACGGCTCGCTCTCGGGCGCGAACTTGCATTTGTTGATGCTTTACCTCTCGCAACTACTGAAATTTCCCAAGCTCGGTGCTTAGATTATGTGCACTTATACCACACGCTATAACACATACCGTAATACTTTACGCGTATCGGGGATTTTCGGATCGATATCGGGAGTTGTAGCGAACGAGTAGCGCGAAATGGTAAATTCGCGATTTTTGTAAGCATCGGGCAGCAATTCTACCTTCATACTTAATGCCGAATTTGGTTCGAAACTGCACTACCGAGGAGCTGAATCATGTCAGAATTCATTTCTGTAACCTAGAAAATCAGTGAAGTGTAATTTTCAGGTCAAAACAGTGCTTGGCCCCAAACCCTACTATTGCCGATGGCTTCGCTTTGTCCGCTAGTAATATGTAGCACTTTCTATTCCATTTGATTAGTGAAGGTTGCGTTCGATATTTGCCTACGGAATCACGCTTCCTTTTAGCAATGAACTTCCTTGCGTTTAAATGAAAATTTACGTACGGTGCGGGGACTTGCATTTGATGTTTTAGCTCTCACAAGTCACAGCTATGCTTCATAAAATTTCATCTCAAGCCCAGGGCGCAGATTGTGTGCCCAAGTATACTCGGACGCTGCACTACGTACACGCACGCGTATCGGGGATTCGGATCATGAGTAGCGAGCGCGCGAGTAGCGCGAATTAAACGGTAAACTCGCGATTTTTTTTAAGCATCAAGCAATAGTATATTTATGGCATTTCTTCCTTAATACTAATTGCCGAATTTGGTTCGCAGTTGCATTGCTGAGGAGTTGAATCATGTCACAATTCATTTCTGTAACCTAAAATACATTTGTACATGTATCAGTAAGTGTAATTTTCATGTCAAAATAGTGCGTGGCCCTAAATCCTGGATTGCCGATGGCTTCTCCGCTTAGCACTAGTAGTATAAGCTTTCTATTCATTACGAAACAATAGTCGCCATTCAACGAGGGACGCCTCGAGACGCATCGGGACGCATCGGGAGGGTAGAGGGAAGGAGCTTATTTTGCGGACGCAGCGAGACGGCCACCAGGTAAGCTCCTTTTCGTACATGCAACGGTCCATTTGTGAGGGCTCGTCTTTTACAAGTATACTTGGGAGTTAGCCGACGCTTTGCGACGCTCGGCGGCGCCCGCCGACACGCAGTCTAAACTACTGGTTGTATGCCGTCGCTAACCGTCGCTGGGTGT
This sequence comes from Diadema antillarum, assembly GCF_040938485.1. Taxonomy (NCBI): domain Eukaryota; kingdom Metazoa; phylum Echinodermata; class Echinoidea; order Diadematoida; family Diadematidae; genus Diadema; species Diadema antillarum. Next base: position 1,480,286 of record NW_027271003.1, on the reverse strand, counting down.
CCTTTGACGTCGGAAATTGAAAGAAATTTGCAGAAGCGTCGCACCGCGTCGCTCGCCGTCCCTAGTTTACCAGGTGCGCCTTACTTGGCCACTTGTTTTTCACATAAACAGTAGAGTAGAGTAACTCTCCAGTCAACAGTCCCACACATTTGATAAGATGATGGATACAGCCAATGCAATCATACCACTTGCAAATAACTCTGAATCTCCTTGAAAAAGATAGATTATTTTAATAGTGATGATGCCAACAGCCAATGCAATCATACCACTTGCAAATAACTCTGAATCTCCTTGAAAAAGAAAGATTTTAATAGCGATGATGCCAACAGTCAATGCAATCATACCACTTGCAAATAACTTTGAATATCCTTGAAAAAAATTGATTGTTTTGTAATGATGATGCCTACATTGCAGCGGTGGGTTATAATAGGAAAAGGAAAAACATGACAGTGTCTGCAGCATAAATGTCAATGAGTCTGTGGTTAAAATCTACTGTATATCAATTATAATACTCCAATTGAAATTACCAATCTGTTTTTCATGAAGGACAGTTTTTTTCTGATGTAACATACGTATCATCCCAGTACGTGCGTCTCTCTTGAATATCCATGAGTACCTGTAGGCTTGTCCAAAGGCTTCTCCGAGGCAATATTGCCATAGCAACAGATGAAATATGCAATGTACAGCGTGAGTGTACACATAGTCATTCCCTGATATGTATTCCAATTTATGGATTTTTTCCTTCTCCCAGCCTGTGGTGATATGTAAATCAATGACCTTGCAGTGAACAATGGCAATTCTATGGCTAAAACACAGGATTCCATCAACCAGTTCAGACAATGACAAAATGACTCCCAGAATAACCATAGACAAACTTTATGGTTGTAATTATACGAATCCCTTGTGATGTACTAATGCAAATAACAGTTTGAATACGAACAAAATTCTCTACTGTTTGAAAGAGGTCAACTAAAGGTCCTTTTCAGACTGACAAAAGAATTTGTTGGTGCACTTGTAGATATGTTTAGAAGCACATTTCAAGTCAATCAAAACATATTTGTATGGCCTAGAGGCAACCTTATGTGCCAATTATTCTAAATTCATGTTTTGCCAGTCCGAAGGAGTTTTCTGATCTAGTTTTGCTCAATTCCGGGCGCATGTTTGAAGTATGCAGCTATTTGAACTCTAAAACACATTTTCCACTTGCAATGACAAAATGAACGCTCTTGCACTTGTGTTTGATTGACAGGGCCACAGACTTTGTACCACAAATATTGAATAGAATGTCAATTGTAGTTTATGAACGGAAGGAAAAACTCTTAAAAGAGTCTATACAGTTCCTGACTCCTATATGGGAAACACGTTTCTAGCACATGATTAAGAATGACTAAATTCTAACAGCTGAAAGTGGATATTAAAGGTTGCTGGCCTTAAAACATACAGTCTGTACCTCGCAGGCAACAAGAGATATATGCCATTATGTCCCAAGAGCCATGCTACACTAAATAATAATGCAACTCAATATGCCATATACAGTACATTCATCAACCCCCTATTGTATTACAAAAGTTACTATCACCTTTTCATCTCAACGCACATCCCTTTCTAATCCTAATCTACACCTCATACTCTTGATACAGCTGTGCAAAGAGGTGAGTCACAATTCATCTGCCACTGGAATATAGGCATCACACTACAAATGTGTGAAGCTGTGAACGATGGCAATTTGGGGAAATTTGACCTTCAACTTGGTGAGCAAATCCATTGGTATGACAGGTCTTTGGTTGTTCATTCTTCTTTCTTTCTTTTTAATTTGTTAAAGAACTCATTAGTGTGACTGGTTTAATATATTGAAGATTCTATGATGCCTTTATATCCAAGATTTATACTTCTAACAACAAGAATGCTTCCTGAAGGCTCGCTCAACACTTAGGCAACTGATGCATGCAAACTGGTACTAAATATGATATGCAAGGTATCATATTTAGTGGAGATAAGGCTGCCCTTACTACAAACCTAAAGCAGTAAATTTGGGGTGAGGCCTATATGCAAGTACATACAAATTGTCTGTCCAACTCAGAGAATTACCTCTCTTACCGACATGGGAGGTTTATTTTGCACAAATGCTCACTCATTTTTCACATTAGGGCCCTATACACTGAAATATCATTCAAAATGATGATACATACCTTGCATTATTTGGGAGAAAAAAATAAAATAAACACAAATTATTCGTAGGAAACACACAAAAAAAAACATGTAGAAATAATAAAGTTTCTTATCAAAAATAATGAGGAAAAGTGATGAAGTTTTGATGAGAACAAAACCCCACAGAGTTTTGTCTTTGTTTTATTTTGTTTTGTTTTGTTTTATTTTGTTTAGTTCTTCAGGTCGAGAGGCGTCTTATATGGCATTGCAACCTTGTTAACAGTGAATATGGTATAAAGTAATGTATTCAAATTTATTGATGTAGTGTCCAGTTAGTCTAGTATCCATCTGCCATGCCAACATAATCAGCTTGTTTCTGAAACTTTTGTTTCACCATATGAATTATTTTCTGCTCTGCTAATTCATTTTAAAGGTTAGGGTTTCCGAAGATATACACAATTATAGTTTATTTTGTACCTATGTTCTTTTTCTGGCATATCTATTTATGATGTGATCATGCATTCTTGGTATACGATATACCACAGAGATTCATTGCATTTTAACCTTTCTCTGCACTTACTAGCACTATCAAAAAAAGACCCTCTCCACCCACACATACACACCCACACACACATTCTCTGTCTTGCCATCTCTTCTCCTTGTTTCTCCCTCCCCTCTCCCTCTCTCACTATCTCTCTCTCCTTGTCTATCTCTCTCTCTTGCTCCCTCCATTTCTCTGAGTTTGAGTTTGACTGCATGTCGACAGTCTTGACACCTGCCTAGATCCCGAGACCATCTAATGGGCTGGAACACTCCCACAGCAACTGGCCGATACCATTTAATATTCATGGGGGCCGTAATGAAGATGGCTGGTAGAGAAACTGGGGAGCGAGACTTGCAGTGAGTAACTACCATGAGATGAGAGTTTAACCCTTTAGATGCCCAGGGGGGTGTTTAACAAAGAATCTAAGCCAAACTTTGAAGTTACGATTGACTTTAAACTATGGAACGTTGGAGTTTCTTTTTAGTTTTATCTAAATGTTTTCAGAATCCACTCCAAACTGTTATCAAAATTTACAGAAAAAATCCTGAGATAAGGTGATACTCCATGGTCTAAACATGTCATTTAATTCCTTTCGTTGAATTTGATGTAAACATCAAACGGAATTTCCCTTTAAAAAGAAAAAATTCCCTGCTAAACAACCTGCCACACTTGATGAATTCTAAACCCTGTGGAATCGCTGGTGCGCTGGCTGGAAGGGGTGCAATTATCCCGTGAGCATCGTGAGGAAATTGCCTTAACAAAGTCGAATGAATATGGATAAAACATCGCTCGGGTATGTACATTCATCATAATCATGGGTCATGAAAAATGAATGAACATCTACCTACTGCAGAGAGGTCTACATGCCAACATCTATAATTAATTTTGCCTGATCATTTGTGAAATTGTGACCAATGTGTGCAGTACACTACATCAGCTCCCCCCCCCCCCCCCCCCCACCAGCTAATGAGAAAATGCATGCACTCACTTGCACATGTCAGAGCCTATCTGGTATTTACTATTTTGAGTGGTGTTAACATTTTGGTTTTTAACATCTCTGTGTCTAAATACAGATTTCTCTAATCTAATAACAATCAATGTATGATGATAGGCAAAAGAGAATAACTGGGACTATTATCCTCCTTATGACAATAGATGGTGCAACCACATTATAAACTTTCTGTCAAAGGGAAAGTTTATAAATAATACTGCAAACCTAGGCAACACTAACACTGAGAGTGGTTATCCATTCTATTCACACCGGAAAGAAAAATTTTAAAGTTGTATCACAAGAGAAAATTTTTACTAATTTATTTATTATTATTATTTTTTAATTGTTGTGATGTACACAAGCCAACTGCAATGACAAGTGTAAACAAAGGCCTGGATCACTATTACTGCACGTTTCCTTCATTGCAGCCGGGAGAAATCTAGACATAGAATGGATAGTCACATGACCAAAAAAAAAAAGTTTCTGCTATGCGGCTTCTAATTATAATTTATTGCAGCAAAAGTTTATGCAAAGTTGTGAAAAATTGCACTCCCGTGTGCAATTTTTCTGGCAATATTTTGGGTGGAATTATGATACAACTGCCTAGCAATTATCACAACAACAAAAAATGTCACAGTTTTTCTAATGATGAGCCCTGTTTTCACTGTCAGTATGAATGATCCTTAAAACATTGACTGGCTGGGTTTTCTTTTTTTCACTCTGTGTTAGCCTAAAATTATGCTTTCAAGCCACACTCTGAAATTTGAGTAAAAATATCTGCCAAGCTTCGAGGTCCAGCCTCTCTAGCCTTCTACCTACGGAAAAATTATGGAGTATATTAGTCACCACCATCTACCAGTTCACCCATTCAGAAAATCAGGTATATATCTTTCTTGCATTTTATTCTTATTTCCCTGGAATTGTTGAATAATAATGTTACAATAAAGGAGCCCAGCTTTGGATGAATTTTTCTCCATGTTAAAAGAACAGCCATGCTTTTATTACCAGCAGTGATAGATTACAGTTTTCTTGTCTCTTTTATCTATCTTCTTTTTTTTAGGCATTAAAATGTGAATAGGTGGGTGTGCTTGAAATGCCAATTGGTCTCCAATGGATCCTTTTATTTTTTAATAGTCATTCGTAAGTTCTTCAACTTGATGGATGGATAGATAGATAAATATGAATATTGATGGCTTTAATAGGAAACAGATAGATCGAATGAAAAAGTGAGAGAAGAAGATAGAGGGAGGGAAAGATACATGTAGAGGGTTTCTAAGAGCAACAACTACTGAATGTAGCACAATACAATCACTCCACCCTACTTTCTATAACTTTTGCAAAGATTCAAGCTGCCAATTGGTCGACTCCTCATCACGTTACATGCGGTAAAAAGGTGTCACTGCATGCTGTCGCTGTGGAGCGTAACATTTTTGTCAACTTGTTTTGCACTTTGATGTCACCAACCATGTACAATGTACATCCATGATGAGTTCAATTATACAAACTAGTAGTTTTGCACCTCTGTGCTCCTGTCCTGTGAAGTCACAATATAATTTTGCAGCATGCAAGGGCGCCCAATCACTTATTTACACCCAAAAACAACTGCTTCCTCATATAAAAAAGCCATAATGTAATCATTTGCCTTTCATGAAAAAAACATTGCCATTTCTAGATTACAAGTATACTCAGTAATCGGCATGGCCCATACTCGATGATATGGAGGTGTTGTGTAAAACAAATAGCAGATTGTCTTAACTCATGCAGTGGAACAAGATTTCACACTCAGTGAAAGATGACGAGCACTATTCAACTTTGCCTCACCTTGTCAAATACAGCAGAGCGCCTCATCTTTCACCTCGTGTGAAATTTTGCACAACTGAACTTGTGACCATTCACTATATTTGTATACAGTTGTCACGCAACATAACTCCACAAAGTGGGCTATTATCTAAGGCTATCTAAGCCATCTGGAGAACACATTTTATAGATGAAAATGACAGAGCAAATAAGGCATATTTTTATGATATGTACAATGTAGAGGCAACACTCCTGTCACTTCAGCTAGAACCCCAACACTGCCTAATAGTTTCAGCCAAGGCTTGGCAAGCAATAAGTTCTGATTCTTGGCCTCATCTTTCGACGAGCTTGGGCGCTGCTGTCGGGGAAAACTTTGGGAGACACGGACTCCGCCCCCAGTCGGACGGACGAGATGAACGGCTGGTTGGCGCAGTGAAGCAACCAGGTGTAAATGACCTCTGGAAGATCGAAATATCACTCTCTTCTTTTCTCCCCAGGGTCTTACCCATCCCAACTCAGCTGTGACCAATTTGTAGGCAGAGCAGTTAAGAGTTGGGGGCAGTAATCCTCACTGCTGAAACAACCAACTGTGAAAGTAGCTTAGGGTGTGAGGATTCAGAATGCCAATAAAAGCTTTTACACACATGGCTCTCTGTCTGGTGTAGAAGCCCCAACCATTCATCAAAACAAAAGCAAACAAAGAAGGAAAAACACCCCATATCAGGCTTTTGTAAATTCTAGCAGCAGAGGCTATTTCTTTCTTAATATTACAGTTGTAAGTCAAAGCAAAAGTATCACAAGGTGTAAGTGCAATTCCAGTGCAGAAATGTACAGACGTTTGCTTTCACTGACTTCTTGCTGTAAATTATCTCCAGGTAGATTATCTCCATACTCATTAAAATAGCTAATCAAAATTGCTTGCTCTATATCACCAACTGTTGTACTTTCTAACACCATGCATGATTTTGTTGGCGACCACGTAAATTTCCATGAAATATCACTTCAAATCGTGTGTGCATCAATGTATCAAATTTCTCTCTATCCAAAGCACATCCTGGTTTAGATGTGGAATAGGAACGTCTCTATGACGTACGTATGATGTCAATAACATTTTCAATCCACCACGGGAAGGCTGGTTGAGCTGAATGGGTTTTAGTCACATACCAATAGGACAAATGGATGAAAATCATGAAAATATAACATTTCTAGCACTCTTCTGGATGGAGGCATAAAAACAGACAAACACACAAAAAGAAAACACTGAAAGGTCAAGTGACCAGAACATCTTATGCAGCACATTCATCATCAATTTACATGATGACATACTTGTAATATGTATTCAATGAACACAATGAGTGCCAGTTCAGTATATATTGAGCATTCGTATAGAGTGATTTAGCGCAATATGAATTCATATGATTATTATCGTTATTACCAGCACATCAATAAACATATAGCTTAAGTTTATTAAAACTAATTTTTTTTCTGGGGAACGGGGCAGACTTTATAACATATATTCACATAATAACTATAGGAAAGCATTTGATTATAGTACTAAAAATAATCATGAACTAGACAATCTATAAGAAATGACAACAAACAGTCCATATTTCTTATCTTACATTAGGAAAGAATTCTTTAGTGAGCTGAGTCACAGGGGTGGTACTGGATTTGAAGTGTCATTTTGAATAACCTACAGTTTTTAGGCCACACATTCAAATAAAGTTATGAAGGATTTACTGTTTTCTATCATTTCATATAACAATGACAAGAAATGCAACCACATATAAAGCAAGATGCAGCTCAAGTTTGGAATTGATTTCATCGCCTTGCAACTTTACTCTTGGTTTTTACAAAAACAAAAACAGAAACTCCTGAATGAGGTTCATCTGATTGGTAATTTCATAGAAATGTACTCACTAAGGTACAAAACAATTTTTACAATTGTGAAATAAAAGAACATATTTCTATAAAAACAGAAACTGATATTGATCCTTGATCAATGGAGTATAACTCCATCCCTTTCAAAGGAGAAAATGCTATTCTAAAATTGTTACAACTTAGCATTATTCTAACGGAAAGGATGCAGTACTCTTAATAGCTTTTACTACAAACAAAATGAGGAAATTCATTGAAGACTTGTACGTATGCAAGTCACTGAGAGAGCATGAAACCATATGAGTACAAATTATAGCACATGATCTAGTCTGTCATGTGGTCGTGACCAGTATGACTATTCATTAAAAACATGTTAATGTTTGAAACAGATCACAATTTTCATACTTTATGTCTGACTCTGACAAAAAAACATCAAAAAAAAATCAATCTCTACCTTATGGCATTTAATCTTTGTATTATAGTCAACTTGGAGACAGAGAAGCAATTAACATGATACACTCTACTCCCTTGCCCCAGCCGGCCTCACCTTTAATACCCAAGAGTATCTGTACAGTGAGAAGCAGTATTTGCGCGGCAGTGAAATTCAGCACAAAATCAATAGTTTGCCTATTTCTCTTACAAGGGGGGCGCGACTGCGATTTTGTGCTGTTTTGTGGTCTCACTTGCTTCTACAGTTAAAGGGAGAGTTAGGTTTCTCTCCATTGACAGTATGTTTACTCTTCTGTCCAAAGACTATCACTTGGCAATTACGGTGCATCATTGGCCTACATATTGGGTCACAGGTTTACTCCTTCAGACTTAAATTTGCTACCTCAGCTCTTACAAATCATGGCTGTATCTACAATGTATCTAGCTTGACAGAGAGAACCACATTCCAAAATGTGTTTCAAAAGGCATACATGAAAGTGATGTGATCTCTTCTCTTTTGATTCTGCATTTACCTGAAAATAATCTAATCATAATTTGGAAGATGTAACTGTGCAGTTGCTTTCTGCCATTTAACCCAGGAAATAAAGGTCAAAATATGCATGCTATACAAATATTTCTAAATGGTATTTCTCCTTCACTGGAAGTAGTTTGTAGCTCAAACAAATTTCAAATTGGTGTTTCAACCTATAATTAAAACATTGTTTTGTTTACAATGTATCTACAGCCAGAAAATACCTCAAACACATTTGGACTGGGGATTATACCTCAGAAAATTTTCACATAAGTATTATTACTATCAATACTTCCAAGGCCTCTATTGTGTCTACATGTATCTGCACAACTTTTACTGCTACTGCTGACAAAACACTATTTCTACTTCTACTATCACTAGAAGTCACACGAATACAACTCAAAGAACAATCCTGCAAACTAGAATTACTGTAGAGTGAGAAGTATAAATACTGGTGAGAGGACTACTTTGATTCCATTGATCATGTTGTTGTTCTACTTTGTTTTGGTGTTTTCTTTCACTCTTTCTTCTCTTTTGTTTTGTTTTTTTACTCTTTTTTCTCTTTTGTTTTGTTTTTCTCTCTTTCTTCTCTCCAACTAATTGGACTTACAACTTATGTGTCTGTGCGGATTTGAAGTAACACTCTACAAAACATGTGTCTGGAGTCCTTGAGGGGGAAATCCAAATGAGAGAGATCAGCTGTGAGATGGGGAGTACCAAACAACAGTGACATGCCTTTTGAGGTCTGTTCCCATTCATCAATCACGCTATTAGGCTGGCATCCATGCCGCTGGAGACGGAGTCGAGACTCTACGATATTTTCCTTTGAGCAATCCCTCCCAATTCAACAAAAGTTTCATCTGTACATGACCACTAAATAGCAGCAAAGGACATACTAAGTTTTGAGAATCTAAAGGGCGCCAGGAGTGTCCATTGTCTACAGAGTTAAAGCACAACGATACACAAAATTCCAGTCGACTTTAGATACAATAGCATCATAGAGAAACAGAGTGGGAGAAGTTATGTATACCAGAATAAGACCTAAAAAGTTATAAGGAAATTTGTAAAGCTCTGCATCTTTTCTGGTTTTCACATTACCTTTAAATATTTCAACCATAAAATGTATAAATATCAGATAAGACAACTAATGAAGGCTGCTAGAATAGAATGCCCATCAGCAAATACATGTGCATGTGCACCGAAGTACACTCATCAAAAACGTTCAACTTCTGATGTGCATGATTCACTGGCTGTGTGTGTGCTGCACATCATAAAGCTGTACACAATTCATAATGGGGATTATGAGCTATGGGCAATTACACACAAACAAGAATGATGCTCAAAATTCAGCCGCGCAAACTTTGCATCAGGTTCAGGCATCTGACACAAATACTAAATTATTTGTTGTTCCCCGCAAGCACAACAAACATATTAAGTCTTGTGTCCTACTATTAAAGTGCAATAAAGCAAACAAATACATCTTCACATGTAACATCCATGACTGTCCATCTTTGAGACAGACAATAACCAGTTTGTTTTGTTTATATTGGTTATCTTGTCTCCACCATACACCTGTCCAACCATATTTGGCAACTCATCAGCAGGTGTGGATTCCCATGAGTTGTGCACAATCTGAAGTCATGTGGAAGCAGGATGAAGAAAGTTATGTTCACACGCCGCTCTTAATCTGTAAGATTTGCTCAAATTGTTCAACACCAATGATTGGCTCCTGGCAGATATAGCCCCACGTAGAAGCATTCAAAAACTAGCAATTGTGAAGATTGGTTGATGGTTGTTAGGAATCACAAGCTTTCTTGGTGGTTATGCTCTTTCCATGAGCCATGGGGGGTTCCCACTTGTACAATGTAGATGAGCATCATGTGGACATGATAATCAGCAAACACAAAAGTTAGTATGACCTCTCCATGAAATCTTTTCCCCCTTATCCAGGTCAACCTGCATTTCATGCTGTATACTACTATATCGTTGCACATTATTGTGTTATTAAAATGCTAGTGCTGCGTGTATAAATTTTATCCAGTTCTGTGGTTTAATCATCAATTGTGGCTCTCCTCGAAAGCTTCATCTTAAAGACAAGATTTCGTGTGGCTGTGCATCCTTGTTTAAAACTACAAAGTTTGCACGGAATTTTGAAGATCACAAACATTGTGTGAATCTAACTTATTTACTGGTTTTATGGCTTGAGATTGATGGCCTTTTTTTTAACCCATTAGAGACCGACTGATTTTGCTACAAAAGCACTGCCCATAGACTCCTGCCCAAGCATACTCGGGACTCATCCACAGCGGGTTAATACAATGCATTGACATCCAATCCTGGTCACAAGCTCTGTCACTGAGAGAGATCCAGTTGGTATTTCACACTCACTGCCCAAGCCAATCCAGCCATGACAAGATAGAGAATTAGGCTTAGGGGTTAAAGCCTCACTATCATTCTGATAATGAGATGCTCAGGCTTAAATATAGCCTGTGCCCTGAACTGTTATGCAACAATATTCCTATCATTCAAACTTGTAAAACAAGCAGAACCAGATGGGAGATGATTCTAACAATTTGCCCAGATTCAGGTACAGTGAGAGGTACTGACTCACATTTGAACATGTCGGACTGGTAAAGTATTTCCTTGTATGGAGTACACACATCATGTTCATACCTAGAACATGATATATTGTGGATGCATAACAGCAAAAAAATAAAGAAAATAAAAAATACATCTATATAAATAAATATTTTCCTGTTGACTTCCAGCACCACAATACAGGTTTAACCTATTCCACAAGGGAAGCTGGTAGCCTGCATACAATACCTATGGGCATTTCAGAAGTCAGTATGGAACGGGTTAACTGGAAATGTTTTTCTACTCCTGAGTACAGAGGTGTCATATTTCTGATCACCCAAACTTTTTGATTAAACCTTCCCATTACTACTGGCACCTACACTTGCACACCTGTAAAAGACGCTTGTAGTAACTTACAACAGTGGTCGTGATGAGATTAAAGGGATAGTACAGTATTGGCGGAGATGAGAATTGGGCTTTTCACTTTTTTGCGAGATTCCAAGAAAACATTTATGAAATAGTACAAAACATATCATTTTAAGAGGAATTCAAAGTTTATTTGATGAAAATCGGGTTTAGAATTACTGAAACATCCAAAAACAAAGTAGAACAAAGCGAGCGTAATAAAAGGTGGGTCCCATACTTTATTAGAATTGCTCTGTTTTGGATATCTCAGCCATTTCAAAATCAATTTTCATCAAATAAATGTTAAATTCCTCATGGAAATACATGCTCTTTCATATTTCATAAGAGGTTTCTCATTATCTCACCAAGAAAATGTTAGAAACCTGAAATTAGATCTCAACCAAAACTATACGATACCTTTAAAGGGTATTTGTGGACAATGGGCAGTTTTATCATCAGCACTGTAACTTGCTGCACTGTGCATGCATGATAGGGATCGTAAACACTTCAAGTATTATCCAAATGAAAAAAAAAAGTATTTTAAACCCTTTTGTAGACTAATACCCCCATCAAAGCAAGCAATCTGACAGGTGCACCAGGGTGTAGCTCTTGAAGTTCTTTGCTTTGGAATCTTTCACTCTACCCTGCGTGAAACTCCGCTCTGCACCCCACACACACTCCAAACTGTTAAAAGGCAATTCAATAAAAGACTCTCTACCAAGGCCCGAATTCACGAAGGTGGTACAAATGAAACCATGGTTTAAACCATCGACAAAAAAAACATGGAGCGCCAAATGTCGCACGGAATATGTCGTTACGAAATTGGTAATTTTGTCGACAAAATGACCGCTTCGTCAACGAACTGTTCATTTAGTTACAAAATGTTGTCATTTTGTTATGAAATAATCGTTTCATCGACGAAATGACTGATTTTGTAACGAAATATTCCATGCGACATTTGGCGCTCCATGGTTTTTGTCCATGGTTTAAAAAACCATGGTTTCATTTGTACCACCTTCGTGAATTCCGGCCTAAAAGTCTGATAAACCTTTAAATTGCATCAAACATCAAATAATTTCTCACCTGATGCCCACTGAAGAGGCACAGGCTGCTAGACCTCCATTAAAGAAGAAATCCACCCAAAAAATAAATAAACTTCAAAAGAAAGAGAAAAATAGTCTCCACAAAATGATACATATATGACCAAAAAAAAATCTGATAATAAGGAAGATATGACATTTTGAAATTTTGAGAAAAAAAAATTGAAAACATTTCTTGAACGATCCTTACGAATATTCAAATGAACAAATTGATGATGTCATACCTCACAATTTTTCATGAATGTTACGCATGAAATTCGAAAAAAAAATAAAAACATTTTTAGCTAATACAAATAAAAACAAGTTCCCATAGCAAAATATATCAGAGTTCATATTTGTTCTTTTTATTTTGGGTGGTTTTAAGACAAATCTTATTTCTGTACAGCCGAAATATGAGATTTTTTGTCATTTCTGTATATGACATGTATAAGAAATTGTGAATGCATGACATTGTCAACTTGCTGATTTGAATATTCATAAGGACTTGTCAGGAAAAGTTTTCCTTAAAAAATGTGAAATTTCACAATGTCATCTTCCTTATTTCTTATCCAATTTTTGTAATTTTTCTTCAGTTTATTTTCTTTTATATAAAACAAGTTCATAAAGAAGAAATTGCATCCTTTCCATTAAATGACTCTATACTGTAGTTGCAATTACTTAGCAGGGATTGCTTTGTCCTATTGAACAGGGGAATTGCAGGTGCTAAATAATCATCACAAATACTAGTAATTCTTTTAGCAGTCTAAGTAAATCATTTCTGATTTCTGATGTCAATGTAATGGGAAAACTTGCAGAAATTGAATATTCTGTTACAATCTTTTGGTCTAATATTGATGAAACTTTTATGTTTTGTTCAGATTTTTTTCTTTTCTTTTATGATATCATACTATCATAAAGGCAACTTGTACATGGAAGAGAGTGTCTCTTTAATATCCACTCAAACATAGAGTAGAGTGAGCCTTTAAGAGCTCTGCCATCCATCGACTGCAGTCAAGGCGCCACAGGGCAGAATATGGGTCATCACTACCCCCTTGCGACAATGCCTTCGTGCATTCTCAAGTTTGCACGCCATTTCGATACTTTCCAGTGGGCGGAGAACAACGTATTTCACGGCTTCCCCCGAAACTGAACATGACACCAGCCACCTTTGCATGTAAGTGACAAGTATCGTTGCGGACTGGCCCTGATGCAGTATGCATTAAAGAGAGGGGGGGGGGGGATGGGAGTGTTGGGTCTTTCGCAGGTTGATGATTCCTTGGATAAGAGGCCTCAGTGACAAAGCAGCTACTTTGAGGTTGGAGGAAACCTTTGTAAACATGTTGAAATTAATTCACATTGCTGTGGTCGCCACACAAATTTTCCAATTTAAAGCCTGTGTATAGTTTAGGTACAGAATAAGAAAAACAGTATGAGTACAGTGAGCATTGCTTTTCTCTCCTTGTTATGTGAAAGGCACAACATGATATCAAAGTGTGTACAGTACCTTCATGTATTGTTTGACTTTAGGAACAGAATATCTCAAAGACCAAAATATGAAAATCACATTAATGTTGAATTACTCATCAAAGCAGACAACAAATGAATTAGTCCCATGTGTAATTATTTGTGTCTGCTAGTAATGGGTAGAAACCACAAACAATTTCAATTTGTTCTGAAGACTATTTCAAATACATGGCATGTCTGGCAGAAATTTCTCTTGAAATGACATATGAAACCATTAAAACCTAGCATGGTATTGGTTGAAAGTTAGAATAAGATTCTTTCAAAGCAATTTAAATAGCAAAAATTGATATTGTACTACTACCATTTCAACTGCAATTATTTTACTGTGATTACTGATTGTCAAATGTACAATTTACTTTTTTCTTTCTAAGAACATATAAAACACTTTTAAGTATTCTGCCACGTGTACCATACTTTTAAAGTTTCCAACATTTTCTTTACTTCAAAAATACATTGGAGCTTCGAGGCAATGGAAGTAGCCCAGCGCCCTGTCCTATAGTTAAGATTTATTGGTAAAATCAATAAAGATTGTGATTCACTAAACTAAATGCATGTTAAACAAGCTTAAGTTGAGTGCAATTTATTACAGCATTCGGTAGTAAAGCACTGTTTGTGGGTGGGGGAGCGCACATAAGTACGGACGGAAAGTGGACATAATCTCGATCAAAAATCCACTTGATTCTCAATCAAATTGATGACTCATATCTGGCAATGGACAAAATGTTTTGTTTCATTGTCATACTAATGGCACTCACATCAGAATCCACGCAGTACAATCAATCTAGACAAAATACCAAATGCTACAATATTTATTCAAGGCTGAGGGAATGCAAATAAAAATTTCAAAGAACTTTACAATATGTGCAGTCATCAATATGTACATTGTACATCCCTATTAAAGGTAAAATTGACGTAATTTGAGGAACTTTGTCACTATTCAGCATGAAACTGGACTGCATTTCTATTTATATAATGCAAGTCACACACGTATCTAGACCATATGTGAATGTCATATGATGCTGAAAAAAAAAATAGAACAAAAGAGAGAAGGGGGAAAAAAAATGAATGACTGTACAGAAAGGTTATGAACTGCCTTTGAAGCTACAACATGTACATCACTTCAAAATATTTGAATGCAATGGAATACCAGAATATTAGAACGGCCAAAGTTCAAATTTGGCTATCATCTTTGGAAACTCCTGCAAAGTAATTCAAATATAGGTAATCATTCTAATTACTGTTATATTCTTTTAATTTGTACACAAGGTACTGTATACCTAGTAGCTAACATTCTAATAACAGAAACATTCAAATCATTAGAAAGGTATTTGCTCCATGTTGTTGTTCTTTCTCTTAAAATTTGCTCCAATAGACATGTGTTTTTCTTTATGTTCATGTATTCAAATCCTTCTGAAAACTTGACACTGCAATATAAATATTTACTTTCTGCACATTCGTGATGTGCTTGTCTGTCTGTTGGTGTGTATGAGATGTGACTGTTAATTCTTCACAGAGTTATACTACAAAACCAGAAATATTTGTGGCATCAAACTTTAACAGATTTCAGCTGACGGCCGTTTTCGTGGCATGAAACCTTTGTGAATTGCCACTGGCATTCAATGGAATGTGTAGACAAATACTTTTGCATTTATTGTACTTTCACAAATCTCGGCTCCTCATGAAATTCTTGAAAATCTCCACAAATAAAAAAAATCTTTGTGTAAGTTTAACCGTTGTGGTGAGTTCATGATGGAAAGAAAGTTTAAACCAAAAATCTCACAACTTACTTGTTTAGCGGTGGTGGCCTGCGACCGACATCCATCGCAGGCCACCACCGCTAAACAAGTAAGTTGTGAGATTTTTGGTTTAAACTTTCTTTCCATCAAAAAAAATCTTGTTTTACTATATGTATCCCCAAAATGATGACAATATTTTCTTGAGCTCTAGAATTCATGCTAGCTAAATATGCAAAAATAAATGTACTGTGAAAATTTCTATAAAAGTAGTCATTTTTTTTTTCACATAGCGGGCACTGTTGCTACAGAGAAAAAGGAAGTTTGGCATATGATATCTCACTGTCGAGAGCTATCCAGGTGTTTAATACAAACCCTTCTCCATTAATCATTATCATTATGACTGTAATGATCACTTCAGATCAAACACGAGGATCCATTTACACCAACTGAAAACTGCTTCCTCTTTCTCGAGAGGTGTCTCATCAGGAACCCTTCACAACCTGGATCAAAGTTTATATTACCGTGAAAGATACCTACATGTACCACCACCCTGGATCAAAGTTTATATTACCGTGAAAGATACCCACATGTACCACCACCCTGGATTAAAGTTTATATTACCGTGAAAGATACCTACCACCACTTTCTCTCTCCCTCTCTCTCTTTCTTTCTCTCACATACACACACACAAACACACAAATACACACACACAAAGCGCACACACTATACACATGCACAAACACATACACAGACAAAGCGCACACGCTATACACACAAACATACACATTGATCCTGGCTTTAGAAGCGATATATATCCATTTTATAAAGAGACATTTATAAGATGAGAGTTGGCAGTGACAAACACCCTGTCTGTGAGCAATGATGTGTCCACGTGTCTGTGTAAAGTCCTTCTGTACGAGCCAATTGACTAATAATAGAACAGTATGCTACTGGCTATGAATGGTATAAAATTCCCCATTTTGCATGAATAGGTATAAAAAAGTAAGAGAACTTTGTCACATTCTTTACTTTATGATATACATACACAATATACAGTACATTAATATATAAAATATACTGTATATATGCTGGTTTTTCCATATTGCTCATACGAGTCATAGCATGTACTTTATTACATGTTTCTAACAGCAGTGGGGATTATCACCGATATATTTGGCTTTTGCATACAACCAGGATACGGAACACCAAATATTTTCACAAAATCTTGCAGATGACACAAAGCATGACAGCATCCCGATCCGCATGGTTTGGCCCGTTTCCATGGCTTCTTGTCACCTGAGTAACCACACAACTAGCAGAACTCAAAAGAAGCAGACATCCAGAGTTCACGATCGCCTTGCGACCCAAGGACTTCCGCCGAGTCAGGTTCATTGAGTCACGACCAATCAAATATTGATAGAAACGTGAGCGTAGCACGATAGACAAGGGAGAGAGGGAGCGGGGACAAAAATGCTCTAAGTGCTATGAGATTGTTGGAAATGATGCACTTCCACTGGAGGCAAAACACCATTTTGTTGCTTTATCTACACCACTAAGAATGTGATTCCACGTAATGGATATTAGAGGAGATTTTTATGCAATTTCCAGACAAAACAGGTTTTATACTTCAGACATACAAAAAGAAAAAGGCATCATTGCCCATTGAGTTTCAATTGCTGCTAAAAAATGTTATTGGAAATGAAATTTCTAATTTCCATGTACTGTACCTCTGCAAGCACAATTTAATCTGAATTCCTCTACTAAAACAAAACTAAATCTGTGTATGATAGAGTTTCTCTCCTCTGCCAATGCAATACACTCTATAAATATTCTGAAACAGAAAACTGACAAGGACTGGGACTGAGAATTCACAGCTATTTCTCAGCTGGAGGGGAAAGGGGGAAAAAAAATTGGGGCAAATAATGAGAATTCTCATAAACGCAGATTCCTCCAGACATTGCGACCCATTTCCAGCGAGGTGACTACCAACTACTTCTATTTACCCAACCTAATCCGTATTTCCCCTGGGTCTTAGCAGTGTAATTGAACAACAAACACGACCACTCATGAGGGGTCTGCCTGGCACACACCAGCGTATGACCACGACAAACAACGGACAAGAGCGAGGAAGGGAGAGGTCCTCTACTCTGGGCATATTGAAACTGGACAGACCATCGCATGCTTCTTGATCTCATGATCGCTGTCGGCACGTCCCCGTCCCGGGACCGGTGGGACTTAAACTCATTTCAAATACCGTGACTGCTGCAAAGACATTTATAGCAAATATCTTGTACTACTGTCATAGCCTGCTTCTCCTGAACACTGCAGATAATTGTGCTCTGATTTTCTGCCGACATCCAGAAGGAGTGTTCAATGGACAGTAAAATAAGAGAGTACTGATCATAGAAACATTTAAAACAAAAGTGACAAGTGGTAGTCCTTAAATATTTTATGCAGACAACGCTGTGATAGAAAGGCACTAATGCCTGATCTGACAGTTAATCAGACAACGTAGAACTGATTTCATCCTTTTTCATAACCTTTGAAACAGCACCCCCATCCCCGGGAAGAAAATGAAAAATTAATCTGCCGAAGCTTATCATAGTCACTCGGACATTATATCAGAGATAGTCAAAAAGAAAGCAGAAAACTTGCTATTAAGGGACAATACTGCACTGGGGTATAACTATAGCACTCACATCTTTTGATGTGTAGACATCTGTGTTTGTCCTATCTGAACGCAGTGAATCAATAAATGAAGCAATGAGATGGAGAATCAGAAATATTATACTGTCCTGCACTTTGATTCTTAACTTTATGAAGATACTCTAGTTTTTTGCTGTGCTTGACTATTAATCAACAACAATCGCCCACAAAAACACAACTGCCATGTTTGTAGGAGCACACTGTATACAAGAGGTCAGCATATGTCAAGGTGAATACAACTTTATCGTGGCTTATTACCTCCTTTTAAAAAAAAAGGAACATGAGATTTGTAAATTTTTCAAATTAAATTGAGATTGGGGAGGGATAATGGCTTCAGAAAGGTATCAAACTTGGTAATTATAGGCAGAATTTACTGTGTGAATCAAATGGATCACCATGCTGATGTAATCTGTCATTAGAGATAGATTTGGTGCAGTTTGATGTGTGCCGTAAAATTTATTCAAGATCTACTCCAAACGTGATGAATCCCTTTCACATTAGAGCTTGAACTGGCCCAGAACGAGGCTCAAAACATCAATAACTAAACAGCTATTTGCTGCTTGCTGTATATCAGCGCAATAAGTAGAGACACAAAAACAAACAAGTGAAATAAAAGACATGTAGTGGATAAGATTGCAATCTTGTTTGGAGAGCGGAAGAAGAGGCTGATTGCTTCGGAGTTGGTTTTTCCAAATGGGTCCTGCGAGGCAGGAGGACGGGGCCAGTCACAATCAATTAGTTATTCACAGTTTACCTCGCGGGAGGCATGATTTTTGCATGCGGCACCCTCATGAATAACTGATAGGTCTCCCCCGACTCATCGGGCTGGAGACTCCTTTCTACCTGAACTCGTGTCGGCACGGCGCTTACCCGGTAAACTCTTTTTGTCCTTTTTATTTTCCTCCTACTCGTACATATGATTGATAATGGACAAACAGGTAGTGTGTGTTGAAGCCTTCTCGCACAAGACTGTGGTGAGACGGATCACAATTGAATCGGCTGGCTTCCCTCTCGCTAAATGAAATCAGCACACCCACACAACAGAAAGGTCAAACCTAAACTTCCTGCTTGTAATTGGCACTTCATCTTCGAAATTTTATGGTATGTCTGCTACTGCGCCCATTGTTACTGGGATAATGTCTCTTTCAACACAGTAATGTTACTGGGATAATGTCTCTTTCAACACAGTAATGTTACTGGGATAATGCCTCTTTCAACACAAGAAGCACTATGCCTTGCAGCATATGAATCATGTGATTGGGGGAATATTGCAGATTATTCAGAAATAAGACACTGTGGTGAAGAAAGCAAGAGGTCTGGAAAAACAAACAGACAAACAGACGAACAGACACACACATTCTGCATAATGCACCTACATTGTTAAGGTATTATTCACAAGCAAATTTACAATGGTGGAGTGATTGTATGAAGAGAGAGAAGTACTGTATGCAGTACAAATCCCGTGTTGGTTTTATTTTCATGAATTTCATAATCTCAATGATATAATTTGCAAAGTTAACAATGCTCAAAAAAATGTTTTTCCCTAACACAAGGGTAATGCTCTAAAATATTTTTTTTTCCGTAACACAAGGCTAATGTTCATTGTACGCATATATCATCTCCACAAAGCACAAGCTTTGCTTCTTAAAAAGGGTAATATGTATCTTTCATGCCATCCATTATGACTCTTGATTGCCGATTCGACCGCTTTCCAAATCCCAATCCCCACAAATATCATTCTTGCAAAAAATATGATGCGTAAATTATTGGCAGGAGCATTTTGTTGTTGTTGCCGTTCTTACCTCGACGGCAGCAAAGTACATCTGTTTCCCCTCCTCGTCCTTGCCCCCAGTCATGATGTACGACTTGAGGAGATACTCGTAGAAGCTATCCCCCAGGGCTCCCAGGGAGACATGCACTGCGGGGAGAGGAATGAGACCACCAATGACACATGAACACCAAACACACACCTTCGTGCAACATCGCTAGCTGTAAACTTTTCTGTTTCGTGTCCTATGGGCTCTCCATGACGGGTGCACATGCACTATTAAAGTGGGTTACCATACCAATCCATCATTGTAGCAATCATTATAAAACAATAACAAACAAAAGTAAGAACAAGTCCATACAGTCTACAAAAATGATGATGCTGAGATGCTTTTGTAATGTAGTAATCTTTACAAATCACTGCCATGCCACACTTACAAGTAATATTTGAATTGAACATCAATCATAATATTCTTGATAATCAAACATTATATAGATGATGATTGGCGGGGGAGGGAACATTCGGCATGTTCCCGACAACAAGAGTCATCATCTGTTATATTATATGGGTTAGTCAAATCACACTTTCATACGCATTACAATAATCGGTCATCACTTTTTCACATTGTATGGAATAGGCAAATTTATCCTATCAAATGCGTGCAACATATGATCGTTCAATCGTTTGGTATCGTTTGTCATTTGTTACGTGAAAATCTTTTCCCATGGGAGAACATTACAAAAATGTTCTGCCCATGGGCGAACATAACCAATGTGCCTCCATCACGTGACTGTGTTTAGCCAATCGCTAACCGGTATTTGACTAACCCATTTAATATTATGTGATGTTTTATACACTGCACATCAATATTCAATCTTCAGAATACCAGATACATGAGATGCAAGTGGAAGAAGCATCAGAGCGTTTTGGTGACCTTAAATCCGCAAATCGCCAGAAAAGTCAAGTTTGAATTTCTTGAAAGAAAAAGAAAAAGAAATCCTTTAGTGCTTTTTAATCTTTTAATCCTTAATACAATCTTTAATTGGAGACATACAGTACTCAACTACATCTTAATCAGTTTATGAAACAAAGATACCTACCCTCTTTTAGACTATCAAAGCAACTACCACTGGTTTAGCACAAAAGATAAAGCTCTACTTGCTATCTAATGAAGACATGAACATACAGTACATGTTGCCAGTATCTGTATCCAGTTGAGGGTGCAGTAGAACAAAATGGAGTGATGACTAAGCCATTAAAGCTCTGAAGTTTACCATGAAATCCTACATGAGCTTCAAAACTTGGTACAAGTATACTTTACATACTGTACATACGGCAGCACTCACCTTCAATGCTGAGGCCAATGAGTATTGCACTGGCATGATTTATTTAGCATTGTACAGTGTAGTCAGAAAGGAGTCAGTTTTGCTATTAAAATAATTATCATGAACAGAGATTTAAGCAGACAACCATATATGCTATCTTCAGTCATTTAAGAATATCATATGTATAAAAAAGAAGGAAATATTAATGTTATCAAATTTGTGCTCCTTCGGGTAAGTAATGATTAGGTAGACAAGTTTTTCCTATTCTTTTTTCATTTTATACAAGTGTATTTCTGTGGGGAAATCGGCAAAATACCAACGTGTTTCTAATTTTCCGCTGGTTTCACAGACAGCAGACAGCATGAAAATTTCTGCACCGTGAAATATGTTTACAGCACCATGTTTACGGTACTGTTACACCATTACTAATCAAATGCACAGGGTTGAAAGCACTGGACCTCACCGATACTCTGTAGAAATATTTATTTTTCAGCATATGATAATCAATTTTTCAACCACCCATGCATATGATAAGTACTCTCCACCTCAACAATAGACTCAATCAAGCGTGGAATCTAATCTGCGCTGCACTGCATGCAAATAAGCCCCGGACACGGGCAGATGGTGAGTGGTAAAATGCATGCCCCACCGGGGGCATCCGTGGGGGACCCACTGCCGTCATTTGGACCTGCTTTTCTTTTTAATTTGTCTACACCCTGGCAATTCCATACGCCTGACGTAAATTTGGCATACAGAAGTTCACTCTTACCATAATTAACTGAGCTGTGTATATATGGGCATATTTGCAGATATTAACACACATGAGTGCCACAAATGAATGCATTCATATGTATCTCTCAAACATGGTTTGAACGGTCTTGGTTGTGATACACTGGCATCTAATAAAATGACTGCTATATAATCTTGTGACACAAAGTCCTATACACTATACTGTAAAGATTGTAAGTTTACACAGCATCGATGAATGCTGGTATACCCACATCCCCACACAAGAAATTCACCCACAGTAAAATGATCAATATAGACATATGGCCTCTCTGTATCTAATGTACATAATAAGGATGGTAATTGACAAATGATCTTTGTAACAAAACACAGTCCAATTTATACAATTGATGATTCTTTCAGAAATTACGCCATTGTATGTACATACCACACCCCCAATATATGGCCAAATGTATAAAGTGTAAGATGATGCAGTTGTGTTAATATGTAGAAGCCTGGTGTGCAAGTTATATATAATCTAAGTAAACATGTTCTCACACACCATAAATTATGTTGTACAAACTGCAACCCTGTATGACTGTGCCCTAAAAATTTGATCCACTGCTGAGGGAAACGAAAATCCTAATGTGTGTGTGTCTGTTTGTGTGTGTGTCTGTTTGTGTGTGTGTGTGTGTGTGTGTGTGTGTGTGTGTGTGTGTGTGTGTGTGTGTGTGTGTGTGTGTGTGTGTGTGTTGCTGTGGGTTTTTATTGTCAACGGAATCATAGCACTGAGAATGGGGCAATGTGAGAAGCAGTTCTATAGCTACTTTCTCTTCATCTCGTGGACATGTGGTAGGGAAAAAAAATATATATGTGTTTGCTGTACCTTTCAATGTTTGCCGAAGAGTACACAGTATGATTTCATATTAACTGCAGCTGTTGCACATATTATGAATTAAAGGGCATGTTAATATTGAGGGGAAGTATAATGGAAATTTATATATGCTGCATAAATTGCATGAAAAGGGCAAGATGCTTAAAAGAGGAATATATTCATTAACATTAAAAATACTATAGCTTTCCACATTCCTATTTTCCTGCACTGGTGTCTCCAACAAGTAGTAATACCAAGTAACATAACCCAGGGTGCAACATGATAAGCCGCTGGTGTTAGCATGTGAACACAGCACAGCCCGATCCACTGAAATCTACGTAAACATACCCTAGCCATGTTTCATTCATTCTGCGTAGAAAATTGATCGATGCCTGCGAAATTTTGGTAATGTTTACCTTTCTGGCGGCAGTCTTCTTGTTGGTCTGTGGACCGATCTACCAATCCTTCCACTGTGAAAACTGTAGATTACAGCTCCCCAATCCAATTTATGATAATCTAACATTACACTTTACAGTGCAATTTAAATTTTGAAGAGTCACATGCTGCCTAGGTTCATTATTGGTATTTCTAGGAGGTCCCACTAATGTTACTGCATGATAGATTGAAACTGAATGAACCTTCCCAAACTTAATAATACACTGCACCATGTAAACCTATCTATTCTTGAATATATCTCAAAACCCAGCTAGTGTTAACTATCTCTACAACATATGACATTAATACCTAGATTTATCCCAAGGAATTGTCATCTAATATGCTCTCATATATTGTCAATAATGTCACTATCTCCTGTATCTGTATGTTTCCATAAAATTTTCTTTTTCCTGTCATGTCGAAAGTGATTTTGCGGCCAAAGCTTGGCTGTTCATACCAAATCATATGCCTAACTGAAATATGCAGAGATACAAGTGTATATAAAGTGCTGGCTATACAAACCTCGAAGATATGGGGGGGGGGGTGTACATTATTGCCAGTTGATTTTGATTTGTTCTTTGTCAATAATAAAGTCACAATCAGGTATATTATGTTGTATTGTCATTAGGTCTCAAGGCATTTGAGAGAAAAGGATTACAATTCTTCATTGAGATATTTAAGGTATATCATGTGCACATACATAAACTCAAATTTAATGTACTTCGGCCCAATAGTCTCTGCACTGTTTGTCAATGGCAGTATACCAAAACTGATTATCTGCTCTGTTAACGCAAATGACTTCAAGTTTACAGATCATTTAATGCTTGCCCCTGGGCACTACTCTGACATGCAGCAGCTTTACAGTGCTCATTCATGAATGTACGAGAATTGAAATTTAGCGAATGATGAGGCTTCACACTGTGGGAATTAGCTCTCTGAGTGCCCACGGCCTGGTAATGGCTTATGCTCTCATTACGTAGACTACGCAGATGATATTTTCTTGAGAACACAAAGGAAGTCTCTTCATAATACTGTAAAAGTGGATATTTTCGCATGACTAATCTTTCGCGCTTGGCCAGGTAAGAAGAGTTTCGCGTGTTTTTAATTCCGCGGAATCAAGACATCACGCACAGGAACATATGGCTAGCAAAAATATTCGCGTGCTTTTATTTTCGCGGTAGTTTCTGGTTGCGCGAAATACGCGAAAATTTCAACACCACGCAAATTTCCACTTTTACAGTAATCTGCTTTCATTAGCTACAGCTATATCACTGGATATCCGCAAAGAGTTGAAATATATCAAAACGGGAATGATATACAGACTTTGTTACCTTTGATTGATGAGCTAAATTTTCACACTACACAAACACATGCAGACAGTTACAATATTTACTATTCAATGAATATCGAGTCACTCGCAAACAATAAATGACTGCAATGTCCATTTTGAATAGTGAAAAACATATTGCAAAAGGTTTGCTTAGAACTACAAATGTATGCTGCAACATCCTATTTCTTGAATAAATTATCATTTGTACAGACAGAGGTGAAATATGAACAGAGCTGCTGTGTTGGGGGTCAGTATTAAGCGCTATACAAATGTTATTCATTATCATTATCATTATCATTTTTTGCTAATTTTGTTTTTGTTTTGCTGTAGCTCTACCTCAAGTATTGAATGAGAGTGTATTATTCAATCTGGATTGATAAAAATATTATTAAAATAGACCACACAAAACAGAAGACAAAAAAAAAGAGGAAATGTACGGGTGGTTCTTTATTTTTCACTTATCTAGTAGAATTGAAATTGAATGATACAGAAACTTAAGATTACTAGCAGAGAATGATATATTGTTAGTAAGATCTAGATTCTCAAGCTGGTCATTAACTGCTCAAGACAAAAACAAGTGAGGGGTTTATAGTCGAATGAATGAGAGTAGAATACCTGTTTCGCCACTCAGAACTAAACCTGCATTATAAAGTAATTGGTTTCTCCCGAGGCTACTTGGCCATAATAACAAAGCACTTAAGTAGGCATTGGTCACTTCAGACCGTTGACTACAAGTACATGATGCCCTGTAGGTGTCTGACACTGGGCATCACGCTCTCTCCCATTTTTAGGGGATAGCTCACAGTAATTACCACATCAAGGTATACTGTGTACATCACACATTTTGTGGGGCTTTTGTTTTCACCAAATTCATAAGTCGCATACTACTGATGAATTTAACAACACACGAAAATACTAATTTTGATCCCAACATGAATGCAACCTCCATACATTTCCCCGCAAATTACTGTGCTCCAGTTGTGAATTTGACCACTTGTAAAACTATCGGGAAGTCCCTATTCACACACACACAAAAAAAAAAATACTTGACTCGCAGTTAATATACATATGCCGTACATTTTACTAAGCTTGTTGTTGTTTTTGTTTTTTTTTTCTAAAGCATGGCATGGCCAGTATTGTACAGAAGATGTCAAATATTTTGTGGGCATGTTTTGCCATCTAGAGTTGCAAAACAAATTTCACAGCTGATTGAGTTTGCAATCCAGAATGCAAATATCACACTGCTTGCATAAAATGTATGCTCTGCCTCAGCATATCAGTAGTAGTCCATGGGCCAGGACAGATATTGGTACCACCTGAGGTGGCAAAACCTTTTTGGTGTCATTTTGTTTGTCAGGCATAGATATGCTTATCAAGCTATGATAGCATTTCCAAATGAGTAGCTTAGTCATAATAAATGAATTTTTAACCAATTTGGTCTCGTTGTTATATCCCTGTACTTCTGAATCGAAACTAACCGCTATACAAAGAAGAGCACTGTCTTCTGTATGTTCCATAGAGCTGTAAAATGCAGCTCTATGGTATGTTCACAGGTGTTCTGTTCTAAATGCGGTGGGCTTAGTCTTTATTCAAGGCAGCGAAGGGAATATCCAAAGGTTATGATGTCCACAGCGCTTAGTCTTTATTCTAGACGGCGAAGGGAGCATCCAAAGCTTATGATACAGTGTATATCCTTTTATCTGAAAACAACAACAACAACAAAAGCAATTCCTCGTGAATTTTACCGTATTTTTCAATTATTCATCATTTTCCGGCGAAAACGCTACGGTGAAAACGCTAACACCACGCCAATGTCACTTTATTTCCATTCAACAATAAAAGACAATGCAAAAACAATGTACCGGTACACTACAAAACATTATAATGCATAATATTGTACATGAACAGAGTGATTTTCGTTTAAAACTGATGTATTTGTTGAGAGGGTAGTGTAAAAACAGTATAGATAATCCCTTTTATGAGGAACTTTAGATATGATAACGGTACATTGGTCTAGATAAAGACTAAGCGCACCGCGTGACATCTGTGGACATCATAACCCTTCGGATATTCCCTTCGCTGCCTTGAACAAAGACTAAGCGCACCGCGTTTACAACAGAACACATGTGGACATACGGAAGACAGTGCTCATCTTTGTATAGCGGTTAGTTTCGATTCAGAAGTATAGGGATATAAAAATGAGACCAAATTGGTTTAACAATCATTTATTATGACTAAGCTACTCATTTGGAAATGCTATCATAGCTTGATAAGCATATCTATGCCCGACAAACACATTGACACCAAAAAGGTTCTGCCACCTCAGGTGGTACCAACAACCCATTTTTCGGGTCTTGGCCCATGGACTATAGGTGTGCAAGTGAACGCAGACATTTTTGAGGTACATTCATTTGTCCTATTTCGTGCTAATTCTGGCTAGAAGGAATTCTAAACCCCGTGCCAATCTCTTCACAATTTTCTCTGCACATCTTGAATGGGTGTACAATTGCATAGCGCATATTCAAGACTAGTACGTTTTGGAGCCGCTCAGCAGGAAAAATTAATCACGCAAAAATATTGACGTTTTAATACAGTACCACGCTAAGCATCTGTGCGCAGCTGCTTCCTACCCATGCTGCTTGAATAGCACTCATGCAACTGTATGGCGATATTTTGGCGGGCTGTTTTAAATCAATGAATTTTTGTGACTCGCAAAATTTGCACAAGCATAACCCCCAAGAAATATTCAGCTTCTACAGTAACTACTCAAAGAGATAGAAGTAATTATTAAAGTACATACTTTGCCCCCATTTGCCCGTCTTTGGGTTCAGGTAATTGGGATAAAGGCCATCGGGTCTCTTGACATCCTTCAATACTTCACGAATCCTATCCACCTGAAAATCAAAAAGAAGAAGGTAAAAAATTAAACACTTTCAGATTCTTCTAGCATCACACATAAGATAGTCTCACACACAAAAGGTATTATTGTAAGACTTCATGGATTTGCAGAAGATATCATGGATTTTCAAAAAAACTTGAAACCAAAAGAACAATATTTTGGATGAAAAAAAAAACCCTCTCACACATAAGAGATACTGACAATTATTAAGGTGGGTGTCAGTTTATCTTGTAATACAGCATCAAATATCATCCTTTGAAATGTGGTACAATTCTACCACATGATTGACTATGATGATCCTTGTATCAGTTTATTTTCCATGACATTTTGTGGCTTTCAAACAACTTTAAGTGATGTGAACTGATTAGATGGTTCAGAAGTTTTTATTCTTTAATCAACACTTTGATACCACAGCTCAAATCACTCCTGATGTTCATTTCTGAATGGGTAGCAATACCAAAATTGCTTGTCTGAGAACAGAGGGAGGAACTATATAAGAAATGGACTTTGTATTCTTATAAACAAAATTGAGTGGAGCTGAAAGGGATCTGACAGGAGTTTTGGCAAGGATATCCATTTGTGGCAAGTGCACTACATTAGAGAATCTTTCTGCTTCTGTCTGTGGCCTAACATGCCTCGAAAATAAGTGGTACAAACAGGCTGGTTTGCAAATGAGTTCAAATTTATGGATATTTTCCCTCAAAGGACCCATCAACAAGCTATCCAATCTAATTCCACGGCTGTTCTTTATTGAATGCACTTCAATAATTCATGAATATATTTGCCGTTACACTGGGCAAGCTTTAGGCAGGCTATCTGTTTATCAGAAGCAGTCTCTGTTATAATGCTATCAACAAAACTTTAGATGCGTGGACGAACTGACCTATAGCAATGAGTGGCAGAATAGCGTGAATTTATAGTTACCCTATTCACAGTACCACTTTGATACTAAAGGATAGGCTTGAAACAAAACCACACACATCGATGATAAATCCTAGTACACAGTGTACTGTAGTTGTGCTTTGTAGAAAATTTCTTCCAGCAAATTGATATTTCTTGTAGCCATAATTGATGTTCCATAACCACTTCTATAATCACTATTACATCATGTTCATTCTTTTAAGTCCTACAAAGTGCACCTATGTTACTATTATAATTGTTATCAAGTATCAAAAGGCTGGAGTGAACAAAACATTCTCTTTTGGGAGTTTAAAATTCTTTCAGATCCTAAACAATAAAATGACAAAAAATTTGTCACTTGCGTGGCAGAAGGGCCCAAAGGCTTGAAGGCTGAAATGATGATTGCAAATTTTGTCAAATTTCATGCTAGGGCCCTTCTGCGGGACAGGTAACAAATTATCCATAAACCTACCACACACAGTAAGAAAAGCCAACCACAAGGCTACTGGAAATATCAGCTTTAAATACAGTTTTGTATACAATCAGGTGTGCAAGAGATTAGGCAAGTAAATACAGAGGGTCAATTTTATAGAAGATTACTGTTCTTCATAAGAGGCAAGAGGTTCAATGTTCTAAAAGATTCTGAGATTGTGAAATTCCTCTTGAGAGGTGGCTGAAATAGGAAAAATGTAGATCATACTGAAGACAAATATCCTCTTACATTTTTTTTAGGCAAATCAACCTAATCTGCAGTTTTCTTGGCTACATTGTCTGTCCCTTTATCAGGAAAACTTGCTATCAAAACTCGTCCCATACAAGTATAACAAATCTTAGACACTAAAGTGCTGTGGAATTTGCATCTACGTATATGTAGTTATTGTCTTCCATTACCAGGGTAGTACTTGCCTTTTGCTGATACTTGGGATCCCCAGTGATTTCTGAGAGGTAGCCAAATTCCAGGTGGAGGGAGCCAAACTCAGAGAGGATGGAAGAGCCACCAGAGGCCCATCCCCAATTTCTTGCACTCCCCCTGGAAGAAAATTAAAAGATTTGATGATGATAGCATTCATTAATGATGGTATAAATTTAAAAAACAGCACTACATAATAACATGCGATGACAAAACATAAAAGAGAAGAATAATAGCCATGACAAGTGTACAAGAAAAAGATCAAGGCATGTGGTAGCCACGTGGATTTGTAGAAAAACATGATTTTATTTGATTTTATTGTAGCTGTTTTTTGCCACCAGACTTAAAATTATTGTTACATAATGTTATGATGTTATAAGTTCAAAGGCAAGCAATGTAAAAAAAAAAAATCATACAATTGATGGAATGATAAAACAACAAACAACATGGACATTTTAATTGGTATGTACCACAATAATATAGGTCATTTTGAAACCCAACTTGATTTTAGATATGGAGTAATAATGCCAGCTAAAATTCCCATTCATTTATTTACTAAATATTGAAATGTTGGAATTTAAAATGCCCATATCATACTAACAGAGAAGAAAACAAACCCGATATGACTCAACACTGTACACAACAGATTCAGTTTACAGTACTGTTGTTGATGTTTTTTCTCTCCTCCTCAACACAGGAAGCCTCGACGTGAAAGCCAATGCCTGGAACACTACCCTAACAGGCTCAGGTATTTGCAAATAATATTATGATGATGATAATGACACCAACAGAAGGAGGATGGATGTCTGCGACAGTCTTGTGCACTGTATCGCATTAAAAACGTGTCGTGTGCCTTCGTCAGGCACCGAATCTCCGCAAATGACTGCGGCGCATCGGCGTGGAGACCTACCCAGGAAAATATCTCCTGGTGGAATCTAGCTATGCACTCCCTCATGAACAATAATATTACCACGTTTGAATGCACAATGAGCTCTGTTTACAAACACGTGTTCTGGAGTGCTGATTTCCAGGCTTCGCTTTGCCCCCCCCCCCCCCCCCCCCCCCCCCTCCCCTTTAAAATCTGTAGTCTAGGTTCTGGGCACATTGGCCTGTATTCAGAAAGGTGAAGTCAAAGCCATGGTTTACATTTAATAATCCAAAGACTCTAAAAATTGAGTGTGAAATAAGTGTACCATTATGATTGCAATTCAAGTCCATTTCCCCACTCTGTGGGGATGGACAGTTAATTTCATTGATGGCCGTTCTGTAGGTATTATTAGATGCTCTTCTGTAAACTCCCATGTGTGATGCAAATCCTTCTCTGAAATAAGCAACATGCCCTGCTCTGCTACTTAAGGCTGCTACAAACCAACTTGCCAGCTGGCCAGGGGCAACTGCAATTCCCAGTAAGGCAAGTAAACATATCAATAAATGAATGAATGGTCTGTTATTATGAAATAAAATCACTCGCATGAAAATATATCCACTTTTACAGCGCTCATTTTGGGTGTAGGAGGAAGAAATATTTGCTGTGGAGTCAGTTTGGAGATGATACACTGTACATTTACATTGTACTATCACAAGACCATGCGCTTTGATGTTTTGAGATTCAGCTAGAGGGAAATACAAAGGTGTTTTGTTTGTTGTTGTTATTGTTGTCGTTGCTTCTTCTTTTTTCTTTTTTCTTTTTTTTTGGGGGGAAGAGTGTTTCTGTTTTTGTTTTTGTTTTTAATAAGAGGATAAAAAGTCTGGTAGCCAGACTAGGTGAGTAGGACACAAGCGTTTGCAAATGAAGCTGGCCATCTACATGGTGTGCATTACAACGCCCTTCTTAATGGCCACTAAATGAAAGAGCTGATGGGCACCATCGCAGACCCGGTAGAGTGGAAATACATTGTACGGAGGAGTGGGAAGGTTGGCCTGGCTCGGATACTGTATAAGCTCTTATTTTCGTGAGGGTTTAATTTTCACAAACTTCATGAATCACTGTACAGGACCGCGAATTTAACAACATTCGAAAATGTCGCCTATGCGCTGGTGTAATAGTGCACTTACGACAGCTTTGTGTCTCAATTCGCAAAAACAACATCTCACGAAAAATGGTCATGACCTCGTAATTTGCGAAAATATCTATATGCGAAAATAACAGCTTATACAGTATTACAGAATCCCCCGCAACGAATCGTGAACACCTTTACAATTGTATCACTGATTTCTGTGTAAGTACGAACACAGGCAAAGGACCTCTACTGGAGTTGAAGGTTACCAATAAGCGTACCGGTACGCTTTCACTTCGATGGGCAGCGAACGAAGATTGCTCCAAATGGTCCAGCCACGTTTCCCAATGATACCGGGTCTTTAAGATGGTTTGCATCACAGCATACATGCTAGCACTTAGCCTTGATAATGTAGGTTTCATTTCAAAATAAATTCAAATAGAACTAAAAGGTGCGTCGTCATTGTTGTTGTTGTTGTTGTTGTTGTTGTTGTTGTTGTTGTTGTTGTTGTTGTTGTTGTTGTTGTTGTTGTTGTTGTTGTTGTTGTTGTTGTTGTTGTTGTTGTTGTTGTTGTTGTTGTTGTTGTTGTTGTTGTTGTTGTTGTTGTTGCTGTTGCTGCTGCTGCTGTTTTTTTCTCCTAATCCTATCACAGGCATAACAATGTGGTGGTTCAAAGAGCAATAGGATATATATCTGGGGCTATGTTACACAACAGAGAACATTTAAATCTGTTTTTTTTTTTGAAGTCACTTCAGAGCCCCATTTCACAAAAGATGTTACACGTAGAGTAGCAACCCTTGCAACACTGGCAAATTCCCATAGCAACAGCCAAACAGGAAGCTGGATTCTTGTCATTACCATGAAAACTGCCATTCAGGCAAGAGTTGCTATCATATCAACTTCTCACAAAATGGGGCCCAGATTCAACATGAAGAATTATATCAAATATATAATTATATATGAATATATATTTACAAAAAATAATATTTTTATTACCAGCATTTGAAAAAAATAGATTTCAATCATCATTGAATTCTGTGCAATTCATACATCTTGTTAACAGCAAGAATGTGGGATAAAAGAGGAGAAAATTAAAAAAGGGACTGCTCATACAATTTTGTCTTTAAATATATCATTTAAATAATGGCAATCACGTTCACATTTCTACTGCCTGCCTGTGTCAGTGAACGAAAGCGACGCCATGTGGCCGGGGACGTGTCAGTTTTCATTCATAAAATATCCCCCCAATTTTCCCCCCAGAAGCTGCCCTGAGGAATTCATGATACTCCCTCCTACGAGGGTGATTCATTGAAACTCAGTGTCCTTGAAATCATCTCGGGGAAGAAGAGCTCAAAAGATATCAAGGCAAGCTTCTTTCAGGAATATGAGATACTACAGACATTTCTTGAAGGGAATGAGAAAGGATTTCCATACAGAGTAAGGGTAATCTTTCTCTCTTTTTTTTTTCTTTTTTTTTTGGGGGGGGGGACATGCACATTGAGTGTTTTATGTAATAATGATAACATGTAATACATTTGTGATGCTTTTTTTCTATCAAATCAAACACAAAAAGAACATATCAAGGGTGCTGATGACTGCTACCCAAGGCCAAACATTCTTTTTGTTTTGTTTTGCTTTGTTTTTTGTTTTGTTTTGTTGTTTGATTGTTTTGGGTTTTTTTTTTTTTGGCTGTTTGAGCAAGTTGAAGTTTATAAAGCTTGTCTGACAAGGGTAGCTAGTTTTTCACTCTATGAAAGATTACACTCATCTTACACCCGGAGCCACAAACAAAGCACTTTGCGCAATACTCGTGTTGAATAAGTCTTCTTGTTTTCAGGTAAGTCCAATAACCATCATCTGACCCACTTGCCTTTAAAGGACAAGTTCACCTTCATAGACATGTGGGTTGAGTGAATGCAGCAATATTAGTAGATCACATCAGTGAGAGTTTGAGGAAAGTCGGGCAATCCGTTCAAAAGTTATGAATTTTTGGAGTTTCTGCTCACTCAAGGCTGGATGAGAAGACTATTATAGCTTGTGATGTCACATGTATAGAACAATATAAAGAAAGATTTTGAAAATCAACATATTTTCACTTTTCTCGCATAACAAAAGAACACTTGACTTCTCTCTTTCAGAAGGCAGGGGGAACAATATTACCCATAACCCTAACTAGGCAGGGCTATTTAGGTAGATCATAGAGCCGGCCGTTGACCGTGCGATCGCAACAAAAATTGGCACACACATTGCCTATGACATAATCTAAAGTACTACGAAGTTAAACTTTTTAAAAATGATCATTTATGCTAAATTATGCTAATTTATGCATAATGATGCATGAAATCAGACAATTTGGTATAAATCACTAAATAAAGCTCAAAATGGACACATATTTTGTGCAAATATTCTTTTTAGTGTCCTGAGCAAATATAAGAGAAAAAAACTGTGCCATCATATTTGAATTTTGTAGATTTTAAAGTGTTCATGTGTTTTGATGTCTTTGTCTTTTTTTCTGTGTTTCTTTTTTTTTTGGGGGGGGGATATTAGCTGCACTTAGGCATAAATCTATGATTATCATTGATTGTATTTATTTAATCAATATTTTGATGATTCTTTTTTGTTGTTGTTGTCAGTTGTATTGTATTACATATGTATTTTCCCATTGTATTGTTATCATAGGAATTGTTGTA
This sequence comes from Diadema antillarum, assembly GCF_040938485.1. NCBI lineage: Eukaryota > Metazoa > Echinodermata > Echinoidea > Diadematoida > Diadematidae > Diadema > Diadema antillarum. Next base: position 1,446,086 of record NW_027271003.1, on the reverse strand, counting down.
AAGCGCATAGAGACTTCAGTGTAACATGAGCTATATAAGCAGAATGTATTATTATCATTATTATTATTGAGGGTATTACTTCTCTTCGAGTCCCAGTGAGTTACTCACGTTTTTATGTTCACCAGACCAAAGGGTATTCCTGTTGGTGTGTTGAAAGCGGGGAGGAGCTTGTCGGCTATCCCCACAGCCTTTTGTTTAAAAACCTGGCAAGGTAGAGAACAAAGCAAATCAAGAGTCGGACGGAAAGGAAAGATTGCATCAGGATGATCTGTGCCGCAAAATTATCAATAAAACCATCACATTTTTATCTCGCAGCAAGGCTATTTCTGGAAGATGACCTCAACGGTGAGACGGTTCGCTTTGCGTCATGTAGAAGTCACCGTCTATTGCTTGTGCTAAAATTAGAAAGCCTCGTGTTCCAACCTTTAGAATTTGCAGAAATCTCCTTGTACTTACATGAGTTTTGGCATGTTAAGTGTAGATCTTGTCAAGCACATGTCATTCTTCACGTCACAATGTGTGCTGTACGTTATCAGCACAGATATGAAAAGCTCTCTAGCAATCTTTCCATCTCTCCTTCTATCTCTTCCTTTCTATCCCTCTATCCCTCTATAACACATCTCTACCTCTCTCTGGATATATCTATATCTATTTTTCTTTTTATACTATTATGTACATGTATGTATATCTACATGTATCTATCTATCTCTCTATATATCTTTAGACATATATACATCTATTTTGTTCTCAAAAAGTCCATATTTGCCAAATGGAGATATTTTGGATCAAAGGTCAAGAAAAATAAAGAGAATAATAAGAAAATTTTTGCTTCTTTTGACCATAACTTCAAAAATGTGTCTTTATATGTAGTGACCAATATATCATTTAAAAGGCATTATTTGTACTTTATGACAGAGACCGTACTTCAAAATCTTCAAAAATGGACTTGTCGGTTTTTGCGAACAAACTCTACATATCCATCTATCTATCTAGTATCTATCTGCATCTCTATAATTTCTCTCTCTCTCTCTCTCTCTTTCTTTTTCTTTGCTCTGTTATTACGTGGCAGAGCAGGTTCAGTCCAAAAATTTGTCTTGCTTTGCAGACTGAAGTAAAAGAACTCACAATCTACAACTTGAAGTGGCATCCGTGTATACAGCAGAGGCCATCTCCGTTGTCTAACAGGCAGTGTATGGACATACAGACTTTAGCGATCTATTATTACCCTTCAAACGCTCAAGCAATATCATGCGACAAACACTCTTTGTTCAAACAATTTTACCACCAAGGAAACACTTCCACAATGACATCAGTCACACAAACGAGCAATCTTCCTATTGGCAATGGATGATAAATAAGATAATTTGCTAACATTTCTAAGGTAACAGCACTGCATTAAATTAGCCTAAACTGCTCAAATCATTCCCCATATTCAGCTAATATTTGGGCATTTTTATCAAATGAAACTTAATCAGAGAGTCCTGTAGCTTCCTTTGAACTCAGTGAAATCTGAAAATCAGAGCAAAATCACTTGTATCGATCACTTCTCATAAAAACCCTACTCAATTGTTATGGGGCATCTATTCCACGTTTAATCCCTGATGTACATTTGTATATGAAACCTGCACATCATTGCTATATTGCATTGCACTAATTTCATATTGTCCATACATGTACACTATCAGCTTGGCCATGAGAAAATAGGCTTTGGGAAGGCAGGCCATGGGCTGGTTACTAATATATACAGTAGATAACCTTTCCACACCATAGCAACCAATGTTCCCTTCAATGGAATATTTGATTAAAACTTTTATTGTACTGGTATCCAACCTGTCCCGTTATGGTGAAAACATAATTATGATAATGACCTTTAGGATGCAAAAACCTTGATTAACCTAACAGATGATAGCAGGAAAGACATAATTCTTTTTGTCTGCAGTACAATACAGTGTACGTGCTCTGCAACGCTAGATTAATGATGATGGCAGAGCACTTAATAAAACAGTGACACCACTGAAAAGAAAACCCTGAATAAGGAAGGCAATTATTATTATTATTATTATTATCATTATTATTATTATTATCATTATCATTATCATTATCATTATCAAAATTACAATAATAACAATTGTTATTATTATTATTATTATTATTATTATTATTATCATTATTATTATCATTATTATTATTATTATTGTCATCATCATTATTATCATTATCATCACCATCATCATTATCATTGGTATGCATTTCTGGTATTCCCTTGGCTGCTGTTATGTTAGCATCTGAAATAGCTGACAGGAAGAGGGGAAAAAAATGCCCACTTGCTTAATCTGTCAATTGTCCGATACACCCATCCATTTTCTCATCAGCACTGCACCCCTACACTCTTCAGCAAATAAACATTCCTTCAATTAATTGCAAGTTGGCACAATCGACTTCTAGAAAAAAAAAAAGGAATCCTGCCTTGATGGAAAATGAGTGGCATCCCAACATTTCTAATCAAGAAATTGCCTCTCAGATAGACGAGGGAGGGCTGATAGGGGCTCAACTTTTCCAACATGTGCGTATTGGCGCCTACATAACTGCCATTTCCTAACCCTTCCACGCTTGCAATATTTTCAGGGATTTTCATACGCTTCAAGGTAGCGACTGGCTGATATTCGCCTAAGCCGAGGCAGATTAAATACATCATCAACTAATAAATTTATGGGAAAGAGCCATGACTATAGCCTATTCTAATGAGATGGCTGATGATGACTTTAAAACATGAAATAAAATATCATCAAAATTGTAATTACCACACATATGTCATAATACATCATATTACCATATATATTTGGATAACATTTGGCCAAATATAAAAACTATTATAACAAGCATATTATGACATCAAATACACTGCCACAAAAATTTGATTATTTCTAACGTGGCCAGTAAATATCAATTATACAGCTCTGCAGCATCTGACTTTGTAAATTTGCATATCGTAATATGAACGTTATGGAGGTCTGCGTAGAAAGTAATAATGGCAGTCTCATGTGACTCGTTCATTCCTTAATTGTTTGGGGTTTTTTTTTCCGATGTGTGTGGTGCATGCTTACCTCATCGTGGGTGAGGGCGTAAATGGAGAGGAGTCCCCCAACAAACCGGATGTTGGTTTCAAAGACTGACACATCACTGGACTGGGGAGAAAAAGGAAGAGGAGGAGGAGAGGAGGAAAAGGAGAACAAAAATTACGATTGTGACATCACAATCACAATTCACTTGAATTACTTTTATACAATCACCCACGATGCAGACGCTGTCGCTAAATATTGTATAATCATATGATATGTCTGTGTGCATTTCGAGAGCCTTTGCTGATGGACACATCACCGTCAATACACACTGCATACTCCACAATACATTCACAATACTCTACATAAGAAAAGGATTACAGAGTGTTCTCCATGGTAGAGATACACAATGTACAATAATCCGTCAAATGAAGAACAATTCTGATTAAATGTTGTTCAAAGGAGCAGAAGATAACGACAATGGGGAACAACTTCTTTTTCTTTTCTTCTTCTTTTTTTTTTTTGGACAAAATGCCATCCCATATCTAGTGTGGAAACACTAAAAAATATTCCAATTCCCCTTCCAAATTTTTTTGTAATCATTCATCATTGCATCTGCTATCAAGTTTGCTTCGAACATCAAGGCCTGCATTTTTTAGATTGTGTTATCACCTGACTATCTCGTAATGTATGGGAATGAGCATTTCCCACACTTTTTAGATAAATTTACAAATTGTAGACATCATTTTCAAAGAAAGTTTTATGGCCACTTAGAGCCCCATACTTTCTATCCACTTTATAGCAACCAAGCATGGAATTCAATCAGCAACAGAGACTAGACAGAAGTCATTCCTCTTTTCACTCAATTTTAATTCCATTTCAACATGGTGATATTTCTGGAAGTCGCTCAGCCTATTTATGCTCTTATTCTGCAAGTCCGTGCATACAACATGATAGTACCGGTATAAACACTGCACAAGTTTAGAGTCAAAGAAAGAAAAAATGATAAAGAGGAAAACCCCTAAACCCGTTGTGATTATCTTGACATGCAGAGGGAAAAATCCACTAAACCTCATGTAATTATCATGACATGAAAATGAAAGGAAAGTATATTTGACTTCAGATTCAACTGTGCATCATGGAGCTACAATGTGTAGCGCCATATCTGTACAGTGTCAAAAGCATTGAAGACAGTGTACTAGTATACAACTCGACTCCCCTCCCACCCACCCCCCCCCCCCCCCCCCCCCCGCCTTTATGGGGATGGAGTGGGAAAAAGGGAGGAGAAGCTGAGATAGAGAGGGAAAATATAGTGTCCTTTTTGGCCAAATCTTTTGGAAAGCAATTTCTTTCACCCGCTCACATGGCTGGACACGTTGGAAGGAAAAAAGTTATTTTTGTGAGCATCCAGATGAATCAGGCAAGGAGAGAGAAAAACTCCTGTCAGGCATGATGCAATTGTGAAGTTTACAGGGATACACTGCTGTACCAGATGGACGGCAAGAACAAGCGGAAGAGGAAGACGAAAGAGGATGAGGTTGTAAGGAGGTGGAGAGAGATGGGCAGATGGTTTTAAGTCCTCCTCATATCACCGTTGCCGGGGTTGGGCAAAGGTGTCGGCTTGTCCGGGCGGAGTCAGATACCGACCGGTGTCTCTCTCCTCCCAGAACACGGGAGGACATCTCCATTAATGTAATTGAGATGGAGACAAGGAGGAGTTTCGACTCGACCTCGCACTCGTAGCTGGATGAGCACTGAAGCGCGCAGATGATGTGTTTTGCCCGTGTCGTGTCTCGCGCTCCTTCCTGCCTACGCCCCCCGGACTATTGATTCAGGCTCGACATCATAACAGTGCATTACAGCGTGCCACAGAAAGAAGAAGATACCACTGACATTAAAAAAAGGGGGAAATGAAAACCTGTTTTACTCCCTTCTCTACCCCTGCAGTTATCAGGAAAAGGGATATCACTTTCGTTAAAGACAAAATTCTCTGACCCTCCTGCATACAAATATGTCGTACTCCAAAGTTTTCTATAGGAGACAAAAAAAGAAATGTAGAATTATAGAAATGGGACAGATATGTCATAGCTTGCACATTTGTAGGCAACATGCAGGCAATCCAAAATCTCTTCCATAGACTAATGTAATTTGATAGTCTCGTTTCCAGACTTCCTTGGTTCCACTCCTCTGAATTATACATGCCAAGCTCAGGATGCTCCTTCAAAGTATATAAGAGAATACCCTACAGCCATTAGGATGCAGGGGAGCTTTAGAAGACAACTTCAGAATGCAGAGGCAGGCGACTTGACGGTATCTGCTGCATGCCACTTGGAAGCGGAATACACCACTCAGAAAAGAGGCATCCCGGCATCATGTCTTACAAAGTGACAATAACATCAACAAACCATAAGAGAAAATAGATGTCTTTGTGATGTGATAACAGAGTGCAATGATATATATTCTGCATGCATTTCAATCATTTTTATTTGGCTTCAGGGATTTCATCTTTGATTTGAAAATTTGTTCTCCTTCAAATGGTAAGTCCAAGCCAGACAAGAATTAAAAGATACATGTATCTCAGATATGAATACAAATCAGGATTTAACAATGCACTGAATGTGAAGTTGCCAATACTTTGCCGGGACACTGAAAGTGAAGTTGCCAATACTAGGAAAAACAGAAGAATGAGAATACAACTGCAGCTGAATGACTTTGTGAGAACATCCCCAACTTGTGATTAAACATTCCACAACTTGTGGTTATTGAAAAACTGAATGAAAGAAGACATAACTTGTAAGTTTTAACCATAAAATACACCACGAAATTGATCATAAAATACTGTGGTATTTAGAGCTTTGGTAATTCAAACATGTATGAAATACACTAAAGGCATAATTTACCATTTGCAGATGAAACGAAAACCCAGCATTTGTGCTTCAAAATAGTTATAAAATGTGAGTTAGGGATAGAAAAAACCACTGTACAAATTTGACCCGGTCTGTATAATCGATGTCTAGTATTGTTAAATATACAAAATGTGAACAGTAGTTATAATAGAAATGTTTCCAGTCTAAACCATCTACAGTTATTGGTTTATTGAGAAAAAAGTGATATCTCCTTGTATTTTAGGCTTTTATTGCGAAAATTGTATCAAATGGTAGGATGTTCTGAGATACAACTGACCTTTACATACTGTATATGCATCAAAGGTGATATCTTGAACATTTTTTGAAATCACAGCTCCAAAAGGTAAACCTTTTAAGATTCCAGTGTGAATTGTGTCATAAAATACCACAAATCACACAGCGGTGCATTTCTGATGTGACCTGACACATTTACTCTAGGCTCTGTACCAGCAATACACTACGGTATTTTGTGAATGAGAACAGTATAAGTAGCGAATTGCCATGATGGTTTCTACAATGTCATACTGTTGGTATTTTGCCAACGATAATGGTGCCAAGAAATTACTGTGGTATAAAATGTGAATCACCTATTTATGTACACACTTTGTATGACACAGGAGAATCCTGTCTAGACTTCCCAGCTATCTCATCTATTGAGGAAGACAATACTAAATGTTACCAGCGATATAATGCAAATATACAAAGCATGATGCATCAAACAAGCTTGCAACAACAAAAAACCTCAGCTTGTGGCATGCACGATTTTTATCATTTCATCCCTTCTTTTTTGTCTCTTCTATTTTTAAATGGTGTAATGGGCATGTGCAAGAACGTGGACGTCGTCAATCTGAACATCCTGACCAACATAGTATGAATGGAGTCCTATATGTTCTAAACGTTTGTGACTTTTTCCTTCTACTGTGCAATTATCATTCATGATAATGCAAGACCACAGAGTGGGAAGTTTTAACACCATGGGAAAATGTCCAATTATCTGCCCGTATGTGAAAATATCAGCACTTGCAGTGTAACGTTTGACCCTAAAAACTGTCCATACTCCTTGTCTGCTTTGAGATACAGCTGTACTATAAAAGTGCAAATTTTGCACAACCAGAAACTAGCGCAAAAAATAAAAGCCTGCAAACGTTTTTGCTGCCCGTACATGTATGTTCCAGTAGTTGCCGTCTTGATTCCGAGAAATTAAAAACATGTGAAACTCTTCTTGCCCAGCCGAACACAAAAAAATTAGTCATGCAAAAATATCCACTTTTACAGGTATGGTGCTGGTTTTGCATGAGACCAAACCACTGGGTACAGGGGTAAGACTGATTCCATTGGGGTCTTAAGAGTTCATATCAGGTCACATACAGGATATAGTGTCTCTGTTTTTCCCTTGGTATAAAAAAAAAAAGAGGAGGAAACTGCTCAGTATCGGTACAGATGGTGTAAGAGAAAGAGAGGGTGACAGCTGTATCAATGGACAACCGATACAGTGACAGGCTTGCGTGCAGTAGCAAGTCATCTAGTATTAGCAAATTTATACAACACAGAGAGTAAACTGGCAAGAGATTATTTTCAGTTTACTGAGATCAAATCACAAAAACGATCTTGAGTTAAAAAGAAAAGAAAAAAGTAAGGGAGTAAATTGTGGAGCTTAAAGGACAAGTTCACCTTCATATACATGTGGATTACGTGAATGAAGCAATATCATTAGAACACATTAGCGAAAGTTTGGGGAAAATCGGACAATCCGTTCAAAAGTTGTGAATTTTTAAATTATCTGTGCGGTCACTGCTGGATGTGAAGACTACTACAGTGTATGATGTCACATGCGTACAACGATAAAATATAAAGAGAATTTCACAAAATTTAATTTTTTGAAAAAAGTGCACATTTCCTCAACCTGTCACTGATGTATAAGAGTAATATTATTCCTCCTGCCTTCTGAAAGAGGCAAGTCAAGCGTTCTTTTAATATGCGAGAAAAGTGAAAATAAGTCGAATTTTCTTTATGTATTCTTTGTCTATGGTTGTACACATGTGACATCACAAGCTGTAGTAATCTTCTCATCCAGCAGAGACTGAGTAGAAACTTCAAAAATTCATAACTTTCGAACGGGTTGTCCAATTTTCCTCAAACACTCACTGATATGTTCTACTAATATTGCTGCATTCACTCAATTCACATGTCTATAAAGGTGAACTTGTCCTTTAATGAACACACTACACACACAACATCTGAATCAGATCCTTGCTTTTATACCTGAGCTCAAATCTGCACAATTTACACTGTTAATTGAAAGTACAATGTACAATGTATGCTACTGTACTTCCAAATAGTTGAATGCTGAAATAGTAATAACATATAAAATGGTTCACATTTTATTTTCTGAAACCAGATGTTATCACATCTTGGTAGTTCCTGTTAGCAAGTGCACACTCCCCTTACTGTTGCAGGTACAGTATCGCACTAAATCATCAACTCACAGTGTTCACTTTACAGATAAAGTTCACTTTACAGATAATTTTACACAAGAATTTGCCACATCCCACATTTATCCATTTATTTCAAACAACTACAGTACAGTTGTACATGAATGTGTTGAGGGGGGCAAGTCCAAGATAAGGTCCCCTCAGAAGGCTAAATTTCATCTTTGCTCAATATTGATATGTTTGGTATCATTTTGAAGCTTATGAGTTGAAGTTTTGATTTCCGTGGAGGAAAAAATGATATCATGTAAATTTATGCAAATTTCAAGGGCTTCATTTGCATAAATGTGAAACGCAGCGTTACGTATGGGACATTTATAAAAATTCATATTAATTCAAAGGAAAGCAAATAATATTTGATTAATATGTGGACATAAGAAGTTCATCACATAGTTTAACTTGGTATGAAAATTTAGGGATTATGCAAATGATTATGCAAATTAGCTCGTGTCCTATCATGAGATGTCCCATACGTAACAAAATGAGGTCATTTTTTTAGGTTTTTTCTGAAATTGCTAAGGTTATTTTAATGCCCTTTTGGAAACTTCTAATTTATTGTTTAGAGAAATTAAATACCAGAGAAAAAAGAAAAAAAAGTAAAAGAATTTTCTTTTATTTGGCACTGAAATAATGTTACGTATGGGACAAATGCGTTACGTATGGGACATCCTCATACATATTGCATGTGAATGCATGTAGCTAGCTGGGAAGGTCTCTCAGTATACAAATGGTCAATCATCCTGAAGAAAGCATCCCAACATTGTAGCTACTTTTTGAGTTATAGACACTTGAAACAATACATGAACGTGACTGAACAATTTTCAGAAAGGGGGAGGGGAAAATGGCAAAATACACAATGAAAAATCATCATTAAAGGGATGGTATAGTTTTTTGTAGAAATGGGGATTCAGTCTTCAACATTTAAAGAGATGATTGGAAACCAATTATATGAATTACTTATTAGAGCATAAAATCCTAAGACTAGAGGAATTCAAAGTTTATGTGATGGAGATCCAATTTGAAATGGTTGTGATATATATAATAGAAAAAAGAAGTAAAATGATTTTTTTTTATTGCAAGTGATACACAAATTGTCCTTATTCAGTTTTCAGTAGTAGCCACAACAAAATTCATGGGTATACATACTGAGGTGTGACTCGAATCAATGACATGACTGATAGACAGACATCATATGTCTACTCGATCACTGCTGGGGTTCCACGCAGCAGGTATTGCTTATTTATCAAACTTAATATTTCTTGCGTCAAGTTGTTTTTTATTGAAACTAAATGGCAAACTGCCCTTCATCAATGGAAGTAAACACTTTAAACTATTCAATTTTTCAGTAGTAACTATCCTGATAAAAATAGGGCATACATACTCAGGTTGGTCATAAAAAATATAGAATATGATTGAATGTGATTATGATGGTAAATATCTGGGGAATATTGTTCCCTTGTCAATCTGGATCAGTATTTGAGTAATTTCAACTGATTCCACCTCAATAATTATGCAAAAATTTGTTTATGGGTATTTTGCAAAATTATTTTGCAAAATACCCATAAACATGGTTCTCCACACACTAAACGAATGGGGGACAAAGGGCATGCATACCCAGGTTGGTCATAAAAATATAAAAATATGATTGAATATGATTGTGATGATGAATATTTGGGGAATATTGTTTCCTTGACAATCTGGATCAGTATTTGAGTAGTTTCAACTGATTTTACTTCAATAAATATGCAAAATACCCATAAACATGGTTCTTCACACACTAACGTTAAATGAATGGGGGACAAACTGTCCCATACGTAACTGTCCCATACGTAACACGTCATGTCTGTCTTTAATTTAAGAACCTGTAATTAGAGCTTTTTGCCTCATGACATGAAACTTACCTGTGATAATCTTGAGTGTTGTGACTTTCATCACAGTGAGTTACAAGTTGTAGAATGATATACTTTCAGAGAGTTCTGAGGTTGAAAAAAATGTTCAAAAAAACAAAATTTTTCTGGTCCCATACGTAACGGCACTTATTTTCTCTTCTAGAATATAATTGTAAAGGTCATTTTTCTCCATTTTTTACATGATTATACTTCTTCTAGATATCAATCACCATGATGAAGTTCAATATGATCAAAGGCCATTAACACTATTTTTCAGGTCATAAAAGTCTCTAAATGTCCCATACGTAACGTGCGCGTTATCTTGGACTTGCCCAGGGGTGGGCATTGTGGAATTTCACATCTTTGCAAATATAACAACCACAGAATTCTATGTAGAAGTGACACCAAAAAGTACTGTTCCTTGGTATATACACTGTAATCATTGTCAGCATACTGTATCATGATTTTGGATAAGATTAATGTTATCCGATATTATCACAGACATCGGGCTCCATTTCATAAAAAGTTGATATGATAGCAACTCTTGCTGGAATGGCAATTGTCATGGTAACGACAAGAATCCAGCTTCCTAATTAGCTGTTGCTATGGGAAGTTGCCATCCCAGCAAGAGTTGCTATCCTAACATCTTTTATGAAATGGGACCCTGGTCTTATAATTGACTCTGGTACTGAAGTACAAATGTAGGGGTAGGTGTACAGTACACTGTATCACTTTTCCTAAGCTCTATATTTTGTAGTTTCTTCGGTATATGCACTTAAAAGGTTAAAAATTGATTTGTCTGTAATGTGAAACAGCAAAATCAAGCATAAAGAACAGTCAATTAAACATAGGCTAATTTGCTTTGCACAGAAGGTCTCCTCCATTAACTTATTTTGTTGTCTTTATTTTTCTTTCTCTCTATGTCTTGCACAGTATCTAAAGAATAAAGAGTCCCTGGTATACAATAGTGAAAGCAGCGACAAGAAGGGCACATTCTGATGAAGGAAGTGTTAATTTACAGGCACATCCTGTGTGAAACAAATGAGCAGAATGCAGGGCTATAGAACAGCTGAAGACCACTCAGTTTAGATCTAGGGGACCATGGATATCTATGCTATCACTGCAAACTGCTTCCTATCCCATATTCCACTCATATTTTGCTCATTTATTCCTCAGTTTCCACTACTTTCATTATCAACCCATCAAAGTTCTGTAGTGTTTTATTATTAAAGGAAATTATGTTGTCATCATTAACTGACACAGGTCTTTAGATTTCACTGCATACACTGTACATGTACCATCCTATATTGGAGACAGGTTGGACAAAACTGGTAAATACATGTATTCATTAAACTCTGCAAAATCGGGGGGGGGGGGGGGGGGGGGGTCCAGATATTGTTGTCTGGAACTACAATGTATACAATTTTAAGTTTATTCTTCTATCAAGCCGTTTCAGTTTTGCCACATAAGAATCAGTAAATGAATTCAGCAAATAATCATACAAAAATCTTGTTACCAAAAATATAAACAGTAAACTGATAAAATAATAGACAACTTTTCACTACTCCTTCCTTAGGCCACTACATTGTACAGGTCTACAATGTACAAGTACGTAATTGATTGTACACCTGTACAGCAAATTGCATTCTGACATATGATAATGCGTGCATTCTTACATATCTTTCAGGCTAGGGGAAGAGAGCTCGGTAATCATATGATATCAAAATATTTTGTGAGTGCTTTGTGGAGACCATATAAAATGACAAGTTCTAACCAGATTACTTTGTACTGTTGCAGTCTTCAGTCCAAGATTTGATTTACAATTTGTGTTTCTTCAAAGCCCTGAGAATGACACGCAATAAAATTTTACGGACATACACCTAGGCACACACATAGCAAACGTTTGTCCAACTTCATTGCTTGTATTTTCGCTATCTGCCATTTCTGCGTATTTTACTGCTTTCATGTGAGGTACAGCATGCCTGTGCGTGTCTAATAGTAAGGCGGATTTCCCTTTTCCTTTATACTCAAAAGTCTGTACAAGAAGGGCACTGAGACTCTGCTAGCAGTGAGACATACTGTGGCTGTTAAACTGGATTTCAGCAGACTTCCCATCCCGTTATTGCCAGATCCTTGCAATTTTCTAATGGCCGTGTCAATCGCCTGACGTGTTTACTCCATGCCGTTCGTCTGTCGACTCATGCCTTTTCATTACAACACTCGGGATGGGCGCAGTGCTGACTCCGTATTGCATTACAACCAAAATGTAAACAATGAGGGACTTGCCTGTTCCCTCAATCTGGGATTTTTTGTTTTCCTTTCAATTATTAAATTGAACTGATCAGACTTCAACTGGACTACAGCAGTATATGCTAGTCATCCTCAGGAGCTTAAAGCCCCTTGCTAACATTTGCAGATCCATGAAAACATAAAAAAACATGTAGCTTCATGTTGATAACCTTTTGATGGATTCCTTGAGCAATAAAATTCTCATCTTGATGTTTGTACAATTTACTTTCAAATTTATACAGGCTACATGTATATTATCGTACTGGTGTGAAACAGACTTGTATGTACTCTCTGAGTGTTCAGAGTAAATATTATTGATAAAACAATAAATATACTAAGGTACAATAGTTCAAATGCCCTGAACAGAGTTGAGCAAGAAACCGCCAATAGATGATTCCACAATTGAATTTAACTACAATGATTTATGCAGTGATTTACAACAAAACATTGAACCCACTTTCATTTGTGTAAACTTGTAAACTGTTTGATAGACTACTCTTACCATGATTAATTTTTCTTTTTTCCCCTTTTTTTGTGTGTGTCTTTACAAACACACACTCAACTGAGAAATTAATTGCACATGTGTGAGACTTTCAGTACTGTTTAAAGGACAAGTTCACCTTCATATACATGTGGATTGAGTGAAGGCAACAATGTTAGTAGAACACATCAGTGAAAGTTTGGGGAAAATCCGACAATCCGTTCAAAAGTTATGAATTTTCTAAATATCTGTACAATCACTGCTGGAGGAGAAGACTACTACAGTGTATGATGTCACATGCGTACAACGATATAAGGAAAATAAAAAGAGAATTTCACAAAACTTGACTTTTTGAATAAAGTGCACATTTCCTCGACTCGTAACTGACTTATGTTAGGGGTAATATTATTCCCCCTGACTTCTGAAAGAGAAAAGTCGAGGGTTCTTTTATTATGTGAGAAAAGTGAGAATATCTTGAATTTTCTTTATACTTTCTTTATATAGTTGTACTCATATGACATCACAAGCTATAGTAGTCTTCTCATCCAGCCGTGACTGAGCAGAAACTTCAAAAATTCATAACTTTTGAACGGATTGTCCGATTTTCCTCAAACTCTCATTGATGTGTTCTAAAATATTGCTGCATTCACTCAACCCTCATGTCTATGAAGGTGAACTTGTCCTTTAAAGCCCTACTCTGCTGGACTTCTTCAGCCTGTGGAGTCAGGGCGAGATTGCTTCCAGTTTAGGTTTTATACTCAGCTTTGACCACTTGCAGTAATGCCAATGCTGATGTGCTGGATGCGAAAGTTTGAGTGCACCCTGTTTAAATTGTGTGCACATGGAAATATTGGCATGTTTTTGAATTCATACAGTTGTACACACAAAGGTATAGCCAAGGGTGTTCATGACTAAATTTCACAATTACTGCATGTGACACACAATTCTAATGATGTTCAAAATAGTCTTTAATCTAGGTACATTTAATCTGATACATAGTAATGACCACTTCATGCAATTAAGAATGGAGGCTTGCATGAATGAAATCATATTTCCTCATGTACAAAGGCAAATAATCATACAAAAGGAATTTAAAATGTATGCACACAATCAACATGCACAGTGAAATAAAACCAACTGCATGCCTCTCGTTCTCAACCAGTATAAGTTGTAGGGAATTCTTTACTCCTCCGATAAGACTGCATGACTCAACTCTGCACATCCAGATAAGGCACTCAGGGCTGACACCTCGCATTTGCCTACAGTACATGTGAACATCCCACAGGGAATTGACCACGGGACCTTGCACTGTTGAGTCAGGTGGACAAACCACACAGCCAACTATTGCCCTTTTGTGGTCATCCGCTGTGGTCAATGAGACCCCTACTGCTCATTCCAGATGCCATTCAAAGCCATTATCCAAATCAAGACGTGGGAAAATACAAAAATGTGCTAATCTAAAAGAGAAAATAATACTAAATCAAATTCAAAATGTAATGCCAATTCAAAGATCAGAAACGAATTTAGTGATTGGAGAGGTATTTGATAATCAACCAAAATTAACAATCTGGTATGATGACCAATACAAGGTTCAAGTGAGAGAGGGATTTGCATAGAAAAATTGTATCTTTGAGATAGTAAACAAAATCATGATGAAGAAATCCAGCCCCAAACCACAGTAATGTGTTGTCTGGGGTTTGATGGTTGATGGCATTCATCAATCAAAATGTATTTAATATTTCATTAAGGTGGTCATCACTACGAAAACAACAATTTCTCCTCAAAGCAGGCATTCAGTGCTACAGCTCATACATATATATACATGTAGTGCACCTCACCTTACTCGTTGTACAAGTACATTGTATCATTTTTATACTTGAATTCCACTTTACGCTTCAATGCATAATATTTGGTAGAAACCAATAGTGAATCACATAAAACTGAACAAGAAAATCAATGGAAATCTGGTGTATTACACTGCAATAGGGGTGGACTGAGGGATTCTGTTCTGTAAAGGGGGGCGCTAAAAATATTTCTAGTGCTACTTCCGAGGTTCACTTGATTTTTTTTTCTTTTTATTTTTGTTGTTTTTCTGTTAATACCAAAAAATAAGAGGGGCACGCCCCATGTGCCCCTTCCCTGGATCTGCCACTGTAGTTTGTTGAGTTCATGTACAAAAACAACACACACATTGTTTGTAGCTGTACATGTATTTATATGCACTCGTACTTGAGGTATAGAAAGCTTTGATAAAGTTTAATCTTCCACCTCAAGTCGACCCTTCAAGGGAATAGAGCTCAAGGGAAGATCTTTTTTTTATGACATTACTGAAATCAAAGCAAAAATGACCGCTGAAATTTGGAGTGAGTAGAATAATGGATTTCTCATAAAGTTTTTAGGGCATGTCTCGCCTGAACATTAGCTGTTATTTTGTACATTGGACATTGTACGTGTTGCATGAAGAAATCAGAACTCAAGAGCTTGTGTGCCTCCTGTACAACATACAGTACTACAGGTCAAAATGTGAATCCAGATAACATTGCACAGTGCAAACCATACAGTCAACCTTGCCTGAGTCGAATCAGTTTGGATGGAAGAAATAGCTTTGACTTCAAGAAAATTTGACTTATGAGGGATTAGAATCAACAGAATATAGAGAGAAAAGGACTTGATAAGACCTCTGACTTTGCCAATTATTTGACTTAAATATAAAATGAATGCGAGGTAGACTTTAATATGCATGGATGACTATAATTTGTATATAATGTGTACATATTGTATAAAGTACACTGTAAATTACTTTTCACATGAATTTTCTGCTAAAAAGCATGCAGAAACATGAGAAATTGATTTTTTAAATTGTGTTTTGCTGTTGTTGTTGTTGTTTGCATGCTTTCATCGAGCACAGATCAATGCAGCTGATGATCTTGCCATATTGTACAGCACACAGAAAGCAACATTTGAGTTTGACCAGTTATCCACAGGTGGTTGAGAAGTTAATACAAAACCGGTTCAATGAGAACGTGAACGTGAAGTATGTAAAACCAATCTGTACACCATGACAAAATTCCACGAAGTGGGACATGTGTATTGTATTATATCACTACCCCTCTAGCTATAGACACTGGGAGAAAAATATCCCCGCGCAAGAGACTGGTGAGTACAAGAAATTAAAGCTCTTCTGAATAAACACAGTGGCTACTATAATCACATTATTTTCAGCTCCCCCTGCAAGTTAAAAGTATTATTGAAACGAAGGAGTTGCCACAGTAGGAGGTTGTACAATGTTCATCGTATATTAAAATGACCTCCTTGGTAGACAACATACACTGCATGTGTACGTGTACTCCTCTCTTCCCCCTCCCCCCCCCCCCCCCCCCCTTGTTCTTCTTCTTCTCAATCCACCCACATGATATTGAGCATGTTTTGGATATCTCAGCCATTTCAAAACCAACTTTCATCAAATAAACGTTGAATTCCTCTTGGAATTACATGCTCTTTCAAACTTCATACAAGGTTTCTCATTATCTCAACAAAAAATGTTACAAACCTGAAGTTACATGTACATGTAGGTCCCAACCAAAACTATACGATCCCTTTAACTCTTTGCAAGATACTACATAGAAATCACTTTATGAAAAGTTAAAAGAGCATACAATTCTATAAAGAGGAATTCAAAGTTTATTTTATGAAAATCGGTTTTGAAGTGGCTGATTTTAATATCCAAAAACAAAGTAAAATAAAGTGATCCTAATAAAAGGTTGGTCCCACTCTTAATCAGGATCGCTTTGTTTTGGATATCTCAGCCATTTCAAAATCAATGCTCATGAAATAGACTTTGAATTCATCTTTGAATTATCTGTTCTTTCATACTTCAGAAGAGATTTCTTATCATCTCCTCCAAAAAAGTTGGAAACCTGAAGCCCCATCTCAACCAAAACTACACAGTCCCTTTAAGGTAAATCCCAATAAATGGGTGATCACTGTAAAATTGTATTTGTACCTTTTAGTATGTAAAGTACGTGCTGCAAGATTTGTGTTTCGATTAATGACCTTTAGTCTCATCCAAGGCCAAAGGTTATACTCAACCAGAAGAGGAGTGGCAGTGTTTGCTTTCTCTATAATTTGTATGGTGATGTGTACTCTACACAAAGACCAGCAAGGGTTGAGAAATCACTCTGCAGCAGAAATGCGCATTTTGGTCTCTACATTATAGCATACATGTACAGTACATCTCTTGTACACAGTATCTTAAAGCTCAGAGCAAAATCATCCATTCACTGCATGTATACTGCACTTAAAATATGATATTTTTCAATCCTTTTAATGGGGGGGGGGGGGGGGGGGGGGAGGGAGACAAGGAGAAATATATTTGTCGGACATGCCCCCCCCCCCCCCCCCCCACCCCGGCTTGGATGAAGTTGAAAGCAAAGTGGCAATTAGGAAATGTGGCACATTTACTACATGTACATGTACTTGAATTCAAATATTTTGTTTCTGACCTCTTCATTGTATGGGTGCACAGTGTTTCAAACTGAAACCAACAGAATACTGTATACGCCATATATTTCGCGAGTCTAGATTTTCGCGAATCGGGAATTCCCAACGATTTCGCGAGTGGTTAAATTCGCGATCGTGGAGTCCTGTACTGAACGGAGAAATGTAAACGCGTACATAACATTCACATCGGGATCACAGTCAATATTTTCATGTGTCTTTAATTCGCGAATAACACCCCACTCGCGAAATTTGCGAAATATTTGGCGTATACAGTACGTATGCCAAATTACAAGTCGAAAGACAGACAGACACTCAAGTGCCTGATCAACTTTTGATACACAGCTAGTAATTGCCCTGCCACTGCTACTGTAAAAGTGGTATGAAAGATACTGTACTACGGTGGCACTCTCATTCTGGGCACCCAATGGCCACATGCAGCTCAGGGAGGGCTCACCAGCAGAGACTCCAACTCTCCCGTTTTCGACGGGAGAACTCCCGCCGAAAACCCATTTTTGCAAAATCTCCCGTTCTCCCGCTGGAGATTTGATTTCTCCCGCCCTGGCTCTGTGTCTCCCGGTGGAAAGGATTTCTTACTTATTGCTATCGTATGTTGAAAAAATAAGCCTTAGATAGCACCAGAGAACATCTAGAACCCTAGGAACTTCGTGCTTCGCACACATCAACTTGGAGTCTCCCGTTTGCTAGGGGTTTCGGGCGGGAGAATCTCCAGATCAGAAGGTGCTTGGGGTTGGAGTCTCTGCACCAGTAACCTGCTAACTCCCCCCCCCCCCCCCACCCATGGGGATGGTGGCAACCTACAAAGAATAGCCCAAGCAGTGCCTTCATTTGCGTAGTGAAGACCTTGAACACGCTACTTGCTCTCAAAAATCTCCTTGACCACTTTTCTACACCAAGTTAAACAGAAGAAAAAAAAGATACAAATCTTGGACTTATAAAGAATGGAGGGCTACGGTACTCAATTTGCAAGTAGTAAAGTACATGTACACATCTGATACCCCTTTATCAAGGTTATACAGACCGTACATTTAATATGAAGTATGAATATATGATATGCTGTTATCAGGTGCTTTCTCAAGTGTTTCATATCTCAAAAAGGAGAGATCTATGCAATACGTGTAGATTACGGTAACTTCTGACCAGCTACAAATGACTGTATACTTGAGAGCACTGTGGTATCATCCATGGATAGAGTTCTGGGGGGCATTTCACGAAGGAACTTGTCGGATAAAATGTCCGACAAGTCAATAATATCCGACAAGTTTAGAGAAATCAGGCAACGAGGGGGGGCGTTTCATCAACGAGTTCGTCGGAGGTTTTCACCGACAAATTTGCAATCAGCCAATCAGGCGCAAGGATTTCAGTAGCTTTTCAAATTTGTCGGTGAAAACCTCCGACGAACTCCTTGATGAAACACCCCCCAGACTAAAGAGTTTCTCAAAACTTGTCGGATATAATTGACTTGTCAGATATTTTATCCGACAAGTTCCTTCATGAAACACCCCCCTGGGGTCCGTTTCAAGAAAGTCTTATGAGAGACTTTTTGCTCATGAGACACACTTTATGAGAGACTTCATGAAATGGATTTTACTTCTCTTTGAAAGTCTCTCATAGATGTACAGATGTATTCATGAGCGACTTCAGTCATTCTGAGATTTGTGTAAAAGACTTTGATGTGATGATTTCCATCTATAAATGGAATCCTGGACAATTGTTACGACAAAAATTGTGGGTTCAAATCCTGTGCGGTGCATTCATCCTTGGACAAGACCATTCATTATCCAGTACGCTCTTCTTGATCTGGAGTGCACAAATTGGTACAAGTGTACCTGGTAATACTGGAAGAGTGATCATAGCTGGGCACTCTGGGAGAACAGTGCAAAGACAATGAAGATTCTACTCAGGAGATGATGCAGGAGAAGATGCCATGTAACAATAGAAATAAAACCAGTAATGATGTCGACAATGACAACAATAATAACAATCAATATAATGATGATGATGATGATGATGATGATGATGATGATGATGATAATAATAATAATAATAATAATAATGATAACAATAATAATAATAGTAATGATAATAATAATAATAATAATAATAATGATAATAACAATAAAAATGATAATAATAATCATCATCATAATCATCATCATCATCATGATAATAACAAAACATAGTATATCAGATTATTATTGGTTTTACAGCTTTTTCAATAATTTTACTATTTCTTCTATTACTAATGACCTTGATGATTTAAAAAAAAAAAAAAAAAGACAATTACTGACACTACCGTAGAGTGCACAGATACTTGTACTCATATAATTTGCTAGCCAAGGCTGGCAAAGTACACATCAATAGTTTTTCAAAGCCCTAGCTGTTTCCAGAGCTGTAAGTTATTTCTGCTCTTTTGACCATCGGGAATATAAAAAACACATTCACATGGGATACAGTTGTAGTGTGGTTCAATAGATGCAGAGGCCCCCTTTCATTCTCATAGCTGTAAATCGGTTTCCCCTTGGAATACTTACAGCATCAAATTTGAAGTTGTGGGCTACCCAGTCCCGTGCCTTCTGGTACTCGTCTCTCAGCCCCATCATGAACAGCGTGTCGATGCCGTCAATGATGGTGGCGCCCATGGCCGAGCGGCCGAAGATGCTGGCAGAGTGGCCTGTCCTGGCGATCGGCTTCAGCTCATTGGCTCCCCAGGCATAGGTTACATAACCATTCCATGCATGTAGCATCATCTAGGAGAAAGGACAGAACAACAGAATAATGATAATGACGATATTACAATAACAATGATTGTAATTATAAATTATGAGAATGATAAAAAATATCAATGAGAATATGAATACACTAATAATTTAAACAATAATAATGGTTTGATAATCATTACTTTTTGCCTTTATACGTCATGCCACAATTTATGACAAAGACAGGGATTGCAGAATTCTGAAGGCTAAAACAGCATATTTTTGGTGAAAAAACAGTATTTGTACTTTTCCTGCAATAGACATACGTGTACATCGTACGTACACGTATACAGTGTAGTAACATTTGGAAAAATAGATTTTTCAAAAAACAAAACAGTACTTCACACAACAAAAAGGTAACAGCTGACATCTCTGCAAAGGCAAATATACATAATGTACAAATGTACTAATATGCTTTACAATTGTTTGTGCAAAGAGTTAGCTTTGAGAGAATAAAACCATTTGGTGCATTCATACATTGTATTTGATATTACACATGTACACAGTCAACTGTACATTGTACTCATATTGTTGTATACATGTAAAGTTGTAAGGGTGAGTGAATATTACAGAAAGATGCTACTGAACTACAATACTTAATAGCTTAGCATGACAGCAATAAATCGTAATGAAGCCACTTCACTCATAGTAAATTATGCACAACTCCCACTTGAACCACTGTTTGCAAGTCAGAAACTGACCACTTAGGAATTTTTCTCAAGAGGCCATGTGGAGTCTGAGATCTACAGAATGCAGTACATACAGTTTGTACATAGTACACTGTAGGTTATATATGCAGGATATCATACATTGTACCCACAGGAATATCTGTTGTGGATGTTGTGGGGAGGTGGTCATTAAACACAGGTACCAGCAACAATCCTTTTGGCAATGTACTTTGTACCTACAATTATCAACATCTTACCACTTTGATTTACAGTTGTATGAAATGGTACCAACTTGCCGCTGACGTGATTCATCATGTTGGGATAAAATTTTCTGGTGAAAGACCACTGGAGTCCAAATTTCATCAAGCTACCGAGAGTCATACAGAGCTACGTACATGTACATTGTAGCTTTTGTACAAATACCTCAGCACAAGGCTGCCCAGCAATAATTACAGCATTACTTTTTGAAATACAAGTGTATAACATGCTCATTCTAGGAACAATGTATGTCAAGGATTACGTAGGACAAATTTATGATAGAACATACAACGTGTAATGTTCAGCTCTTCTGATTGTTTGGGCAATGTACCAACAAAGTGTAGTGGGTTTTGACAGCTGGTGACATTGCTGTGGATGTCACTTCTTTTAAATAGCAGCATCTCCCTTCGAAATCTCAACAATTTGTAACTGGTTTGATCAAGTAAGAAACACTGTGCTTGAAATGATACTACATGGATTTCACTCAAACTATATGCTTACAGTTACTGCAAGGGACTAGGGCCTATAAGACTGCTAGCAACAACAACAAAAAAAAAAAGCATTTCAGCTTCCTTAATATGTTTGGACTGCTTTGCCCTCTCTCAAGTCGTATTTGTATTCTCAAATCACACTCTCACACATCTCGACAGAATTCACCACTTGCCACGCAGCGCCTCTTCGTGCAACCCGCAAAATTAAGTGCCACAAATAGTAGAGTTTAAGAGGTGAGCCAACAGTAGCACCATTACCAGATTAAAATATATCATTTTTTTACAGACTACAGCTGTGTGTATGTGTTGGTGCAAGTGTCACAGACCGTGCAAGGAGCAGAAGAGGTACAGTAAGAACAGAGAAAACAAAAACAACAGTTTCGACCTGCAACGCTGAGCGATAAAATTTCATGAATCAGAGCCAAGTCTGATGAGTAAAGCATACTCTCTTTCCAGAATAAACATGACCTGATCAGGTTTAGTGACGACGGAGAGCTTAGATTACATGGAGGAGATGGTAATTTCTAACGTGGCTTGAGTAACTCTGGAACACCCCTCCTATCATGTCTCTGTCCTTTTCCAATCCTCTCAGATCTTTGTCTTGTTTTTCAAAATAATAAATATTCTATGGCTGTATTGTACAAGCTAATACAGGTACAGAGGTTCTTCCATGAGCAAGCACATGCAATATTTAAAACCATAACAATAAGATCATCTTCAATTGGAGGCCTACGGTCTTTTTTCCTTTTCTCTTTAATACTGCCTATGATGCTGCAGTGTATGCCCCGCGTTCACATTAGGCCCCCAAGTCATGAGAAAGTCCCATGCCACAGGACTTCCCCCTCCAAAAACTTTAATTTGAACGCTCACTTGGACTTGAATCAAATACTCCGGTCAGCTCACTTTCACAGGTGTCAAAAGTGGGGTCACCACAAGTCATGTACACACTAATCTTTTGAATTCTCACCACTGAGTGTACTGACAAATTATCATCACTGATTTAATAAGCAATGAGTTTAACAGTTTGTGATCACCGCCACTATCAATGTACATTTTTGAGGGCAGAGTGGCTTGCCTGTCCTGGCACTTTTATGCTGTAGTCAGTGGACTTGAACCAGGTACAATGTACATGTGCAAGTGTACCTCATGATAGAGAGACCACTGTCTTCTACCCTGAACCACAACAGCAACAAAATTGCCTATAATGCTGCATAGAAACGACAAGTCCAGCCAGTTCAATGGACAGGACCTCAGACTCTGATTCGAGTACCGTGGCTGCAGCTGTTTGCCCTTTAGAGTACAGTAGGCACTTTACCCTCATTGCCTACAGCTGTACATGTCTTACTTCTTTTGGAGTGGACTTTATACAAGTATTATTGTTGAGTGGTTGGTCTTGTACAATGTACTTGCTTACTGACATCCAAACAATGCATCCATAGTACAACTATTGTAAAAACAAGCCACTTCAAGTCCATCCTATTCAATTACAAATACTGTAAATACCCAGACATTCTTTTTTTTTTCTTTTTTTTTTTCTTTTTTGACTTGGAGACCAAATCTGCCAGGTTTTGGTTTTGTTCCCTTCTTCAACAAACATACAGTTGTAACGCAAGCATCTAAACACCAGTATGGCAGGATCTTGACATCATATGTATTATGACCTCATCTGTCTGTAAATTTCAAGTGTTGTTGAAAGCACAGCCTGCCTTCACTGTGCAGGACACTCATGAGTCCCCTCAACACTACAGTGTACAAAGTACATTCATAGTGTTGGATCCTGTCGAGTACTGAAGAGGTTAGAAGCACAGGAAGAAACCAATATTATTGGTTTTGTGAAAATAAGTGGATAAGGCCTCCGAATAAACTTCAAGTAACTTCTGCATTCTACTACTGTACATCTACTGCACTTTATTCTCACTCAGGAATGAAAACACTCTCGGCTTGGAGACAAGCTGTGTATGCTTTACCTAAAGAAGAAGCTGGGGATGTCTCCAGCTAAAAGACCTTAAAGGCCTGGTCAAGACAGGAGACATGGGTGGTCCAATTGAATCGGCCTTCATTCACTGCCCATCAGGGTACAAAATGTCTTAAGATACATTGTACATTTGAAAACCACAAATAGTGCCAGTCAGCTATTACTACCCTCACAACTTCTACATAAAACGTACAATTGTATGTGCATTGAAGCGTATGCCCATGGGTAACACTACGGTTGTTCATTCCAGCCCAAATACTTCACCTGTACATGTACACTGTAAACGGTGTACATACAAAACTGTACATAGAGATTGATTGATTAATTGATTGATTGATTGATTAATTGATTGATTGATTGATTGATTAAAGGTCTTTATTCAAAAAAATCTGAGTGGGCGACTAAAAGTCGAATTACACAGTATACAAAGATTATACATTAAAATAAACGGAATAATATCATAACCATAATAGATACAAAGAAAATACCACATTCAAACATACAAATCAGTGATCATTATTCATTACAGAGATTCTAGAAGTATCCCAGCCTGGATAGCCTTCCCACTCAACAGTATTCTCATGCTACCAAGTCTTAAAGGTCTTTATTCCTGGTGTCTACATTTCAGTAGTAGTACTTGATTGTCCATGGGCCCGCAATGAGCTCATGTCTTTGTCTTGTAATCATCTTTAATGCAAACTGTGTACAATAAATCTGTCATGATCTCAAAAACTCAGAAAAAAAAAGAAAAAAAAATGTCACTAGCACCTACATGTACTACATCTATTGTACAGTATGCATTTATAAACATATCCTGCAAGGTACAATGTACATACTAAGGATGTACACGAACTGTATTTCAGTAATCAATACATTGTATGTACTGCTGAACAGTTTGTGACCCCCCACACTCACACTCAGACTTTGCTGGACAGATTGGAATCTACAGCCATCAGGTGCAAAACAGAGCAGTGCGATTTGTCAAAGGGGATTATTCTAGGCACAGTAGCATCACTGATATGATGCATGAGCTGGGCTGGGAACTGCTGCAACACCGACGCAGAGTAGGACGCATCACCACATTCAGTGAGGCGCTTGTGGGTCACCTCTTGTATCCATCCCAGTTCGAAAAGCCCTGCATCCAGTCCAAAGAGTTCTTTGGAGGTCGACTTCATCAAGCGTTATCCTAATCGCAACAAACAAAAACTGAGCACTACAAGTACTCGTTCATTTCAAGAACTTTCAAAGATTGGAACGCAATTTTGTCAATTGTTGAACTGTCAATTCTAACAACTAACTCTTCCGAACAGACAGATTTTTCTATCTAGAACTACATGTACAATTGTACTCCTGTCAGTAACTGTCTGTGGTATTAAAGGGATTGTATAGTTTTGGTTGAGACTTAATTTCAGGTTTCTAACATTTTTTGGTAAGATAATGAGAAACCTCTTAAGAAATATGAAAGAGCATGTAATTCCATGAGGAATTCAGCATTTATTTGTTGAAAATTGGTTTTGAAATGGTCGAGATATCCAAAACAGAGCAATTCTAATATTAAAATGTGAGACCCACCTTTTATTACGATCGCTTTACTTTAATGTCTTTGG
Source organism: Diadema antillarum (assembly GCF_040938485.1). Taxonomy (NCBI): domain Eukaryota; kingdom Metazoa; phylum Echinodermata; class Echinoidea; order Diadematoida; family Diadematidae; genus Diadema; species Diadema antillarum. Next base: position 1,420,697 of record NW_027271003.1, on the reverse strand, counting down.
ATGTTTCAGTCATTCCAAACCTGATTTTCATCAAATAAACTTTGATGCTCTGTACTATTTCATAAGTGTTTTCTTGGTATCTCGCAAAAAGTTCAAAGCACAATTCTCATCTCCACCAATACTGTACCATCCCTTTAAATTGAATATATAGATCTAGTGTTCTACCTGCATGTAAATAACCCAGTTTGCGGCAGGGTGCCTATCTGGCAGGGACACTTTCATTCATCAATAAAATAAAACAGCAAATGAAAATCATGTGTGCTTACACTGTAGTCCCACTTTAGAACACAAGTGTCTGGAGTTACTCGCAAGTGTTTATTAGGAAGTGACACCTGATTGGGCCTTTTCATTGATGGATGAAACAGCCCCTGCCGCAAATATTAAATAGGTACCCTGTACAAAGCCTACCGCAAACAGGGTGTTTTACTCTAGGAGAGGGGTGCTACCAGCACTAGACTCTAGTACCTCAACTACTGTACAGTAAATACATAAACATTTCTTGCACTTTTCACTGCTTTATTTACACAGTTGGGATGTGTACCACTAGATACCACCAGATCTTCATACTGTACCTCACGTATATGATCTCTTTTGCTTTTGACATCGCTATCTGTGGGTTCGCCGTCTGTCCGATCAATAAAACCTTTTGCTGCTATCGCTTCCTTGCCACTCTTTCTTGCTGCTTGTAGGTCATCCTCCATTTGTTTCTTCTGATCTTCGATAAATTTAATCTTATCTTGTTTAATTTCATCTTTTAACTTATCACTGTCTTCGTGATGTCCATCCGGATTGACACCATCATCGTCTTTACCAGCATTTGGCTCATTGTTTCCCTGTTGTAAGGCTAGTCTCGCTTCTTCCAGTGCCCTATCCTGGGCGATTTGGAGTCTATTCTCCTCCTGTCTTGCTCTACATGCACATCATTGCCACCATTTTCCCCACCTCTATGGTGATGGCCAGGGAAAGTTTCATCGCCTCCCGGCTTGAAAAGCTGCTCAGGCGAGTCCACAAACGAGTTTACACGGCCTCGCAGTTCTGGCACAAGGAACACCGCACTGTAACATACGCTCATAAACACAAGGAAAAGTAGGTAAACTACGTATCGTTCCGACGCTCGCAATCCAGTGCGATTGTATCCCAAAGGTACGCCATTGGCATACCTCTGGTTCTGATGAAGAGGCAATATTGGACTTTTGGAGTTCATTGTGGTATCTGATTGACCACTTTGGTCACTCGAACTGTGAAGCTTCCAAATGATCCCTTACAAGCCGAACATATCCAACATATTATTTCTCAATCTCCAGTGTGGTATACACACAGGATACGTGCTGTATTTAATAGGTAGTAGGTAGGGAATCCACGTACCGCGTTGAATGTACATACGGTACGGCACATTCGCGATTCCGGGTCGATTGTGGTGACACGCAAGAGACTACAGTACACGCAAGTACACTGTATATGTAGTGTACGATTTATGGACAAATCACCGTACTTCGTTGTCTTACGCACGCACGTAGTCCCACATGTACATATTCTGTGCTATACAGGGGATGGGGCGTCCGCTGCACCGCAAGACAGTTTGTCACAGGAAGTCACCATCATCGCAGGTGCACAAATACAATAGTACGTATAACACTACGTGAAGTACGTACTGGTAAAGGCAAGAGTGAGCATGGAGCTCCATAGTTTAGTAAAATCGTGTGTGACGTTCGTATTTCCACGTGGAAATGAGTGCTGCGCTCACAAACCAACGCATTCGGACGGAGAGCCCATCAAACGCCCTCAAAATGCACTGGTCACGCCCACCAATGTTCAGTCAACCATAAAATTAACTTGCGAAAAAGCTGAAGGAATATTAAACCGGAACACAAAGATATAGATAATGACCCATATGTTCACATCTTATTCATCTTTATCGAACATCATAAACATTACAAGGAAAGTAAAAAAAGAAACATCATTTAAGAAGCGATCGTTATAACGTACCAAAACAGGTGTAGGCGTATCCAAATTTTAATTGAAGTGATGAAAGACAAAAAGAACTGCTCTATAGTACAATCTCAGACCTATATTTCTCACAGTGTTATGTACTTTAACAGTTCTCATTTGCTCTGGAATATCTCAATATTACAAATCGCAGTAAATTTAAAGCTCTCAAAAACATGCTATATTCGTGAAAGAGAAATTCGTAGGCCTATTCGCTTTGTATCAAAATTGTTCCAAAGTCTGCCTCATAATTTTAACTGTGCCATTAATTAAGATATGAACGTGTTTACCACTACACATGTATCACAAAATAATTTTTTATTTGGATATCTGTTTTAAAGATAATCTAGCTCCTCCAGAAGAAATAGTATAATAAACTTACCCAAACAAGTAGAATAACCTTACCCAAACACATGATTCTCTAACTAATCGAGAGTACTCGGGGTATGTATACTTTTTTGTTTTTACCATGGCCGGCCCCACGTTTTCTGACAAGGGGGAAAAAAAAATCTTCAGCGCTAAAGCGAGGCCTTACCGGCGCTCAAAGGTTTCCTTCTATTACGATGTTAGTCGTATGTTCAGATTTGTCCGAAACATGTTTTCACGTTCATGATATCACAAATCGGTGCACAATTTCATTTGTGAATACACGTGGCAGGATGGTGGGTTTTCCTATAACATCATCCTCTGCTTAGTCGGATAGTGATAGTTTTTGTTTTGTTTTGTTTTTAAGCACAGAATGTTCGCAGAGATTTTTTTTTTTGTTCATTCATGTCAGTTTAAATTTGTAAAAGAAAGGTATACTCATTATAAAGTGATATTAGATATTAAACTATTGAACAAGTGCATCAAGCTAAAAGACTGACAAATGTACACAAAAGTGTGAAAAAAAGCTTATTTCAGCAGACTGGTTTTCCTTTCGATGAAGATTCAAGAATGTATAATGCTTTTTTTTTTTAATTGCATCGTCAGTCTTAGAAATCAAAACACCTTCTGTAGTCCCCCCCCCCCCCTTATCTCCATGAGTGAATATACTGCATCGTACAACAGGATGCAATATTCAGTTCGTGGTAAGTTGCAAAGAAACGATGTTGGACTTTTGTAGCGCATACAGAATCAGTATTATGAAATAATAATCTAGTTCTTTAGGTTTTGGTTTTGGTTTTTTTTTTACATTTTAATGCACGATTCTCGCCAGCAATGGTTTACAGTTTCCTCTTTCACTTTCAACTTTCTAAGTACGATTTAACGCACCAGTGAGTTTTTGTGTTTTTTTTTCAATTCTGACGGAACCATCATGATCATGACGCAAACAGACGTTCAGAGTCATGACATGTGGCAGCTGCAGGCGATCTTCCGTGGCCGTACAGGAAAGAGCGCCATCTGCCGATGTAGTGCTGCAAACTTTGAATCAGGTGCGCTGGACAACTGCAGTGGCATTTTTCACCCTGGAAACTGGGGTGGGGTGGGGGGGGGGGGGGGGGGGGTGGGGGCAAAAGAATGCGGAAAACGCAGACAGAACAATAATGTACTTTTCATGTTTGCTGTGGCTATTGCTGCTTATTTAACTGCTGCTGCTACAACAACAACAACAACAACTACTACTACTACTACTACTACTACTATACTACTACTACTACTACTACTACTACTATACTACTACTACTACTACTACTACTACTACTGTTGTTATTATCATTATTACCACTTCTGCGAGCGATAGTTACAGTAATAGAAGTAAAGCTGTATTGGTAAAATAGACGTTGTTGTAATGAAACTGGTATACATGCTTTGCCTTTAGGGTTTCTGGTTAAAACTGTGGGCAGAAGTGACTCCAAAATAGTACTATTCGAAGTGAGTAGTATTCTTGAAAGTTATTTTGTTTTATATTTGGAATCAAAATATTAAGAAGGGGACATGTGAGGCGAGAAATCATGTGGTGGATGCGATGTTGTGGAGGGATCCTACATGCAGTGACCGTACGAAGCAGGGTTCGATGTCACACTTGTTTTTATTTGTGTCATTTTGCAAAGTGATCGTACGAAGCAGCACGCGATGTCAGAATTGCTTTGTGACGTCACAATAGCTTCGATAGAAATAGAACAATTGTTACATTAATTTGAAAGAGTGACATACGACGTAGCACACGATGTCATAGTTGTGTTGTGATGTCATAATTGCATTTTTGAAAACGATACATTTCACAAGAGGCAGCGCGCAACCGAATGTCATAATTGCGTTGTGATGTCATAATTGCATATTTGAAATCAATACATTTCACAATGACCGTTCAAGGCAGCGCGCGATGTCATAATCGCGTTGTGATGTCATAATTGCATGCTTGAAAGCGATACATTTCACAAGGACTGCTCGAGGCAGCGCGCAATGTCATTACTGGGTTGTGATGTCATAATTGAGTGCGACTTAGCACCGGTGTATGTCATAATTGCATTATGATGTCATAACTGCATTTGTTAGATTGTTTTATAAAATGGGTTCAAGAATGTAGCCAATAGGAAGCGCTGAAACGAGTCACGTGTGCTTTGGTTACTCAGTCCCATTGCACTGCGTGTTAAATCCTATTGCCGATCGTCTGTGCGCGCGGCGGCTCCTTTGAATTGCATGCATACGCGCTGTCAATCCTGTAAACAACTGCTAGTTCGGACTGCCGGCCGGCCGGCCTTTCTCCCCTTGTGCATGCATAACATGTGTGGCGTACGTATCATACGTACAGTGTACAGTAGACCAAGCGTTGTGGGACCGGACGCGTACATGGAGTCACTTTGAAGGGCAAATCCAACGATTTAGCAGGTTAATTCTCACGCCGTTTTCAGAGTATGTTGTCTAGTAGGCCTATATGAGGAGTCTATATCAAGTCTTTAAGGTAAAGGGTGCATATTCTATGTAAAATAAGTAAGTTTTCATGCGGGAACTTAAGTGTCCGGAAACCCAACCCCCCATCATATTTATATGTGCGGGATTTCCGAGTGCGACGTGCGTAAATGTTTGGGACGAACATCTTCGGACGTCTTGACCCACAAAGGCAGGCGCGCCGGAAGCAGTTTTGGATTGGGGGGGGGGGGGGGGGGCAAACATTGGAGGGGGCTCAAGATTAGACCATGCATATGTTACACAATATACACATACACACACACACACACACACGCACACACATCTATTATATATATATATATATATATATATATATATATATATATATATATAAAGTGGCGTACGGTGGGTCGAAACACGGGGGGGGGGCATAAAGTAATTTTGACGGTCTGTATGCTTGTGCGTGTGTGCGAGAGCAATAATGGGACTACAATACATTACGGAATGTGATACATTCAACAACGCAGTCATTGAGGAACATTGTAAGTTTTCCTTACATAGATTATGGAATGACGGTGTGAAACGATCGACAAATTATATACTGTCAGCAACATAAGGTGAATGGCATAGCAATAAAATGCGAGCGAGCGAAGCGAGCGAGCTTGATAATTTTGATATTCTACAGTTCCAAAACTGGAGTTTTAATTGTAGCTATACATTTCGCTTTGGAAATAAATGGGGGCGCATCGGGCGCAACTGCTGGAAATTATTGGCAGCAACATTAGGAGAATGGCATAACGATTCAATGCGAGCGAGCGAAGCGAGCAAGCTTGAAAATTTTGACATTCTACAGTCCCAAAACTGGGGTTTGTAGCTATATCTTTCACTTTGGAAATTAATGGGGCGGCGCATCGGGCGCAACTGCTGGCAATTACTGGCTGCAACATTAGGAGAGTGGCATAATGATTCAATGCGAGCGAGCAAAGCGAGCGAGCTTGAGAATTTTGACATTTTGCAGTCCCAAAAACTCCCGTTTGTAGCTATATCTTTCGCTTTGGAAATTAAGGGGGGGGGGGGGCATCGGGCGCAACTGCTGGCAATTACTGGCAGCAACGTTAGGAGAGTGGCATAACGATTCAATGCGAGCGAGCGAAGCGAGCGAGCTTGAAAATTTTGACATGTTACAGTCCAAAAACTCCCGTTTGCAGCTATATTTATCTTTCGCTTTGGAAATTAAGGGATGGGAGCATCGGGCGCAACTACTGGCAATTACTGTCAGCAACATTAGGAGAATGGCATAACGATTCGATGCGAGCGAGCTTGAAAATTTTGACATTCTAGAGTCCAACAACTGCCGTCGTAGCTATGTTTTTCGCTTTAGAAATTAAGGGGGAGGCGCACCGGGCTCAACTGCTGGATGCGAGCGAGCGAAGCGAGCGAGCTTGAAAATTTTGACATTTTACAGTCAAAAAGCTGCCGTTTGTAGCCATATTTTTTCCCTTTTATTCATATATATACATATTTATTTTGTTTTCTTTGTTTATTCATTTATTCTTATTCTTATTTTTTTTTTGGGGGGGGGGGGGGCAAAAATGCGTTTTGCCCCCCCCCCCCCCCCACTTCCGGCGCCTATACACAAAGGTACGTGAAAAACGCTGAAAAATGCTGTTAGTTTTCGAATTTTCGACCCATTTTATAAAACAAATGATGCACAGGATTATTTCGTGGCGTTAGTGGAGGTTATACAAATGATGCACAGGATAGAGTGCGTTAGTGGAGGCGTACAGCTCACTCTCGGGTATTTACAATGTAGTGCAACATGCACTCGGCTTCGCCTCGTGCATGTTTCACAATTGTAAATACCCTCGAGTGTACTATACGCCTCCACTAACGCACTCTATCCTGTGCATCATTTGTATAACATTTCACAGTGACCGTGAGAACTTGAAGCAGCATAGTGCGCGATGTTAGAATTGCTTTGTGATGTCACAATTGCTTTGTTACATGATATTTTGTGAAATGATTTAACAAAGCAATTATTTATATGTCATCCCAAAGGAATTCTGACATTGCGCGCTGCTTCGTATGGTCATTTTGTGAAATATCACAGAGCAATTCTGACATTGCACCTTTCTTCGGTACGGTCACTGAAGGATCAGTAGTAGTAGTAGAAAAAAATTAAAGTAAGAGTGAAATTAATACTAGTAGTTGTAGTATAGATCTAGGATTAGTGAAGGTAGTAGTGTAATATAGTAGTAGTGGTAGTAGAAAGTAATAGCTGTAGTATTATAGTATTAGGATTAGTGATAACAGCAGCAATAACACTAGTAGAAGTATAGTACTACAAGTTGTATTGGTTTTAATTAGGATCAGTAGCAGCTGTTAAAAGAGTGAAATCGATGTTAATAAAAATGTCCTTGACGCAAAATCCAAGCGTTCCACGTTGACCTCGCAATTGCGAATGCTTATAACGAGTGCAGTGCAAAAATGTATTCCATGTCACAGTGCTTTCCTTTTGCTATAGCGCCCTCTTTTGCTAAGGTCAATTTTTCCACTTCAGCAGTAACTTCTATTATTATTAACATTTTTTTTTTTAATTCAGCGTCAGTATCTCATGATAAAACATACCCGATTACCATTGACAAGTGTTATTTTATAAGTTAATAATACGATACAAGAACTTTCTGTAGAGGGATATTAGGGGTAATTTTCAACAGCAATAAATGTCATGCGAATATAACATGATGATTCGTAAATACAAGGGTATGCGTTTCAAGATTATCTCAAAACGTCACACTTGATCGCATGTAAGTAGAATATAACTTGAACATTGCTTTTCCTAAGTCTCCTACATAAACTTCAATATTAGCTATAACTACACGCCAAGTTTCTATTTGATTTTGTTCGAGATGTTGTCTTTGTTGTCTTCTCGTTCTACTATCATAAAGGAGACAGTTTCCTTCGTGTAGATTTGGATAATTGTATTAAAATGACCCAAGCGAATGAATGAATGAATTAATGAAAGAAAGAATGAATGTATGAATGAATGAATGAATGAAAGAAAGAATGAATGTATGAATGAATGAATGAATGAATGAAAGAATGAATGAATGAATGAGTGAGTGAGCGAATGAATGAATGAATGAGTGAATGAATGAATGAATGAATGAATGAATGAATGTATACATTGTGTTCAGAAAATTGATGCAGTGACAACACGCCGTAGATGATCAATAAATTGACGATGAAACAACAAACGAACCTACAAAAGACGCAAGACTTAGCAGCAAACTCAGGGCTTGACAATAGCGTTGGCCTGGTGGCCCGGGGCCACTAAAAATTAATATTGGGCAACCAAATTTCCAAAGTATCGAAGGGTATCTTTTGATGGCCCTATCAGGCACCAAAGATTCAAGATGAATCGTTATGTTTATTCTCCTTTTAAGCCAGTAGATTTCTTTTTCGGGCAACCGAAATTTCAGATTTAAAGATTTTAGTGATCTGAACGGGCTACCAGAGGAAAAAAAAAGTTAGTAACAAGCTCTGAAACTCTATGTCGTCCCGAGGGCCCAGCAACACGGACTGTACACTATAGATTCCTTTCCAACAGTAGCGTGAAGCGTTTATCAAATCTCGCTATGCTTGTTCAAGATAAATATGACTCATCAGTTCATATTGTATTTCTTTCCTTTTTTCATTTGTGTTAACTTTGGCCTTTAGTTTTCAGTCGTTTTTTTTTTTTACTAACGTCACTAGAAAAATTCGTATAATGGCACAGTTCAGGTCAGACTGGTGAAAACTAGATGAGCAGTAAGAGAGGAAAATTTCTTTGACATGTTGTGTTTTTGAATGGTTAAAAGGTCTTCCAAATACAAAAATGCATTTTAATAATTATGATACAAGGCAGTAACTAGGGTAATTGCAATGGTTACATGCTTTTATGATCTTCAAAAAATAAAGGACAGCTGTATGCCACTTGAAAAAAAAGCGTCTTAAATCTGTGCGGCTTATGTAGATAAAAAAACATTCATGCTCTGTTCGTTTCTTTTGAATAACAATGAAATACTTATTTCCTCGTAATTCATCCCCGTTTTTATATTATCTATTCAATTACCATCGGCGACTTCACTTGCTTTACACAATTAAAAGATGTGGTGGTGATGATGTGCTTTTTGTAACGAAAAACCATCGTAAGCAGCATTCGAGTCCCTGACACAAAAAGGGTCATGGAGACACATCATCACACATGCACAGAACAGGACCTGGTGAGAATGGCCCCTGGAGTAGCAAACATCGGAAGTACATATCTCTAGCGCTTTTGGATTGTGGTCAAGAGGGGAGGTGCCTTGAATGAATGGGACGCACGCCCGGCGTAACATGCGGTTTTTGTGGTTCTTAGGGGCAAGCGTGCTCCAGCATAATGTTTGAATCTCGGTGGGTGCTCATCCCCTCTTATGATTACAGTAGGATGGGGGGGGGGGGGGGGGGGGGGGGGGGGGAGTGGGGGGGGGGGTTATCGCATGAGAAATGCCGTTGTGACGTCTTGCGGTTACATGGAAAACCGACACATAACCCCACTGGGTGCTTTCCATCAATTTCGTGTCACGTGATCAGGAAGAATGAAATGACAAACAATACGAAGCAAATGCTTCATTTGAAATAGTAATGGAGTCGGAAATAAAGGAAGAAGAGGACGAAGGAAATGATGAAAAAGAAGTAAGGAGGAGGTGAGAAAAAGGGATGAGATGATAACTTATATGTCTCACTTCCTGCTTTTAACTCTAAACCACACTTTTCGACATCTTGTAATTATCTCGCTGATAAAACTTTCTGAAAGACAACGCAGTTATAACAGGGATATCATCTCCCTGGTTATAGTTACTGCTGGTATAGTTTTATATACGCTTTAGTGAATTTATAAATCTGTTTACAAAAAGATACGGCGTACACAATAATTACGGGAAGCAGGAGTCTCGAGCGCGCAGAGCAGTGGGCGGGATTTGTGCTAGATACGAGATCCTCATTGGTTACAAATTTGCGATGGTAAGTCGAAGTGTTTGTTTCTAATCGTCACCGTCAGGAAGTTCATGTTTTCGTCAGTGGGCAAACAGCAGCCACCCTATTCTAAGAAGTGCTGATACCATAAGTGTGAAAATGATGATCTGTTTTTCACTTCAGAAGAAGAAAAAAAACCCCTGAGATCCGGTGTTTGAGGGAAATCACCTTCTGATGTGCCTAGTGTTACACTATCATAGTGTGCCGATGATCTGGTACTGGTAGTTCCATTGTAACTCAAACTGAGGAAGAGTTATTCGAATGATCTCTGACACTCGTGTTTTGACATAATAATTCTCAATCCGTTGAAGATTTCCTACTTGACGCCTTGAACGCCTACCCCTATGTCTCGATGTGTTTCTCGTTAAATTTAATTGAAGGCATCTGAATGATGCGGACTATTTTCGGCGCTCTCGGGTGCGGTTTTTAGGGGGCAAGGGGATTCCATTAACCGTGATTCGGGATGTGAATGAGAATGCATGCCAACTAACCAACCACGCTCTTTTCTCCTCCCCCCTCGACAAACTTCCAACCCCAGCCTGCTAGGAGTGCGTATACATGGCACACACGTGTGCGCGGGTTACTGGCCCGTGAGGTAAACAAACCTCGCAATCCAACGCCGCATTCTTGGACTGACATTGCGGAGCTTTGTGCGACTGCAGAAGTCCATGAAGTTTGCGGGGAAGGCGTACTTTTCATATTATGCTCCGTTTGTAGATATTCTTCTTGGCTGTTATTTGCGATCTCGCTATCAGCTCGAGAAGAAACAACGCTTTCATATCGCAAGTGGACTATTGCTACATCCTTTTCTCGGAAGGACATATATTTCATCGCCTCTGTGATTCTGGAGTGATCGTGAGTGCAGTTGGGATTTTTATTTCTTGGAGATAACTCTCACCCCGAAGTGGAGATGGCGAGGGAACGGTGGCCAGTGGAGTTGGTCTTTTGTGTTGGGCTGCTTCTATCGCTCTTTGGACTGTGTCCGGCCGATTTCTCAGTTACAGGTCAGTAAAAATCAAGTGGTTGACTGGTTGACTTTTTGTCGGTTGTAATTTGTTGTATTTCCCCCTCTTTTTGTGCGTGTGATGTCCTGTGGTTGCTCCGTGTATGGCTGCAAATTTTCATGCGGTGGTGCGTTTCAGAGTACATGTATACATGTTTGAAGAGAGGGAACCTAAATGACATCTTCTTTGGGTAAAGTTATAATTCAAATTTACATCCCTAATCATTATTACAGTTTGGAAAACTGTTTGAATATGAAAAATTGTAAGGATGTAATTTTGTAGGCTCTCAGGGCTGCCATATGAAGTAAATGACTATTATATAGCACAATATGAGCAAGTGTGTGAGTATTGAAAGGTGGAGATGATAAAAAAAAAATCAAGACCAAATAGAGCAAAACATAAACTTATTCTTGTTTCAGCTTGAGCTATGAAACCAACACCCTTTTCAAAAGGGAGAAAGGGGCAAGTAGGCAGAACAAGTACAATAAGGCTCTGACAATAGCTACTAAAGCTGAACAAAACAACAATTCAAAAAACAATTTCATGCTTGATCAATCACATGATGTAGATCTATGTCTTGCACAATACACCTGAGATAGAATACACTGGCATTAGAACAGTCAGTCAGGTTTGGCAGAGAATGCATTATAAGCCATTTGTTTTTATTTTTATAGTTTATTCATCTCACAGTGTAGTTCTTTTGCAAGTGTTTCTTTTTTTCCAAACTAGAGTCCCCCTTGTTGATCCCCGAGGGATGTTAAACTCAAAACATATTATAAACAGAGACTCCAACCCCAAGCACCTTCTGATCTGGAGATTCTCCCGCCCGAAACCCCTAGCAAACGGGAGACTCCAAGTTGATGTGTGCAAAGCGCGAAGTTCCTAGGAGTCTAGATGTTCTCTGGTGCTATCTAAGGCTTATTTTTTCAACATACGATAGAAATAAGTAAGAAATCCTTTCCACCGGGAGACACAGAGCCAGGGCGGGAGAAATCAAATTTCAAACGGAAGAACGGGAGATTGTGCAAAAATGGGCTTTCGGCGGGAGATCTCCCGTCGAAAACGGGAGAGTTAGAGTCTCTGTATAAATCTGCAAGAATATTGAAGTCACAGTAATTGTTTTTAAAGAATGTGGGGAATATTTCTCCTGAGATTGTATTACATAATTTGGTAGATCTCATGAGAGTGAAGAGTAAAGTGTACATTGCTTTGAAATTGGTGTCTGCAGCCTTTGCAGTGTGGTGTGAAAGTTTTACATGATGGAAACTGCATTGTTGTTGTTGTTGTTCTTGCTGTTGTTGTAGCATCTTTCTATGATTGCAAACTTTTGCCTGAAACAGTCTTTGGACTTCACTTGTATTGAGAGAATGTGCATTGTGCCTAAAGAAAGGGTTTCAAGTGGTTCAGACAAAGTAAGAGAGAAAAAAGCAACAAGAAAAGTATACCAAAGATAATCCAGTTGGAGTTAGGGCTTTCTGCGATGCACCCTATGGATATGATTTATTGGTAGCCAGTACAGATTATGTATGATTCATGAGCGTGTCGCTATGCTGGTGTGATGAATAAATAAGAGATGTAAACCTCACTATGTTCGGCAGATTGCCTGAAGCTGTGATAGTGAGACAACCATTTACTGGGCATACGATACATCTTACATGCCAACATGAACTCCAAAAGGCAAGGGGGGTGGGGTGGGGGTGGGGATGGGAGGGGATATAAAAGGGGCAGGAAGTGGAATCACTTTTCTGTTGTATTCTATGAATGAAAATGTAGATCACTCTACTCATTGCAGAGATTCATCACTGATGTGATTGTGACTGCAAAAATTTGTTGAAAATGATGATGATGATTATTTATTATGATTTATTCTTATTGTGATTATAATCATCACTATCACCATCATTTTTTTCATTCTTACTATTATCTTATCAAACTTGTCATCTTTTCCTCACCGCTGATATCATTTTTGTTATCTTTTCTTCCTATTTTCATGATAGCTGTTAAAATTCTCCCAACCTAGTCATGTATCATAATCATCAGTGCTTGTCATGCCAGTCTGTTTTACAATTTTTGTTTCTGATGGTAGAATACTACTGTGCATAAATGTTGGCATAGTCTTGCAATGAACTGTAGTCTTTAGTTGCTTGTCCTCTTTATACCTGTGCAAGAAAGGGATGGGGGGGGGGGGGGGGGGAGATGAACCCTCTGGAACTCTATCAGGAGGTACAACTCTTAACAGGTGTATGTACTTGGTTCTGCTGTTTTGTTTCACCATGTTTTTTATTGAATCACTATGCGCCTTTCTCTTTGATAAAAATGTCCCTTTTCAAGGACAGAATACCGTCCATGGACAATATGATGTAGCTGTATTATGTATGACACAAGAGCCGGACTGCACTGAGCCCAGTTCTATGTAATCCCTGTCTCCCATTACTGAAATGGGCTTGATGAAATTACAGCTCGGGTTACATATGTTCCATTAGCTGCTGTAGTTTCACAAAGAACTGATGCATAAATATGTATTCAAACAGCACACACTATCTGTTTTAAAAAAAGTGTGTAAGTGAAAGATCTATAGGCATGAAATGATCTCTTCGCTATGCCTGGAAGGAGCAATTCTACACGGTCTGGATCAGAAATTTGATGTAATTGTACTGCAGCATGTATACAGCCTCATGAACACCTCTCTGTCTTCTTTCTTTCTTGATAGTATTCAGGCGACCACAAAGCAAACTTTGTGAGACCGCCAGGCTCAGGGGTTTTCCATTCTCTTGTGTTTGCACTTCGTGTTTTGTTCGGGAATGACCATCCCCTCTTTTGTACTGCCCAGCGCAATCATGCAATCGGACGGAGTTATCAGATAACTGACCACAGTTACTAGGCATGGCTTCCTGCTTACCATGGGACAGAGTAAATGACTGTGTGCACGTCGTTTGTCGAAGAATAAACACCAGTCTGTCTAGCTTTAAGTATCTCACATTTTCGGAGAGGGCAATCCCTCTCCTGTAGTGTGGATCACCTCCGGTCTTGAATGAATGTGAGGTAGCAATCAGAATGCAGAGCAGGTAGGCCTAGGCTTACTCTTTGGAAAGTTAGTGTCCCTCTTAAACGGGGAAACCCATGCAGTTACCACCAAATTGGTCTGAAAACAAGCATTGGCTATTATAAATACATCCCATTCCCAACAGGGTATTACAAAGTGTGTGATAGGCCTACATGTTTTTCTACGTTTCCAAATGGCTATTTAGGCAATGCCCCCATCATTTAAACAGGCAAGTGTCCATACTTGCCCAACACTAAATGCTAAATGCCTCATGTAAGAGGGCGACCAGGTTTGTCGGACTCGGGTCGGTCAATTATCCACCCACACTGTATTTTAGGGATTTGAAAACAATGACAGTTTTCCTTGAAATTGCTCCTGTTTTCTTTCTAAATGCTTTTGATGTATTCTATCTAGTCATCTGATTGCCTTGAAATTACTTGTGAGATAACCCACTATTTTGAGAGCAGCCAGGATTAACTGTGTTCTAAGTGGTTCAGTTTGCATACATTTGATAAATGTTATTCATCATGGTAAAAAGTCAAAAAAAAAATAAACACAATCAATTTTTTTTAATTTTATTTTTTTACTATTGATGATGATGTATGGGTCTACAGGTGTTTTTAGAACTGGTGGTATCATTCTCCTTGTATGAATGATAAGTGTGTCATTAATCAAAGTGTTTCTTGTTAATTAGAAAGAAATCTTTTCTCGCTTTGAGGTGGTCTGCCTGACACTTGTTGTGGTGTCTTTGCTCACATGATGAAGAAGGAGGAGAAAAAAGGTTTTATGGCATTGTTTTTTCTCAGTGCATTGCCTCCAAAAATCTGATCAGGATTCTGGACAAACAAGTTGCAGTTTTTTTTTTTTCTGCTGGATGTTATTTGTGTTGCCATGACCCAGATGATGTGGATATTTTTAACTTAGACCACGTGAGGAGACATAAAATTCCTGCAACTCAGCTGAGCCTTGAAAGCTGATTCTTCAAGTACATTGTAGTTACAGTGTTTTGTAAAGCCAGAAGAATGGAAACATACTTATGTATGCATTTGTGTATTGCTGGCATGATATCACCAAAGTGCATAACTGGTATCCACCAAAGACCTTTGGAAAATAAATTCTACTTGTATACAACCAGTACAATTGGTAAGTAGGTCTAATTTTCCTTACGTCCCAATGAAGCTGAGCTGTGTAAACTTTGAACACTTGGCAAAGGGTAATTAATATAGATTTATAGTGTAGTGATGATTTATAGCTCAGAGATTTGATTTGTCAGTTGTGCCTGAATTTGATGAGGGAAACTTTTGGAAGACTTTATTCTTTAAAGTCACTTACACCAAAAGGAGGATGCCAAACAAATGACTGTAGGCCTAAGTAATCTGTTTGTGATATGAAATATAAGCTGAAGTCCTGTAATTGTAATATTTCGATGAAGTCACACTTTGTGCAGATTGTGTTGTCTTCTTGTGTTCCCCAGGACTTTTGTAGAGTTATAAAGAAAATTCTGCATTTTTAGTTACTTGTTCTTCAAAGAATTCTTGGGCATACATTCAAACTCCTTATATCATTCGAAATTAATTCACTACCTTCTAGACTGATTACCTTAGGATTCATTTTTTGTATGTTTGATGGTATAAACATCAGAATTACCCATTTTGGCTGCATAGTACCACTGGAAAGTTTTGCAGTGATATTTACTTTATTTGCCATTATGTTGTATGACATAGAAGATACGTTTAAACTATGACTGACAATAGACTAGGTTGTTGAAATTGTTGTTGTTGTTGTTTTCTTGGGGGGGGGGGTTAAATATAGTAGTGGTTAAGATATTTGTCTTTAAAACAGTGGTCCCAAATTCAAATCTCACCATGTGTCTGCAATTAATTCTTGGACAAGATATAATTTACCAGTATACAATGTACTTTCCCAGTATTGATGTATAATGGGAGTCTCTCGTACTAGTGGTACGAGTTATGTCAGGGTGATGATAAGGCATTGCACTAAGAAAAGGCTGCCATTATGTAAAAGACTGCCACTCTCTGTTACTATGATTATCATCCTATCTACATGTATGTTGACTATGGTATACCTAATGTACACAATGTTGTAGTGCTGCCATGTGAAAAAAAAAAGAATCTTCTATTTTATGTGTGACTGCACAGTGCTGTTACATTTGATTTATCAGCCATGCAGTCGCCAGCCAAACCTATCCTACTTATGAGGGCAAAGACCTCCTCTTTGGAAACTTTGGAGTGGGGGTGAGGAGAACATCAAGGCTCTGAGATGGGGGCAAGCTTGCACCCCTGCAGTGTTGAGATCTAAGTGTTGTGATAGCATTGAAACCGAAACTGGTGGAGTTGGTTATTCTAGCTTTGAGAGAGATGAGTTTAGAGTGGCGCAGGGTGATCTTCAGTAATGTTAAGAGCCAGAAGGGTGCAACAGATAACTATAGTATACAGGCATGATGTTTTTTTTTTTCTGTTCCTAATCTAAGAGATGTTTTGAAAACATTAAAAAAGTTTGATTCATTTTAGAATGAGGGACCTGTTTAGATGTACTGAGATGAGCCTTCATGGTGGTCTTGGTATAACTTGCAATCATGTCTGGAGGGGATGGAATGTATTCAACCCTGTAGCACTGTTCAAAAGTGTATTTTGATTTGAAAGTGTGTGATGTGACTTATGTGTGTCTGTGTGTGATTGTGTTTGTTTTGTTATTTCCTCAGTTGAGAACCCAAAGAATGCACAAAGCAATTTTAATGATACCATCTGTGTCTCACCCATGACTGGAATAATGGTTATAAGTTACCTCTCTGTCCAGAACATAAGGTCATTGCCATTCTTTTTCTGTGATGTAAATACAGTCAACCTCACAGTTATGTAAGACAAATTGGCCAGGAAAAATTCTGCCCAAGGTAGAAATAAACATGCAAAATTTTCTAGTATGTAAGTTGATATTCACAAAGTTGAGGCAATTTTCTGTGGTTCCTTTGGATTTGACTTTTAGGCGAGGTTGACTGTACTTTCCATTATGGTGCCTTGATACAGAGCACTTCATATTAAGTTTGTCATTTCATTTTTAGTGAGAACAAGACTATGATTCAGGACTGTACCAAACATGATGTGCTTTCGGCTCAGGGAGAGAGGGATTTCTCAGGAAGGATTTTTAAAGAGTGAGAGATGTCAAAAAAAAAATTTCACCTGTTGAAGTGTGACAAAATTGTGCTAAAAAAGTGTGTTACCACCCAGGAGAAAGGGAAGAGGGAGGGGTTAACACTTCTGATCATGTGACTATGATGTGACTTCAGTATTCATCTACATTTCTGTAGAATAAGCGTGCATTGATGTAAGTATCATGCAATTTAAATCACATATATATGTGGTGAGAGTATCTAGATGTAACTTTGTGCACTTTAGAAAGTGTGGAATGAGGACATTCTGTACATCAGTCGTGGTGATACTCTGTATTGCTGGAAGAGAAGTGTTCCTTTATTGGCCACTTGAATGTGAGACTCATATTTTTCTCTGATGTCGGGTACACTTCCAAGTTACTGAATATATTGTCTAGCATGTTTTCTTCAAGTTGGTGAATATATTGTCTAGATAGCATATTTTCTGCACACCAACTGCCTACCACTCGCCACTGTTGTCTTTGCCCACACACATACTTCGTGCTTTATTTGGCTGCTGTGGAAGGCTTGAATGAGATAGCCTCCTATTATTCATAGTCTCGAATTTGTTTTGAAGATAAACAAGTGGAGAAAAGTGTAGCCCTTTTATCTATCACTTGTGTCTTCACTGTTCACTGCTGGCATGGAGATTGTGCAGCCACTTTGCAATACAAACAGGGTGTTTATAGCAATATACCAAAACAGTGTAGCTATACAATGAATTTATACATCTGAACGCTGAGCTAAGTCCTGGAATGAGTTACCTGCTATTATCAAAGAATGTCCTACATTATCATCTTTTAAACGTAGATATAGAATGTTTTTCATCCAAAGTGCAGCTGAATAATTATTGGGATATTTGCCTTTTTGCTTTGTTTTGTTTTGTCTTTTGTGTGTATTTTGTCCTTTTTGCAATTTTGTGTATAATTTCTAATGGTATAGATTCATTCTAAAAATGTATATCTTTGATTGCAATTTGTAACCTCAGTTGTAAGGGAATCGGCCTTGATAAGTCCTATATGGTCTTTTCTGATTCCCACACATGCTAATTATAGCTGTTTGCATCATTCCTTTTGTTTTTTATGTAAACCTTATGTGCAATATATGTTATGTCCATGTACATGTACTTGTGTTTTTTGTATACTTTTTAGCATGTGGAATAAAATTGAATTGAATTGAATTGACTAACGAAACGACACATAACAAAACGATGTATAGCAAAATGATGGTCAGAGCATCGTTTTGAACTAGAATTCAATAATGAATCAGCATTCCATCATGTCCATTGTGCGTCTGAACATACACTTGTATGGCGACCATAGAATGGTATAACTGGGCAGGGCTTAACGCGAGCTCGCGTGAAAGGTGACCCTATTCCTCTCGCTAACTGCCAGGTCTGGACCATAACAGCATGCGCAGTGGGAAACTGCGCATCTATATGATGTTTTCCAGAATGGTCGAGAGTAGCGTCTGAACGGTCTGTCGGCTATACGATGATTCTTTATACGTCATTTCTTTATCGAGTTTTGGTATAAACTGGCGTGCGTCTGAACAGGGCACAAGTGTGATGGTTAGAGGGAGAGGGAGAGAGTGAAGGAGGGAGAGGAGGAAGGGGAGAGGAGGATATTGCAACAGAGAAGAGAGAGGGAAAGAAGGAAGAAGGGGGAAAGACGGATGGAAGAGAGAAACTTCCGTGGATGGAGGGAGAGGTGCTAGATATAGACTGTCAACAGAGAGAGACACTTGGCATTCCTGAAATACTTGTGATGTTGATATTTTGTCAGTTTGGTTCAAACATTGGACTTCTAGGAAATCTATACATATATGCCTATACTGGTGAATATTTCTCATCAAGTGCACAGGTTGTGTTGTGTCTATGTACCAGTGGAGAATTAAGTTTTTTTTTTTCTTTTTTTTTTGCATCTTAACACCCATGAAGGTACACGTAGTAGTATTTAGTAAGTTCTTTCTGCGTACAGTTTGCCCAAGACTGAGATTCCCAATTGTTCGTGCGCCACTTTGTTTCATGAACCTCACACCAGACTGATGAGTTTTGGCTAGATGGTTCCAGAAGTTATTCACATCTATAGGGAAAACTGATGACATGTTTCAAGTGAAACGCTAGTTCCATGACTGTGGAAAGAATGGTATGGACTTTAATACAATGCCTGCCTCTTCAAAAGTCCAGGTCTATTCATTCTGGCATGTCTTTCTGTGATTAATATAATTGCAAGAAGTCTGCAGAAGTACAATTCATGCAAGAAACCATCCTCGAGAGAGGTAGTCTTTTCTAACCATATTTTTTTTCTTCTTCTCAGTATGTCCATTATGAAAATTGAAACAAATGCACTGGGCTTATCTACTGAATGGAAGACCCAGTGTTCTCTCAAGGACAAATTCATGTGCGTTGAGAAATTACAAGTGAGTGCTGTCGTCTGCCACTGGGCCAGGGCAGGGCTGAATGGAAAGCGTACTCTGTCTTTGGCACAGTTAAATTCACCAGGCGATCATTTTTGGGAACATGTGCAAGAGCCCGATTTTGTCTCCCAGCTGCATGCTTGCGAATATTTGCCAGAGCTTTCAGCCGTGAAATACAGAGCGTCTTGTCAACAATTGGGAGGATACTGTAGCTAGCCAGCTGGACAGACGCAAGGAAATAAGCTGCCATATCATTCCCCTCAATTCGGGCAAAAATACTCCCTTGTAATTTTGATAATAAAAGCCAACAATTGATTCTCTTCTGCCCATTAAACCCTTTATGCCTGGACACAGAAGTGCATGTTTACATATGAATTGCGTTCCTGTGACTTTTGTTTGTGAAAAAAACACAAATTTTCTCGTCTGCAGGGAGTTTTTCTCTGGTGAAAATTACCCCTGCTATTTTCTGTGCTCCATGGAATACAGTAATTGCCCTGTTATAGGCAAGCTGAGTTAGATAGGAAAGTGTTATTTGGTTTGCAGTAACCCCAGAACAGACTACAGTGTAGTACATGCTGGAAGGAATAAGATGCATCCGTGGCTATTTTTGTAATCGCTGTTTGACCTGTCATGTGAACATAGTAGTGGAATAAATTATGTTGAATGTCATGGAATTACTTTTATGTTTATAATTTGTATAGTCAGAGTGTATTAGTTGTCATGAACATAATATACATTTTGTGTATTGATGCAGTGGCAACTGCTACACCTTTTTGACCCCAATGTACATTGTAACTGTAACATCTGTAGATGATGCCCGAATGGGCTGCCGGAGAAAAAGGTTACGGTAGTTAAATGTTAGAAATGTTAGTGTTGATAACCGTCATACAATATCATAGGTCCTACATCTCATGTATGTCATATGTACCTGGTTAGTGATAGCCTTGCCTGACATGACCATTGATAATGAATGTGATATGCTTCTGATGGGTCACAATTCCCTTATCAAAGTAAACATGAAGTAGGGCCTACTTATCTGTTTCTCAAAGAAAAGTGTATAATGGAGGTGGGGGCAAGTGATAGTAGACAGATTTTTAAAAAGTTTTCAGAGAAACTGTGTGTCTGCAGAAGGCATATGATATACATGTATAGAATTTCAATAGGGGCCTACATCTTGAACTCAAGTCAGTTGTGTGCTGTTGGTGTAAACAGCAGAAGTGGCACAAGTGTCGGCACTATAGATAAATGTACTGTGATTGTGGTAAACATGTTGGACAATCCAAAAAACTAAGTGAATGTCTGGTGGCACAATTATTGTGCCATTTTTTCCCTTTTTTCCTTTTTTAGACTTCACGGGAGATTTCAAAACTTGTAAAAATTGTTTTCCGAGTTGTCGTCGCCCGGGGCACATCCGTTTTTTCCCCCTTTGTCGGCTTCATCAGATGCCAGCCTCGGACCGGCCATATTTCAATGCTAGTTTGGGGACTACAGGGCAATTTAGCCTCTACAAGAGACCTAATGGGCTGCAAATGAATTGAGCATACATGTACGTCTCTTATTTCCAGAAGAGGAAGATGTGCTTGAACAGTGAGCAGAACAATTGAAGTTGTCCATGGACTGTGCTCTTCAATGGATGTAATGCTCTGATCTAAGGAACCGTCATGTTTATCGGTGTGATTGGAAGAGAAAACAAACAAACAAACAAACAAAACATACTAATAGTTTTAATAGAGAACTCAACAGGGATTTAGGGAAAAAAAAGATATTGGGGAATTATTCCATACCATCAGAATTTTATTGGCATCTAATTGTAGCATTGAATTTGTTTTGCTGCCAAAAACTTACTCTGTATGCTGAGATTTTCTGCTAATTTGCGTCGATGTTATCTATCCTTGAGGACTTCCGACAAAATCAGTTCTACATGATCTGTTTACAAGTATACTGTAACTACAACACAAAAATCAAACAAAATGTTAAAGGTAAAACGAATTTCTAAGTAGTAGATTTAATGATGGCTGAAGGAGAAATGTCTTCGAAAATAAAAAGTAGTCTGGATTTATAGGAGAGAAAATCAGTAAGTTGGTTTAAAAATTTTGGCAAAGCAGGACCTTATATAGGTTTGTTGACATACTACAATCTCTCGAACTGTTTCATTCAACACTAACATGGTAAACATTGCATCCACCTACAGATGTGTGTTGTCACTATAACTTGATGAAATTATTTCTTTCTTTTTTTTTCACAGCAAACCAAGTCTCTATTTGTTTGCTGAACTCATATTATATTCATTCCCATTTGCACACACAGGGATTTAATACCTTTTGTGAAAAGATAGGAGAAGCCCTCATTTTGGCCATTTTGTTGACACAGAAAGTGTGGGTTACTGCATGCCATGGGACAATGTAGATAGCCAAGGCAGGTTTATTCTTGTATCCCACAGGACATGGTGTAAGAAGAAGTTGTGGATGTAGAATGAAGAGCAAGTTTCCTCACAGTGAGGTACAAAAGTCATATTTGGGTCATTTTATTTACATAACAAGAGAAATGCTGTGCCAATGGACACTGCATCCAGGGGCAGATCCAGGAATTCTGTAAAGGGGGGGGGGGGGGGGGGGGGGGGGCAACTAATATTTCTGGTGCCACTTCCGGGTTTCATTTCATTTTTTAGGTGATCCGAGTATCCTCTCGGATCACCTTCTGTATCTGTACTGATTCTTTGTTCTTCTTTTTATTCTTCTTTATTTCTAACCAAAAATTTGTGCAGCGGTTAGCTCAGAAAGTGCATCGCCTTTCAATGTCAAACTTATACCATATATGTATCATGTCCCAAAGACGGCAGATCAAGTAAAATCATAGTGATCAGTCGACTGTGACGTCACTATGACGTCATTATATGAAAAACACATTTTCATTCATATCTCATTAATGGAATGGAATTTTGCAATGAAATTTACGTCACATACATTTCAAGTTATGCGCATTTTTACTCATATTCTCAGAATTCATATTTTCTCTTAAAACGTGCGCGTACGCACGCGTTGAAATATTTGTATGCTCAAATCGAGCTCAAATTTTTTTTGCACACGTTTCAGACCATTTGGAGCATTTTTTTGAAAAATTGAAAAAAATTGGACGGACGCATACGCTGCGCGCACATATTCGCACACACAGCTCATATGCAATGGAAATTTCCCGTTTTTTTTACATTTATCGGATGCCTAAAATGTCAAGGAATATTTCTACCAAGTTCCAAGTCAATCTGACTCAATATGACGTCATACGGGCCCGTCAAAGTTGAAATTCCGAGCGCGCGTCAATGGCGATATACAGTGCAACGATGCCAAAAAAAACGCCAATTTTTAAATCCGATTTTTACTCGTCAGGATGGACGGTAACCTCCCATTTTCTTTACATATTCTGAAAGTTGATGAGTTGGATATGTTATTTCATGGGTTGGCGATGCTGGCAAAATGATTAAAAGATATCAAATTTCTTAATAAAGTAAAAAAAGTAAATTTTCAAAATGACGTCATCAAATTTCAAGTTCACTCGAGCGTATCTCACTTATCCTTTGCCAATTTACACCCAAATTTTCAGTATGTTGTAGCTTATTAAATGATCTTTCATTAATATAATTACAACATTTTGATTGGAGGACGGCATCACCTCGTAAAAAATGGATTGAAAGTAATATTGTCAAATTTGACCAGTTTACATGTTATCTCTATGGGACAGCAGTTTTTTCTGACAGTGAAAAATTGACATGACTCTCTTTTTCAAGCACTAGCTCACTTATGCTTCGGTGAATTTCTCCCAGATTTTAGTATGTTGTAGCTGAGACTTTGGGCTATCGCAAATGTGCCCTCCATTTTTTTCATATGATGTCGGCATCACGTCGAAAAACTTGATTGAAAATGGCACGAGGCTTCGATGCAGCATCATTTTGCTTAATACACAGGGCCTATCTTATGGAGAATGAAATAGGTCATTGCGTAGCGCATCCGACTCGTAATCCTAAGGTCCCTGGTTCGAGGCTCACTCCTGCCAATATTTTTTTTAAAATTTTTTGTGAACACTTTTTTCCTTCTTTTTCTTTAGTTAATCTTAATCTCCCTTTCCTTACTTTATCTTTTTCTGATTTTTTTTATGCTTCTCCTTCAAATTTCTATAAAATAACATAATTTTTTCTTTATTTTTCTTTCTTTCTACTACTTTCTGTGCAATAGATGAACAACAACAATGGCTATCAATCCCATATTTTGCACATGTCTAGTACATGTCACGTACATTATTTCATAAAATAACAACTACTTGATCGGACACCATCTTGGGTATGTAAATTAGGGTCAAAGGTCATAAATGTTTCATCCTGTATCTTGGTGAATACATGTCTTATCTTTCCCATATTTTGCACACGTAAAGACCATGTTACAAGAATCATTTCATAAAATAATCACTTTTTGCTTAGACGCCATCTTGGGTGTGCGAAGTGAGGTCAAAGGTCAAATATACTTCATTCTGTATTTCCGTTAGTGTATACGGAATTCGGTACCAAAGATGGCAGGTCTCACTCCCTTTTCTAAGTGAGAATCCAAACATCACACGGCCAATGTCCCGTCAACACAGATGAAACCTGTATGGTCATGAATATTTGGATCAGGACTCAAATCATTGATTTTCGAAGAGATCGGATCACCTAATTTGTCAGTGTTGACAAATTCCGGTTCTAGTTTTCTTTTTATTTCTTTTGTTTTTAACGATAAATAATGGGGGGGGGGGGGCGTGCGTCTCTTGCGCCTCCCTCTGGATCCGCCACTGACATCTACAGTCAACCAAGAAAGTTTTTTTTTTCTTTTTTTGATAATCCAGTGAGTGTTGTGTGATACGACTTCATCATTTGAGAATGAAGAATACTTATTATCGACCCAGTGAGAATGAAAAGGGCATTAATTTCCTGCTACAAGTAGTATGTCTCTGTTGATAATGCGTGGGTATGTGTGTATCTTGACATGAAGATCGGTTGTCATTCCTTCCACTCTCAGTTGATAAGAAACTGAAGTCAAGATTCAAGATTCAAATTTATTTTCATTTCCATCAAATAAACAGAGAATGATATACAATGTTTAAGCAGAACATATTTATATTCGCATTCATGTGTAGGACCTATCCAGTATGTTTTCCTATTTTATCTGGTTTGCTGCTGTAATGCATCTGCCACTATTCATAACAATTACTTTTGTTTCAGTAATGGTAGACTCTTTTTGACAGGGGTGTGTACAGTTGCATGTGAAATACAGTTGTACGGTTCCTGATGGCTCTAAGCTGAATTAAAGGTACTGTTTACCATTGGGAGCAGTGATTTTTAACAAAAATGTTCGAGTTATCACATTTGATGCATATGTGCAGGTCAATTGTATCACGAAACATAGTACCATATAAAAAATTCGCAATTAAGCCTAAAGGGGAGATATCACTATTTTTCTCAGTAAACCATAACTGTAGACAGTTTAGTCTAGAAACAATTTTATTATTATTGTTCACCTTTTGTATATTTAACAATAATCAGCATTGATTATACTTATTTAAATTTTTATATTGGTTGTTTCTATCCTAACTCACATTTTACAGCTATTTTGAAGCCCTAAAGCTGGGTTTTGTTTCATCTGCAAATGGTAGATAATGCCCTTTAACCCGTTGAGGATGAGTACTGAGTATACTCAGGCAAGGGTCTATGGAAATGCATAGCAAAATCAACCCACCCTCAATGGGTTAATCGATGCCCATAGAGAAGATACAGGTGACTGGGTAAACAAGTTTGATGTTGCTGCATGATTTAAAAAACAAGGATGTGTTGGGCTCTCATAGACTTAAAGCCAAGTTGAACGTTCAAGATGCTTGTCTCTTAAGTTTAAGAGCAGATTCTAGGTTCTACTTCAGTGACTCCATTCTGATAGATTGTGCTGTGGTTTGGATGATTGTATAATAGATGTGCATGGAGACAGCTTTACCATTCAAGCATTTGTTACTGAGTCATGGTCCGCCATAATTTGTTGTGTTCCTCCCCTCCCCTCCCCCACTGTATATACATGTATCTCTCTTTTTTTTTGGTTCATTTTTTTTTCTTCAGCAGACTTGGGATGCGGCTGCCTGAAGCAAAATTCATAGTCATGATGGATTGAAACAATTTGGCTTTCATTAAGCCTCCATTAGTCAAGGCAAAGGAAGAAACCAAAATGTATGAGGAGTCGAAGAACCAGAACACAATCGAGATCTGAAAAAAAAAATGAGGACAGTGACATCTGGGATATTTCTCATTCATACAAGGTTTTCTGTCAAGAGTAGAGGCAGGCAGAAGACCTTCGGAAATTTCTCCAAATCAGTATACTCTCCTCACCTTCTGAATCTGATGGTATCTGTTTTCTGTTTCCAGTAGCACCCTTTCAGGCTATAGAGTGTTCATGTAATACAACATTCATGTGTCTGAATGGCTGTATTATGTCTGATGTTTTGTATTGTATTGCATTTGTGCAGATATACTGCATTGTGTTTTGGTCGAATAAACAATAATTTAATGATAAAGTAGTAGGTCCTATCATTGATATGGTCAATATATGACATACATATTCATGTGAAGTCTCAGCATGTCCATATTGTGTGAGTTGGTAGGGCTTTTTTGCGAACTACTGTAAAAGTGGAAATTTTCATGCATTTCGCGCAACCAGAAACTGTCGCGAAAATAAAAGCACACAAATATTTTTGCTTGCCATATGTTCCAGTAGTTGATGTCTTTATTCCGTGGAATTAAAAACATGCCAAATTCTTCTTACTGGGCCGAGCGCAAAAAATTAGTCATGCGAAAATACCCACTTTTACAGTACCAATTTATTCTAATGCAATGTAGAAAGACAATGCACAAAGCCCACATAAAACTTGTACTGTGGAAGGGAGAGTTGTCGTGAAACTTATAACGTGTTTTATCAGTATATTGCAGGGACGCGAGCTGGTCTCAATATATGTCATGCTTTGTATGTGTGCACCTTATATGAAACTTGGTGTGTCTGAAAGCACGGATATATTATAGGGGAGAGTATAGGCCCTACTAGTCGTGCAATGTAGGCCTACTTCTTTGCCTTCAGCTCAGTGTCTAGACCTATAACATAAGATTTACCCAATAATTTTCACCAAGAAAGCTGTCTCAAAATATATATCTATTGTTGTTGTTATCTTCTTTTTGCATTGATGGAGTTTATGATATAGGCCTACATGGTCCAGGATGTAGGCCTATGTTGGCTATGTCATAGGCCATATTACTTTTTGGCATAAATCTTACAGAGGCAGCTTAAAGGCCTTATATTGTAGGCTTACTTTGACCTCATAGAAGAGAACATTTCTTAGAAGACGTTAGGTTTCATTCATCTGTTGAATTCTTTGAAAGTTCAGGCTGACTATTCAATCTCATGTCACAGGCAGCCTGTGATAAAATCTGGCCTGAATTTGGGTTGACATGTAAAACTACTTACTACTACAAGAGTTTGTAGGAAGATGATGTAAGATTTTTGTACGCAGACCCCAAAATTGCTATAAGACAGCGAGCACACAGTACAAGTGGCATTATTCATCCTGGTGAGTGCGCTGCTGGTGCGATATTGATTATCAATAATCTTGTTTATTATTCCCTTATTATTCGAGCCTGAAGTGAGGTGATCTTGGAAACATCGCTGTTGGGTGTATGGGAGTCATGAAAAATTCATGAGCAATTTGACAAGTGGTTAAACACCTTTCAGCCAAGAACAAGCTAGAAAACACATGAATGGGACTATTGACTCCCTTTAATGAATGATTCTCTGGTCCTACATCTTTCAACAAAGCCTCCTTTATAATACAGTATAGCACTTGTGTTTGTTGGCCAACAAATTTAGGGGCTGAAGGATTAAGGCTGTTCATATCCCCTTTTTATTCATCTTTTTTTTCGGGGGGGGGGGGGGGGCGGAGGAGGAGATAGGAGGAGGAGGGGAGGGGAGTGAATGGGGCTGTTAATATTGATTTTTGCGCGTAATGGAATGTTATAAGTAGGGTCTAATGTTAGTCAGGTAGGTACTGTTTGTTGAGTGAAGGTTCTAATTGGACTAAGTACTGGTATGGAAAACTAAGCTGACTTGATTTTGTTTTGCTTTTTTTGTAAAGCTTGAGTAAAGATGTTTAGCATAAAATATCACTGAATGGATTATGAAAACTGAAGAAGGCGTGTGTGTGTGTGTGTGGGGGGGGGGGGGAGGCTTTTCCTCCACCATATTGCATGGATCTCCTGTGTGAGAGCCTAGATAAATACCATTTAATCTTGTGACTCCATGAGCTGAATTATGGCTTATTTGTGTAATGATCCTCTTTTCCTGCCGAACGATGAAAAGGAGATGCATTCTTCCCAGGAATGTCTTCTGCTTTCAATGTATAGTGTCAAACCTACAACAAATAGGATGAACAGACAAAGAGAAACCAACAAAGCAGTAAGCAGAGCTAGTGTGAGTTGGAGCAGTGGTGTTAGTATCATGAATTGACGCTTTGTACACCTGCACATCAAATCTATTGAATCGGTCCCCTTGATATGATTGTGATTGTATGAATTTTACTAAGTCAATTGGCATTGCATCCACCAGGGATGTTGAAAAAAAAATCTTTTGACATTGCCTGCTTCAAAATTTTCACAAGTTTTAACACAAAATGGTAGGAAATAATTACTTTTTTGTTGAAATTTCATGAAGAAATTGTCTGGCCTGTAGGAGAGGCTTTAGATGTGAGTTGTAATATTTATCTATCATTCCCCCCCCCCCCCCCCCCCCACCCCAGCTTTGCTTTTGATCAGTTCACCACCATCACATATCTCGAAGTGTTTTGGTCTCCAAATGCAATGTCCGCTGTGTATAGCACCTTTTATTCAGACTGTACCACTTGAAGTAAGGGGGCAAGCGCATGTAAAGGTGCCATTTTCAATTAGAATGGTAGCTAGAATACTATAGTAGTGTCACCCCCGGGATATGAATTCAACCCCAGGCACTCTCAAATTCAACCATAACAAGAGAGCATCAATCCTCCTTTCTCCCCCCCCCCCCCACACCTCCATCTTTCCTCCTCCATCTTTCCATCTCACTTTTACTTGAAATCTTTTCTTCTCTTTCCCAGTCTTGCCCCTTCTCTCCCTTCCTTTCACATATCTTTCTTTCTCACTCTCGATTTCTCTCCCTCTCACCCCCCCCCCTCATCCATGCCCTTTCCTCTAATCTAGAAGAATGTCAAAAAAAGGTTATTCTTAGGCCAAATTCAGAGGACTGTGATTTTACCCTGGTTTGATTTTTTTTCTCTCTCTCTAAAGCTTTTGATTTGATTCTTTCTGATTCCTTTCTGTCCCCTTCTTTGATTTGCTGTTGATTTGAAGGCAATTCTGCCGGGTTCGGGAGGAAGAATGTATTCGGTGAAAAAAAAGAATGCAGGGGAGAGAAAGTTCGAGAGGTGACGGGGAGGATTTGAGTGCTGCAGTTTATGTTGTGACTGGCAGAACTAGATTCCAGTGAATGACTGTTTGCAAGAGACATGATGAGGGAAAATATTATTGAGCCTGCAAAGCCTGTATATTTGGTGGCAAGTGTAAATGTGTGAATAGTACAGTCGTAGTATGGATGGATGAAATTGTTGGAGAAATAGAATAAGATGATGTTCTAAAAGGCTGTGGGAAATAGATTGGCAGGTGGTTACGATTGTTGGAAGATAGCTTTCACAATTAAAAGATACCTTTCAACCACTTCCGTAGAAAAACTGTATTCCTCAATGCAGTCAAAGCATGCACTTCTTACCACTCCAGAATAATTGATAGCAGCCTGGAAAGAAGCCACACCTCCGCCCTTGCTCTAAATGTCAAAATTGCAGAATCTGCAAAGGCTTTGAATTCTGTGGTCGTGTGTATGGACAATAATTTGAATCGTGATTGTAACTCAGCATTTCGGTTACGTTTCTCAGGTAGCGTGAAAATGGTCTGTCACACATCAAGAAGATTCATTGACAGAAAGAGAGAGAAAGAGTGAGAGAAGAAGAGAGTGACAGATAGATTGAATGAAATCTGAATTTGTTGTTGAGAATGTATTTAAGAAAGAGCAGGTGAGCAAAGTAGAGGAAACGTGTAATATGGTGGGAAGAGAAATTCTGCCTGCCATTTTCAGTGAGTTTTTTTGGTGAGGAAGAGAGCCAAGTTTCACATCTTTTGTGTCCGTCAATTCCAGTCGTCTGCGTGGGACGGTGATGGAGACAGACAGATAAGAAATGGGAGTAAATGTAATTTTGTTGAGAGGATTCAGTGGTGGGCAATGGTGGGCTGTCAGATGCGGTATAAATAGTCCAAATAAGATGGAAGAATTGGTAAATAGCAAAGGACTATTTGCCACGGGGCCCCCCTCGTAACACCAGGATTATACAGTCGGCAGTGTGGAGAGGTGCGAATGGAAAAAAACCTATTCAATGGGTAATCAAGGAGATGGAAAGCTGTTTGGTAGCCGTGCGGTGTTGGAAAATAATACAAAAATTGGATACGTAGATTAAAGGAGCTGTAACCACATGGGGAAGGTAGTTTTTGAGTGCACCCTGTATGGGTACAGAGCTGCTATTGGCAAAGCCAAGGATGAATGTTAAGATAATTTTGGATTTGAGTTGTAGGCCTAAATAACATGAAGTATGATTTGTGGTCTCTATAGTGCCTGTCATGGTCACTGTACTTTGATGTGTAGTGTCACATGTAGAATTCCTCGGATTTTCTTTATCTCTATTGAAGACCAAAAATGTACACAAATGAAATGCTGTCTTCATCTGAAAAAAAAAATATATAAATTGATGGTATCTTTCCAGAAAATTTTTTGAAATCTATCTTATGATCAATTCTTGCTGACCTTGCAGACAAATGTGGTATGGCTTTGAGCAGAATTCTTTGCATTTAGGAAAATGCCAGATCTTTCAGGCCCAATGTAAGATGGAACAAAAATCTTGTCAGTGGGCAATATGATGGATGCTAGTTGTTTCTGTAGCTTGTACAAAATGCACCTCCTTCCCTCGAAAGAAACAAATTATCACACATAAGTCATCCCATGCGATTACAGTGATGCTATTTTGGTACTGTAGGTTACACTCACCTCTTTCAGACTTTAGATACCATTCATTTCCCTTGAGTTCAATGGCAGCAGAACATATCCAGTACTTTCAAAGGGTACCTCATGATGTGTGTGTTGTTGTTGTTTTTTTCTTGTGTTATATGATGGCACAAGACTTCATTTGTTCGTTTTCACAAAGCAATGAAGAATTATTCCATCTCGGGAGATTTTCAGAGGGTTATCTTTTTTGGGGGCTGTCTCCCATTAAACAAAGTGATTGTCATTTGATGTATCGACGCTTCGCCTTTATGTCTCCACAGAGTTGATACAAATAATGTGAAAGATTTCGATGCTGAAGCATGCTTATGTACTTTAGCATTCAATGCGCAGCTTTTTTGCTGTGTGATTACAGGCATAGCAGAGCAGAAAATTGACAAAGGGTTGTCTTTTTCCTCATTTTTTTTCTGTGTGACTGGCATGATTAATTCTCTCAAGCCGATCAGGAGGTGATTCTTTGGTAGAAGGTGTAATCCTGTTTCCTTCCTGCTATGGTGGAGTCAGCCTATCTTATAAAATCACTTGTGCTCTGTAGTAAGTATGCAGACTGTCCAATTTTCACTCTTTTTTGAGGGATGGGGGAGGATGGTGGGCGATACAAGAAAAATTGTCCACTTTTGTTTTCCTTTTTTAGTCAGGGTAAGTACTAGTATAGGATACTTTCCATATTTTAAGTCAAAGGTTAAGCAAAGCATTAGCAAAAATGTTACTCTTATAAAAAAAAAGAATCAGGTGAATTGAAATACTTGCTGTCAACCAAAGAAATTAAGTAACTAATTCAATTATGTTCTGTCCACATACTATTTACTAATATCTATAACAGATGGCATCTAATGTTCTTTTCAATCTATATCAAGAAAAAAGAAATATTATTTATGACCGGTATTATTTCTTTTATGCTGGTGTAATGTAACACTTGACATCAGAATATTAATTTGAAACATGTGAAAGCAGACTGGATGGTGCTTTCTGCATTAACCCATTTCATTCTGATTTCTGAAATCCCCATTGACTTGATATACAGACCACCAGGTTCCCGTATGGAACGGGTTAAATGGTTAGCGTGGTGATTTTGTTGGATAAGAGTAGGAGTTGCTGGAGTTTTTATCTGTGCAAGTTTGCTTTGTGTTGTGGTTGCAGAAAATACTAATTAATTACTGTAGGCCTAATGACATCTGAGACATAATTTGCAGATTGTAAGCAGCAGACAGGATATGCATGGTAGTATTTTTATAGGGATTAAATGATATTGCAACACTAATTGCATTTTCAGTATTCAACCCGTTTCGGACGAGTCCCGAGTATACTCGGGCAGGGATCTGTGGGAAATGTGTGTAGGAAAATCAGTCCGTCCTCAATGGGTTAAGTATTTCTTCTGATATAATGTTATAGTTCATAGAATTATTCAATAGAGCATTTTTGTTGTTGTTCTGATTTCAATGCTAACTCTCATGCATGTTCTATACTCATGGACAGTTAATGCATACAACAATTGAAGAGTTTGTTCGCAAAAACCGATGTCCATATTTGCCAAATGGAGATATTTGCGATTAAAGATCAAGAAAAATAAAGAGAATAATCAGAAAATTTTTGCTTCTTTTGACCATAACTTAAAGAATGTACCGTTATATGTTGTGACCAATATATCATTTAAAAGGTATTATTTTGTACTTTATGACAGAGACCGTACTTCAAAATCTTCAAAAATGGACTTATCGGTTTTTGCGAACAAACTCTTCAATTACAGAATAATTTTTTTTTTTAATTCCTCTGTAACACAAATGGTGACAACCACATTACTATCCGAAAAGTGTTCGCCCTTCAAAGTAGCAGGAGACCCTACTGAAGCTTGAATTGATGGAGGTAGATCTTGCTGATGAAAAGGCCTAATTTTGCTGCATTTTGTCTCCACTCCGAGGATAGTTGAAGTGAGATGTCTTTCACCATTGTACTCATAACATCTGTCCCTGATTGTAATGATCCGTTTTCAATTAGCAGCAATATCATGATTACTCATCAGATATTTGATGAGGGGAAAAAGATGAAAATTGTGGCCAGGGTAGAGAGTGATGAATAGATCAAAATCCTTGTGTCTAGGTTAAGGAGCTTTAAAGCTAAGCTGCTTTGAGGTCGTAGACCTCAATAAGAGGCATGGCTGCCTTTTCATACCAAGTTTTTGTGTTGGATGATTTTTGATGTCTGTGGACGTAGCCGCATTCACACATAAGGAGTTATTGTTGTCATGATTATCATATTATTATTATTTTTTTTTGCATGGAGTTGCAAAAATCTGTCTTATATGCAACTTTTCAGACACGACAATTAATCACATTGCTGCAGATGATAAATGCTCTAAATATCTCCAGAATATGCGTGCATATGCAGTGATAAGGAGTGTAAGCCCAGGCACCTTAGTGCGGTGAGTGGCATTATGGGATTAAAAAGATTGTAGGTGATTTCCGAACACAATAATTGATTTTTTTTTTGCGGTTAGTTGCAAATAATATTTATCAAAAACCATTAATTTTGGATTCTGTGAACAAGACTAGTATGACCTCGCTGTGGTGACAAAAACTTGTATCTCAAATTTTGATGAAAATAATACCTTTTTTTGGATGAATTGTGAGATAATCACTTAAGTGATTTAACTGATGTCCCTTCCAAATCCCAGCTGCCTTACCCCCCCCCCCCCAAAAAAAAAAAAAAATATAGCCACCACAACATTTTAAAAGAAAGTCTATCCCATTTGTCATAATGTTTTGACTGCCATGTTTTGTTTTGTTTTTTTGCTCTCCTGAACATTCATTTTGCAGATACAAGGTTTTGTCACCCCAACAGTGATAGTCAAATACTCCATGAGAGAACCACATCTGCTCACCTCTGTCAGTCGTATCTGTCCTTGTCGTGTCATAGTCAGCATCCCTTCATGTAATGTCAACCATTGATGGGTCTTAATTAGTTCTTGACATTTCAACATAGGTAGAAAACATTTCAACCTTTATCCCTCCTCACCACACCCCACCCATGGAGCTGCAAGAAATCTTGTGGTAGCTCCGCATGCTCTAATGCCAATTGCAGAGTTTTAGAAATGCTCGCCTATATTATATAGTGAAATGAAATAAGAGGTAGCTTGTTGTAGCCCTCAATTTAAGTCTGTGCTTGAAATGTTTATGTGTAGAAGTGTGGAGATATGGGCTCAACCAGAACAAACAACTTCTTTGTTGTGGCATTTTTAGGCACCTTATGAAAAATCAACAACATTTATCAAAAGTTATCCTGTGCACTGAGGATGCTGTGATAGATCCATGACATTTATGAGTAGAATGAACTTCAAAGAGATAAAAGAAGAAAAGCTTGTAAAAATTTTTCCATCGTCCAGTAATGAGCTTGTTGGAAGTTTCAATCTATGCGAATGCTCCTGTTCTGTCTTACAAAGTGAAGGAAATGTGACCTGAAATCCCAGCCAGATGCATGTACTCAAAAACTGTTGATTTTCTGGAGCATATTCCCCTGGGCATAGTTATGTATCCAAGCTGAGTAGTGTGGCTGGAGAAGAGACAGCTGTCTTTTCCTACCAATTATTTACCCTCCTCAGCAGCAGGAACAATGGAAGAGGGGGAGAGAGGAAACCGGCCATGTATTATAAGAAAGGGTAAGCGGCATTCTTCAAGGAAAGGGGGATGGCTAAGGGGGGCTGGTGAGGGGTCGCCTTGAATGGTATCTTTTGTAGGGGCGAAAGTTTCCACCCCTGATTCGGCCAAAGAATGGTGTGGACACACCCGGCTGGGCGCTGCTTTGTTCCGTATTGTGCGCAGGTGAGAGGAAGATTTTGCACTCGGCTGAGCGAGACAACTAATGGAATGTCTTCTGTGGTACCATGTGCTTGCGAGAAGCTCTCTCCATGCAAGTTACATGTAGGAAATTTCTCTGTGCTTCATAGCATCATGTGTTGTAATGAACACTGGGCATACTTATGAAACATACAGTGTGTATGGAAAGTTTTCAACTCAATATCTTTGAAATGTATAGGCTATTTCTAAGATAAATGTATAATTTTTTTTTTTCAGGAAGTTTCTACTCAATGGATCTTATCAAAGTTTCATACTTAAATAGTATCAGAGACTATGGTAAGGAGCAAACAAGTAATAAAATCATCATTATTGGACAAAACTGTATTACAGTTAGTTACATCAAATGAGTATACACATTTATTTTCATTTCTTGTGGAGGGGTAATACCAAAAAGATAAATTGTCAAGTTTTAAAATAGCTCCAGAGCAAGGTATAACAGTTTTATAAGAACATGCATAATTTTTTTTTCCATAAAATTTATGTATTTTCAGTAAGCATGGCAAAATATGTATGCCTCATTTGCAGTTAGAAACTAGGTCACATAGATTTACATGTTAGTACCCTTTTATATCTGATGAAATTTTCATATCAATTGAATTGATAAAATTGAACCCTTTCCAATGGTCGTGGGCAGTTACAATACTCCATTACAACAGACTTTCAGTTAAATGAAATTGGGAGGGAAATGAGATGTCATTAGGGCCATTCTCATTGCAGGTGAAAACTCGCGATATTAGAAAATCGCGAAGTTACGGTGAAAGTTGCCTAGCAACTCTCACTAAACCATCGCCTGAAAAATCGCAAGACGGAGTGCGATTTTTCTAACTTCGAGCGAAACTTCGCAAGGAGTTTTGCAATGAGAACGCAGGCAGCAGAAATATCGCGATATTACTCACGTGACATCAGTATCCGCTTGACCCCAAACAAAGGCCGAGCGCGCGATTGGAGTAAACTGGGCATGCTCAGTACGTCATGAAAGATCGCAATTGTTAGCACCGGAGCTAACTTCGCGATGTTTACCTGCCAATGTGGACACAAAGGTAAAACATCACCAGTTTTCATATCGCGATTTTTTGCAATGAGAATGGCCCTATTGGCTATATTTGCTGATTTCGTGTTTTCATTTTGTGGTCACACACCACATTCAGACTGAGCTCTTACACTAGTACAAAACCTGTATAATCTCTTTGGTCTTAATTGTTTTTCTTTCTTTCTCTGTTTTGAAATCTCTTTCTAGCACCAATATGACTCTCCCAATAAGATATTCAATTCAAAGTGACCCCTGAAAATCTGGGTATATTTTTATTAATTTGATTTAACAGGGAAAACACTCATAAATTCTTTCGAGACACATGGTTGCAAGGTAATAACCTCTGTAAAATTGGATGTTTTCGTGAGTCATTTTTTGTATTTTTTTTTTATATGTCACATTCATTTGATTCCACTTAATCAGGACATTAATCACTGAAACACGTGGCATGCAAAGTTATCTGCGTGCTTTTATTTTCACGCCAGCTTCTGATTACGCAAAATGCACAAATGTCTACACTGCAGAAATTTCCACTTCCACAGTACCCTCCCTCATACTCATAGTAGTAGATGTGACAAAGGTCTACAAGGCTTGCTCATATTTAGGATACACATTTATGTAAAAGTTTGTATGAAAGGGGATATCAGATACTGGGTTCTTGTATGACTGATGTTGATACTGGAGTGGGATAAGTATGCCTTGAAGTTTGGTCTAAGCTTCCATTGAGTCAAGTCCAGTTATTGGGGCTGTGTGTAGCGAGCTGCCAGGAAAATTGGGTCAACAAATAAATCATATTTGTCCTTTGAATTAATGAATGTGTGCTCGATGGGGGAAAAATACTCTGTGGGCAGGGTCCCATTAATCTGTGGAAATGTCAGCTCATTCAGAAACCCACTGTGAATGAGTTTGTGTCCACTGAGAGAGGCAATAGGTTCGCTTCTGGTCTCTCCCAATCTTGGAGAAATTTACCCCCATAAATGGCAAAGATACCACAGAGAGGTAGACTTGCAACGAATTCCATTTACTCTGTCATTTGCTACGTACGTGCAGTTGCCCTCCTGTATAGCTTAAAATAATCATTCTATCTTACAAAGCAACTGAATTATCAATGATGCTTTGAACAGGAGAGGTAAACTGTACAGCACCTGACTTTTCAGAGGGTTGCCATGACAACATTGTATGTTGATTAGTGAGGAAAACTTTTATTGCACACCTTTTGCTCCCTGAGCGGAGGTTTTATTGTGGAGCTCTAAAGGGAATGGAAAATTAATCATCCGAAGATAGATGTTGGAATGAAAAGAGAAAGAAGAAGAAAGGAAGGAACTTGATGGAGACAAAGCACTGTATCATATTGTCATCATGTCTTTGTCTTTTATGAACAAAGTGATCAATTTTTTTCATATGTTCTATTGTAAACTGCCATATCAATGATACGGTCTGTTTATACCAGGTACCATGTTTGAGTGCCAGGATTCATCCTTCTTGTAGTTTGAGACATCTTTTGCTGTGGCATGTATACAGTCTTCAGTTGACCAAAGGAAAAGCATGATATGCATTGCGTATGTATTCATTGTAGGCGCAACATTAGATGTTTCAGTGGCATGTAGCATGGTATGAAGTAGCACTTTAACTTGTTGATGTATTATAGAGGCGTATTCAGAGATGCCAGAAAAAAAGAAAAAGAAAAAAAAAAAAAGATCGCGGTATCAATTTCAGGTGATGCTGTGTGGTCCTTGCGGGCATTATTGAAGATTTACTCGGAGCGGCTTCCTGATTCAATAAAAGCCTGCAGCGGGAGCGGTGGCAAAGCTTTCTGTTCTATCGGAAAACACGAAATCATCTCATGAAATATTTTCCAGAGTCGAATGAAATTGGTGGAATGTGGTGCTCCAGGCACATGATTGTGTGAAATGATGTTATCGTCATGTCTTCAATATTGCCCTCTAGTCTTTTTTCTTTCAGACTCTGGTATGTATTGTCACAATTAATTCTTATTTAACCTGCACACCTGTTGCGTGCCTTCATTGTTGGCATCTGGCGAGTAGGAGAAGTACAATTAGCAACATTTACAATGCAAACCTAAATCCTTCTCCATAATCTTTTTATTTGATTTTTTTTTTTTTTTTTTGGGGGGGGGGATGGGGTCGTAGAAGAGGTGAAATTTGGCAGAAGTGCAGACAGTACACATCAATAGAGGTACATTTTCTATCATTTCATAATCCTGCCTAAAATTTCAGTTAATGAGCAACTAGGGAGATAGTTAAATCTAAATCATGTCATGTGAGATCTAGACATCTACATTATCATATACTGCATACACCATACAGTGTATATCTAATGAGTCATTCTTTTATTCAAATGTATTTATTTATTTATTTTTTCAAATTGGGACTTCCAAACAATTTCGTTAGTAGTTAGGCCTACATTCATGATCATGGAGTAAAGTAATGAACATAGAAATATATACCAATGTACTTTACATTCATGTTAGGATCAGAGCTATTAATTTTCACATGTTGTTAACTCGACATCAGTCTGCACTTAACTTGCAAAATTTGTGACAAATAATCAAAACCCCGCAAAATATATGCTGTATACATACAGTAAAATGTATTGCTCTAAATTTTGTCTTTCACTGCTGATTTTTCCATGAATCTCACTTGATTTCCAGATTTCCTTGACTCGGACTTTGCTCACACATCAGTCGTAAATCTTCCCTGACACATTTTTCATCAAACAGGGCATGTTTGTTGATGAATTCACGTTGCTTGTTTGCGAAGTAGGGTGGCGTTTGAAATGCTGTGAAACAGTGGAAGACAGTACAGGTCATGGCAATGTGGTGAGCACGTTTGGAGTCAATAGATCAAAACACTGGAATGCATTTTAAGAGATGTCCAGAGATGTCATCAATGTTTGATAAACAAACAGTGTTGTATGACACATGTCATTTGATGGTTCCCTTTTGAAAAAGAAAATATGAACCAGACAGTCCCACAGAAAGTTGAATAGTTTGATTGCAAAATGGATAAAGTGCCATTCTTAAACATTTTATAGTAAGTTCATCATCAGAAAAAGCAAAATAAAACCTCTCCAATAATACCTCACCTGTTTCATAACTAGGAATGTTATTGAAGTTATGATTCAAAATATCTCATATTTTCCAATTACTTTGAGTGTTTTTGGGGAGCATTAATCACAAATATCTCAAATTAACAAGAACGGAGTTAACTCTTTCTGTGATCAAACCCTTCAGTTGCAGTATCAGTTGAAAGTAGAAACAAAAAGCAGTCATAATGAAAAATTTCATCCCATGAGACTTGCATCGTCAATGGAAAGACATATTTCTTGTTTTTAGCAGTGCAGTATGCCCCCCCCCCCAAAAAAAAAAAACAAAAAACAAAAAATATATATATATATATGATCAGATTTCTGCATTGATAACTTTCAATATTATTGGAATCCGAGTTCAGGATCTGAAAATATAACATCTTACCTTATATATTTTGCAGAAAACCCCATTCAATTTGGTTGTAAATGTGGTCACTGAGAAATTATGTGGATCATTGTAAAGCATGTCAGTGGGCTGTTTCTTGTAGGTTTAGCTCTTGGATGCTCTTGGAGATTCTATGCAAAAATGTGTGAACACAATAGACAGAACTTGGAGGGAAGTGATTCCTGACATGCTCTACAGAGATTCTAATTTCTCTTTGACCACTGAAGCAAATTGGATGGGGTTATCTGTAATATGTGGGTAATAAGTTATATTTTCTATCCCTGAAATTGTTTTTGGATTGATTCACTATTTTTAAAGCTATTCTTATGGAGGGTCCTGTTATTTTTGGGACATATGGTATATTTCATAGCCAACTCTTCTGCTATAAGCTGTTTCTTTGTTCCTAGAGTAATGAGAACTATATTTATATCTAGTCTATCTCTGAGTCATGCTTCTGTTAATAGTGGGCCCCAACAATTTGTGACCAAAGGGAACTATAAAATTCCTGACACCCTTGAGTTAAAAATCCAAAGCATTTTAATCAATAAACTGAGCAAATTTATTCTCTGTGTTATCTGTGTACCCTGTGCGGCACAAAACAAATACCGTCAGTATGAGGCTACACTTGAAGCTTGTGTACCCATGGGATAACAAGTTATTGTTCTTTGACACAAATTTCTGATTGCACAGATCAGAAGATACCGCAGTAAAGGAATGATGTCACCCAAAACAGCATCTAATATATGGGCCATGCTGAAAGGACTTCACCTAAGGGCTTTTTACACTTGTAAATTTTTGCTTAGTCCCGTACCAACGGTGGGGCTAAGGGGGGGGGGGGGGGGGGGGGGGGGTGCCTTAGCCCCACCGTTGGTACGGGACTAAGCAAAAATTTACAAGTGTAAAAAGCCCTTAGGTGAAGTCCTTTCAGCATGGCCCATATATTACGGTATCTTCTGATCTGTGCACTCAGAAATTTGTGTCAAAGAACAATAACTTGTTATCCCATGGGTACACAAGCTTCAAGTGTAGCCTCATACTGACGGTGGGGCTAAGGGGGGGGGGGGCCTTAGCCCCACCGTTGGTACGGGACTATCCTTAGCCCACTTTCTGTTTACACTCGTTTTTGTCAAAGTGGGCTAGCCCCACCGATAATCCCGTACGTTCTGGCCCTGCAAAATAGCAGGGTTAGCACCGCAATTGCGGTGCCAAGCAAGTGAGTGTAAACAGAACGAAAAAATAATCCGGGGCTAAGCGACGGAGACAAAGTTCGACCCCCACTGACCAATCAGAAAGGAGGTAATCAAGTGCTGCCGGTGCATGCGTGTACGTGTACGGTGCACAGCGTAATCATTAATATTCAGGGCTTTTTACACTTGTAAATTTTTGCTTAGCCCCGGACTATCGGTGGGGCTAAGGGGGGGCCTTAGCCCCACCGTTGGTACGGGACTATCCTTAGCCCACTTTCTGTTTACACTCGTTTTTGCCAAAGTGGGCTAGCCCCACCGATAGTACGGTACTATCTGGCCCTGCAAAATAGCAGGGGTTAGCACCGCAATTGCGGTGCCAAGCAAGTGAGTGTAAACAGAACGAAAAAATAATCCTGGGCTAAGCGACGGAGACGAAGTCCGACCCTCACTGACCAATCAGAAACGAGGCAATCAAGTGCTGCCGGTGCGTGCGTGTACGTGTACAGTACACAGCGTAATTATGAATATTCATGTGGTTTGGAAAGTCCGGGGCTAAGAAATACGAGTGTAAAAAGGTCAGTTTTCTCCTTAGCCCCGGACAAGAGATAGTACGGGACTAATTGGCCAGTGTAAAAAGCTGAAAAAATTGGTACGGGACTAACGATAGTCCTGGGTCAGAGAAAGTCCGGGGTTAAGAAACACAAGTGTAAAAAGCCCTTTCATGTGGTTTGGAAAGTCCGGGGCTAAGAAATACGAGTGTAAAAAGGTCAGTTTTCTCCTTAGCCCCGGACAAGAGATAGTACGGGACTAATTGGCCAGTGTAAAAAGCTGAAAAAATTGGTATGGGACTAACGATAGTCCTGGGTCAGAGAAAGTCCGGGGTTAAGAAACACAAGTGTAAAAAGGGCTTTAGTGGCTTACAAAAATGATGTATGATGGAATGTCTGTTGGTTTCATGTGACCATGACTGAAATGCAAAATTCACTGTTTTAAGTGTCATATCTTAAAACGTTGCATTTCAGACAGGACCCATTCAATGAGAATGGTGAACAAAAATAAAGAATGGTCCTTCTCATTTCTCTCGAGTGTTTGATTTCATGTCAATGTAATTTCTCTTCCTGTTATAACAACAACAAAAGGGAAAAGTTCAGGTCATGGCCCAGTTGATGAAGCCATATATTTGTTCAGTATTGCAAAATGATATTTCTTCATATGAAATATTATATGAATATATTGCGATTATGTGCCTTTTATCATGTACACGTGTGCTATCATGTAAGGATATGGCAGTGCACTTGAGAGGTTGAATCATGGGAGTACAAGATGTCAGTGAACCTTGGAAAATCTCACATTGTGCTTGCTTGGACCTTCGACCCTGATCTCCAAGCTCCTAACATTCTAGTGGTATCAAATATAAGATGTTACATTCAGTAGAGGATATTGTCTCTTCTCGTCTATATTTTAGGTTTTTGTTCTGTAGAAGATAATTGTAGAAATGCATCAGATTTCATTCTGAATTCATGACAATTTCATTTAATAGATCCAATAGGCTCAAATGGTTACAAGAAAATTTATAATCAGATTTTTTGTTTAACTTCTTATGAAGAGTACACATAATTTTCTGAGATATGTCCTTTGTCAAATAGTTTTCTTCATGACTTTATGACCTTGGACAAGTGCTTTATGTAGGCCTATAAGTGTATTTACATTGACAACAAAATACTACTGCCATATTTTGCACAGTATTTCACAATCTGAAAGCAAATACATAACGAAACATGCAGCAAAATACATCACAAAATACTGTGGTGTTTAGGGTGGTGATTGAAACTCAGCATGAAACAAAAATACATTACACACGTATGCAAGATTTGAGTGTGAATGGTATTAGGCAATACCACCAATTGTACAGCAGTGTATTTCTCATAATCGACCCGACCCACTTCATGTCAAAACCCTCAATTCTCTGTAGAATTCCTCATTCAGCCATCCAGTGGAGGTACGGTACACTCATCAGTTCCACTTATTCTTTTTCCTCTTGTGGCATCTTTTAATATCATCATTATAGTAATAAGTATTGGCCTTAGTTTTTTCAGACCTGTGCACAACAGCTTCTGTTTAGTCATCAGTCAATCATGTACAATGTAATGGCTTTCTACGAGCTGTATCATATCTGCATTGATGTAGAAACATTCTCTATTTCATGAACTCCCTGTAGACATGTAATAATTTCCACTTTTGTGTAGTATCAGCCAGGAGTATTAATTAAAATTATTCGTTGGCATATCTATAATATATGATTCTATGTTTTTGGGTAAACAGTAAAATACCTAATTTCAATTTTGTATTAGATGCCTATTTATTATAAGTGCTTCAAATTTAATAGTTACAAAATGTTGGAGAAAATTGGATTGATTTAGTATAGTATGCTTAGTCAATGCAGTTTCATTAGATTTGGAATGAGATTAAGAGGAAGCTGTGGTTTGCAGGTATAAAGGTCAAACTTGAGTCCATTATAGCACAACGGGACTACCTAAAGACCGGGCAGATTGATTGTTAGACCAATGTAACGGGAGACTTGATGTGACCTAGGGGCCAAATACAAAAGGTCACTAACCGTGTGCAGTTCGTGAGTGATTTCTTTTTTTTCGTGGAAATGGTTGATGATTGCTGATTTGATAAGTTTTCGGTTTTGGAGGAGGAATTTTCTGGTCAGGAAAACCTCCTTGGGCAGTTTTCTCGAAAGTTGGGTTAGGAAGAATCAGAAACTAATGGGAAATATAATTTGTTCATACGATTTCATAAATAGCCGTAAGATGACTGAATAATGGTTTTCGGTGTACTTCTTTTTTTCTCTTTCTTCAAATTCGTAGGAACAAGGTCATTGAACTGAGGCATGTTTCCTAGTGCAAATATTGACTGTGATGAGGGTCATAGTGCATACTAGACTTGCAGAGCTAAGGTTAAAGCTGGGTCATGGCATGTGCATTATCTTCACTACAGGATTCAACTTGAACTCTTGACCAAGTGATAAAGGAGGCATTATTCATTTTATAGACTGAAGTATTACAGTTTTCACTTAAAAGAAGACATCTTCTAGCAAATCAGAGTCAAATATGTCATATCTGAATCAGTTCACCTTTTAAAGCACTATTGGTGATTCCAAAGTGTGTATT
Source organism: Diadema antillarum (assembly GCF_040938485.1). Lineage (NCBI taxonomy): Eukaryota > Metazoa > Echinodermata > Echinoidea > Diadematoida > Diadematidae > Diadema > Diadema antillarum. The sequence goes on along the minus strand of NW_027271003.1, from coordinate 1,377,273 downwards.
CAAACCTTAATACTGGGTGGCATTAAATTTGCAAAGTGCCTTGCCATAAAAATCGTGTCCATTGTACCTACTGCAAAATATCAAAGTCTCCTAATTCATTTCTGTGTGTGCTGGAAATGCATTTGTAATGATGTCGGCTATAATTCATGGTTCACTCTGATGTCATCGAAGCCATTGGTTTTTCAGTGGAGAATAATGTTTTTGCATTCATTGAGGCTACAATGTAAGTTGTCAGTGGGGATTGTAGCCCAGTTCTGTAACCTTAACAATATCTATAAAACATAGTGCAAGGAGGATACTAGTGATTTTTTACAATTTCATTTTGATATTAAGTTGCAAACAAAAGTCTTACAGAGAAAATAGAGATAAAATATGGGATATGTTCAATCATAACTCCTTTTCTTGCTATATTTTACAAGTGAGGTATCACTAGAAAGGTTTTATTTTGCTATGCCTGATGATGGACTTAAAAATGGTGCTTTCAAAACCTGTTTTTGCGAACAATACCTTCGTGGTCTGGGTTTTCTTCAAATCTAGTCGGGTGTAATTTTCTCTTAAAATAGTTTCTCAAATATACAATTGTACCTGCAGTAGAATGTACAAACCCAGTGTTTGGCCCCCAAAAGTGTCTGAGTATCACAGACCAGTAGGTCTACTTCATGCAATGACATACATGCACACACGGCAAATCAAATGTTTGACTGTTGGTCAACCTGCTTCGAACAGTAAAAGCTGCTTGCTGCTTGTGAGTTCTTTTACGACATGAAGTCGCTGGAATGCAGTGGCAGCTCATATCACTGCACTGGCTCCCTAGAGCTGTATTTTCTGACTCCACACTCTTGGAAATTTCCTGCCTGGCACGGCAAATGTTGATCTAACACAGAGTTCCGATCAATACGACTCTGAGCCGTTCTTGTAATTGACTCGATCCAATTTCTTGGCACTGGCCCAATTTTCCCGGCATGATCTATCTGCGATCATTTATCTTGTTTTTTTTTTTAACCAGCAGGTAAGATGTGGCGCTAGCATCCTCACTTTTGTCATTCAGGCTTCCTCCCCCACCCCTATCCCACCCCAACCCCCCCCCCCCCCAAAAAAAAAAAAAAAATGGAAGAAAAAAAGAAAAGAAATGAAAGGCCCCTTTTTGTTTTGAAATATATTATCCAATATGCTGAAGTATGAACATTGAAGGCAGTGTGCTCATTTTGAAATACCTTATTTTCACATGCACTTACAAGTTGTAACTTTTTTTTCCTATGAAACAGTGGGAAATGACAAGTCTTGCTGAATTTCATCATGCAGTACCTAGTAATTCCAGGTTATAGTTACTTTGGAGGATGCAGTTCCGATGCATGAAGGTAGTGCACTTAAACGAACGCTGACGCCAGCTCATATGACCCTCCAAATAATTGCTTGTTGTAGCCAAAGCTCGTTATAACCAGCTAATTTCTTAATCCTCCCGTTATAAGCCTGAATATGTTTGCATGCTCATTCAGCAAACCATAATACCCATTAGTACTATGTAACTAAATACTGTGATGAAAATAATGTGTACTTCTGGAGTTAAAGAAGACTGGTATAAATGAATAAATGAAGAGTTTGTTCGCAAAAACCGATAAGTCCATTTTTGAAGATTTGGAAGTATAGTCACTGTCATAAAGTACAAAATAATACCTTTTTAATGATATATTGGTCACTACATATAAAGGTACATTTTTGAATTTATGGTCAAATGAAGCAAAAATTTTCTTATTATTCTCCTTACTTTTCTTGACCTTTACTCGCAAATATCTCCATTTGGCAAATATGGACTTATCGGTTTTTGCAAACAAACTCTTCAAATATACAAATATTAAATTGAAACTATCTGCAATGGTTTTTGAGTAGAGAGTTACTGGGTATTGCATTAAAAAATGATATTTAATTCAATTTACTCTGTCACAAATAGTCAAGATGGGGACTCACAGCTACCTGCAAAAGTTTACCAAATGTATGATATGTAGTAATAAAGCAGGCATTACCTGTTTGATGATGTTTTTATTAGCTGGAAAGAAAATTACAAATATTCCATCTGTGGTGCCATGTACACCTTTTGAAATGTCAGTTTACTTCTGTGTTTTTCTAATGTGCATGTGTGAAATAACTGTACCTTGACAAACTTTTTGTTTGATGGAGATCCATCACTGTGAATATTTGAACATTTTCTTTGATAGATAATCAATAAATTGATAAGTATTCCATGAATAAACATATAAAAGGACCCTTACAAGATTTTCATCCTATCTTTCATTTGTTATTATATTAAAAGTGGTGTATATGGTTAGCTTTTGTTCATTGTGTGTTGAAATGCTTGTCCTGTTGGAACATTTTTGCCTTTTGTATAAGCATGTATTACCTTCCTTTACAGCAGATTACATGAGTTGACTTTTTTGTTAAGTTGAATTCTGGTCATGATTTATGGACTGTCAAGAACGTTGATCCAAAACATAAAGAAAAACAGTCAGAAGGGTGGTCGGAGGCCAATGTATTGACATTGCACAGTTGAGCTGTGAAGTCTAGTTAGGTCATGAAACGCTTCATTAGGTTTAGCCATTTTCTGGTTGATTACACCTGCACGTATCAATAATGCATGCCTGGTAGAGCCTTATTTTCCAAGTATACTTGCTCTCCTGCCAGTTCTATTGATGAGAACTAATTTCACATGTACAGTCCCGAGCTGAGGAGCGAGATCAGTCACGATTGATTTCCAAACCTAATTCGGTTCAATCGTCATTTATTTCTGCAGAGCTTGCTTCAAGTATTGTGAGTTGTATTGATTGCTGTGTGTTTCACTACATGACAGCCACATTACAATGCCATGTAGAACTACCAGTGGCAGATCCAGAGGGGGGCGCACCAGGTGCGCGCCCTCCCCCCTTTGATTTTTGTTAAAACTAAAGAAATAAGAATGTTAAAAGATGGGGGGGGGGGGGGGAGGTTGTGCCCCCCTTTAATTTTGTAAAGGCGCCTTCCCTATACAGAATTCCTGGATCCGCCCCTGGGTTCAGTGAAATGCAGCGCTATGAAAAGGCTGAGAGTTGATCCCATTCAAAAAGAGGGATTCGGAATGAATCTCATTCCAGCTTACGTGACCAAATATTACGCAGATGTTTTCATTCCAGTGTATGACTGTATGATGGGTAGTCCTCTGTTATTGGAATGACACTGAAAGACATCATCCTCCCTCCAGTGTGTTGTTTGTTTACATTTAATCTCGGAGTTCCAATGGGAATTGAAATTCATACATAGAAATGTGTTTTGTCAAAATGATGGGACTCCAAGTCTATTCAGATTGACAAGGGGACTTGCTTGTTAACCTATACGAGAAACAAGTTTAAAGTCAAACTTGAATAGCATGTTTTTACAAAACAACAACGAAAAAATGTTCTCATACCACATTTGGCCAGCGTTCATCGAGACATTGTTTTCCAATAGATTTTGTTTGTTTTTGGGTGCAAGTTTAAATCTGAATAGTTTGAACATCTACCAAACAAATTTAGGGAGCGGATTTATCCACCTACAGTATGTCAACAAAGTTCAAGATAAATGACACAATTAGAAATTCATGTTTGAAGCATGATTAGAATTTAGAAACTTCACAATTTTTCAAAGTCTATGGCAGTGTTGCGGATGCAAATGATTGGGAAAAGAGTCCAAGAAAAAGGATGAGAACTGTTTAAGCGCTACATGCATGAAGTATGGACACATTTTTATGCTTATTTGATCTGGAGCTTTGCTACAAAAAGATTTTAACTATAACAATATTGTTTTGTTTTGTTTTGTTGTTGTTGTTTTTTTACAAGAGCTGCAATACAATCATGTTGCTTTGAGACTGGTTTATTCTGTGCTTGAAAAAGCTCTTGTGTAAGACGTCAGTTGAGCGCTACAAAAAATCAGGGAGGTGGGAAGAGAAAAAATCCTCCATAAATAAGGTTGCATAAATTGTAAAGTACATCATTATAAAGGCTGTACTTGAGATGACAGTTCCCCCGTGGGTAGAGTCTATGAACACTTCATAGGTTCTCCAGTGGTATTTAAATAGGATAAAGACACCAGACTCACAACACATAGATTACATTTCAATTGTACTAATTGTGTATTCTGAAAAATTTAAAGTATGTATGTTACAAATAAATTGATATATCACCCTTGCCACCAAAATATTCCTTTGATTGTGGACATTCTTGAGTGAATAATCTGCTGAGAGATACATGTATAAGGCATTGCTTCTTAGAGTGCACTATACATACTGCATTTATCACCTTCATATGACCTTGTGAAAGTTTCTCTATGAATGTTAATAACTTTAAACAAAGCGATTTGATTCTCCGTACAATTCTCTGGACAGGCGTACCAACAGATATGTTTTCCATTATATATGCGTGTCCTTGGAAATTGAGTACATGCTCGGGCTTAGAACATTAGTGTGTGTAACCATCAATTTCTTTTTCAACCTGAAAGATTGTAAATTCCGGATTTACAATTCTAATTCCATGTCATGCGATCCCTAAAGACAAGTGTGGTGGGAATATCTATTCTATTCGGCTATTTGGACTGATGATGGCAATGAAGCATGGCTGTTCAGAAATCTGAGAGATGTTTTTCTGTCTGTGTGGAGGAGGAAGATACATTATATATTTATATTCCCTTCCTGTTACCAGTATGCAGATGGATGATGTAATAGGGAGCCAGGTTGATAATAGTTATAAATGTTCACACAGATCTTCAAAGTTTTAAACTTTGATGAATGGCTTGTAGTTTTAAACACAATGAGCAACCACATTGCACCTAATCTTAAAGATTTAATTTTTAAGGGAGAGTCCCAATCAATGAATAAACCACAGAACCGGAAGAAATAGGTACCTACACACAGCAGTAAAGATTACCCGGTAATGTGTGACCATACAGTCATGCACAACAAGCACTGGATGTTTTAAAACTGAGTTGACGGGGAATAGAGTTCACAGAAGGGTCACGCTAACTTTTGAGTTTTTGATTATCATGTCTATAAGATACCAAACTATGAGTTCGGGCCCCTGCAGCTCATGGATTGAGTGCAAATCCTGAGAAATCTTGTGGTTCTAATCATTAAGTCATCTTTAGGATAGGTTAAACTTTCGAGTACATCTACATGGGCCAATCAAAGCTACAAGCTAAACTTCAATTTAAGGAATGTCATGTTAATGTGACTTAAGTCCTTTCACCATGATTGTGCTTAAACTTTTCTCTTATCAAAGATGGAAGTTATTTCATATCACACGTAACAGGTCATCTGCATGGTTGCTTAGAAGAGTGAAAAGTTTTTAATTTGTGTAAACATGTAAACAGGACCAAATGATTGCCTAAGATTTCTGCAAGATTACATTTTGTATGTCAGAAACCTTTGTGGTTCTCCAGCCCAGCCACAACACTAATTTTCTTCTCATTTGGAAATCGATGACACGATATCATGGAAATGGGTATGGATTACCGGTTGGTGTGCATGGCTGTATGGTGGCATGAGAACTGGCGTCATAATTGTTTGAACAGGCAATTTCTGGCCCCTGGCTGGTGGTAATTTGATAGGATGCTTGCATATTGCAAACAGGTCAGGATCATGATATGGTAAATTTGCAATATGAGTTTGAGGCAGTGATTTTGCCTGACAGCCCCTGCACTTACAGTTAAATATGATGCACAGATTTCTATAAATATGTATCATTCATTTATTTGTTTGTAAGATCAGTTTGCTTCAGATCTTTGGATCCATATTTAAATACCTTCGCTTTGTTGATAAATTATCTTTTCATGAGAACAATATGCGTAAGGTTTTACATCAATCTCTCCATGGGTGTAGTGATGAGGATTTACTTTTTTTGGGGTTGTTGCCAGTGAATGGGACATCATCTTTTTTAATGAAATTCTTGCCTCAGTGTGAGTTAGAATAAGGAAATATACCACAAAATGACCCATAAAGTAGAATGTATTTTTGTAGTCTCTCTCTATCTGATTTCATAATGTTCCTCAAAATACATTCTGACACACATGAAAAATATAACTTATTTCTGAGCTAGAGATTGTAGTAAACAAGAGAGCAGATTTTGACAAGTTGAGAGAGTTGGAAAATAGTCAAATATGATGTAAACAAGATTAAAGGAAATACAAAAATGGTATAAAGGGGAGAGAAAGAGAGAAAGGAGAGAGAAATCGAGAGAGAGGGAGAGAGAGCAGCAAAGAGGCAGCGTAAATATTTCAAGGCTGTCACTTCCATGTCTAAAAACACCCCGGAGACGGGAGCAATCATTTTCGTGGTCATCATCTGATTAATAACACGGGCGGCATCACACCCATCCTCTCTCCGCCCCTCCTGATTGGATTAGGAGGGTGTCAAGAGGGAGAGGGATGATGCCAGATACCGGTCTCAACATCCAGGCATGGTAGGAGCGAAACAGATTTAGGGTTCACTCACGTTAGGAGATGGCACCGCATTATACCCATCTTGTCACAAATAGGGTGCACTTGCAAACTTAAAGCATAATCCCATCCTAATGAATTGTTCAATCTTATTTTCCATTGGTTCATTGGATTTATAAGACTGCAGGCTTTTAGAACCCAAATATATGTTTTATTTCTCTGGCTACAAGAGAAATTCATCTTTCTCTTCGTAATGGTTTATCATGCAATTGATCATCCATGTTTTATGAATTTCGAATTATGTTTTTTAAAGGTCAAAACAATCATTTCAAGATGCAAGCTACCACATGCATAAAACTTAGTTACATGAATATGACAGCATGGGACTTAAAGGACAAGTTCACCTTCATAAACATAAGGATTGAGAGAATGCAGCAATATTAGTAGAACACATCAGTGAAAGTTTGAGGAAAATTGGACAATCGATGCAAAAGTTATGAATTTTTAAAATTTTTGTGTTGGAACCGCTGGATGAGGAGACTACTACAGCTTGTGAGTCATATGCGTACAACAGTATAAAGAAAATGTAAAGAAAATTCAACATATTTTCACTTTTTTCGCATAATAAAAGAGCACTTGACTTGCCTCTTTCTAAAGGCAGGGGGAATAACATTACCCATAACATTTGTCGGTAACGAGTCGGGGGAATGTGTACTTTTTTCAAAAGATGAAATTTTGTGAAATTCTCTTTATATTTTCCTTATATTGTTGTACGCATGTGACATCTAAGTTATTTACACACTGCAGTAGTCTTCTCATCCAGCGGTTACTGCACAAAAACTTCAAAAATTCATAACTTTTGAACGGATTGTCTGATTTTCCTCAAACTTTCAATGATGTGTTCTACTAATATTGCTACATTCTCTCAATCCTTATGTTTATGAAGGTGAACTTGTCCTTTAAGTTCCCTGTGGGATGATGTCTGTCACACTTTTTATTCTCCTAGTGAATGGAAAATATGTCTCCTGCATGACTGTCAGTGTGTATTCTCAAAACAAGTTTGCCATGGAAACCATGCATCCAAACGTGTTATATGATGTCTTCTTTCAGAGGGCCATGAAAAGAAGACCAAATCTTCATGGTTGTCATCCTGTTCTTCTTTTTTTTTTTTTTATGGGGGGGGGGGGAGGGGTGTTGATGGGACCCAAAAAGGGAAGAGCACAAGTTGCAAAGTGACAACAGACAGGAATTTTAGACCTGAATTTAGTGTGCAGATCAGAGCTTATACAATTATAATGGTAGTTGTTGACTCTTCCAAACTGTGCCCCCCAAGTTTATACCAAACAATGTCCAAAGATGGAAAATGGTGTCAGAATAACAAATATGAAACTTGAGCTCAATCTGCCTAACATGGAGTCACATGATGTAGCAGTGACACAGGAAGACATTCCATGTCGTTATCTTTTTTCCAAGTCTTTCACTATCATGGCCTTCTGAGCTGCACATTGATGGTGTCAATGCCATCTTACAGTTGTAGATCTTTAGGGCTTTTTACACTTGTAAAATTTTGCTTAGCCCCGGACCAACGGTGGGGCTAAGGGGGGGCCTTAGCCCCACCGTTGGTACGGGACTAACCTTAGCCCACTTTCTGTTTACACTCGTTTTTGCCAAAGTGGGCTAGCCCCACCGATAGTACGGTACTATCTGGCCCTGCGAAATAGCAGGGGTTAGCACCGCAATTGCGGTGCCAAGCAAGTGAGTGTAAACAGAACGAAAAAATAATCCTGGGCTAAGCGACGGAGACGAAGTCCGACCCTCACTGACCAATCAGAAACGAGGTAATCAAGTGCTGCCGGTGCGTGCGTGTACGTGTACAGTACACAGCGTAATTATGAATATTCATGTGGTTTGGAAAGTCCGGGGCTAAGAAATACGAGTGTAAAAAGGTCAGTTTTCTCCTTAGCCCCGGACAAGAGATAGTACGGGACTAATTGGCGAGTGTAAAAAGCTCAAAAAATTGGTACGGGACTAACGATAGTCCTGGGTCAGAGAAAGTCCGGGGTTAAGAAACACAAGTGTAAAAAGCCCTTTTGAGGGTTAAGCAGTCAAGACTCAAGCTTGCCACTTCACGATAAAAAGTGTTTACTCTACCTGGCAAATGCTACCTGCTATGACAGTCTGTAATCAAAATGTTGTGATATTTGAAGCATGACTCATTCTATGTTACATTCAATGTCTTCCACCAAACATAGCTTGTCCTACCGTAATACTTTGCGAAGAAAAGGCTTGCTTTCTTTGAAGAATGGTGTCTGTAAGAAATGCTGTGCCAGATGGGATGCAGTATTATTAGACAGGTTCTCTAATGGTTGGAGGGGACTGACTTGACAACATGGAATGAGGTGTGAACTGAAATATGGCGGGTAGGGGAAAACTGAAAGCCCTCACGCCCGGCTCTGCAATCTTGCGAGCTGTGCAGTTCGTGAAATCTAATATGATTACCTGCATTTTCAGATTTGATTTGCACACCCTGCCTCTTAGCTGTCTGGCTGATCGGTTTCTGTTTGAAGTGCACATCGCAGCAAATTTAATGCAGTAAGACTGGCTGGCACCATCAATGATATGTAACACCAGTAGCCCGTAGCCAATACAGATAATGGTGGAAATTCATTATGGCTGTGGTTACACTACTTCCTGATTACACACATATACTACCCAATCATTGCCTAAATACCATAGAGTCAATTAAGAGTAGATGTCCACTGTGAAGTCCCTCTGCTACTTCATTCTTCCATAGAGCTACAATTCAAAGCCTAAAAGTTGTAGTCCAGTCATTACATCAGATTCTATCAAGGAAGTTAGTCTTGGCATTTTTACCCCTGTAAATTTGACATATGATGATGATTATAATAAGATTATAAAATCCTTTCTACTGATAGTAAGATTCAGAGCTAAGCACATGAATTACTATCTGTCAGAAAATACAGCAAAGCAAAGTCTAATATACATCAACAAAAAAAAGGGTTTGTGAGGGTAGACTAATTACAAGGGCTACTTCCCACTCATCATGGCTACAACCAGCACTAATTTTCTATTACACCCCTGGATCCGCCAAGTGTATTACGCTAGTATTCAATTAGGACCAGGGTCCTTGACCTGGTGAGGATGGCCGAGATGGCTGTATGTGTGCGTGCGCGTACAAGTGTGTCTGTCAGTTGATAGTCTACTTTGCCAGTTTTCATGGTCAAGAGGCGGTCAGTCGGTCGCTTAGGGACCTGGGAAGCTAACGAAGTGTTCTCCCAGGCATTGATTTTGTAGAGATTTGTGTTTATAAAGTGCAGAAATCAAGGCTGTCAGGGATTGATCTAAAAGTCATACTGTCAATTTCCGGATATGATACAGCGTTGTTACAGAACTAGCCAAAGACATGTCTCGTACAAGTCAACGATAAATGTATGATTTCAGTAGAAGCAAAAGATTTTAAGCACCCACTTTTTTCATAGCTATCATAATGCCATGTGTATTCTTTTTGTGTATTTATGTTTTAAGTGATTTTTATGATTCAAACAGCATTAAAACAAAAGTCAAGTTACAACTTAGATTACAATAAAAAAGTACTATAGGAATGAAAAGGTACGTAGTAAAATAAGTAAAAGCACTCACTTTGTTTGGAGTTAGTTGTCAATGATTGAAAAAAAAAAATCCTGCATTTATATTTCCTGATTTTGTTTAAAGTTCCTGTATGGCTATGATGCCAGTACAGTAGACCTATATGAAAATGAGTTTATATCATTGTTTTTTTTCTTTGATTTTTATTTCATCTTCTGCCAGTTTCCATGGACACTAAAATGGCATGTCATGTGTAATGTCAAGAATTTATGACAAGTTGTTTCCTTTTCCGTGCTGTATATTTACATTGAATGGAGAAGTGTAGGGAAACATGGCTCAGTGATGTTCTTACTATGTGAGGTACCAGTCCTGAGTTCTACCATACTCTATCAGTCATCTTATATCTTCCAATCCTGCCCCCTTAGCGGGAAGTATAAGTGCCTCTGTCTGCGAAAGTGTGTTAAGTAAGAACTCAGCGTGAACTTATCAATAGAGAGGCTCCTATTTAATAGAGCTCCCTCACCACCCATGGTGCTATGCACTGAAGGGTTTCTGCGCATCTAACTTGGTGACTATATATCTTCTAGTTCCCTTTGAATATATTCAATAGAGATAATTCTGTGTTTTTTTCAGCAATCAGTTTCTCCACATTGTGCAAGTCAGATGAAAAAGGAAGTTAAAGCAATGAAACCTAATGAAAATCACAAATGTGGTGGTAAACAGCTGAACATTAGCTATTAGCTTTGTGCCTATTTTTATCTGAAGATTACAGTGTATGCCTAATGACTGGCCAGCACATGCTGAGCAATATTTGATGTTGTTTGTTTAACCACTGTTGGACAATTACAATGTTTTAATCTAGATGGTGTGAGTTGAGAATTATTACTCAACTTTTTATGTCAGAGTTTCCTCAGTGGTTCAATTTGCATTAATCTAGGAAAGATTTCAGACTGTAAATATAATGCAGTGCCTGCGCCGGGTTAAACCAGTTTTCTTTCTGAAAGGGGCACCAAAAATCCTAATGTCTGGGGACTGCTGGTTTTGTCTGCACACAGAGAGAAGATACGAAGCAGGCACCTTTCACCCTGTGCAGCTTAGGTTTAATGTGTGCAGTAAGATATATATATCAACTTCTTCTTGTGTGTGTGTTGCATCTTGTATTTAGCTTGTCAGGTGGTTTATATCGTAGTGTGTTTTAGGATTTATCATGACATTTCTGCAAGGAGATTTGCATTTGCAGACAGGATCTATAGGTCCAAAAAGTTGAAAAAGCGCTCGATGAAAATTGACCGAAGAGAGCAAGTTGTAAGTATGCTAACAGTAATAGGGGCAGCAGCTTTAATAGCATAGATTTGAGAGAGATCACACAAATATATGAAGAGGTATTTACAAAACAAGAAAAAAAAGAGGAGAAAAATGAATGAATGAATGAATGAATGAATTTATTATCCAATGCAATAACAATCATTGTACATGTTTCTAGTCGTGTCTGTTACATAAAAAAGGGAGGATAATAGGAACCAGAAAATAGCATGAATGCTAGTCAAGTCTGGCCCCTTACAATTTATGCAGTTATAAAGTATAATTATTTCTTAGTTTATATTACCGTTCAGTAATGTGTTACGATTACCAATTATCAATAACTCTAGTACTAAAGAAAGGAAAAAATATCTGATTAAATGAACAGTTTGTGACGTAATGAATCTACTGATAATAATCTGTAATCCATGTATATCAAAAACATAAACAATGTCTATATATAGCGAAAAAATAGTATTTACATTTAAAAGGTAAAATATATGCTAACAAAATGTCAGGAGTACATTAACTTTTTAACAAAAGTTCTACGACAGCTTTTCGAAAACTTGAAATATAAGTGAAAATCATCGAGTATGGGATATATACATGTAAGCACTAAAAAGTGAGCTACTTATTGTAACTGCTTATTTGTGCACACTGAATTTTCTTCTCCTGATGACTCTTCAAGATTATCCATCATTGTCATTCTCTCCTTGCACACTTTACCAGAAAAAAAGAAAGTTGGTGCCTTTAAATCAGGTCATATTTTAGTCTTTCTGCACACATGTCAACCTTCTGTTGTAAAATAAAACAGGTAAACAGAGCCATTAAAATGCAATTTTTGAATGTTCTAGCTGTGTCTTGTTAGATGTTCACCAAGGGAATGCTGACATGAACATTAATGTTCATACATTGATAATAATGTTGAGAATTATAGTAACAACATGAGTAGAAACATTAATAGATTCGTACCAAGTAGTGAAAAACTAATGAGTTAAAGCAAATGTCAGATATAGTTTTATTTGAAACATATTGCAGTAACTACAAAAACCATTTATCCAAGATGGGTAAAAGTTTTTTTTTTTCAGAAGAGCATACAGGAGAAAGAGTGATAAAGCAGGAGGACTTCACATTCCATCTTAAACTCTTTGCAAGATTTAATCAGAAAAAAATAATAATCTCAAGCCCACCACAGGAAATTGTTTGTTTAAAAGATACTCTTACATAACTTGAATTACATATTTAACAAAGAATAAATCCCTGATTATGCCATTACATGAATCTACTTGATTGGCTCTCATTATGTGTGTGTGAGAGAGAGAGACATCATTTTGTGAATAGCTCAATTTACTGGCGAGTGTTTGGATCATTCCAGTGATTCTGTGGCCCACTGTGAGGGGCGTCTTCACCTCATTAGGTGTCTTTTGATGAGACCCGTGTTGGGTCGATGTCACCAATTAGGGAGTCAAGTGGTTTGAGCTCCCGTCTCCTCTCCTTTCTCGTTAGAGGAGACTTGCCTCCCCTCACTGGAGAGCTGGAAGCAAAGGAGGAAAAAGCATGCCAAAGGCCTGCCAAGCCAGTAAGAAGACTGTTGAATGGTGTTATTGCCTTCTGGAGTGAAATGTATTCCCTCAGCTCCAAGAATGTGATGATATGTTTGCCTCTTTTCCTGTCGAGATTATTTCATTAACCCTGAGGTAGCCTGATCTGCCAGTCTTTTCATTCACTTGCCTATTTCATTCACCAATCTGCATCTCCATGTGTGTCGAGCGTGAGTGAAAGAGGATCTGTATACTGTATACGCCGAATATTTTGCGAGGTTTTTATTTTCGCGAATTTTTATTTTCACAAAATTTCGCGAGTCGGGTGCTATTCGCGAAATTAAAAACACGCAAAAATATTGACTCTGATCCCCCGACGTGAATGTTACGTACGCATGCACATTTCTCTGTTCAGTACAGGACTCAATGATCTCGAATTTAACCACTAGCGAAATCATCGGGAATTCCTGAATCTCGAAAATTTAGACTCACGAAATATATGGCGTATACAGTCATTCTCTACATCACACTGGTCTTTTAGTGACTACTTTTCAATTGTTATAGATCTGAAATGGTATGTCAAATTCTCCCTTTTTACCATGTCTTTGTTTCTCACTAGATTGGGATTGTGTTAGACTTGGCAATAAATCAAGAAGGCAAGTTTGAGCTATAAACACACAGCTGTTTAAGTAGTTAATGTTCTACCATTTGAAGATTAGGTGAAAGTGGCACATATACAAAAAATAAACTACTGGAAGCCTCTTCTGTAATTTCAAAGTGGCTTATTTTATGTTGATGAGTATTAAAGTGTGTGTTCAGTGGAGGCTCTCTTTCTCTCTCTCTCTCTCTCGAAAATGCTTGTTCTTTTCATATAGTGAAACAATTATTTGTTTTGATACCTACGTTATTACTTTAGAATCCAGGTACTGTATGTGTATTTTTTTTTACATGAGTGAGCATGTATTACATGTACTGTAAAACATGATATATTTGCGGCATGAATTTTTCGCGAATTGGAGCCGACTGCCTTTTTTGCGGCATGAAATTTTCGCGAACTGCCACTGGCATTCAATGCATATAGTGTAGACAAGAACTTTCGCGCGCATTTTAATTTCGCGAATCTTGGCGCTCGCGAAAATCGCGAAATTAAAATGCACGCGAAAATTCCTCTTTTTACAGTAATTGATACGAAACTAGAAGTGAGACTGTAATTGAAGGTACAGAATTTAAGTCAACATCAGTTTTGATATATTAAAAAAAATCTCCAGTTATTACATAACAACTGTAGTTAACTCTTGTTGACATGAATATGAAAGAAGTTTCTCATGTTAGTAATTTTTCTTTTCAAATACCCATCAAATTTATGTTTCTCCCTTTCATATAAATTCCCTACTCCCTTGACAACTCTGCAGTAATGGGAAAGTCATTTTCTATCAGGAATAAACCAGGTTTGGCCAACGAGAAGTCCCACAAAGGATTCAATCCTAAACCTATACACTGGCCTGAGATAGACACATGATGCACATCAGTGACAGCTAAGAAAAAAACCACCAAAAAAAAATTGGGGTTATGAATGTCAAGTCTATGATCGTGGTGGGGAAAAAGGGGGCAAGTTTGATAGTCCTAATTCAACACATACTGCATTCAGCACCCGGAGGTTTCGGAGAACGAGGGATTCGGGAAGGAGGAACACCTGCATGTTTAGTTCGGCTTCCTGCATCCTTAAAGAGTCCCGAGGAGATCACATCACGATGCGCAGACCGTGAGGCGGGGTAAAGCCATACAACCCTGACGCCTCCTGGATTTCCACCAGGCGCTGAAGCTGCGACCCCATGACCTTTTCTGGCCCATATCGGCGGGCATGACCAGAATTCTGAATCAAAGTTCATGCTGGGAATAGAAAATAACTGTCTCGACTCCTTTTTTTGTACCGTTACAAAATGCCCCTTTTCATGGAGAAGGAAAGGAGACATTTTATTTCTCCAACACACACATGCCCATGGTCAAAAGACTTTTATTTATCTTCTGTTTGATTCATTTGGGAGAAACATCAGTAGAATTGCAAGAAATAGATGCAAAGGCTTATGTCTAAAAAAATGTGAATTATACCTATGAATGGTGAAGACGTATCTCCCATGTTCTGTTTACCCTTTTTTATTGAGAAGAATGATTTATCTGTTGGTATAATTCGTATTGATTACTGGCCCCAATATTGCCTTGTCTGACATTTGATCCATATATCAACTTCTTGCAGAATGTTCTCAACTCTGTCTTTCATCAAGCAGATATGAATCTTTAAAGTTTTGGTGCAGCCATTGCAGGATGAAAAGACTGTTTTGTGATGTCATGTATGAAGAACGATATAAAAAAAATCAAAGTAATTTCAACAAATTTCATTTTAAATGAAAAATATGCATTCCCTTGACTTGTTGCTGACATATATGTTAAGGGTAGTATTATTCCCCTGCTTTCTGGAAGAGGTAAGTGAAGTGCTCTTTCAAATGCTGGAAAAGTGCAATTGTAAATTCACTTAATCCACATGTATATTTGGGTTTTATTTCCCTTTACATGAAAAAGCATTACCACGCCATGTTGTAGTTGGATTTGAAAGATTTGAAAGATTTTTGTTTTTTCAATTTGCAGAATAATGGCAACTCAGTTTTTGAGTTTGTGTAGAGAGATAAGTACGCAGACTGGCACATTGCTTATACAGATAACATCGCTGAAATCATTCCTTTAACAGAAGTGTGTAGTAGATGTCTCAAAGAGAAGCCCATCTACTGCTGATGTGAATGTATTTTAAAGTAATGATAGTCTGTTTTAGTTAAAAGGTCTGAGACCATCAACAAGGAGACTCGATTTGCAATGTCTGAACATGAATCTATTAATCAAATTGTGTATAGAAAACAAAAGCATTCATGGCTTGTATACACAAGTTAATGTGTGTTTGTTTATTTGATTTTTTATTTTCTGATGGGGGGGGGGTATCATGGAATTATGTTTGTTTGTTTTTCCCCATCATCAACACAATACAGCTTCCCTAATTGCTACTGTTGCATTCTTATTACTTGCAACTTGCCTTTGCTGAACTGGACAATGATTCCTTACAAACAGCCAACATATAGAAGCCCTATTCATTATCTTATCCCCTCTACAGAATTTAATGACACCTTTATAATGAAACAATGAGTAGGTAATTTGCTAAATGGTAAGTTACCCTGATTAGGGTGTACCCATACATTTTCAATCTATTAGTTACACAGGCATGGCATCCCAGATTGGCCAGACGAGAATTGGCGGAGACGCAATTTGCCGCCGTTAAAAATTCCCCAATCCATCAAGAACTGACTTTAACCAATTCCAGCACATGATTGATATCAGTCCTGGTTTGGGAAGAACTTTCTTGACTTCCTGTTCATAATGAGTTGACTGTCTCATCCATTTTCTGGGATGAATAGGAGACAAAGCGATACCTGGATGCATTGGTATTTGTGTGGGTAAATACACATTTCCTGCCTTGCAGGGTTTCAGACGCAGCGAGGGAAAAAAAATCAGAAGATCCAATAAGATGTTCTTTAATAAGCCACCATAGGCCAGCAAAATGAGACAGTGAGTTATTGATGCGGGAATCATCTGATATTGGTTGTTCCATTTTGGAGATGGACATCTCCCTCAGCCAAAGAATCAATGTTTTCTCTGGCTGGGAATGTCAGTGAGACCCCATTCACACCTAGAAATTAAGAGTGGTCTTTTGCAGGCAGCATTGTTTCCATTAGATTCTATCATAGTACATATCGTTGAATTCACATCATTGATCCCTAGCAAGGGGGGGGGGGGGATAAAGATTAATAAAGGATATGTACTTTGTCATATAAAAGAAATTGTGACATATTGGGAAAATCTTACTGTATGGTGTGATTATATCAAGAAATTTTTGATAGGACATAAAATCAGTACTGTAAAAGAGATATTCATGTGGTTCTACAGGATATTACACTGTCTAAATAGTCCCAGTTTGAATATCTGTGGTGGGGGTTTTGATGTCACAAATTGTCACGTGAGAGTATAATCTTATAGGCTTCCTCCAAGCCACAGCGTACCACAATTGGTCACTAATGTCTGAGAATATGACTGTTCCAAAGTTTAGCTAATGCCTGACAACACCTCTATGATAAAAGCCCTCCTCATTTGCCTCAGAGGTAAAGGTGTGAACCACAGTTCTGAAATGTTCTTTGTTTTATTTTGGCTGGTGTGAAATGGGTATATCACATAATCTTTTGAGACTCTTGTTAGCTACAGTGTCAATCTTGTATTGAGTGAAATCCATCCCCTGCAGTTAACATTTGCCCCCCTGGTTGGGTTTCATGTACTTTTAGAAACCGACCCTGTTTCACCCTTCTCCCAGTTTTGCGGCGCTCAACATATGCTCCCAAGTTGTAGTATGTTACCGCCCTTTTCATTTCTTATGTCTGCTCAGGGAGCGTTCTTTTTTTTTCTCCTACGCTAATTCAAACACAGCCGAGTGCTCAAGCGGCAAATATTTTGACGCTGAAAACTGTCTGATTATTGATTTTCGCTGCGTTCTTGGCGGCTTGCCAATAATCAATGATTGGGGGGTTGCGTGTATGAGTGAAAATGTGTACGTAGTGTACTGAGATATATAGTGGGCGGCAGTCGGATGTGGAAATTATTTTATGGATTGACGCAGCATCTGGATGTTCACATGCCCCCTGTGAATGGCTTCTGTTTTGTATTCGTGTGTGTTCATCCATACAAAATCAACTCAAGGTCATGCATGACAATGTGAATCCACACACTAAAGAATTACCGTTTAGAAATACACATTATGTGCTTTGTAGGCCTATACAATCCAGCAGTAGGTTGCTGTAGAATGAGGAATGTGTCCAAGCATTTTAATATCATGAATTTTGCAAGACTCAAGATTTGCAAAATTGAAATGCACGCCAAAGTTCTTGTCCACACTATATGCATTGAGTAGAGGCAATTTGTGAAAATTTCATGCTGTGAAAAAAGGCCATCGACTCCAATTTTAGAAAATTTCATGCTGCGAAAATATCATACTTTACAGTAGCCTATAATTCTATGTACCCAGTACAGAAAAATCATACTCCTGTAAATTTATCATGTATTTGCATTCAAATGGAAAACGGTTGATACTCGAAAAAAAACAACAACAAAGCAGGACATTCATATCTTGTAAAAATGTCATAATTATCCTGTCATAAGAAAAAAAAGAAATAGTGATCTTAAATCGACTCAAGGTTTATGACACCATGTAAAATTAAAGGAAATTAAAGGAAATCATAGCATGAAATTAAAGGAAATTATAACATATATTTTAATATGGTAATGGACAAACCAGATTGTATGTAGAAGGATATCAAAATCAATGCTTCAATAGTTGATCATTTTAATGTTGATAAATGAAAATATATGTGATGTCCTTTAGTCTTCTCATCAGAGTTGCCTTAAATTTGCTGGTATAGTAGTCCTCGTTTGTCTCTGATATGAAATTATAACACTCTGACATTTCCATGAAAGAAAAATATTCTGTGTGATGAGCTCAATATACACTGTGTGTCAAAGGCATATTTAAGATATGTCGTGTTACATGATAATGAAAATAGCAACCAAAAAAAATAATAATAAGTTGCTGAAAACTGCTTATCCAATAGTGGCGGGCCAATGGAGTAAAATGAATCCAAAAGGGGCCTGACGAAGATTCTGCTTTACCCGAGAAGTGAGTACACATGTACTTGTATGATTGCAAATAACAACTTTCTTCCCTTGGATTTGGGTGTTACCTTTGATGTGGGTCGACCGTATCAGTGACAGATTTATGTTGCCATGGTAAGCACTCAATGAGAAGTTGACATTGTACAGAGGTTTTTGAAGTGGTGTTGTTACAGCGTTGTCCAGGGTTACTTGCAAAATAATACTGTCAAAAACACTGGACCAGTTTGACTCAGGTTCGTAGCTGCTTGAATAGAGTGTATTTTTGCATTTATCTGGAAAGATGCAGTATACAGAGCTGCTAAGATGTATGTTTATATATTTCACTTTCAGTATACTTCTTTGTGATCACCATTCTGAAAGTATGACTTTTCTTTAATGATTTTTTTAAAAATTAGGATTCTGATTAAACCTGCATAGTTTGTCCACTTCCCCATTTTTTAGCCAAACTATGAATATTGCTTTCAAAATATTTAATTGTTTATTTTTTTATTTATATATCTATTCATATATATATATATATATTCATTCAGTTTTGCTGTCAGTAGATATGTGTAGATATATCATAGAGGTCATATACAAGTATACTTACTTTTATGAAGTACTGACATATACATCTGCGGAGAATGTTTATCTTTGTGAAGTACAATGTATATTTGTGCGCAAAGGATTGCCATGAAGATTTTGTATGCGGCATATGTGCAAACACTTCCTTGAGTCAACTAGTGATTTGCATAGGGCAGTGACCCCTCTAAGTCCAGCGCTAGCTGTGAGAAGAATACCACCCTCAACGAGTTCAAAGAGAAGAGATGAACCAGTGAGAGAAAGAGATGAAGGACTCCAGCGCATCCCACCTTACTCCCATCCTCCCTCCTCCGCCCCGTCTCCGGCTCGTTTCACCGTCGGGAGCTTTTAGCAGTTTCCTGACATTTGGGCAGAATGCCCTCCACAATCCTGCTGAGGGGACAGAGATTGACGTTTTGAGTGCGTTTTAGAGGAGGACTAACTGGAAAGGACAGTGGACATGCTGAACAAGATGAAACTTGTGAACAGAAGAGGAGAAGGAGAAAGAAAAAATGAATAGGAATGAGCAAAAGAGGAAGAGGATTAAGGAAGTACATATACGCATCAAGTTATGTAGAAAGCATTGATGAGGAGGGGTATCCATAAATTTGCATAATTGCAGTTAAGTGTACAGGAAGGATATTCTAATGTTCAGAATTTGATCGTGTTAAGGATCTGAATATCTGGTCATCAACAAACTGTAACTTAACTATGATTTTCTTTATATTTCTAAGTCTGTGCTTCTCTTCATTGCTTCTTCATTTCTTCTAGTCAGATCAGCTCTTCTTGTATGCTATCCTATGAGACAGTGAGGGTAGAAGAACAGTAGGCCTTAGTGTCTGAGAGGTATATGCATATTTGCATTTGCGTGTTTCTACATGTCCTTGGGTATATTTCTGTATATGATATGTATGTATCTCTATACAATATATCTACAATGTCAGTCTATCTATCTACGTTTCTATGTTCATTCACCTTGGTTTTTGTGCTTTTCTTTTAGTTCCATTTGTATTTGTTTTGCCAACTTTTTTTTTGTTGATGTTGCTGTTGCTTACAAAGAAAGGATATGATGAGATTTATGAGCAACAGTTGAGGAATGAGTGCTGGTATTAAAAGGATCTGGCAATACCTCAATGAGGACTATGCCTTTTCCATCTTGGTAGTTATGTTTGATTGTCTTCAAGCCTGTAATATATAATCTTGAATCAGGGGTTGGAACTCTTGCTTTTGACATACTTGGATTAATGAAACAAGGAGTGCAGCATAGAATAACTAGGTTTGGAGGGGGATAGATGGGGGATGGAAAAAGGCAGATATCTCAAGAATGAGGAAAAGATAATTAGATTATTACAGAGAGTAAGATAGAAAGGAAAAGATTGAAAAAGAAAATCTCTTTTAACTGTCTTTACTTCATGACATTTAATTACAGAGAACAAGTTGGAAAGAGAAAGATAGCAAAAAAATCTATATATATATCTATCCAACTGTCAAAGTGTATGGCCTATATATAGATAGTCATAGAGGGAAGAAGAAGACAGATACAAAAATATGCATCTAACTATCCAATTATCTAGGTAGAAATAAAAAGGAAGAGAGCACTGATGTAGTGATACAGAATGGGAGATTTAAATCTACTTAGAAGCGGTAGACAATAAACCGTGGAGTTCTGCAGTGTCACTTTTTGATAATTTACTTGACAATTGATCTTTCACAATAAGAGCAACAATTTTCTCTTTTCTGGTAATTCTTCATCCTCCTCCCAAAAGCAATTTCAAGCTTAGTGCCTGGGAGTGAACCAAGGGCTTGTCTCTGTGTGCCCTTTAGTCTTGCTTTCAGGCTAAGAGTTGCATTTTCTCAGATGTCAACTGGTTTATAGTGACTCTTCTCTTCAGCCCCTACAATAATGTATCATAGACCTAAGTGTTCCAGAGCATCAGTAGTATCTTATCAGTCGCAGATATCTTGTGGATATCAGCAAGAGAAATGTTAGGCCTATAACCCAATGAGGACAGGCTGATTTGCTACAACATGCATTTCCCATAGACACCTGCCGGAGTGTACTCAGAACTAGTCTTCAACAGGTTAATGTTGGTCAAGAAAATGGTACTGTATTTACCTGACAAGTATTGCGTAGATATATGTCGTACTTCTTATATATGCTTTAGATTGAGCGAAAAAAGAA
Source organism: Diadema antillarum (assembly GCF_040938485.1). Classification (NCBI taxonomy): domain Eukaryota; kingdom Metazoa; phylum Echinodermata; class Echinoidea; order Diadematoida; family Diadematidae; genus Diadema; species Diadema antillarum. The sequence continues at coordinate 1,355,895 of NW_027271003.1, read as the reverse complement.
GGATTATTATGTGTATCATTAAAAGAAAAAAGAAACTTCAGAAAATCAAGGGGTCAGAATTTGTGGCAGTTTAATTCTTTTGCATGTTAGTACTCATACGGAATTGCATTGAATTTTTGCAGTTGTATAAATGTATGTGTGTGTGTGGGGGGGGGGGGAAGAAGTTCATACAGGCTTGAAACTCAATCTCCTGTATTTTGATACAAACATGCTTTTAGAGAACATTTCCTCATAGGATTCAATTCAATCAGAGCATTTTCTGGGCTTCCATTCCATGTTGATGATGTATATATCTCCAGGGAGCTACTGGGGAAAAGGTTCCGCTGGCAAAAGGTCGAGAGAAATGCTGATGGCCAGCTGACTGCCAGGGTGTTCAGACGCAAATTTTTTTTTTACTAGAACGATATAGCTATACAATGAATTTATACGTCTGAACGCTGACTAATGAAACAACGTATAACGAAACGATGCATATATAGCGAAATGATGGTCAGAGCATTGTTTCGAACTAGATCTTGATAACGAATCAGCATTCCATCATGTCCATTGTGCGTCTGAACGTATGGCGACCATAGGACGGTCTATAACTGGGCGGGGCTTAAGAGAGCATGCACGAAAGGTGACCTTGTATCTGTCACTCATGACCATAACAACATGCGCAGTGAGAAACTGCACATCTATGCGACGTTTTTACGGAATGGTCGAAAATAGCGTCTGAACAGTCCGGCCGCAATACGATGATTCTTTATACGTCATTTCTTTATCGAGTTTTTGTATAAACTGGCTTGCGTCTGAACAGGGGGTAAAATCACCCAGGCTGGCCTCTGTAGCTACTAGCTATATTGTAACCTTCTCTTCAAATACCTCCCTAGAGATGAACCTTTTTAAAAATGGAGGAAAATGGCATGAAATGATCACATTGCAAAAGGTAAGACTGTAGTGGCATAAAGCACAGCATTCTTGTCATTGTTATGACTGAAACATTCATCCAAAGGAAATGGTTCTTTATTCTTACAACAGTTAGGGCCTACGAAATGCCTTGGAGCATTAAGAAGAAATGCTGTCTTTTTCCTGTAGCTATACCAAGTGATGGTATGTGCAAAATTTGTATGAAAATGTTTAGGCCTACCAATCTATATTGTGATACCTGTTGCTATGATATGTAAATTAAATGCTGTTGGAATCATAAGTGCAACCTTTTTCCAAAGACAGAAGGCAGCTCCCTGTTGAAACGGAAAGTGGGTATTATTCCTTCTTGGTCCTTGGTGATATTGTTCTATTTAATATCCAGGGTCTGACCTCAGACAGAGATAAAAAATTACTTTTAGATGTAATGAAGGCTTCCTTTTGCTATACCATACATAGGATTGGATTGACATTTAACATTCCAAGGGAACCGTTTGTGGCTCCGTGTATTCAACGTCGTGACATGAGCCCGACTGCGTATTGATCAAAGTTATCATCAATCTTGGCTCTTTTTAATTTAGGTCTCAAGACCTTTTGTACAGTCAATTGACAAACATATTGAAATTGTGTGTTTTGTTTGTCTGTTTGTTTTCATTTTTCCATCTGTAAGGATGGCTGGATAGCCCATATTCAGCTACACTAGCTGCATGGCCTTCCATGGAGCCCAGTTGTGAGTACTTGGGGGGGGGGGGGGTGGACCACTTCATGCAGTTTTACTCACCTGTCCCATGAAATTAGTGTATGTGTGTATTTTGTTTTAATCATGTCTTCTTCTTTATTTTGTATTCATCCATTTTGGTTTGTCTGCTTTATGAGAATTATACTGTCCCTCTACTTGCCTGATTTTATTCTAAAATAAGGCTTTCAGCAAAAACACAGGTTACTTCATTTTTAGTAGAATTCATGCAATTTTGTTCACCTGTGAAGAGACCCTGGAGAGTGACATGCTCTAACAGAAATGTGGGAACTGCAGAGCTTTGGGAATGAGAGTGAAGTTGGATGCTTTTGTTGCCATCGCTTTCAATTTGCCTACTGTAGTCTGATAGTTCCTTGAGGGGAAATCAATAGCTCTGGAACTATTTTGTCCCAGTAATTTTTCTTTTTGAAGCAGCAAATGTTTGCAGGGTCAGGCGCTTTCATCCTTGTGATCAGACCAATCCATCATCGAGCTTTCCATTTCAATGGTTGATCACGTAATGAGCCTCTTTTCCCAAACCACAAAATAGTGCTAAAACTTTTGTGAAAGGTCCTTTTTTTTTAGAGAGAAAATAGTGTTAAAGAAACTGCACTTAAGGAATTATTTCTTTCTTCTCTTTTTTTTTTTGAGTGAATTTGGAGTGAAAATATGTGCTTCATTTAGGTCTTTAACCTTGCAGGAAACAAAAAAGATGGACTGCTGTAAATGCGACCCTCAATTACAGATGCTTAGATCTGGAACTCTTAAAGCCCCTAAGTGATTTAGCAGTGAAAATGATTTTTTTGACAAAAGCCAGCAAAATTTGTTCAAACATTATCTAATTCAGCATGATTATAGAGATTGGCCAAGGTGAAACAAAATTGTAACACTGGTTAAAAGGAGGTCTTCTATGCTAACAGCAAGCGCAACAAAGTAGGAATTCATTTTCTACAATAGTAAAATCACTTTCTCGTGTATGAACAGTGATACCACTTTTTCCCCTTTGATCTTAAAGGTACTGTTAACCTTTGGGAGCAGTGCTTTCAAAAATGTTGAAGATATCCCATTGATGCATATGTGTAGGTCAGTTGTATCACAAAACATCCTACCATGTAAAGATTTTGCAATAAAGACAAATATGGAGATATTATTTTTCTCAATAAACCACAACTGTAGACAGTTTAGCCTAGAAGCATTTCTGTTATATTTACCATTGTTCACATTTTGAATATTTAGCATTACTTAACATTAATTATATGAATTTAAATTTTTACATTGGTTGTTTCTATCCCTAACTCAAATTTTAGATCTATTTTGAAGCATTAAAGCTGGGTTTTTGTTTCATCTGCAAATGATAAATTATGCCTTTAATGTTGCAATAACATATGAAATATAATCACACACTAAGAAGCCTCATAAGATCTCTTTCATGCATTTATATGCAGTTTGTTGGAGTTATGCTGGCATGTTCACCTGGAAGAAGATATCATTCTATAGCTCTAGGTGATACTTGTCACAGGTAACTGGCGATATTGACGAGTCGATTGGTACGATGTTGATTCCTGCACGCACTTAAAATTTCATTGTGATAGAGTAAACCTTGTGTGTGGAACAAGAGTGAGATGAGAAACTGATATGAGATGTTCACATTAAAAAGATTCCAAAACAGTACCAACTGATAAGTTTTTGTTCCAGAGGAGGGATATAGGCCCTATTCTTCCCTAACCCCCCCCCCAAAAAAAAAAACAACAACAAACAAACAAACAAACAAACAAACAAAAAACACACAAATATGTCAGCAGTGCTGCTTCACAAGAGTTTTCATTCACAAATTATGAAGTGATGTCCTTCATGTTTGCTCTGCCTCCTCCACTTGGAGTGTTTTGGGTAAAAAAATAAGAAAAAAAAACATTTAAAGCATTCTGTATATTTATGCAGTCTTTCTAAATATTTGATAGGAAACTGCAATATTGCATCACAATTCTTAAAATGCTTTCAGTTATCAATTTATGAAATATGTCACCATTACTCGAATCGACCATGCGTAAAACATATGGACACTGTGTGGTGAGGTTCATGCATATTTCTTATATACAGGTGTATGTTGTCCAAGTGGGCAAGGTATTCGTGTGCGTGAGGCTCGTGCTCTGAAATCCACGCAAGACACATATTTGCTCACTGCGATTAGTCTGGGGCTCCTGAACTGCCCTATTTTTTTTTCTTCTTTTTAACCTCTCGTGAAGATGCAGACCGCATCTGAATGTAGTCACTGAGATTCCACTTATCATAAAATGATGGATTATCTCACTTTTTGCTTTATTGTTTTACGCTGTAATATATGCCAGAATTCAACCCACTCTTGATTGTTTAAAAGAACCATGACAGGGAGACGCACGTATCTATCTGTATTCAGTACAAATTGATACCATGATCAGGGCATTGTCTGCGAGACTGTATATTAGGTATCAAACAATACTTTAATTGCATACAAAGAGATGACTGTATGAATACTGTATTTCAAATTATCAGTGTTTTCATGTATTTGTGTATGCATGTGTGTATGTGTGTGTGTGTGTGTGTGTGTGTGTGTGTGAATGTAATTATTACTTTTGGATCTGTAATATGCTTGTACATGAGGCTTGCATTACAATGTTCTGCAAGCTTTGACTTGACACATGCTTTAATGAGAAGTGAGGTACCTGGTATTTACAGTAACAGTGTGGGTGGAAATTACTATTCAGTATTGAATGATTTGTAGTCTTTGATGTAGGATACTGCAAACTCATGCAAAGGAAGAGAAAATGTGATGGAAGTGAGTTTCTAAACTTTCTAGTAATGTAGGGGTTTGTGTGAGATTATATGTGACCCTGCACCACAAAACACACACAATGTCGCCAGACATGAAATTTTAGTTAAGAGCATATTCTGAAAGAGCAGACTTTAAGCTTTGAAATGATGTAGTCCTATAACTCAAATCAAATGGACTCTCCTAACCTATCTAAATATTGGAAAGAAAGCACACACTCATGAAAAGTGTGAACTGAGAAAAGAGGCTCTGAAGTACAGTGTCTATTCAAGCGCTAATCTTTACCAAGCCGTGCTGGCTGTGCGATGAATGGGACAAAAACAGGATGTAAGCCACTTGAGTAACAATAATGAAGGGATTATCAGATTAAACTTAAATTGAGCATGCCTTATTAACACATTCTGTCCATAATTAATGCCAATTTTCAAAGCAGCAACAGCATCCTTTCAAAAGTTATTAGAGTTGAAAGTGAAGAGTGTGTACAAGGTTTTTAAGAAATGAAAAGACACACCTTATCACACTATTCTACCAAATAATGCTCGAGATAAACTGCTAAAAACATGCTTTCCTGCCCATTTAATGATCTCAAATTTTAGCACAATGTAGAAGAAAGAAGAAGACTTGCTCTTTCAGAAATTATAAAAAAGTCAAGATCCGCTAGATTAACCCATTTCACCTCTTTTCTCAGTTCTCACACAAAATTAGTGTGTGCGACTTTTTGTTCGTTTTGTGATGCACGGTCACATATGCACAGTGAGAAAGCTACAAATTATATATATATATTATATATATATCTTTTTTTTAATGATCTGCTATGTCTGTATTTGCATCATCAATTTATGCTGACTTGCGAATGTGATTAAGGTGATAGAGCCCTATAACCTCAAATGTTAAGTGGTCCCTTATACTGACCTAGAATGATAGATATTTCTGTAATGTACAACCTGTAAATGTACCAGAAAGTTGTGCCCTACTCGTTTGCAGAGCAGTCCTCTGTGTGGCAATGATTGTGATGATACATATCATAGATAAATTATCTCAACAGTTACAATAATATATTAGTATTTTGATTTCTAGTGGGATTAAAAGTTATCTCTGTAGTAGGACGCATTCATTTTTTTCTTCTTCAAATATCCATAAATCATTGCGGGTCTACAAGACATTCACTTGTGCATGGTGTTAGGTTAATCTGGTCTTAACATCACCGAGCACCCTGCTCATATTGAAGTCATGATTGACGGACTACTCAAAAAGTTGGATATGATAATCTAGTCCATGTGACAAGTGAGTCCTTTGCTTCGAAAGCCACTTTAATCATCAGGCAGATAGATGTATGAGCACTGATAGCAGTGGTTACATGTATTTGATCTGTGAAGTTTATTTACTTCTGCATTTAGAGCATTATTGGTTTTTCAGAGACCAAAAAACATTACTGGCATTAAAGTGAGGGTGCAATCCCCCATGGTCCTGCATCTGTTAGCAGAAGCAATTTAAATATCCAAATTGAGTTGACCCTGCTAGGCATGGGTCGCCTCCATGCCACAGTTGTTTGGTTCCTTTCGATCACAAGCCTTCAGGGGGACTTGAACTAGAACATGGCAGGAATGTGCCAAGTTGGTTGTAGGACCGGTCCCTTAGGAGGACCAAACAATCACATCCCCCCCCCCCCCCCACCTTCCTGCAAAAAAAAAAAAAATGAAAAGAAAAATACTACACAACAACTTAAAGGGAGAATATCTCAACTGCTACACATTCTGAAGAAACTTGGGCTGCATTTTTAAAGGCATTATTTACCATTTGCAGATGAAACAAAAAAACCCAGCTTTAGTGCTTCAAAATAGTTCTTAAATGTGAGTTAGGGATAGAAAAAAAGCAATGTAAAAATTTAAATCAGTATAATCAATGTTAAGTATTGTTAGATACACAAAATGTGAACAATAGTTATAATGAGAATGTTTTTAGTTTAAACCGTCTACAGTTATGGTTGATAGAGAAAAATGAATATATCTCCTTACATTTTGGGCTTTATTGCATAATTTTTATATGGTAGGATGTTTTATGATACATCTGACCCACAAATATGCATCAAATGTGATATTTCAGACATTATTAAAAGGTTATGTATAGAGCTTACTAAGAAACTCAGTAACACAGCTCAGACTGTACCGCTGTGCATCTTATTATGCACAGCTTGTCCCTCTGCCAATGAAGTCAAACAGTCAGAACTTTCAAAACATTGTTTCTAATGAAACTGGGTTTTGAATCTCACTTCAACAGTGCATTTCCAAATCATGTTTCAAAACTGCATAGTATGAGATTACGACTTCAGTTATTGCAAAATGATAAACAGAAAGCATGTTTTGATTTCAAAACCATGTTTCTGGCTGGAAAACTCTTGGAAGTGATGCTGAATGCACATATATTGTATGATATTCAAGGGTCATTCAGTGCAAAAGCCAGTTTTCAATGGTACTTCAGCATTGTATCAAGAGCAGTCAAACATTTTGGACCAAAGAAATTCAGATGATGCACCCGTTCGCACCCATTGAAATTTGCTGGTCTAAAATGGTCATTAGACTATCATCTCACTGTAGGAAACTGGAATACAATGTCAGCTTTGCAGGAAATACAGGAAAAATATGAGTAATGCAATTCATTTTAGACTGTTTCAGATCATGATTTGACCAATTAGTATCTTTATGTTAGACACTTGGTGACAAGGACTGGTGCTTGGGTCTTTAAACGTTTGCCCAGTTAACAGCTGAATTCTTTCAGTTGCAAGAGTGGAAGTAACAAGGGACTGATGAAATTGTTATTGCTAGAAGCAACAGCTGGATCAAAGGCCAACACAAATGACTGATGTATGTGGTTAGAGGTCATAGTTAACAACATGATCTGTATCTTTCCCCTTGGATCTGCTGAAGTAAGGTAGAATAACATGGTCATCAGTGAAAGACTTTGGCAGTCAGTCATACTGGTTAGACTCTTATTCGCTGTAAAGCGTCTTGAGATACCAGTCCAGTAGTAGGGACCCATGCTCCTTTAAATGTCATCTAAATGCCGCAAGCATCCAATTTGCCAAGCACTTTAAAACTGTTTACAAGAGCAATACATTTGCAGGGCCTTAGGTAAAGAAGATATGAGAAGGCATGTTTTACATGCTTTTATTTGTGAAGCAATCAAAACATACTGCACTTGGCGGCATTTGAAGTGATCTTGTCTTTGTTGCTCCATTCGTCTCTCTGCTATTATAAAGTTCTTTTTAATCCATTCCTTAGGCTAAGAGATGCTAGAAGCCCCACAGACTTTATAGGACCTACTTGATATGCCAGGTTTTCATAGGCAGTAGGATTAATTAAAGACAGCATTATGAAAAACAAAATTATCGAAGAATAGCAAGTTGCCTTGAATAAAACGGACAACAAGAGTTTGACTTCAACATCATCTTTGCTTTCAGATGCCATCCAGCAGAAAATGATGATTGAACATAAATATTATCAGGCCATTATCCTAATAGTGAAGTCACATATTACTACTCTGTAGCAATTGTTAGCTCATTCGAGATAAACTGAACAGCTGGATGAACCTTCTTTCCCACATTGATGTATTATAGAGGGTCATGAGGTGATTATGATATTGATAATGACAAATTGGAAATGACTTGATTTGGCTTGATTAATGGCATTGTTGTGACAATGTATTTGTTGTGATGATGCATATGTGTGATGCATTTGCCACTATCATTGATTTCAGTACATCTCATGATTACAGTGATGTAAAGAATGGAAATGCAGTAATGATGGTAATGATAATGATGATGATTGATGATGATGATGACTGATGATAATGATGATGATTGATGATGATGATATTAGTAATTATAGTGATGATAAAAATGGTACTAAATTTGGTTTTGGGGATGATGATGATGATGATGATAATGTCTGATTAGGCAATTTTTTTCTGAATTTGAAATGCCAACCAAAATATTGTCTGATCAATTGAAATGCTAACCAAAATATTGTCTGATCACAACCTCATGCGTTCTAAAGACAGAATGTGATAACTCTTGCAAATTGGCACCTCTGCATCCCTGCAAGCCTCGTTTCCTAGGAGCCGCTCTTACGCTGTCTGCACAGGTGTGAGAAAGTTACTTGCATATAGGCTAAAATTTCCAAATGCCGTTTTGCAGGCAGATGTATTACTTGCACCAGCGCCCTTTTGCCTCTCACCCAGGGAGTATTGTGTCACAAATGGAATCAGGTGGGTTGCAGACTATCCAGAAAGTGCCCCGATATGATCAGGTATACAAAATTGGGCATCAGAGGGGTGCATTTCTGATGGGAAGCCGTGTCAATTATTGATTGATGAGAGCGTCAAGTCTCAACGGTTTCCTCCGCTTGGAGCTGCATTGTAAGTCTACCCATCACTGTCGTACCCCCCCCCCCCCCCCCCCCCCCATCATCTGCAAAAAAATGGCCGCTGGGAATTCACTTCATATAATCTTCATGTACTTCAATACCTGGCTATGCCCGGCCAGACGAGATGGTGCAGGTTTTCTTGAATTATTCAGCTCAAAGTCCACTGAATACTCTGAGGAATTGGGTATGAAATCTCTCTCAATCATAGGGGAGAGCTTGGTTTGACTTAAGAGCAGACGGGCCTCTTGCTCATGTGACTGTTTGACACTCTTGCTTTTACCTCGTGCATCCTTTTGTCTGTTGCCATGGTGATGGTTGCGCAATTTGTGAAAGCCACAAATTCATCTGAAGATGCAGTGTCATTTCATTTCTTTGCTTTTGTGATGGAGGCACGAATGTTTCAGATGCATAACGTGAAAAGATGCAGAAAGAGTTTGGAATCATCAGCAGGATGTGAAACCTATCTTGATAGAATTCCATCCAGAAGCAAAGAGAAAATGAGGACATAAATTTGTCGGTTGAGAATGATAATGGCGTTAAGTTGCTACTAAAGCCATAGTGTTTGAGGCACCTTAATGCCCTTCTCATTCTCAACCCACGCAAATCTGATATCATCTTGTGAGGAGTGTAAGGGGCTTGAGCTGTCTATTGAATGTGCACATAGTTGATGGCTGCTTCTGGGAAAGCATCATTTATTCATATCATGTTGTTTGCCAAGTGAGCGTACAGTGATACATTCACACTAAAGCCAATTGCCTGGACGACATTTAAAAAGGAATGCCACTCCATGCCTTAGTTGACCTGTGAGTAAAATCATGGGGGCAGAACATGAGAAAGTTTCTTCTTACACATAAAAGAATAAAACAGTTTTTAGTGTCAATTTCATCATTTCTAGCCCATGTGACCATGAGTAGATAGAAGTTTGTGTGTTAAACATATTCAGAGCTCACAATTAATCTACCCAGTTGGTACTTTTGAAACAAACTTTTTTTTTTCATAAGAAAAGCCTGTCGAATAGCATTTTATAAGGAAAGTTACAGAAAAGACCAGATGTGCTTCAGACACCCATTTCCTGTTGAACGGTGGACTTTCCACACCCAAACATGACTTCAAGGATGTCAGGTTCATGTGACAATAGCAGGGATGCCAAGTTAAAAAAAAAAATTATGAGTGAGATTTTCGTAACTCGGCATCTCGGCGAGCGAATGTGCGCGCAAGCGAGGGTGTAGAGGGGGGGGGGTCCCCCCCCCCAATTTTTAGCTCTTAATGGTGCGATCAGGTGACTATTTTTGACTTATTTTGAAAGACAAAAGGAAAACGTACCTTCAATTGTGACTATCACTTTAATCCTTTGAGCTATGCTCCTTATTATGGGCCCTAATTGCAGACTTTGCCCGATGCGTGAGAAAAATGGGTGTCATGCGTGAGATCGTGAGACGACCCCTAAATGCTTGAGTCTCACTCAGAATGCGTGAGACTTGGTAGCTCTGCAATAGGACCATTCACACTTAACCAAAATACCATGATACAGTGGACTGCCGTTATAATGAAGTGCTCAGGACCGACCAGTATCTATCCATTTCTTCAGTGAGAATGATGACAACAAATTACCATGATATTTAACACCAGTGCGAATGCACCTTATGTACCCTAATGGTTACTGTTTCATAAAGGGACATTGGTGCATGACTTGAAATCAAGACTCAAGCCAAACAAGACTTCCATGACATGTGCTGGTAACAGGTTTTGGTGAGATTGATGTTTCATAATGTCAGTTTTCTATTTTAGAGGGAGATGTCAAAAATAGACAGTTTCCCCAAGGGGAGTTCCTATTACTGTAAAAACACTTTTTTGCGGCATGAAATTTTTGTGAGTTGCCTTTAACATTCAATGTGTATAGTCTAGACAAGAACTATATGCATTTTAATTTCGCTAATCTTGGTTCTTGCAAAATCCGCAAAATTATAATGCACCTGAACATTCCTCGTTTTACAGTATCCATGTCTTGCAAGAACATGATATCTTTGACTCATGTACAAATTCTCGGGGAATAATCTTTGTAGTAGTAATGTTACAAGTTAATGGGAAAGTGAGTTGTATTTTATGTAGCAACACTGGTGAGAAGTCGTGCAAAAGGGATGTTATAGTCTTGTGGCAGAAAGAGTTTCTCTGTGGATACTGTGTGAGATATGGTAAGGGTTGAGTTCCCATCCCTTGATTGAACATCATTTCTTTTGACCTCAGTAGAAATTTTCTTGGAATTCAAACTGCTCACTCTCGATTTGAGTGAGATTTCATGTAGAAGTAACTTTCTTCTCAAATGTCTACCTCTAAGTTTATACTGTGCAGACAGAAAGAAGAAAGAGAAATGTAAAGAGAGAGAGAGAGAGAGAAAAGAGAAAGATGGAGGGAAGGGGGGGGGGGAGAAAAAGAAGGAGGGAGAGAGGAATTGGAGAGAGAATAGCTAAAAGGTAGTAGCCAAGAGGCAAGCAGTGTTGAATGGCAGAAGAGTGAGAGAACCGAACATTGGTGTGATACAAAATTGCGCCTCTGTGACATTTCCCAAGCATTTTGCTGATTCCCCTAGGGACCCTGCTGCCTTTGCACCAGGTAGACAGTGTCTCGCCTCACCTGTGCAAATAGCAGTCTGTATACCTGGGCATACCCCAACGGTATAAAATGTTACTGGTGACATTCCTTTAGGCTGATTAATGCTACCCTAGTGGACAGAAAAAGACAGTGCTTGCTGGGAACGGTGATATTACGTATCGCTTGTTGAAGAGCGTGAACAGCATGAGCACTGTTCGATGTCTGCTGAGTTACCATACCCTTTTTGGCTCTAAGAGTTATTGGATCCAATAGGCAATTGATGAGAGTTTGAATGGGTGTAATCAATAGTTAAAGTAGGTTCACACGCTGTTCCTAAACTTTATGTTTAGGTCGAAAACGTAACTCTCCATGATTAGCTTGTAGTTTAGCACCGTGTTGACGCACTCAAAAGTTAGCAATCTTAAAGTTTAGTCGAATATTCGAACCACGAGACATTTTAAGGTTCACGCTCTCTCCACGAGCCACGGGGGGTCCCCAATCGTAGTTCACTCCGTGTGGACGCAATAATCAACAAGCTTGTGAGTTAGCATGAACCTCGCGTCTCGTTCGCTGCGCTATTTTGTATGGGAATAAGGTCATCTAGCAAAGACTCTGCACTTCCGTTGTACCAATCATCGAGTGGGGCTCGCTGGTAAGTTGTAACTTAAAGTTTAGGTATGCGTGTGAACCCGCATCATAAATTCACGAGTGGAGCTGATCATCGACAGTTAAGTTTTCGACCTAAACTTCAAGTTTGGCACCTGCGTGTTAACGTAACTAAGGAGAAGTGGGTTTTTTAATGACTTATGCCTCTTCCATGGTGCAGTTCTCTGTTTCAATCTCACGCAGTTTACACGAAACTGTTTGGAAACTCAACTCTAGGAATTGGAGAGGCATCCATCGAATACAAACAGGGACCCTGTGTCATGAAGTGGTTTACAACAAACTTTCTTGCCAAAATTTCAATTACAATTCAAGAGGCAACTGTCATAAAATGGTGAATCTGGCTGTACTTAAGTTGTTTCTACTGTTACTCAATTCTTGCAGTTATAATTTCCAAATGTCCATAAGGGATCATGTCCAAAGCGTGGAGGGATACACAAAAACAGATTTTGAATTTTCTGCCTCATACTTTAAATCCTGAGTTGTCTTGCAGTCACTGAAGTATAAGAGAGACCCACATTCTCTATTTTTCCTTCTTCCCCATTTTCTCTCACTCCTGTTCTTTTTCTGTCTGAGCTGTCCAGGCATATAAAGAATCATTGTTTTATAAGTGTTTGTATGCTCAGATGTGTGCAGCTGATGATGGCTTGCCATTTTCTCTTTCAGTGGTCTGTTGAAGGGGAAATCCAGTCCAAAAATAAGAAGAGTTTGTTCGCAAAAACCGATAAGTCCATATTTGCCAAATGGAGATATTTGCGATGAAAGGTCAAGAAAAATAAAGAGAAAAATAAGAAAATTTTTGCTTCTTTTGACCATAACTTCAATAATGTACCTTTATGCGTAGTGACCAATATATCATTCAAAAGGTATTATTTTGTATTTTATGACAGATACCGTACTTCAAAATCTTCAAAAATGGACTTATCGGTTTTTGCAAACAAACTCTTCATAAGTTAGTCTAATAAAGAAGAGTAAGATCTTACAAATTCAGTGGTATAAATTTAACTGAAATTGGATGAAAAATAAGGAAGTAAGATTTGCTTATTTTTGCAAAACAGTTCTTGTACAGTAGATATGAATATGCAAATGAGTTAGCTGACCATGTCATAACCTCACAATTTTCCATTGACCTTGTACAAAAAATGACGAAAATTCAATGTTTCTTTCATTGAAGTCGAAAATATGATGTTATTCCTTGTTGAATAACTTCAGAATAGTGATCAGTTAGATACTATCAGGATTTGAGCCCTATGGGCATAATTGCGTTTGAATGAAAAACTGGAATTTCCCAAATTTTATGTACAAACTACTAGTATATATGGCAAGTTGTTAGGGTATGACATGCTCACTTTGCCATTTGCATATTCATATTGACCGTTAAAGAATTGTTTCCTGAAAAATTTGTGAAACTTCAAACTGTCATAACTTCCTTATTTTTCACCTGATTTTGATCAAAATTTTACCATTGAACTCGTAATATTTTACTCTTATCAGACTAACTTATATTTGGACTGGATTTCCCCTTTAATCCGACTAATCAGGCCTATTGTAAGGAGAAGTTTCTCCCAAATATGTGGAGTTAGAGTGAGGTGCCAAAAAGTTTGTCTGGGGTATCTTGACCTAGCTGTACTGGTATTTTAAAAGGCAAGGGCAATGCTATCAGACTTGAAATAATCTTGAATTTAGGGGAACTGAAGTAAACATGTACGTTCATTGAAAAAAAAAAAAAAATCCTTATGAATTAGAGAAATCGGGACTCATGAATGAATTTGATTTTGCTAAAATTTAGGTACATCCTTGTGTTTTTGTGTTATCATTATGTCTCCTCTAAACCAACATTGACATCTAAAGAAAGTTTTTCATCAAGTCTGAATGTGAGTGGGATGTCTTAGACAGATCTACTGCTCAAGTTGTCTATTAAAGGGATGGTACAGTATTAGTGGAGATGAAAATTGAAAATTGGGCTTTAACTTTTTTGCGAGATACCAAGAAAACACTTATGAAATAGTACAGAGCATACCATTTTAAGAGGAATTCAAAGTTTATTTGATGAAAATCGGGTTTGGAGTGACTGAAGCATCCAAAAACAAAGTAAAACAAAGCGATCGTAGTAAAAGATGGGTCCCACACTTTATTAGGATCACTCTGTTTTGGATATCTCGGCCATTTCAAAATCAATTTTCATCAAATAAACGTTGAAATCATCATGGAATTACATGCTCTTTCATATTTCATAAGAGGTTTCTCACTATCTCACCAAAAAATGATAAAAATCTGAAGTTAAGTCTCAACAAAAACTATACAATCCCTTTAAAGCTATTCCCCTTTTCCCCTTGTTAAATCGTACTACATAATGTCGTGGCAGTAAACATACAATACTAGCGTGTTACTGTAAATTAAGAGTGACATTTGCAAAATGTTTCTGATAGATGATTCATCTATTCTTTACCTGCACTTGACCTTCATCACATTGCATTAATTTTGTCCTACTGTACCTTGGCACGGAGTTCGGAAATCCTGTTTGAGTCTAATTGAAGGAACTTGCAATCGCGGCAAATTCAGTCGGGGAAAAGATAGTCGGAGCTTGGGTTCATCCACAAATTGACGAGAGGCGAAGTAGGCAGTGTGCGAAAATGAACTCAAATAGGGCTCATTATTGACTGGGAGGGGTGTAGAGAGAAGTGAAGCCAAGTGAGGACTAGTCTTTCTTCCAGACTCTTATGTATGTCAGTGTAAAAAATAGCGAGTAGTCAGTGTGTCTCCATTTTGTGTCGCCTTTGTGCACTGTTTGCTCTCAAAATTGAACTCCCTCTCCAAGCCCAGACTTGGTTTCCTGTTTGATCTCTTCATCAATGGGCCACTCCTATCCCCATCAGTCACCGAGAGTGAACTGGCTGCCTCTTCTTCTTTTTCTTTTTTTGACAGTCCTTATCATTCATGTAAACCCGCTCAATGTCATTTCATGAAATTTGGTCCACAGATGGCATTGCTATCAGAAAAGGGCGTGTCATAGACAAAACTGTCTCCCAGTTGTCGATGATATGCAACAATTTCTTTATACACTTGCCTTCATCATTTTTTTAGTTATTTTTATTATTAAGTGTTTGATGATACTTCCAGTCCAGATGTCTTAATATATAACACTATATCCCTCCTCATCCATATTTGACCATGAGTCTAAATATTAGCATTAAATTTTTGAGTCCTTTACCCAAATAAGGCCATTTCATATATTGCGATGTGTCGATTACTTTCGCAGACCTCTGCCCCCAATGCGACACAAATGAGGTTTGTCGGTTTGAAGTGGTCTTGGTGACGGAAATGGAAGGGGAGGTTGAGAGATTGAGAGAGAGAGAGAGAGAGAGAGAGGGAGCAATTGAATAGACAGACAGAGAGAGAAATAGACAGACATACAGACAGACAGACAGACAGACTGGCAGGCAACAGGCAGACAAATAAGACCAAACAAACAGTAAAGTCACTCAAGTAGGACCCAGAACATACAGAGAAACTGTGTTAAGATGAAACATATTGTGAAGATATGCGCAAAAACACATTTATGAAAATATTCAGGCGATGATGTCATCACTTCACAATTCTTCTTATGGTTTGTTCATAAAGAGTGGTTTTGAAAGTCAATATCTGTCAATAATTCAGCAATTTCTGTCAGTAGCTTCCTCTTACTCTGCAGCTCTAAGGTAATTCAGTGTGAGATTAAAGCAATGTTCTCCTAAAGTCATGTTTAAGAGGGCAGTTTAGTGATGATTTTGAAGAATGGTGGGACTTGTCTGTTCATATTACAAAAGTGATCGTGTGACTGAAAGAGCTGTTCTGTAAAAATGTGTGAAGATGTAATATTTCATAATTTTCCTTCATTTGTCCATTTGCAGTAAAGCTTTCATTATTCTGGTTACTTGATTTTATTTTGTTGTGGATGCAAATGTCATTGAGAGTAATGGCAATTTGACCTAATGGCCCATTTAAAGACATTGCTACGCAGACAGATTCTAATGTGTACATTATTTCAAATATCATCTCTATGATATCTGTTTGTCAAATGTCTTTATTCTCATATCTTTTCTGTATTTCCTCCAATGATCTTTGTCACAACATGTTATTAACTAGCTTTTGAATTGCTACTAAATGTGATAAATGATTGTTAAAACTATCTTTTATGGACTTTGATAAAAGTCACAGATTTTGAGCTTGTTTGAATTGTTCTATGCTCTTGTGTGAATATGTATCTAATTTCTGTCTCCTCCCTTCTTTGCTTTCTTTCTACACAGATCTCTTTATGAGCACATTAAGGACTCACTTTGTATTTGCCTGTGAAAATGAGCGCCTTATTATCCGATGCCCTGCGGGGACATTGATAAGTCTCCAGAATGCAAATTACGGACGCCGCGTGCCAAGCACCGATATGTGTCCGTTGCCGTGGAGTTCGTTTGGATCGCAAGAGTACGACGTTCTCCACGAGGACATTCACTGTAGAGCAGCTGATTCATTAGAAGTGAGTACGGATTCACTCTCTCATGCTCTGCCTTGTTTATGGTAGGACAGAGACCTGAAGTCACTCCTTGCCATTAGTAACTTGCCATATGTAATGACAAGCAGCAAATTCAGATGGCGATCGTGAAAGGATTAATAAAGACCAGAGCCCTTGATGTGATGTGTAGACTTTGGCCAATTCTGTGTTCGTAGTGAGATACCATGTCGTAACCATGGGAACAATCTTAATGATAGGATGCAGATTAGAATTGTTAATCAAAATTTCATTATCATTTTGATACTAAAGATTGTATGTACCTTCCCCCCCCCATGACTCTCAATTACCTACCCCAGAAGCTTGTGTTCATGCTTAAAGATGGATCAGTATAGTGTGATTAGGAAAAAATGTAACCACTGTAGAGTTTGCTGCAACTTCATGTCAGACTTTCTGCATGAGAATTGGTTCAAAAATTTTGTTCAATATTTAGAAAGACATGAGTAGTATTTTGATGACTTGTACATTACAATCCATTGTCAAACCCGAAAGGTAGTCGTAGTCACATTAGGGAGCTTTAGATTTTGCGACGCACATGCTCAGAGGAAGAAAACCTGTTCTGCACTTGTGCAAAAATTGCTTATCAAAATTGATCTTGCATCTTCTGAGTTTACACTATATATTCTGGGCCATTTTTGTGTCCACTTTATTCACAATGCAGAGAGCTACTTGATGCACTGATCACATGGGGGCACCATTTTACTTTGTATAGGCTGCATTTCCACATAATCTAAAGCACCTTTGCAAGGCGACACAGCGAGTGAGAACTATCAATGCAATTGTCGTCTTTAAATAAGCGTCCGCATCGCAACTCTAAAGCTCCCTATTAGCCTCGCAGATGTAAAACTCACTCTGATTTTTATTGGGTCGTGTGTGGATGATTTGTTACTGTGCCCATATCATCTGATGTATACTAGTGACTCTACTCATTATGAAATCATATTATATTATTGTTACTGTTTATTTCTCATTATTTATATCATCATCATTTTTATTATTATTATAATCGTTATGATGACAAGAATGATGATGATGATGATTAAGCAGATAGTTATAGGAATGAATGATAATAATATAGTACCAGGTAGTAATATGATGATAATCACAATTATATTTTTAGTATTCTCTCTATCAATTTCTCTACTTTGTAAATAATTGATATCCTTTGATGTTGTATTGTGTAATCAATAAAATTGTGCAAGTTACGCTAATCTCCTTTTGTTTTGTGATTTACATGTAACTGTCACCAGAAATTCTTTTTCAGTGGATAAGATCCGTCCTGGCAGAGGAGAGGTCAACATATTTTATTTATTGTTTCCATGAATATCTGATGAAAACATGTTATTTCAAGATTCAAACAGTATGCTATTCAAAACTGTCCATATGCACATTTATACCTTTGATAAAATGTTGCAAAAGTTATTTGTGTGGAGTATTGCAATGTGAGTCATGAAAGTTGTTGATCATGCTGTCTACTATTTCTTCTAGATCGACACTTATTAAGTGTTTTGAATAGCTTTATGGGATTCTTAATTTTTCTGTAATATACAAATGAAGTTATTTTTGTAAGATATGAAATGAGCTGAAAAGATTCATATGTAATATGATATAATGTAATTATGTAATTTAATGTAATGTAATGTAATGAAATGTAATGTAATTTGTCTTTTAAAACTTGGTAAAATGTGTCTATATAGTAAACTTTTGACAAAACCAAATCTCCATTTCATGTTTTTATACATAATTTGGACAAATGAAGAAATGAAATACGCATGTATTGAAATAGTCATTCAGAAACCAATCATTTGGAGTGTATTAGTTTTCATGTGGAAAAAATGTATAATTTACCTACACGTTTTATCTTCACTGATCATTCAGGGAAATATCTCCTCTTTTCTGAATGCATTGAACTGACGCGATGCACTTTTGAATGTCTCTTTTATCTTTCTTTCTTTTTTCCATCCTTCCCAGCCATTGACTAACTCTCTCTCTCTTTCCCTTTTCTATCATTGCATTTTTTTAGATTATTTCAGATTTATGTGATGAGCGTGATGAATGTACAATAGATGTCAGATCAAGTTTATTCAGCGAGGACCCCTGTCCGACAACTCATAAATATCTAGATGTCTCATATAAGTGCAAACCACGTAAGTATGCCAGTTCTGATGTGTTTTCATCTCTTTCTGTCCCTTCATTATATGTCTGTAGTAACTTGTGTGTTGTAAGGACTTTTGATTGACAGCAAGTCTCCTTGGACAAAGGTCAAATGTCAAGTGTTTGGCCTTTGACCCCCTCCCCCCACTTCACTACAGCCCAGTCATTAGCCTCATACTCCAGTCTGCTTTTGTTGGTTTTAAAACGAATATTCTGTGAAAAGCCCTTGTGCTGTTGTGCATATTATATTCCATGAGGTAGGCCTACTTCTGAATGTCCTGCTATTCTGTGTACTGAGATACAGGCAGGAAATCTGATTTTTTTTTTTTTCTTTGAATATGATTTTGTTGAGAACTGGTCGTATTTGGAGAATACACGCACAGATGCAAAACAAAACCACAACAGCAATATCTTCAATAACCACAATTTATCTTCATATGAAAGGGAAAAAATTATGTAGCTCAGTTGCACACTATGTCTCTAAACCTTGATTATCCCTTTTCTTGGAAGTTGTCAGAAAAACAACAGCAAAATAACTATTTAAGTAATTTTTTTTTTCACAACTTTCTTCACAGATCAGAAATAAAGGCTTTTACGTTGTCATTGATATTCTGATTGTCATTATTACTATATTTAGGTCAGTAATATCAAGGCATATTGTGGAATTCCTACAAATAGAATTTGCAGGTACTTCTTCTGGAGGGTATTGTACTTAAAACCTCCTGTTCCTAAGTTTTATGATGTTATTTACCGAAGTAAATTCAATATCATACACAGTTTAGGATCTGGTTTGAGGTTGAGGTTCCTTGTGCAAAACAGCAAACGCGGCCTTGATATGTATTTTTGAGGAGAGCTCTCAAACTAAAAAAGAAGGGGAGCTGAATCTGAAAATGAAGAGAAAGCTGCAAAGCGGAGTCTGTTATATTGTAAGTGACAAGACACACATACACTGCAAATGTCAATTCATTCAATGGCTCTAGTGTAGCATTCTGTCTAGCTTTCATCCAGAAAGCGTCAGAAAATGGGGCCGTTTCTCGCACTCTCTTCAAATATGCTTAAAGTTGAGCGTGCAAGCAATCGCTCCCAATTCAATGCCCGGGCGCAAATCGCTGCTACCGAACAATGGGAAGAAGAGCAGAAGCTGACATGATCTGCGCGGCATGGTCATTCAGACCGAATCTTTTTCCCTATCGTGTTTACTCTTTCGTAGTGTTTCATACATTTCGCTTTTGGAAATAAACATGCGATTTGGCCAAAAAGAAAAAAAAAATGAAGGTCAACATTCACTTGCTCCCTTTGATGTTGTGTCTGAGGCCGACATAACACCATGGATGGTTGTCATGTGGAATATTTTAGTGTTGCCAGATTCATGCATGAGGAATTGCACAGACATTTTTGCAATCATCATTCACGCTTCACAGTTTGCTTCCCTTATATTTTTCCTTTGTAGTATTAGCTCTTTCTTTTTCCTAGAAATTTGAGTGGGGGGGGGGGGGTGGAAGTGTTCCTGATATAAAACTGTTCAACCTGTCAGAAAGAATTACTCCAAAAAGCACTCTGTGGGTACATTATACAAATTGTACTGTGATTTTTGATGTTTGTCTGTTTTTTGTCTTTTTTTGTTTTGCTATAGATTTTCTTGGATATGGCGGTGGTGATAACATTGTGACTAGTTACTATTAAATGCAGTGCAACATCCACATGTGGTCCTTATGCTGACAATGACCATTTGACACCATTGCGCTTGCAGTGTAGCTTGTTTTGTATATCGAAATACTATAGAGTTTAGCTAGCCTGGCCATAGTTGATATTACCGGTGTATTGCGTGATGTCATTTTTTATGGCCCATAAATGCTAGCTAACTTCCTATTATTTCTGTACCGTTATATAACATTCTTAAGATATTGCATCCTCCTTAAATTTGCTGCCCTCTGACTCACACACCTCCTTGTTGTTATCCAAAACTTTTTTCAGCATGAAATCCACATCCAAATCAAATCTCATTCCTTCAGTTTGAAATTCATACGTAACCAATATCATTTTCTTCTTCCC
Organism: Diadema antillarum; assembly: GCF_040938485.1. NCBI lineage: Eukaryota > Metazoa > Echinodermata > Echinoidea > Diadematoida > Diadematidae > Diadema > Diadema antillarum. Next base: position 1,335,025 of record NW_027271003.1, on the reverse strand, counting down.
TAATGACATACGCGTCACCATAGTTACACTTGCATCACCAATATCTTTACTCTACATATTTACGTAAATTCCTTTATCAGGAAACCTGTGACCTGCACAATCTACATCTGTGCCTGCACCTAATCTTCAGCAGGTCTAAAAAGTGGAAATTCCTCAGAATTGCAAAGAATTAGCCTTAATTTGGCAAGGGGAGGTTCATGAGATTATTAGATAAAGTTCATCAAATTTGCATCACCTAGCATATCACCCGATGATAGAGCTGAAATCTTCTGTATATCTCCATACCATGGTGGGGAGGAAAAGTGGATAGAGTAATATATAGAGAGAGGGAGAGTAAATATCTGTCTGTGTATCTCTCCCTGCTGGGTCATATTTGTTTTCCATTTCATTATCTCCGATCTGATCATCTGCCGAGTGGTTTGCAAATATTCAATATCTATAAGTGCGATGGGAGAGAAATTGGAGGTGAATGGTCAAAAGATTAAGATATTCCTTCGGAATCATCAATTTTGTATTTCATAGTGCTTGCATTATCATCAGCTTTTCTTTTAAAGTGAAAGAATACCTGAAGGAATGCATCTTAATATGAAATCTGGTGGAGAATTTCCAATCATTACATCTTCAAGTACAGCTGAATATCACAGATTAATTGTGCAAATTGTGGAATGGCCACTGTGTAGGGCAGTACATGAGATACTCATTGCAAGTGCAAGATTGCTAAAAAAACCTAAAAGTTATACGTTCTTTTAAATGAAAGAATGGTATTCTTTTCTTTCTGATGGCACGAAGGAGGGGTAGGATAAAGAGTCCTGGGGACCGTTTCATAAAACTTTTTGTCAGTGATTTACACTGACAACTGTTAAAAGCTACTGAAATCCTTGCGTCTGATTGGCTGACAGCAAATTTGTCGGTGAAAAACTCATTAATGAAACACCCCCCTGTTCAGAGGACTCATCAAGCTTGCAGGTGCATACAGTTGCCATGGGAACAGCTTTGGGATGAGTAACAAGACTTACTAACAAGAGGTAGTGTTAGCTAGCACACAGGTTATAGAGGCAGGATGTAGGGCCACTAGGATTGGAAAGGTGATGAGGTTGATATGAAATACATGTAGGCATGGTAGGGGTAATATGAAATAGGTGTGGTAGGGGTGATACAATGTAGGCATGGTATAGGATGGCAGGGTGTCCAAAGAGGAACATTGTTTGATTCCTGTTTTCTTGCCCCTTTAGTGGTAACCAAGTCTGGTCCTCTCGCTAATCTTGTCACAAGTTCAGATGTATTTAGCCCAGGAATTTGCCAGGGTTATACCCTCAGGCCTAGAAATATTATTTCCCTTGGCATTAGGGGAAAAAAAGATAAAAGAAGAGAGGGGAGGGGAGAGGTAGAGTTGGTAGGAACAAGGGGAATTGTGATTATGGTAGGATTGGCTCTGAAGTGCAAATTGGATGTGTTGAAAAGTGAGGTTCATATACAAGTAGAAGACCCCTGTGAAGCTCAAACTTTTCTGCAGGGCTGGAATGTGGCGATATCATTTGACAGGAGTCAAATGAAGGCATATGGCCAATTTGATACAAGATTATGATCAGCTTTCTCTCCATGTAAGGCCACATTCCGTGACTTATTCCAGTTCCGTTACTTATCCCCGGGAGCTCGGGTAGCTGAAAGATGAAAATCCCGATGTTGCCGTATAGGTCGCTCCTAAGAGAGAACAGCAAGATACATTCAGCCGTGATAGAAGTAGCAGATGTTCCATGTAAATTGCAGAGGTCTTAGAGATTGAAGGGGAACAAAACTTATTAAACTTGTGACCTCCCGTGTCACCATCCCAGGTTGACTGCTGGAGAATGGAAGACTGAGAGACAAACGTAGAAATACGACAGAAATCCTGTGATTGACATTGATGGATATGTGATTATGTGATTCAGAATTTTATCGCACCAGTAATCAAGAACTTCAGCGGGTGATTTTGGGCCCGGTAGATTCATTAGTATCACTCTAGTTTAGCTGGTGGTCAGAATTTGTAGCAATCAAATGGACAGAGAAGTATGATGGTATCCCATTATTGTCCGTGCCTCAGGAAAGTGTTGCTCTAAAGCACGTTTGTAATACAGTTCTTGAGAGGAGACTTGTTTTCAGCTAATGTTACACCTACAACATTCTAATGGTTAAGCTGTTGTGAATTGGAGGGGAGACTTCCCTGTTCCTGTCAGGGTAATCCCCTAAACGATTGTGAACTTAAAGGCATAATTAACCATTTACAGATGAAACAAAAACTCAGCATTAGTGCTTTAAAATAGTTCTTAAATGTGCGTTAAGGGATGGAAACAACCACTGTAAAAATTTGAATTGATAAAATCGATGTTAAGTATTGGCTACGTTTATCTAACTTGAGAGAGAGAATCAGTTTCAAAACGCGTTTGGAACGGTGTTTGCAAACGTGGTTTGAAACGCGATTCTCGGGGAGCTGCGTTTATCTAACCATCATACAATCGCGATTTGAGTTGTGTCACTGCGCAGCTGCTTTGCGCCGTTTGACCCGGGTAGTAAAGGTCAACTGTATACCACCAAACATGCCTCCTCAGTCACACACAAATAATGGGTAGAGAGCACACACGGGTACAGCTGGGATTTGACCTTGAGATATAAACGCGTTTCAAAACGGTATTGCGTTTATCTACTCGCAGAACGGCGATCGTGGTCTCAAACGTGTTTCAAAACGCCCTTTGAAAGGCGTTTCAAAACGGCGTTTCTAAACGCGTTTGAAAACACGGTTGCGTTTATCTAACCCTTGAAAATGCCTCAAACGCGTTTAGGATCGTGATTCTACCTCAGAAAGTTTTTAGATAAACACAGCCATTGTTAGATATACACAATGTGAAGAATAGTTATAATAAAAATGTTTGTCTACAGTTATGGGTTATTGAGAAAAATACAGATACATGTATCTCCTTTTTTTTTAGGCTTTATCGCGAAAATTTTATATGATGGGATGTTCTGTGGTACAACAGACCTACGCATATTCATTAGGCCTAAATGTCATATCTTGAAAAAAAATTTTAATCATTGTTCCCAAAGGTAAATAGGACCTTTAAGCTCCATGCTGCTGTAAGTGTGAACTGAATGAATGTGGTAGAAGAAGAGGCTCATATCGTGAGCCGTGAGGGGAGGCCAGAACAGCCAGACTTGCATAGGTTTATGTTGTATTTTCTTGAGCCAGGGCACTGTTGCCCAAGAGATAAGATTAAACATAAGTGAGAGAATCAAAGCTAAGTCTCTGAATACTCAATGCTGATTGACTAATGCCTGATTTACATGAGCATTTTCTGACTTAGGTGTGATTGCATGTTTTTGTGCAAGAGGGCCCAGACGTGGAATAGAAAGGAATTGTTATTACTTGGGAGTGCACATGTTGATAATTGTGTCCTGCTGAGGTACTGAGGTATGGAGGTATATTCTGCCTCGTCTGAACCCCCCCCCCCCCCCACTCCATTTTGTGAATGAATTGGGGAAAATTGGTCCTTTGTTCCCATAGACATTGATGGATAGTGACACAAGCTCACTCACAAAGGGGAAGAGAGAGTCTGGCCTATGCAAAGAATACCTTCCGAAAAATTGAGCATCTGTCCTTGGCGAGTTGTTCAAACTTTGGAACTACCATTGATGCCCTGGATGGGATGATGAAGCTGGTGGGAAATACAGTCTGGCAGACGGAAGATTATCACAAATCTGAAGCTTCAGAATTCATCAGTTTCTGATTAATATCTTTCCTCCCTAAAATTCAATACTTGTCTGTTTACAGATTGCTTTAACAAGACTGAGTGTCCCCTCAATTTTCATCCTGTTATGTCTGTGTTCACCAGTTATAATTTATAAATTTTGATAAAATCTTTTGAAATGCTTACACACACGCAGACATGTATACTTACACACACACACACACACACACACACACACACACACACACACACACACACACACACACACACACACACACAGAAGATGTAATTGCATGAGGATTTCAATGTTTTAAATGGACAATTTGATTTCCTTTCATTTTAACATAAAACCATCCCTGATTTGGGTGTGCCTTTTTCCTGAGTAGATGTGTTATACATGTATATAAAAGTAGGCCTATGTATAGTTTTTTTTTTCTTCAGAGAAAATGAAAGTTAATCTTCCTATGTTTGTTTTAAAGAGAGAGCAAGCTTTTTATTCATAGAAAAATTATAATGATAACCATTGACATTATCAATATTTGTCAAATCAATAGTGTTTATCATGGGGTTGGCCTTGGTGATATCATCTTGAAAACTTGAAGTTAAACTGAAAGTGTGAAAAGCCCCAAATTATATATCTGTGTCTGTGCAGTGAAATATGATTTTGCCTAAAGGAAAACGAGCACATATTATGACAGTTTCTATCTTTATTTTAAGAGCGAATGCTACTTTGTTGTTGTAACATGTACTTGAGAACAAAATTCAAAAGCTGAGATGATAGCATGAAGGAATGAGTATTTTGAACGCACCTTCTTGACTTAAAGGAATGGTATGGTATTGGTGGAGATGAAGATTGAGCTTTTAACTTCTTGCGAGACTGAGAAACCACTTATGAAATGTTACAGGGTACACCATTCTAGGAGGTATTCAAAGTTTATTTGATGAAAATAGGTTTTGAAATGGCTGAGATATCCAAAAACAAAATAAAAACAGAAAGCGATCCTAATAAAAGATGGGTCCCACCTTTTATTAGTATTGCTTTGTTTTGGATGTCTCAGCCATTTCAAAACAAATTTTCATCAAATAAACATTGTATTCCTCTTGGAATTACATGCTCATCCATATTTCATAAGAGGTTTTCTCATTATCTCACCTAAAGATTAGAAACCTGAAGTCATGTCTCAACCAAAACTACACTATCCCTTTAACATCAGTCTGGTTTTAGCTAAAAAAGAAAGGAGAATAATCAAATTGTGTTCCCTGTATATGTGTGTGATAAACTTTGATGAGAATTTTTGGGAAAAATGTGAAGCATGTTGAGAAAAGAAAGAACCTCACTTTGATGATTATACTGGTAATTGAATCAGAAGATCCCCATTTGGTGAAATGGCATTTTTGCTTAAGAGTGAACAAAAATGTGATTTTCCATTCAAGTGCATTTTTTAGTGAACTTTGCCTCTATGTCCCAGCAAAATGCTATAGGGCCTAATAGAAATAACTGAGGAAATTTATTGGTGTACCCGATGAGGACGTTGACCTCAAGCAACAATTTGCTGAAGAGTGGCTTTCAGTGTGATCAATGTTTCCTCATACACAGAGTCAGTTTCTGAATTTCTGGGTTATTATACCCATTTCTATGGCTGTTGGTTGTATGGGTGGCTTGCGGCTTTGTATGCGGCTCACGACACAGAGTATAATAGCAGAATAAATAGACCGTGCTCACACACATTTAGGGGTATTACCATAGAGAATCTTTTCTTCTGTCAACGTTCCTGAATGGGATTAGCTTGTTTGAGCAAGTTCTTAAAATGTGGAAACTGGCACAGTTAACGGGGTCTGGAATGTCAAAGAATGCGAAGGTTCGTGTCAAGGCAGTTTTGAGTCAGAGGAGTAGAACAGCATTTTTTGAGAGTTTCTCTCTTCATTTTTCATTCATATTAATGAATAAGCTAGATTGTTGTATTCAAATATGCATCATGAGAGAATTTCATGGGAAACTGATCTCAAGAAGTTTTGGAATGTGGGCTCCTAAATAAGGCATTTTGTGTCAGTTGATAGTTATTCAATATGGGGAATATTATTGACAGTTTTTTTTTTTTTATAGATTTTACTTGAAGAATTTAGTAAAGAGTAACACAAGCAAAGAGAGACTTTTCCCCCTTTGTTTTGGTATCTGATATGTCAACTTTGAGTTGCCCATGTGAACATAGTTTATTGCACATCAATACCAAAAAAAAAAGTGTATTGTGAGTAAAGACGATATGAACTCAATTCTTTGTGACATTGATAGGAAGAGAGCACCATTTGATGTGTTGTTATATATATTTTACCACATATCCTTTTGCAACATTTTCTGCATTATTCATTTGTTTTTGTTTCCTCTCTCTTTCCATTGTGTTCCCCAAATCTGCAGATCAATTTATAAATATAGAAACATGTGAACAAAAACACATGAACATATACTGCCAGGGGAAGAACCAGGTGATAGCTGTTTACAACGCCCACTTTGGCAGATTAATACAGGACAGCACAACTTGCCCTTCATACAGTATGCACGACTTACGTAAGTATGCCTTAGATTTTTCCAGTTAATTATTTTACTTTTATTCATCCATTTATTCATTCATTTATTTGTTCGTTCATTCATTTATGAAATTCTTGCATTGAGTTGTTTTTATTGCAACTGATTGACAAATTGCCCCACATTGGCATAAATAAGCACTGAATTGATCAGTGTTTTCAGTAGTAGCCATGATAAAACAAATCATGGGTATACATACTCGAGCAGGATTCAAACCTCTGGACCTTCTGATCTTTTGCCCGACAGCAAGTATTTGTTCTAATTCTTGTAGCATGCAGCAGGTACTGAGTAATTATTCAAATTGATGAAATTCTTACATTGAGTTGTTTTCATTGCAACTGATTTACAAATAGGTCTACATCAATGTAAATATTAAAGCACTGAATTGATCAGTGTTGTTGATGATGTGAATGATATAAGAATGAAATTTATCTTATAATTATGTAATCAGCGTAACTCATTTCATCCAGATACTTTAAGCCTCCATCAGTTGCATAGAGGGCAAACCTGGGTTTTGCAACCATTTTACATAAAAAAGAAATTACAAAGATACAGCCAGATGGGATATTGGGGGGGGGGGGGGCATGTGTTCATCATGTAAAAATAATCTTTGTGTTTGGATCGGGGTATATGGACAAGTGAAATTTTCAAAATCAAGGCAGAACCTTGTTATTTTACCTCCAGTTAGCCAATGGTTGTCTGGTTGTAGGCAGTACAGCATTGCATTGGTAGAAATCAGTTTATAGGATCAGAATGTGATGTTTCATTCAGCCTACATAGATACTCCTCAGGTCACATTGGGGAAAAGACAGCGCCATTTGGAGTTAATTCGTATCAAGGTCGCATCTTCATTGGAGTAAATCATGTTTGGATGCCTCTGTGTTGCCGTGGAGATGCTCATCCTTGACGATGCAGACATCTCCCTGCTGAAGCCTGCAAATTGCTTACAAAAACTGAGGAACAATCTCTTCTTGTCTTGAGGAGTTATATTATGCATAAAGTGCTTTCTCCTCTACTGAATTAATATGTATGCACGCTTGATATTTTTGGCCATATGCAACAGTTTGTTAAAGTGCACAGGTCATTTGAAAGTCTTCTGCTACAGTTGTTTGATAGTATACGTATATGGACTACTTGCAATAATATCAACAATGCCCTGAATGAAAGCAGTCCATATCTGTTTTATATACGAAATAAGATTAAATGAAATTTTATTTGGTTGAGTGCAATCGCGCTAGTCAATTTGTGTACTGTTATGCTATGAACAAATTGTTGGTTGTGCTCCCATAGACATTTGTATTGCAATCGCATTGGACGAGAGTCACCTAGTGCGTTTTGAAAACAAAGCGTTTCAATAGAGCATATGGACATATGTGTACATATGGCTCCAAACCAAAAAGAGGGCTGTTTAGTACTATGGCGTCTTTGAATACTATTGTACAGTCTAGTGCTGAGGGGCAGTGCTGGAGAAAATCCTACTACATTTGTACTCCTAGATCATAGTGAAGATGGGGACATAAGAGAAATGATTTAAACGAAATGGACTAAGAGATTAATTGGGAGCAAGAGTTTTAGAAGGGAGACAGGGAAAAAGAAAGAGGGAGAGAGAGAAAAGAAATTGAAGAAGAGAGAGAAGTAGGCTAAAAGAGTTTTGAAGGGAACATTTATGTTGGCAGATAAAAATGCAATGAACAGATCAGGTAAATGAAACAAATGATGATAAAAATTTGACATTGTTTTAACAGAGATTTTCTGAGATGTTACTCAATTATCTCACCTCTAAACTTGTAACATCTAAATAACCATAATCATGATTATTATTTAATATGCATTAAAAAGATATATCTCTCTAAAAACAATTCTTCTTATATTTAAAAGATTTCACTATCTGTTCCATTTGATTTTGAAAGATTTTTACAGGAAGCCTCAAGCAGACAACACCAGTGGCAATGGCCAGGCAAAGATATGAAAAATCTATGTTGAGGTTGGACAATCCTTGCCTAACCAGTCCATTTGGCACAGGGCGCTTGGTGAAGTTCAACATGAACGTCATCAGACACAAAGTAGTGTTTTCATGGGCAGTGATCCAGTTCACTGCTGTTGGAATACCTCAGAGAACATAAAATTTGAGGAGAGGTTTTATGCCAAGAAGAGACAGAGAAACAGACTGACATGGGAGATAGAAGCACTCCTTGTGAAATATGTGAAAGTAAAAACAGAAGATCCATAAAATGAGATTTAGCTCAATGATTGAATGAGAGAGTGATGACCATTTACTGCCCATAAATCATGTTTCATGGTATGATATGGACTGTTGCAAACAGGCATACATTCTTTTAAAGTTCATCTACAATCATTTGAATAAAAGTTTTTGAGTTTTTCCTCACTGCATGATCGTATGATTATGGAAAAAGGAAGTATGTGCACCGTAGAACTGTTAACACTCTCTTCCAAGTTGTTCAATTGTGTTGGAAACTTTATTTTTGTGACGTGTTGATATGAAAGTTGGCCGTCACCTTTAAATTATCTGAAGTTCCTTGAACTGAAGTGCGGAATACCAGGCCAGCTCCGTCTTCAATGACATGTTTCTCTGAAGAATGGAAAGGAAACTCCTTCGAGAGGAAACCTAATGTCAGAGCAAGCATTTCTCATTTTCTGTTCCTTCCCTGTCAAGCATGTCCTCGTTAGGTGTCATTAATAGCTGGGAGTCCCGTGATCCCTGTCTGATGTCTTTTGCACATGGCGACAAGCAGTTGGTGACAAGCGTCATATCGTCCTCTTAAAGGCTGTGTTCCTGTTGAAATCAAGCCGCAGAAGAGAGTGACAAGATTTGCTCAAAATATATTACATTTACTCAAAATATGTTTTCATCATGCTTGTTTTGTAATAAAGTGGAAGACAACTTCATTCAATATGTGCAGGCTGGTTTCAGTCATGTGCTGACCATGAATCCAATGTATTAATTAAAGCAATTTAAGAACACTGAATCATGCAAAGAACTTTTGCTGAAATATCAAAAAATAATTGTTATAGTTTTAGATAAAGTCACATGAATTATGTGTATCACATTTAATTTCACTTATGCTCATTTTTAGATATATTGCAAATGAATTGAGTCTCTGTGTTAGATTTCAGAGGATATTTCAGACAATGTATTATCAGATGTTTGTTTCTGAAATTTTCTTGACTTTAATCTACACTCACGTTACCCTTGAGAGATTAGGACATTGATGTCTCCTCTGTAAATTCTTCAAATGTTTCTTTGACATCCAATCTCTGGCTTAAAGGTATATGTTAAACAATGTTTCCAGTGAAAACAAAGGAAACAAACATTGCTCAATAGTCCTATGTGCCACAAGAGCCTCTATATTGTCGATATATGACATAAAACAAAAAATTGGGGTTAAACATTGATGTCAAGTGCTTCAAAGAAGTAAAAACCTATGAGTGAATTCGAATACACTCAATTTTTTTTAAAAGAGACAACAGTGTTGGAATAAGGACATTGAGTTTTTGCATGCTGGAGTGTTTTTTCATGTATTTTGAGCATCGTCGTATAGCTGAATCAGTGCTCAGAGTTTGACAATTTCTCAAAGTGAGCCATCTGAGTGTTAACTCTTTATGAGGTTTGAGTGCTGAATGGCACAAAAAACTCAGTAGTGTTTTACACCTAGTCCAAAGTCCCTGGCGCAGAAGGAGTTAAGTAGTCTAGAGTCTTTAACCTTTTGTGAACAGTATCAGACAGAGCCAGTGATCAAGAGGGACATAAGTCACTCTGCTCTCTAAAGAATGCTGTTGATGTTTTGCAAGGAACAGAATGTGTCAGTGGACCAAGCTGTGAATGTCATATAATATTCCCTGTGATGGTTTGATCTCTGGAAACGTGCCCATCTGATGGCTTTCTAGCTCATTTCACGCTAACTCAATTGTGACAAATTTCAGCCGTAGATGTCAATCTAGATGGGTACGTGACACTTCTGATATGCGGTGTTACCCAACGCTAGCATCACACATAATACGTTTTTGCCAGATGAGCTCATAGGAGAATGAGAAAATGTATTTTTATTTCATGTCCTCGGGAAACATGAATATTTTTTTATGGACATATATTGGAATTCATCATTGATGATAGGGATAGAAGCCCTCGAGGTGTTCATAGGGATAGATCCACCAATGGCCTTAGGGTGCCACGAGGGAGAGCCCATGCGTCATGGAAGATCACACTCAAAATCCGGCTCTGTATTTGTATCAGATAGTTGAATGTTTTTTGGTTAAAGTCACAATGTGGTCCATAGTCCAGCTTGGAATGCTTTTTTTCATTTCGTTGCCTAGCCATAAACTATCTCTGTTGATAGGTCTGCGAGTAACAGAAGTGTGGGTAATTGCATACAATTAACAAGCCCTGTACTGTTCTGGTTCATGTAGTGAAGGTTGTGAATGATAGATATATCATATGATATAAATGTGGACCATAAATATAAATGTGGACTATGCGCAGTCCCATCTGGTTCTGTGGTGAGTTACTAATGGAATATCTGGCTTTTACATTCAAAGAGGACCATGGACTAAACTGGAACACTTGTTCATAATCTTGATCTCAGAATGGATCTTTTATCTTTATTCCAATAACCTACTCTAAAACCAGAATTATTTGCAACATGAAACTTTCCCGAGTTGGAGCCGATAGCATTTTTCGCCCCATAAAACTTTCACAAGTTGCCGCTGACATTCAATGCATTGGGTAGACATTAACTTTTGTGTGCATTGTACTTCCCCGAACTTGCTCCTTACAAAATTTGCAGAAGTGCATGCGAACATTTGTAACTTTGCCCGTAGACCTAATTGTTCACGAGGGAATAGCAGGATAGATTTGGTATTTGCCGAATGGTAGTGTCTTGGAGATGAAACTCATGCTTCAGTGAGCATCTGCTCTTTGTCAGTTGCTAATGCAACATCTCTGACTCCTCACACCATCTTAAAGGGACTGTACAGTACTAGTTGAGGTGGGGATTCATGTTTTGAACATTCCTAAGTGAGATAATGAGAAACCTCTTATGAAATATGAAAGAGCATGTAATTTTAAGTAGGATTCAACACTTATTTGATGAAAATTGGTTTTCAAAAGGCTGAGATATCCAAAAAAGTGACAATAATAAAAGGCGACAGGCTACACCTTTAATTAGGATCTCTTTGTTTCATCTTGATTTTGGATATCTCGGTCATTTCAAAACCGATTTTTATCAAATAAACTTTTGATACCCCTAAGAATTGCATGCTCTTTGACATCTCATAGAGTGGTTTCTGAATATCTCGCAAAACTTTCAAAGCTAAATCCTCACCTCAACCAGAACTGTACACACCCTTTAACCCGTTGAAGACCGGTCCGAGTATACTTGGGCAGGTGTCTATGAGAAATGCTTGTTATAGCAATATCAGCACATCCTCAACGGGTTAACCCTTTCACAACTGAACTACCCATATACGTGTAGCTGCCTGTCAGGAAATCCCTCAACCTTCTGCTGCAGTCTTTAGAATGTGTCTGTGAGCATGTGGGTATTACTGTAAAAGTGGATACTGTAAAACATGATATATTCGCGGCATGCGTTTTTCGCGAATTGGAGCCGACGGCCTTTTTTTGCGGCATGAAATTTTCGCGAACTGCCCCTGGCATCCAATGTATATAGTGTAGACAAGAACTTTCGCGTGCATTTCAATTTAGCGAAGCTTGGCTCTCGCAAAATTCGCGAAATTAAAATGCAAGCGAACATTCCTCGTTTTACAGTATTTTTGCGCAAGTACTTTTTTGCACTCCGCCGAGTACGATCAATTGTGCGTGTTTTTAATTCTGCAGAATCAAGACATTACGTAGTGGTACATAAAACAAGCAAAAATATTCACATGCTTTTCTTTTCGCGCTAGTTTCTGGTCGTGAAAAATGTGTGAAAATTTCCTCTTTTACAGTAATTGGGTGGGCTGCTGTGTGAAAATATGTTTATTTACCTGATCCATTTCAATCCGGTATCACCCTAGTGTGTAATTCAATCACTGTAAATGCACTTTGGTCTTTACCCACGCAAAATAGTGTGACATTTACCGCTCACTTTAGTGAGTAGAAGTTGAGAAGTTGATGTTCTGGGAAACCAATAGGTGCTTAAATAGTTCAGTCATGCCAGTGGAATGCTGATTGGGATCAACCTGTGACACTTACGAGCAGCATCCATCATGTGTTCATGGCATTAATGGTCCAATATCTCGAATTGTATAAATGCTTTCTTTGGTTGATTGTGTTAACTTGAGCCAGGGAAAATATTCCACAGCCTGAGAGCCAAAAGCGAGACATTTTGAACTTGTTGATTGTAGGATCCAGGTGTGCTATGTATAAATTCTATGGGTGAACTCAGAAACTTACACTGATTAACTGTGGTAATTAGTACATGCCAGACAGTGCTGTAGAAGATGTGCTCTCTAATTATTGTAGTGGTGCATGATGGGATAGGAAACATGTAATGGAGCCTGTTCCGAATTATCATGTAGATGAATATGAAGAGTTTGTTCGCAAAAACTGATAAGTCCATTTTTGAAGATTTTGACGTACGGTCTCTGTCATAAAATACAAAATAATACCTTTTAAATGATATATTGGTCACTACATATAAAGGTACATTTTCAAAGTTATGGTCAAAAGAAGCAAACATTTTCTTATTATTCTCTTTATTTTTCTTGACTTTTAATCGCAAATATCTCCTTTTGGCAAATATGGACTTATCGGTTTTTGCAAACAAACTCTTCATATTTTGGTGAACACACACTGACATAGATGATAATGTATTTGATTGAAAAATAATCATATTTTTAAGCTGGAATTTGGGCCAATATCATGATACACATAGGATTTTCATACAAACTTGCCAAACCTACTGCATTTGATGGTAGACTACCACTTTTGAGAGATTTCATTAACATTCAAGCTAGCGCTGCTCGTACGGGCAGCATGGATTCTACCACTTTCTCAAATGAAAATATTGGAAGTAGTAGAAAGTTGTCATTGAAACTATGATATATTCAATATGTGAATGCCACATTTTGCTATAAACAGCTGGTCTTAGGTAAATGGACAACTTTGAAGGGAACTTGACGATCCCCACCACCTTTTGAAGAATCACTGGCACGGTACTTGGAGTGAGGGGGTGGGAGTGTTTAGTTTAGCGACCAAGGGTCATGTCGTAGGTCAAGCAGAGGTCACGAAAGGTCAGCAGCTGAGCCGGTTCTATTTACCTGCCTCTGAAATGTTAGAAGTCCTCTCTAGGGCTAGCTAATATTTTCTACTACCTCTACTACCTTCAAGATCGACAACTGGCTGAAAATGGAAGGAAGGAAAGAAAAAAAGGAAATTGAAGTAAAAGAAAGAAGAGAAATGGAGAGGAAGAAGTGTAATCCTAAGGAATGTCCACATTTTCTCAAATCCCTCGTGGGTGTTTGTACATTTGTGTGTGCTAGCCTGGGAGAGAAAGTCCTTCATGCTTGCATGACCATGGCAAATGGAAGTTTGTGACAAGAGATGGTATTGAATCCTACTCCAACGAATGCACCCAGACCTTGGTACGGTATATATGCATATATAAACACTGGAAACTTGTGATCTTTGTATTTTCAGTTTTGGCAACATTCAAATCAGTCACAATAGCATATGTCTAGTCTCCCTCATTGTGCAGGAGGCATATCCTGAAAATTTGTTCTCTTCTTGACTTGACCAAAAAATATAGAAAATTTCCCTGATTTGGGAAGTATGTCAGTCTATTGCGTATCCTGGCAATTACCCCCAGAGGGCAATCCCCCCCCCACCCCCCTGCTAAATACTTGTTAGTGATATTAAAAGGTTAGAGTAAAGATTAGGGTTAGGGTTAGGTTTAGGATTAGGAGTGTGGGTTAGGGTTAGGATTATAGGTTCAGGATTAGCAGTGGCGGATCCAGAGGGGGGCGCAACCGGTGCACGCCTCCCTTTATTTTTCGTTTTAAAACAAAAGAAATAAAAAGAAAAAAATGAAATAAAACCCTGGTTGGCTGAAGTGGCACCAGAAATATTAGTTGCGCCTCCCCTTTACAGAATTCCTGGATCCTCCCCTGATTAGGATTATAGGTTCAGGATTAGGATTAGGGCTTGGGGAAGGGTGTAATTGCCCAGAGGGTACTTGCCCTAGACCCAGTCTATTGACATGCATGCAACAGACAAACATCTCCCTGATTGCTCGTGGAAGATCTCTTATCATGATGCGTGAATGTTGGCAGCATCCATCATGACAGTGTGAAAAACATGAACAAACTAAATCTTGGACAGCTGGTGAGAAAAGGAAACAGTCCTTGTGTTCTGTTTGATTTTAAGCACGGGTCCTGTTTAGTGCCTATGTCAGTTAAGTTTCTGTGCATGTGAATAGCAGTCTGTCACAGTGTAATACACATCTTTAATGATATTCGTAGGAAGTTGCAATATTTGCCACTAACATTTAAATGTTCGGCCAAAATCAGCCATGGACTGTGATGGCTTTTGCCCTGTTTGGGAGTTGTGGGCATCATGGTGGTCCATAAACTTCACTACCTTGTACTTTGTCTTCACTAAAATGGATGATAACCCTACTTTGAAGGGACCCATTCCTTAGGGGGAAAGATGGTTGAATGGTTAGTGTTCCCCTCCCCCCTCCCCCCAAAAAAAGAAAATATAAAAACCTAGGTAAACTTGAATTCCAAATCTTTTCTTCCTCATTGAAAAATAAGGTCTAAAGGGCCTAAGCTTTAATGTTTTGTGTGGTGCAAAAGTGAAGAAGAAAACATCTTGTGCTTTGCATACATCATTTATGGTTGTCAGGATAACTGAAAAGTGGTTGAGAAAGTGACTTTGATTTTTGTAGTGGCGTGAGAACCTACGAGTCAATTCATCAGTTATTCTGTTTTTGTTTTTTGCCAATTTCCTCCTCCATGGATCAGCCAAGTTTGTTTTATCGTACTCAAGAGAGAGTTCCTCCTGAGAGTCTCTCCCTTCCTGTACTCTTCATTTCTGGCTCTTTTCCTCTGGGCATTATTTTCGGTTGTGGTTTCTAGAAAGCAATTGAATAAGTTTGTCCCATCGATCATGTTTGATCGCAAACACATGTGAGCTGTCACTGTAAGATGCAGGTGAATTTGCTCTGTGAAAGTCCAAGGGTAAACCTTTTCATTTTGCATGTTGGCCAGACTCTAACCAATTCACTCTAATCTGTTCTTCTTTCTTTACTGTATCTCATACTCAAGCTTATTGTGCGGGCTATGAAATTTGAGGATTTTATCAGTGTATTTGAATGTTATTAGACATTAGGGGTCCAGAGAGACTTCAAAATTTTTGGTTGATATGCAATAGGGCATTAACTTGACATTCATATGTGTAGCTTTAAAGATCTGTTGGCACAGAAAAGAAAAGATTGCAGCTACTGGTAGATTACTTGTTGATCACTCCATGATAAAGGCAATGTGGATGGAGAGTTGATGAATGAAAGATATGGGAGAGGAAACATAGGAGGGTTTAGGAATGGAGGGGCAGTTATGGGCGGTCATTATGCTTGCAAAATGCATAGAGGTGTATACCTCCCCCCTTCTTTTCTGTTGGGCATCTATATAGCTCAAAGGAATAGATTAAAAAAAGATGATGTCGCCATCAAAACAGACTTGTCAATAGACAAACAGACAGACAGACAGACAGACAGACGGGCGGGCTGGGATGATAGACAGCTTCCGCAAGGGGCATGGTAGGGTGCACAGGTCGAAGAAGATGCATCGTAGGAGAAATGAAATAGAAGGCGTGAGGATGACGCTGGCGTTTCTGAAGGGTATAATGAAGATGGGAATCGGTAAATCGAGCAACATGCATAATCTGTGAAGGAGCGGCGTGTGAGAGATTATCGATCCCCGTCTCCGCCGATCAATATTTTGAGACAACACGTGACTTGCAACGCCACAAGCAGTAGTCTTGACTTACATCTCTTCCTTGATCCCAGAACTTGATTATAGCTGACTCGCCATCGATATTTTCCCCGACTTTGAGAGGCCTAAGGTGGTGAGAGGGAGGTTCTTCGTTTTCCTTCCTGATGACTTGTCACAAATCACAACTTATTTGGTTCTCCCTGCCACCTAGCTCCTATAATTGCAATATTGTTATGTCTCTTTGGCAAAATAGAATTATCATGAAATAAGCCTTTGAAGGCATCCTACTAAACAAGCTGTATTGTACCATCTAATCAGCATGTCATTTCAATATTGTATAAGCCTATGTATACTATTTCAATATTCTTATCTTTCGATACTATTTCATCAATACTGTGCCACTTTGAGACCTTACCACTTCAAGATTTTACCATTACAGTGCTATACCAAGTCTAGACCATGCTATACAAGACCAAGACCATATTGATTATTTGAACCCTCGATACCATTGCTTAGATGGAATCAGCCAAGGAGTGATATTTTTGCTACAATTTGATGTTCAAAGTTATAAAAGTTTGAGTATTTGCCATCAATATTTAGGGTCAGGAGAAATTTGTCTCCAAATGATCATTGAATCTCTCCTGTGTAACAGTGATAAATGTCCACATTATAAACCATGCAAACGTGTGATAGAGCTTGATTGGCCTGCACTTGAAGAGTTTGTTCGCAAAAACCGATAAGTCCATTTTTACAGATTTTGAAGTATGGTCTCTGTCATAAAGTACAAAATAATACCTTTTAAATGATATATTGATCAGTGTGATATAAAGGTACATTTTTGAAGTTATGGTCAAAAGAAGCAAAAATTTTCTTATTATTCTCATTATTTTTCTTGATCTTTAATCGCAAATATCTCCATTTGGCAAATATGGACTTATCGGTTTTTGCGAACAAACTCTTTACTTGTTTCTCCCTGCTGATTCAGTAATGAAAGCTTGGTTGATGAAGGGGATGTTGAGTTTAAGAAACCACCACCAGTCTGACAATGATCCTCTCGTTTTGTGTGCTGGAAGAAGAGGGCATCTCTTCAGAATGAAGCAGTGCTCCCCCCTTCTTGGTTATTTGAGGAGCTTACTTCCAGTGCTACCCAGGGCTTGACTGTAGTAGAACTGGGAGGTAGAAGAGGTACAACATGTATCTTTCACCTCCTTGGTAGAATCACAAGGAGCAGTGGTGACTGCCTGGTATAATTGTTCCTTGGGGAGATGGAGGGGAACTCAAAGGTGTGGAGGAATGAATACCTTTCCAGAGCAAAGCTGACCCCCCTTTTTTCTTCCTCATGACCAACTTCGGTTGATGAAGGGGGGTAGGGTTAGGAAGGGGTAACTCTTGTGACTGTTATGGTATTGTTTGTATTTTGTGTCATGATTTATGGTGTTCACAAATGATGCTGTTGTGTGTGTGTGGGGGGGGGGGGGGGGTAGGTTTCTTGGAAAAGTTGTTATATAGGGCCATTGATGGAAGGTGCCAACATGGACAAAAATATTTCCTGCCTGCTTGTTAACTCGCCTGCAGCCTGAGACACACCTTGTTAGACTATGGCTGTAGTTGCTCCATTGATGTGATTGGGAAAGTTCTTCTGAAGCAGCTGTTTACAGTGGAGCCTGCATGCCTAAGCCCTTCATTTCACTTGCAAAAGTGGAGAAGGTTACTCTGGGTGTCTTCCTCAGGAAGCATCCAAGGAACTTTGTACACTTGAATACACCATGTGAATTTGAGCGATCCTCCTCAGTCGAGACTCAAGTCAGAAAGGCATCTCAATCATAATGTTCTTATTTCATTCCTGCACTCTCAACAAATGCAAGACAAAAGTTGGATGAAGATACTTTTTTTTTCTTTAATGGAAATATTTAAAGAAAATACAGAAAGTATATGTACTTTCTTATAAAGAATCTTGTAAAATCTTTTTATGGGTTAGGGGGAGGGGAATGGGAATGATCAGGCAAGAGAAACTTTCTGTCTTCCTCCTCTTTCTGATATGTCTAGTCTATCCTACCTGCCTCTAAGGTGGATTTTGCGGTTTTTGCGGTAGCCTCTGCATCCACTTTCACACTTAGCTGAAAGGATTTTTGTGCCTGTGGTGGACAGGTGGTGAGATGAAGATGTCAGGGCGTAGGCGAGGCAGTGTAAAGCCCTGTGGCTGATACATGATAACTGTACCTGCCCTTCTAGACTCTTTCCAGAGTGCAGGTTATTTCTTGTAGTGAATGTCATCTTTTCCCATTCAATAGATGCCCTAGTATGTAGAGTGGCTCTGCCTCAATTCAGTTCAATTCAATTCAATTCAATTAAATTCCATTCAGTTCAGTTCAATTCAGTTCAATTCAATTCAATTTCAGTTTTAGTATATATAACACCAAATAAGAGTCCAGATTAACCGTATTTGGTTTCCATCAAATTTGACAACAAAATAATGTCTCATTGTTATTCATTCCAAATTTCCTCCCGATTACAACGCACGTGATCCAAAAATGCAACCATTATACTGACACTATTTCATTGCCCCTCCCCTCTCATAAAAAGCATCATTTTGTCACTCTAGAGAGGGTTAGGTTTTTGTTGTTGTTGTTGTTGTTGTTGCAAAGAATATGCAAAAGAGAGGAAATGGGCTACTCTACAAATATGTGATTAGAGGGTTGAAAATCAATTGACAATTTCCATTACTATTCATGTCTGTATTTAGCCTTGGGAAATGGAAGAATTTGAGGCATCTATTCGTTATTAGGATCGTGTCTGGTTTAAGTAAAAGGCTGGAACACTTCATATTCTTTTTCAGATAATGGTGTGAAGAGATAGAAAGAAAAAGATTGGGTAAGAGAAGATGGGAAAAGAGAAGTTAGATGCAGAGTAGGGGTAAAAGAAGAAGAAGGAGAAGATGGAGGAAGAGAGGGAAGGAAAGGAGAAAGAGTTGGAGGAGAGAGAAGGAGCGGGGAATAGAGAAAGAGATGAGAGCTGTTAGTTAAGATGACATCTGACACTAATGAGATGGAACGAGTGATGGGGGTTGATGCAATCCGGAACGTATCATCATTGGTCCTAACTGGCTCCGGCTGCTTTTCTTATCCTCCACACAGGGATGGAGGATTAACTGCTACCAGGACCGATGTGTGTGTTTCCCATTTTAGCTCCAAAGTAATTTGCCCATTCAGCCACCATTACCATGTCATTGAGTAATTTGGAGATCATGAGGAGTTTGTAATGTCTCTGTTCACGTAATGAGTTTGTTCATGTCAAGATTGATGAAGTTGTCACGTAGCACCAATTTCGGCTTGTAATGATTACTGGAGTCATGCCGAAGTTTGTGAATTTGTCTTTGCCAAATGTTTTACCTGGCAGGCTTTAAAGGGATTTGAAGGATCACTAGCGCTGATAAGCTTCAACAGCAAAATTAGTAGCCAAAGAACATGGTTCAGTTTCTTGATGACATCACTGGATTTCAGTTTATCATATTTGTAACACTCATACATCGTTTTGGTATCATATCAATTACACCGTACATTGATGTAATTTTTTTTTACTTATTTCTCATCGATTGCTTTTATCTCCAAGTATGGAGAAAATGTCTTGTCTTGTCTTTTGATTGTGACGTTATGTCTTGTCCTATGTTCTATCGATTGTATCATGATGTTTATGTTTGAGATGTGGAACAATCAAATCAAATCAAATCAAATCAAATCAAATCAAATCAAATCAAATCAAATGGAGTTTTATGGAGGCCTGGAGGCCTTGATTTCTATATCTTATAAAGGGTTTAGGAATCAATCAAATCAAGCTAAATGGCATCGTTCATTCCTCAATGATCCCGACAGATTGCCAATCAGAGGGTGCCTTACACCAGGTGATGCAGCGTTGCCATGGTAGGAGACAGTGCATCGTCAAGGCGGGGACCAAGATCTTCGGTGACCCCTGTCCGGAGGGCACCTTCAAGTACCTCCAAGTGCTGTATGCTTGTGGTAAGTGATGCAATGTTGCCATTTGTAAACTACTTTGTGTGTGGTGTTGCCTGTTTTTCTTTCATCCTATTGTAGAGAGAATTGTGTTCACTGTCTACTCAGTTATAAAGGGCACCAATTAGCCAAAATGAGTCAGCTCTTGGTAGAACAAACATTCCCCCCCCCCAAAAAAAAAAACCCAAAACAAAACAAAACAAAACAAAACAAAACAAAACAAAACAAAACAAAACAAAACAAAGCAAAACAGATATTTTGTGATTTTAGTGCTCTAATTCAAATGTGACTGAGTAGGAAATGATTTTGACAAAATAGATGCATTGACTTTTGCGAGTCTGTGTGTGTGTGTGTGTGTGTGTATGTGTGTAGGTGGTTCATTTGTTTCTACATATCTGTACTTGAGATGATGTTGATTTAAAGGGGGGGGGGTGCTGACACAAGTATTGCAAACATAGCTCTAAAGGAACATGAGGTCGTTAACCAGGGCTTTTATTTTTCAGTATTCCACAGGGTTGTGTACCTTGTATCGATCGCTAGACATTGGAGATCTGTCATGAATATTTACTCCACCCTGTGTATAGACAATCCTCTTCAAATAGATAATGTCTGCTCTCTAAGCAAGATGTGAATGTATTGAATCATAGATGCTGTACTTCACAGGAAGCCGATGGGAATATCAGCATTTCAGATCTCAGTGTCAGAACTTATTTGAAATCGTGAAAGTCATGTTTGAATTAACCTTTCAAGCCAGTACAGTAGAATCATCATTATTAGTATGTCAAAGGCAACAGTTGATTGATTCTATCAGTAATGTCGGATAATGGGAACCAAAACAATTGTTTGAATGTTAGTAAATTTCAGACTGATTTACTGGAGAATCTAGAGTGGCAGGAACAGCCTGAATTTCTGTCTCTCAGTATTGTGTTGATAAATATTCACTTTTCGTAATGTGCCTTGAAAACAAATAGCATTTCTCTTTCCTTCAATACATATATTACGTTCAGTCAAGACAAGGAGATTTTCCTCGATGCAAGAGAAATAGGTGTAGTGCACCAAAATATTAGAGCTGAAACAATAATACTGATGTTTTGCAAGTTTATTTTCTACTCCCCTTGGATGGTGTCTTTTTAGTTTTCTTCATACATAATGTATGAAGATGTTGCGATTGATTCAGATAAGCATAAAGCTCATCCTTTTAATTGTTTGTGCCTTGTTGTCTTGATTTGCTATTCTTATCAAATTATTTTCGTTAATGATGACTGATGATATTGTTATTATCATCATTATTGTCATCATTAGCAGCAGTCTTAATGTTATCATCCTCGTTAAAGGTTCTGACTACCTTTAGGAGCAGTGATTTAAAAAGAATGTTCAAGATATCACTTTTGATGCATATGTGTAGGTCAGTTGTATCACAACACATCCTACCATATAAGATTTTTGCATTAAAGCCTGAAATATAAGGAGATAGTGCTATTCTTCTGATTAAACCATAACTATAGACAGTTTAATCTGGAAACCTTTTTATTAAATTGTTCACATTTTGTATATTTGACAATACTAACATTGATCATACTGGTTCAAATTTTTGCATTGGTTGTTTGTATTCCTAACTCACATTTTAGAACTATTTTGAAGCATGAATGCTGGGTTTTTGTTTCATCTGCAAATGGTAAATTATGCCTTTAATACCTTGTACTGACTTCCATAAAGATTGAGGTGATTTTTAATAAAGATATCAAAGACATGATAAAGTACAGAGAGAGGTGGTTGGAAGTCGTGGCTTCATTGTGGGAACCTCCCTGGGCCTGTGTCCTCTCTGTCCATGTGAGCCCCATCACTCGATTACAACCACACATTAGAAGCCAGCTAGCCAAACACCCCAATGTCAGATGGAATCTCAGAGACGTCACTTCAGAGGGCTTCTGAAGACTCGCAGGGACGCGAAACCTAATCCCCGGCAGCATCGAGCCGATTATGGCGATCATCTCCCGCTGTCTAGCACGATGTCGCAAAAATCTTTGCATCATCGCCAATGGATGAGCAAACGTGATTTCCAGGCCATTTTGCTGTTAGAATTTTTTTTCTCTCCTTGGCAAGAGGCGGCATTGCTTTGTTTATTTTTGTGAGATCTGGGGGGATGAGGAATAGAGGACAAGGTCACACTGTTGTCTATAAGGTATTATTCCTCCCCCCCCCCCCCCTACCACCACCAACAACAGAAGAGGATTCCCTTTGTTGAGGGCAGTTTGATCAATGTTTTTCTTGGGGAGTGGGAAAGTGCAAAATTTTGTTCGGTACTACTTCATAGTGCACGTCCACATGAGATTTACATGAATCATACAGATTGACTCTGAAAGGTCTATATAAACACAATCTTTTACAAGAGAGAGAGAAAGAGTAAGATCAAAGGGAAAGGGAGAGAGAGAAAGAGAAAGACAGAGATAGAGAAAGATAGAGAGTTTGATTACTCTGTACCTGAACCTAAAAGTAGTTAATGAGCAATTCAGAAATCTCTGTCCATTTGTAAATTCATTTCTCTCTGATGATTTGGATTGTTTCTTATTTCTGCAGTTAAAGGGATGGTACAGTGTTGGTGGAGATGAGAATTGGGCTTTTAACTTTTTGCGGGATACCGAGAAAGCACTTACGAAATAGTATAGAGCATACCATTCAACGAGGGCTTCAAAGTTTATTTGATGAAAATTGGGTTTGGACTGACTAAAACGTCAAAAAACAAAGTAAAACAAAGCGATTGTAAAAAAGTGTGGGTCCCACACTTTATTAGAATCGCTCTATTTTGGATATCTCAGCCATTTCAAAACCACTGTTCATCAAATAGATGTTGAATTCCTCATGGATTTACATGCTCTTTCATATTTCATAAGAGGTTTCTCATTATCACACCAAAAAATGTTAGAAACCTGAAATTAGGTCTCAACCAAAACTATACGATCCCTTTAAGTTGTGTGCTGTTGGCCATATTTCTCAATCAGGCAGATTTACCAAGCTATTAGTGATTGCATTGCATTGTGAAGGAAAGTACTTTGCTTCATGTTCATTGTCATGGAAATAGTATGTTAATCAAAGCCAATTTAACAGCACAGCCAACGTATTTGAAATTATGGCTGCGATTTGATTTGATGAATTTTTTTTTACCAGTGATTTAAAACAGTCGATATATTGAGTGTTGGACAGGAGAAACAGGTAGAAGCTGTGCGGCCGCTGAAGGTCAGTAGAATGATAGATGACCGCCGCCATTTGGCTTTATTGCCCATTGAAACTAGTGACGTCCAGGTATGGCCTGTAGGTAATGGTGGTCTTGATGGATATGAACCAATGGAGAGAAGTGTGTGGATGGTTGCATGGCTTTGATCCCACAGTGGCTGTGACTTTGAGAAATGGGGGAGACTAATCCAATGTATGGGAGATCATGATAAAACCCTGGGAACAAGTTTGAATATAAACTGGAACTCTCAATCTGTGGCAAAGGCTTTCAATGGGCTGATAAACAAGCCATAAACTAAGAGTAAAATGGCTTTCAAAGTCTAGGGTATCCATCTATAAAGTATCATAACACTTGCCATTTTACAATGACACAGAAGGCAATAGCTCTAGTAATTGGAGACACTTTTTGGAATGTGGATCTATTGGTAGTTTTGGTAGCATTGGTAGATTCGCAGGAGCATTACCTGCTCAGTGTTTTTAAGGATGATGGGTTTTGCCTATAATCAGCCTCTCAGCATACCAATTTTCCACATAAGCATACTAAGCTTTAGAGTAATAATTGCATGTAATGTCTTGACGTATAGGCCTACCACTTGTTGCTAGGTCAGATGTGGTCTCAGGAAAACTAGTTTGGATCCCATCAAAAACCCTTAACCTGTTGAGAATGGGCTGATTTGCTACAGCACACATTTCCCATAGACCCCTGCCCGAGTATACTCGGGACTCATCCTCAACGGGTTAAAGCCGCGGCAGCATGGGATACCATTGAGTGATGAGGCTGGCCTGGCTCAGATTTTATATTCAAGAATCCCAGTAACAGATTGTGTACAGCTTTATCACCAATCTTTATGCATGAACACTGTACATACACAGCTGAAGAATCTCAGCTAGAGTTGACTAGTACCAATACTGTAAACGTTGATATTTTTGCATGATTAATTTTTTGTGTTGAGCGACTCAAAAACATATTCCGGGTTTTTTGAATTTGCAGTGCGCAATTGTCAACCCATTCAAAATATGCAGAGAAAATTGTGAAGATGTTTTCGTGGGTTTTAGAATTCACGCTAGCCAGAAGTAGCGCAAAATACGTGAAAATTAATGTACAACAAAAAGTGTCTGTGTTTACAGTTGAGTTAGCATATATATATATATATGCTTTGGATGCACATGTTCGCTGATGGGGCTATTTGTGGTTTTCTAATACATGTACATTGATTCAAACATATAGGGAAATAGGGAAACTGACCAGAAATATGTTATGTGAATAAAAATGAACCAAGAAAATGGGATTCCAAGGGGATTGGAACCCAAGACCTCCAGATTGCTACTGCTAGACTGATGCTCTCACCAGTGGAAAGACCTGACGTAGTATTGAAGAATATTTTAGCAACTTGGTATAGAAGATATTTCATTTGTTGCTCATGAGGTAATTTTTCCTCATCCAACCCCTATTACATTGTACCTCCAACACCTCCAGCTGGTAGACCCACCACGCATTTTCATTGGTGTGACCTCATTTAACCTCGATTAGGAACAGTCCATGAATTATTTCTAAAGGCAGGTGAACTTTCATTCCAAGGCCACTAGATTTAATTACCCATCCCTGGATGGAACAGAATGCCAGCAGAAAGTGGGCGTGAATATCGGAAGAGAGATGCTATCAAGCTTAAAGTGAAAAAAAAAACCACTAGATTTCCAAGTTGACTTCAATATTATTGGAGTAAAATCATGCAAACTAGAGTATTAGGAGTTGAATGAATATTCTGATTTAGAGTGAGAAAAATATGGAATTTCAACATTTCACCTGTTTCCCAAGAAATCAGTTGCATTCACACGGAGGCTAATGGTCAATGGTAAGTGAGCATCAATGATTGTATCTTACCCCATACTTATACTCTCTGATGCATGTCCACACTACACTTCACGGAAATCTTAAAGATTGAATTTCAGAGTAAGAGTCACACTCGATGACTAAACCACGGAATGAAAGAAACACACACACGCATCACTAGCAATAAATGTGATTATGTATGATGCTACAGTAGTGTGCAACATACTCTATGGAGAGCTCTGTCGATATTAGTGATTGTCACAAAAGCAAAGCAGATGAGGTTTTTCTGTCATTACCTCACAAGTTTTACTTGTTTGAAATGGAGTCAAGTAAGTGAAGGGCATCCTCAACATCAAATGAAGTAGAATGGTGACAACTCATCAGTGAGAGCATTTTAAGGGGAGGGGTTTGTGGTTGATAACTTTTTAATCATGTACATGGTTGTCTTCTTGCTTTTTGTTCATAGTCAGAATGGGATAATAATTGTGAAATGATGACATTATGATGTCATCTAATTTGCATATTGTACGTGGTTGCAGCCATCAATCATAGAAAAGTACATTAAACTCTGAAATTCAGTCATTTTTTTTATATATGCCAAATTTTGGTAGCATTTGTGACATACTGTTTGTTGATGTCAGCTTAGATATTGAAGGGATCATTTTCACTTTAGGGTAGAATAGCTGAATCTGAATGAGAGAGGGGCTCTGCAAAACATAGCCAAATAATTGATAGCTGGTGAATCAAGGCAACAGGCCACTTTCCATCAAACAGCTGCTGATAGTAGAATGTTCAAAATGGTTGCCAAATGAGTGACGCAATCAAAGAATTTAAAGGGTGTGTACAGTTTTGGTTGAGGTGAGGATTTAGCTTTTAACGTTTTGCGAGATATTCAGAAACTACTCTATGAGATCATGTCAAAGAGCATGCAATTCTAAGGGGTATCAAAAGTTTGTTTGATGAAAATTGGTTTTGAAATGGCTGAGATATCCAAAAACAAGGTGAAACAAAGAAATCCTAATAAAAGGCGTGGCCTGTTGCCTTTTATTGTTATCACTTTTTTGGATATCTCAGCCATTTGAAAACCAATTTTCATCAAATAGATGTTGAATCCTTCTTAAAAGTACATGCTCTTTCATATTTCATAAGAGGTTTCTCATTATCTCACTTAGGAATGTTCAAAACATGAATCCCCACCTCAACCAGTACTGTACAGTCCCTTTAATGATTGTTGGGATGTGTATGGTAAGATTGAAAGACTAGAGAGCAAGAGGAGAGAGCCATTCTCAGAAACATAAGGACAGATGTAAGCATCAGATGCCATAATGCTTCCTGGTTCATTTACCCCTCTCCAAAGACGATCAGAAGTACATGAACTCTTGTGTAACAAAGCAGAGGAATGATGGTACATGGACATGGACATGAGAGGTATTCTGCTCCTTGAGAATTGAGCACCTTATCCTCAACTCCTTAAAAAGTTTCACCAGTGGGCAATGTGATAAGTGCACTATATGATTCTAGATGGATGTGATCTGAAATTCTGAAATTCCCTCACTCCACGTTCTTTCCCCGTTGCGACTTTCACCACAAAGGAGCGAGAGAAGATAAAGAGGTACTTATCATGAGGATTATTTTTCAAACTTATCCTCCTGAAGCACTGTAATTGTAAAATCCACTGTATTGTATTCAAACAGTAAGACTCTGAGAACATATCAGCTGTATTAGGTCAGTATTAACCTTCGATTTGATGGAAAATTCCTGCAAGCACGGCCCGTACTCTGATAGAAGCATTGAAAAATCATTATCCGCAATAGGCAATTCTTATACTCATGGCCCCAGGCATTTCTGCTTCTGCAACGACAGCGACAAGAGTAAAGTATTGTTTTGTCACACCATGTCTGCAGCAAGACTTAAGTGGTGTCACAAGAACTTGCATAAAATCTATAAAATGAAAAAAAAATATCCTCATGAGATGCCAGCAGACTGAATGGATTTTTGTTGTTGTTTTTTCTGTAAAGTAAAAGAATATATATGCAATTTCTGCTGACGTACTTCATGGATTCTATGTGTATTGTTCTTCTAGTTTGTATATTCCAGTTGATGTTCATTATATCACATTTTATGTATTACTTGTATCCTTTTAATGATTATGTGGAAATAAAGTTGAATTGAATTGATTGCATTTGCCCTGAAAGACTTTCACCAAGGTTTCACATGATTTATAAGCTCCCATTCTTGATGTCTGGTGTTACAAGATATTTTCCCCTAAAATATGACATAAAATTTTAATCTTGACAAAGTAACTGAAAACAAAAGACATTTTTTTTTTCTGTGTGATTTTCTTTTATCAAACTTGTATGCATTATCTTTCCAATGTAGCATGATTTTTCCCCACTTCCTCTATTCAAGCTAATGTACTGTATGTACTTGTACTCTTTAGTGTTTTAAACTTTTGATGCTCAGTCGTTTATTCCCCCCTCCCCCCTCCCCCCCCCCCCCCCGAAGAAAGTGTTTTTGTTTCCAGTTTATTAACCTTTTATGCATGTGTGTACATGTAACTACTGCTCTTAACCTCATTGATGTTCATTGAAAATGTTGTAAAACTGCTCCTGGCCCTTTTTTTTCTTTAAATCTGTTGAAAAGTTGTCATATACATAATTAACCCGTTATCTCTATAAAGAGGATTATAAATTCCCACAGGAATGTTACACAGGACACTTACATCTATGTTGAAGCAGTAGGTTAAATGACTGAAATGAATATCATGCATTCTGCCATCAACCAGTCTGAAGGTATGCAAGGTAATGAACTTTTACCTGAACAATCCATCTTTCTTTTTGATAGCATCATGGTTGTGTTTACCTTATTGGGCGCAGAAAATACATTGTACCTGAAATTGGTTTATTGCGTGCAACTTTTCAACGCATTTGTAATAAGCCTGCTGAGATTTTGCTTGTTAACAAACATCTGTCAGCCACACTTGTGATTTCCAAGTGTTTCACAGGTAACCCATAAAGATGTAGTTGTAAATTTTTCCACTAAGTTCTTCTTGGGCCTGTGTGAGCTACTTTCTCACTATTTTCAAAATAGTTTAGGTACCTAAAAGAAAGAGAATTATCCCATTCAGGATGGACTGATTTTGATACAAATCACACAACATGCATTTCCCATAGACCCCTGCCTGAGTATACTCGGGACTCGTTCTCAAGGGGTTAAGGCCAATAAGCATTGTATAAAAAACAGCTGTAATTTTGGCTGCCCCCACGAGTTTTGATGCATGAGCATTTCAACCATTTTGGAAAAATGAGTTTGTTTTTTTTTTTTTCTGGTGTAGCTGTCATTGTTTCTATTGTGTCTTCTCTTCCACATTCTGTACCTCGTATCAGCTTACTTTCTCTATCCTCCTTGCATCTCTCTTCTCTTTCTTTCTGCGCATATGTGTATATTATGTTTATATGATTTATATGTTTCTCTCTATCAGTATCTATCTCCCTGCTTTTCTAGAGAACGTTCTCCATCTCTCCCTCTCCCTCTCTTTCTCTCTCTGTCATTCTCTCTCTGTCTCTCTCTGTCTCTTTGTGTATTTGCATTAAATCGTATCTCTCTATTTTCTCTTCCTCCTGCACATCCTCATTACGAGGAAGGAGCAATTTTTCTCTGAAATCAAAGTCGGATTGAGCCGTAGGGCTTGGAGGTAACTCCATCTTCTCCAAACAGTCGCGGGGCAAACAGCTACTCCCACTCAGTCATACGAACTCTCTCTCAGGGCCACAGAGTGGGATGGGAGAAAGAAGCATGGCGGTGTGGATACCGTGTGTGCCGGTGAACAGTCTGTGAGGAGTTTTAGACCTCAGAATAGACCTCAGAATAAACCTCATTCATAAATTTGTTCTAGAAACATATTTCATGCTATAATTGTGTTATTTTTTGTAAGTCTGAAGCAAACTTGAATCATGTTTCCCTCAAACGTGTTTTCTAAAATTGCATTCAGCCAGTTATGGGTGGGAAGAGTTCCACAGTCGATTGAGTTTTGCACATTTGTGGGTGCATGTTAGCGGTGTGAATAATTTGTCCTCTAAAATGCGATTGAGGAGGTGATGTTTCGTTTGACCTTTTCACTCCCACATGATGTGTATGCACAATTATGTACTCTTATGTGTAAGTGTTTTGAGAGTGGTGCAGATTTTGTGACACAGCTGTTCTACGAAATATCATTTGCCCAGTATTAAATCAGTTAGCAAAGAGAGTAATTGTCATTTCGGTGTTTAAACATGCCTGTAACTTTAAACATGATTAGAACCTTCTTCCAAAATTATGATTTGATATGAGAAATTTTTGCAGTCTTAGAGCCCACACTATGTATGTAGTTGTCATGCCAACTCTTGTATGCATACACACTGTTATCTTTGCAGAGGAGAATGTAACCAAAGAAGAGATCTTTATCGCTGGAATGCAGGAAAACAAACACAAAAGTTCAGTGGACATTTTGAGAAAAATCAGACCTGCCTATGGACAGCTATATTCTTTAGAACCCTGAATAACATGCCCTAAAATGGGTGATTTAGAATTTTTCCTCTCTCTCTTACTCACATTGCTTTCTTCAAACTATTTTTCTGCTCCAAAATGTTGCTGATTTGGTGTTCTGATTTTCATCAATTTCAACTCGAAGAATCTTTGAATTTTGAGATAAATTTTGCTGCAATTTGCCTGTCACTACCTTTCTCCTGAATACATTTTTTTTTTTTCTTGGCAAGGATGTAAAGTCTTTTCCTGATGTAATTTTGAATTTAACTCTTTGGTCAAACTTGAATGGTTGACTAACTGCATTGTTTGCCAGTTGGACATCATTCTTTTATACTTACAACAGCATGTGAAGGGATCAATATAAATATACCACAGAGGGCAGTATGCATTGGCTTGTAAGCTAATTGATAACAAAAGAATATGGGGGCAGTTTGTAATAAGTGCAAAACAGTAAACTGATTTCCTTCAATGCAGAGCTCATGATGCATGGTGAGAGCTCATTAGTGATAATTAGTGAATTCTCAAGTAATTAATGATTTTCTCCATCCATGCACAGTGTTCTGTAATTAATGCAGCACACAGGCTGGATTATTCCTTTTGCTGTATGGTAGTCACCTCATTTCAAGCTCAAATTTGTGGAAGTGCCACCACAGTGAAGTGTATTACATATCCCAGTATGCAGCTCAGCTCAGCACATAAACATCCTTATTAGTGTAGGTAGGACATTTCAGCACATAAGATGGAAGAAAGAAAAAACAACAATGTATGTTTGGGATAATATGTGTTCAATTGCTGGCTATGAATGATTCTCAGCGATGATGGATTACTGTGAACATAGTGATAGTTCTTCATTGAGTAATGAGTAACAACAGTGATAAGTGAAGGGATACATCCAAATTCAAGCCCTTGTAGGCTATGTCTAGTTGTTTTTTTTCTTTTTTTCCCTTCTTTTTACCCTCTTGAGCTTGTGTGATTGGCAAACAAGAGGCCATAAAATTCTCCCCAAGCTAACTGTGATGTAAATGGAAGCAAGTGGTGATGTGACATTTTCCCAGTTTGAGTTGAAGGTCTCTCTTGGTTGAGTCTCAAGTACACTGTACTAGTATTTTCAAAGACATAATATTCTTATACATATTTATACACGCACACACATACATACACACACACACACATACACACACACACACACAAGCACACACATAGTACTAGGAGTTTGTATGTGATATCTCCTTACGTAGAAGAAAGGTTTCATACATTGTATATTAATACATTGTATGTTTCGCCATGTCTTTTATTTTTGCACATAGTAGCAAGTCTACCAAAATTCACAAAATTAACAGCAAATTTTGCCTCCCATATCATAAAGTCGCTATATATCGTCCAAAGGTGAGAAATTGCCAACTTTTTTTGCTCAAAAAGTGATAATACTTCTCACTCTGTCAATGTGGATTTCGATCATGACTTCAATCACTTAAAAAATTGTTATGCAAATCTTTATTTTTGAAAAAAAAATATAGTTATTTACAAAATCAAAAGCACACTAATATAATATCATGATATCCTCGTAATCCTTTGATAGTGGATGTCAGATCTCTGAAGTATACCCAAAGTCTGCATTTCTTATTTCACACTGGAAATTACAATTTACTGTACATTTTTAGTCTCCTCAAAGATTGTGAACTCGATTGGAGGAGGCTTCTTACACTTGCCATGGAGAAAGCCTAGTGAACTCAATTTAACCTTCCCCTGCAATTAGGACTTACCTGGACAGGAGGGCATGCTTGATCCAGTCTTTCTAAAGCTGGGCAACTTTTGCTGAAATATAATCTCTGGAATTTGCCCTAAAAGGTTTGCGTCTGAGGCAGGTATTGTTCCAGCTGAATGCAGAAACCCTTTGCATGATCTTACTCTGTTAAGACCAAATTACCTGTGCAAATCTCCTACTCTGTTTCAAATTCTTTCCTCTTCTTCTTTTGAGAAAACCAACAACTGTCTGAAATGTCCTTTTGTTTCCCTCCACACCTTAGTTTCCAGTGTCAAATTTCTTTCATTTTATCCTCTCCTATTCTTAAAGCCCAAGTATTGTATTGTCTTGGTAATGGGACATAGAAAAGAAAGGAAAGCTTAGAAAGAAGGTAATAAGAAGAAAATAAATTAAAGTCAAAGGTTTTTTTTCTTGAAGTTTGATACAGAATGTTCCATTCATCAGTTCTGTGAAATTAACTAAAACTAGGAAATTTATTAAAACTTCTCTGGAAAACTTACACACACACACACACACACACACACACACACACACACACACACACAAAAGAAACTGCTGACATGTACAGTATATTATACAATAGCATGAAGGACTTGTGTATGTGTGTGATCAATTTTCTTTCTTTTCATGATTTTTACTGTTCCCCTCTCTATGTGATTGGCAGGCCTTTAGTCTTGACACAATGTTCTGTGTACACCTGAGATATGCATGATATTATTTGAATACTTTTGAAATTGTTTATATGAAATGCTTGTTGCCTCCTATACTTCCTGAATGTTCAGAAACTATGTAGGCCTTCTGCTTGTGCTCTAATCTATAGTATAAATCCATTTCACACGTATGGTTTATGTGTGTTTGGATTTGGATGGGTCTGTCAGATAAGATAGAGTAATATATCAAATTACTTTTTTATCAGTCAATATCAGTAGTAGGAACGAGTCTGTCAAAGGTTCAAAATGACATGGGACATTGAAATTAATTCAAAATGATGTAAATTTGAGAAACATTGTCACAAATTTCTTGCCCAAAAGAAGCAGCAAGTGACACAATAACTTTAAGAATCCTTTAAGTTGAAGTGAGCTTTCCTTTCCCGTTAATTTGATTTGATTTGATATTAACCATCCCTTTGAGGAAAATTATACTCTGTGGACTACAAAATCACATTGCAGTGGATTTACACGAAATCAAAACAAATTTTCTTTTCAAAGAGTGTGCATTGTTGATGGTGTGAAGAAAGGTCACTCAAAGGCTGACCTCATCAGAAGATTACAAAGCCTGTCCAAATTTTCTGTAGGAAGCCAATTTTATGTATCTCAAATCGCTGTCACTCACTCAGTTCGTCCGAACGTTTTTCAGTATTTTCCCTGCTTTGATTTATGACTGTCATAGAGTGCTTTCATTCCAAGATTAAAAAACTTAAAATGAGGCAGTGACATCAACTCTTGCTGGATATATCATTTGTGACCCGCTACAACAAAAAGATCCAAAAGTCGGGGGAGGACAATTTTCTGAAAATGACATGATATTATTCCCTTACTCTTCCACTTTAATTTCATATATAACACGACTCATAAAAGTACGCAGTTGCCGAGATATCAATGATTTTAGTAGCGCACGTCGAGTGGTTTAGGAAATCAGCATTTTGAGAAAAACCACCTTCAAAGTTTTCCTTCCACCGCTATCACCAGGATGCCACACGCTGACCAATAAGATCACCCCGTCGTTGCTAGGGGCAGAGTCTAGCTGCGGCGCTAAATCCAAATCTTTGGACACGTTTCTGTTCCGTCGAAAGTCAAAAAATCATGGTCTAGAAAAACACTATTTTCTTGCCTTTCCTTCGATCATTTAGCTTCAAAATTTCAGCAGATGATAGACGATACATCAGACTACAAAACTATACCAAAAACAGAAATCCGATCATTTTTACCAATTGATCTGACTTCAAACTTGATTTTCTCGGCTCAGCCGTCAGCAACTTTAGATCCTTGTGTTATAGCGGGTCACATTTAGTGTGCAGGTACTCGTTATGCTAACAAAAGTGCATTGGTTTATGGCAACCCTCTTATTCAAAGCTCTCAACTGAATCAGAGGAAATGAAAGAGCTAGTGCCACACACACTGATGGCAGACACAAAAAGTAGCTCTGTTCAGGGAGCACCTCCCTGCTCTGTTACAGCATCACACTGGGGTGACTCATTCTTATTTCTAGGAAAGGGGCTTGTTTCTTTCTTAGTAAAGAACTTGTTTTTTTTTCTTCCCTGTTAAAAAGGTGAAATCTGACTTGCGGAGTAATAAGTGAATGCCATCATTTGTACACAAAGCAGGAGAGAGTAGGTATAAGAATATAAACAAAGGTGGACTTAGGAGCAAAAGCTAAATCAACACTTCCTAAGGGTTTTGTTTTCCAATTTCAGTTTCCATGTTCAAAAAGTAACGGTAAGCAAGTATTTTGCTTTCGGATTTTGCATTTCATGAAACTTAGTGGTGTAACCTGAGGGGCATTCCTACATGGGCAGGGTACAACACAATCAGATGTCTATCTGTCTACTTGTTATATTTTTTTTTCTTCCAGTGAAAAGTAGATGTTTAAGAATCCAAGAAACAAAAAAGGGTAAATTCAATCTGTCAAGATGAGGCATTTTTGTGCAGCATACTTTCTGAAATCCTGCAAATTTATGGAAGTGTCGACAGGTAGCTTTTGCCGAAATGATGGAAGGATAATATTCGATCATTGCACGAAAAATAGAAACTTGACGGTATGCTGCGTTTCCAGCTTTGGACTGGTGAGAGAAATGAAGTGGGAAGGTGGGGTTTGAGCTCAGTATGAGTGTTAGGTTTTGCTCACTCTCTCTATTTATAGTGCAGGGTGTTCAGATGCAAAAAATTTATACTAAAACGGTATGGCTATACGATAAATTTACATGCTGAACGTTGACTAACGAAACGATGTATACATAAAGGAACAACGTATAACGAAACGATGCTCTTTCGAACTAGAACTCGATAACGAATCAGCATTCCGTCGTGTCCATTGTGCGTCTGAACGTATGGCGACCATAGAACGGTATAACTGGGCGGGGCTTAATGGGAGCGAGCACGAAAGGTGACCCCATAGCTGTCAATCATGACCATACCAGCATGCATAGTGGGAAACTACACAGAACGTTGAGATTATTGTAAAACACAATATTTTCGAGGCATGAAATCTTCGCCAATTGGAGCCGACGGCCTTTTTCGCGGCATGAAATTTTCATGAGTTGGCTGTAGCATTCAATGTGTATAGTGTAGACAAGAACTTTCACATGCATTTTAATTTTGCGAATCTTGGCTCTCACAAAATATGCAAAATTAAAATCCACGCGAACATTCCTCATTTTACAATAGCATCTGAATGGTCTGTCAGCTGTACAATGATTCTTTATATGTCATTTCTTTATTGAGTTTTGGTATAAACTGGCTTGCGTCTGAAGGGGGGGGGGTTGGATTTGATTTGGCTGTAGAAGAATGGGTGCTGCATGTTGAATAGACATTCAGTGAGTTCAAAGTCGCTTTTTGTCAGTCTATGTAGTTTTAAATTATTGTTGTTTTCTTATAGTTTGCTCTCTCTTTTCAACTTTAATGGAGATGACCATGACAATGGCAATTTTTGGGATCCTCCTGAGGTGCAATACATCACAATAGTGCTGGTTGAATCAAAGAGCAAAATATCAACTATGCAAAAAGTAGATAATGCATACGCCAAATATTTAGCAAGGTTTTTATTTCTTACCCGCAAATTTCATGAGTCAGGTGCTATTCTTAACACATGAAAATATTAAATCTGATCCTGACATGAATACATGTATAATGTGCAGAACGGACTCAACGATTATAAATTTAACCCCTCGCAAAATTGTTGTGAAGTCCCGGTTCGCAAAAAATTAGACTTGCTAAATATATAGCGTATACAACTGTACAGTATATCAAAGTGCATCTGTATGCAGGGCTCGACACTTAACAGTGGCCCGGTGGCCCGGGGCCACCAAAAATGAAAGTCAGGCCACCAAATTTCAAAAAAAGGCAAATTTGGTGGCCCGCCTTGGGCCACCAAAATTTTTTGAAAAGTGTGTCAATAAATTTGTAACTTTTTGCGCCGGAAATTAGCAGTTAAATTTGTTCAAAGGATGGATGAAAAGGACTGAATGAATGCCTGAGAGTGAGTGTTGCAAGTTTGTTGAAGTTTATTTATGAGTAGATATGTCCAACTTCTAATTCTTACTATCACAAATCTTAAATATTTGACTCATTAAGAAAAAGGACTTTTAATGTTTTTTGTTGTTTTTTTTCGGGACACCAAATTTTTCTCTCAGGCCACCAAAAATTTGAAATTTAGGATTTTGGTGGCCCCATCGGGCCACCAAACAAAAAAGTTAGTGTCGAGCCATGATATCTGTACAGTGTAGGTGTGTGTGTGTGTGTGTGTGTGTGTGTGTGTGTGTGTGTTGCAACAGAAATGCTTGTTTTCATGAAGTATGTTTCATACATGCATGAACATTTATGACAAATGTTATGTATATGATATGTATTTTTTTAAAACTGTTATATTTTTAAAGGAAATGGAATTAATAAAAAAGATCACTGAAAAAAATATGAAACCTTACAAATGCAACAAGGCAGAGATTAATTCATCCATGGATGAGTAGGAAGAGGTCAGCTTCTATTTTTCTTTGAATAGATATTGGTATTTTGCCATGTTGCTGCCAACCTCCACAACTTAATTTTCTTGTTTTTATGAAAATTTGGCAGTTCGTTAGTGTTTCCCATTCTCATTTGGATGATGTGATGAAGATGTGTGCTCTTACTGGAAAAGTTTCAATAAACTTTTAGATGCCATGTAGAATTCTGTGAAATCTGTGTTCATCAATCACATCTTGATGATTTTGTATATTTTGTTCATTACTCAGTTACCTTTTGTGTGATGGGGTCCTCTCTTAAGTTGTACAATGCCTCAACTCTCAATGACAAACCTTATTGGCACAAGCCCAAGTGCAGGTGCATCCACTGGATTTTTCCCAACAACTGGGGACTGTCTTCCATGGATGTTTGTCCTCAGTTTTGTGGTGTGCACATTGTGTGTGACTTGTCATTGACCTGTAGGTAATTGATACACACATACACACAAACACACACCATGACATATAGGGCCTATGCATATATAGGCCTACAGACACGTGCACGCACACCCACAGACTCATACATAAATATTTAATTCCATACAGCAACACAAGTGCAGGCAGAGGTGTAAAGTGGCCGCCTCTCTAGTCCATTATAGAGCTGTTCAGAAGGTAGAAATTACTTCATCTCATAAGTGGTTGCCATGGCAATGCCTCAGCTTACTGCCAAATGGTATAATTGGCCAGAGTCCTATTCCTAGTCATTTATGGATTTTATAATCTGTCACCCACTGCTTTTATATGGAAATCATAGGGTCAACGAAATCAATATGGCACAATAATTGTTCATGACGATTGAGAGTGAAATTGCAGAGTGATTTTTTAATTATCTCACCGCATTTTATTTGAAACAGTGCATTTCGTCAAGAGTAGAGAGAGTAAAGACAAAACTGATGCTCTTGGATTAGCTGTGGTTTATCAGTTGAAACTAATGAAAAAGTGCAAAAAAATGCAGAGAAATTCTGCTGTCAAAATGATAATCGTTGAAGTGCAGTGAACCGATCTGCTCGCATTGTAGAACGACGGAGACAAATTTGGATGCAGGGAGGGGACTTGGAGCCGGATCCGAGGGGAGAGAAATGCATTCATGGCATTCTGTCTGACACAACGAATTAATCTCAGAATTGATTGGCTGCGCTTCCCTCTACAGTCCGCCGGTTTCTATGACGACTTGTAGCTCGTTAGGACTCTCTCCGTCAGATGATGGCCGTGTTTGGGCAAACTTTGAGAGATTGGCGGACTCAAAAAAAATGAATGATATGCAGATAACAGATGGAAAATAGATAATGCAGACACCCAGGTATAATACAGATGAGATTGTGATGGAATGAGGCCAAACATATTGAAAATTACTACAGGTAATGGAGATGAATTTATGCCTAAATAGATGGCTGAATAAATACACAAATCTATAGATAAAACTAAGAAAGATCGAAATCACCATTAAATATTTTCAAATGCTGTGTCATGTATGAGCATGTTATCTTGGCAACTGAAATAGGATTTTTTTTTTTCTTGAAAGAAATAGCTCGTTCATTTTCTTTTCTTTTACTGGGGTTGAGGATGAAATAGGACGGTGACTTTTGTGTGTCTGATTGTTTGCAAATCTGTAAAATCAGGTGACATTGCATTGGACTCCTTTCACCGAAGACTGATGGCTGTTATTTTGAAACAGCATTTCATGGACTGTGCTTTATCTTCGTTTGCTGATCTGGATGTTGGCGTAGTTTTGCTACTCGGCCAGATACCAGCAGATTCTTGATTGATGATATTACCTCGTAATCGGCTCATTTCCAGTAGGATGGCTCACCTCGGTGCCAAGAAATTCCAATTTATCGCACTTGCAAAACGAAAAACATGAGCCGTTGGCAGGAATCCAGCATGTATACAAAGATTTGGGGAGCATGCAGCCAGGAATTCCCCACTGAGTTTATCATGTAATAGGCTTAAAGGAATATGATGCCTTATTATTTTCTTTTTGTCAGTATGATTACAAAGCTGAAATATAACATAGGAGGATAGATGATTTATTCAGCCATGTTGCTGGCAACTACGTGAATATTAAGCAAGAATGAGACATCAGTACTAGAAATTATTATTGTTGTTGTATGATAAAGAAAACAATTTTATAATCATAATGATAACAACTGTTATCATGAAATGAATATAAGTAATAGTACTGATTGTTCATTTTGTGTAATTACAAAAATATGCAGTACGCACCTCAAAAAACCTCAAGTCCAGCTGGTTACTGATAATTCATGAGATCAGCCATTGAATTCACCACTTTTCTAGCATATTCCTCCCTGAAGGGACATAATCCTATGTACATGAATACTTTCTTGTTGGTGTGTGTGGCTTTAACTCGAACACAAGCAATGTCTACAGACAGGAACCCGGTCTCTTTCCATGTGACCCTTTAGCTAGCTTTCTTAAATTTCCTTTAAAAAGAAGGAGGAAAAAATGTAGAAATTTATTTATATTTAGTAAGTGTCTGCACACATTGATTATTGATACAGTAGGCTCTCCGCTTGGGGAATAAAGAAACATGCCGCGGAATGTTTGGTTTGTTTCAGCTTGCAGACGAGAACGTTATTCTCTTTCAGGGGAGAATTTCATGTCCCATGAGGGGTGAAATCAGAACTTAGGACCTGCTCCAGAGAGCGGAGTGTTCGTATTTCCTAGTTAACCCTGCATCAGAAACGTGCGACCTCCTTATGTCGCTGGTAAAGTTGCCCCTTCCGAAAATAAATTTGTCCCGGCAAATTGTTGATGTAGAAAAATGTGCTCAGTACCTTTACTATATGCCATGTTGATTGACGTTGTGAAAGCAAAGCTCAATTTCACTGGCTGTGTGCAGGATTTTCATGGATCAGTTCAATGCTTTTGTGCCATCAAAAGTAGATTAGCATATAGAGAACTAACAAAGAACTAAACCTGAAAATTATGTATTGAATGTAGTGAAGCATTTGAGTTGTTGTGAAATCAATATGTCAAATTCAAGTTAATGTTTATGTTTCTAATTTTAATAGCACGCGGTTTTCTTATCTATATTTAAGGCTTTAAACTGGATGTGTTCTGTGACAAAATGCAACTTTTAATTGATATTATAATTTTAGACTAGTTCATGAAAGTCAGCACATCTTTTGATGCTGCTATTTTTTTTTCTCCAAATTTTGCCAAACTCTCCATCATTTATCAGGTTAGACATGACTTTGTCGGGGTGTTTTGTTTTGTTAAGTTAATAATTTTCTTCTAGGGTTCATCATGAAAAGCAACAAAGAAATCCCATTCAGAGGTGGGAGGATAGAATTGGTCCTTTAATTGATGTCCCATGTACAAAGTTTAGTGAATTACGAGTGTGTTGATTGATGGCAAATTTGTATGTAAATGAGCAGGGATGATGAGGATGGAACGGACATTGATTGTCTGTCGGCGGTAAAGTGGCAAAGCATATCCAAATCAGGCCCCCGTAATTGAGATGCTGTATCAACAGAACCCTAGAGTACGCCATAGATCACCCGGATACCAAGGGAATCATCGTCATGGCTACCAAGATAAACATCCGTGTCAGTTGTCTTCTTCTTCTCTGTACAATCCATTGTGTCTCACCCAGCAGTCTGTAGGCATTAGTTTTCCCATTAATACCCATCCCCAGGGGAAAAGGAAGGAAGGATGGATCTGTCTTGTCTAGATTAGTGCTAATCATTATGTCCACCTCTGACATAAATGCGAATGTAAACCATGATATATTTCACTCATAACTCTAACTGCACATCATTTGCTGATGGGCGTGTCCACTGGCATGCTCCCCTGTCTGATTGGTACAGACATCCTTAAAAAGAGATGATTGATAACCGGGATTATGTTGTCATATCAACTGTAGTTGCATCACGATAAAAGACTTTGCCTAGGACTGTCACAGTGTTATACATTAACCCGTTGAGGACGGACTGATTTTGCTACAACATGCATTTCCCATAGACACCTGCCCTAGTACACTACGGACTCGTCCTCAATGGATTAAAAGGTTCGTCTGACTTCAGTCTTTATCCATTTAGAGTGAATTTATATGAATATTACAGCTGTGCAAATAACAGCACAGTTTGATGAAGCATGGAAGATGAAAGGGAGAAAGTTACATTGTGATAGAGATATTTACTATTTATTTTTGTTAAAATAAATTGCATTTTAGCAACGTAAGGTAGTGACAAAAAAAAAAGGTCACAGCGAAGGAAAGTGTTGGTAAGTTGCCTAAAATTTGATGTTTCTCTTTTGGCACACAAAAATATAGTATTGTTAAACTTCTTATCTTTCTCATGTTCATATTTAAGAATCTATGACAAGACCTCAGGAATTCATGATGAAGGAAAGTTAGGAAAGAACATAAAGTTCTGGTCCTTTTTTAGTGTGTGTGTACATATTTTCAAGCTGGCAGAGACGTAACATTAAAAAATGAATCATGTATCCATGAATGAATGAACACAAAGAGCAATAACTTCAAAACAGATTGAAGCAGGCATTGCATTGTATACCAAATAATGTTACAGGTTATCATAATAACCCATGGCAGACCACAATGATCCTCTCAAGCAATCCTGTTTTGCCAAATATTTTTTCACCCAAAAGGAAAACCTTTGCCCAATGTTTCTCAACATGTCCAGGGAGGTGAAATACTTCAGGATTAACTGTTAGCAAACTATCACAGCCCTGAAGAAATGGTTTAAGCCAGCTTACCTTCATTGGTAGTGGGTGTAACAGAAAACAAAACAAAACAAAACAAAATAAAGTAACAACAGTAACTTTTATTTGTTGGTATCAAAACTTTGAGAAGCATTGAAGAGAGAGGGTGGGGGAGGGAGAGGGGGACGGGGGAAAGGGAGATGGAGAGATCAACATTATTTTATGGAAATTAACCTCTAAAGTACAGTTGATCTGAATTGATTTTTTTTAAATAAATTAAAGGGGCATATCAGGAAAAAAGTAAAGGGACAGCAGACAACAAATATCCATTTGATGTTCATTTTTTATTTCATTCATTCATTCATTCATTTTTCCATTTCCAACAGAAACATCTAAATGTTTTACAGAAATTGAATACATAAATGTCATCATAATACAAAATGAAGGATAAGTTTACAAAACATTGTAAGTGTACGGAAATGCTGGAAATGGGGAGGAATGCTAAAAAGCAGTGCTCGTTGGGTGCATTCCCCCACATCTAAAGAATATTCGACATCTAAAGAATAACCTAGCTCCTTGGCATTTGATTGGAATGTTTGCATGATGGAAAAAAAAATAATCATGTGCTTTATTATCATTGGAGCATGGACTAGAATCAGTTGAATCAAACAATTAGTGAGGTTGATCACCTTCAAATTCATTAAGTATGTAATTTCACTTCCATCATATTGAATGTGTAATGCCATATATATGTCAATGGCATAGTATGCTGTATTACAGCACAAAATTTTATTAAAAACAAATCATACAATGCCAAACATGTTTGAATCAATGGAATGAGTAGAGATCTATGGAAAAAATTGAGTATATGCATGATAGGTATGTGATATTGTGTTTGATCATAGATATATTATGCATCAGATTAGAATTGACAAAAACAAATGAATGGAAATTCAATCAGGTTCAATTAGTTTTTGCTGGAGTGAATCAAATAAAAGCCTTTTGGATATTACTTGCAAACAGATGTCGATAGTCTGTCATCTGGTATTGCAGTGTTGGTAACTGGGCCATCAAATCTGAAGAGAATGGAAAAGAGAAAGTTATCTTCGTGTTCATATCGCATGGGATGGATTTACAGATTTCTCTCCTTTAAATCTTGTTTGCAGTTTGTATTGTGTTTTGAGGTTAAGTATGTATGCACGGTATCCACAGG
Organism: Diadema antillarum; assembly: GCF_040938485.1. Taxonomy (NCBI): domain Eukaryota; kingdom Metazoa; phylum Echinodermata; class Echinoidea; order Diadematoida; family Diadematidae; genus Diadema; species Diadema antillarum. The sequence goes on along the minus strand of NW_027271003.1, from coordinate 1,292,812 downwards.
GCCCACTGGGGTTTAAAGAAAAAGCTGTATCAAATAAGTCAAAAGATTCTTGTCAGTCATACCATATTCATATCTTTAGGGACATTGAAGATTTGCATCGCACTGTAGTACGGTACTGATCTACATCTACCTGCTTGTATGCTAACCAATGCCACTTTCAAAGGACTAATATGATTCCAATTGTGTTGAATGATAACAGTGACATCAAACTAGTATCTATTTGAAAATGTGAGAAAATTTTCACAAAATCTATGTGACATGCAAAATGTCTCTAATCGTCGATTTCCACTGGTCACTAGTTGCATATTTCAGTAGTAATTTGTGCCAGGAAAGTATGTTAGAAATATTACAGTAAATTACCAGCATAGTTTACAGTTTGTTGTATTTAGTCACAAAACATTGCCCCGTATAGTATTGTGATGGAAAATCCTAAGCCTGTGTCTTCAAAATTCTTGTTCCATGAATGAGGAAGCAGCCAGCGTATTCTGAGAGAAATATCTTTAGTGCAACATGAATGAGTTTTGAATCTGATGTAGCAGCTAAAGATGGCTGCTGCTGTTTGCTCAGAGGTGGCTTTCAAGAACAAATCCTGGAATAACATAATCCAGAGGGAGGAGGGAAAAGGAGAGGGAGGACTCAAATGCCAGAGGTGTCATGTTTGCCTTAAGGGCTTTTTACACTCGCAAATTTTTGCTTAGTCCCGTACCAACGGTGGGGCTAAGGGGGGACCTTAGCCCCACCGTTGGTACCGGACTATCCTTAGCCCACTTTCTGCTTACACTCGTTTTTTGCGAAAGTGGGCTAGCCCCACCGATAATCCCGTACTATCTGGCCCTGCAAAATAGCAGGGTTAACCCCGCAATTGCGGTGCCAAGCAAACAAGTGTAAACAGAACGAAAAAATAATCCTGGGCTAAGCGACGGAGACGAAGTCCGACCCCCCACTGACCAATCAGAAACGAGATAATCAAGTGCTGCCGGTGTGTGCGTGTACGTGTACAGTGCACAGCGTAATCATGAATATGCATGTGGTTTTGAAAGTACCGGACTAAGAAATACGAGTGTAAAAAGGTCAATTTTCTCCTTATAGCCCCGGACAAGAGCTTAGTACCGGTACGGGACGTATTGGCGAGTGTAAAAAGCTGAAAAAAATTGGTATGGGACTAACGATAGTCCTGGGTCAGAGAAAGTATGGGGTTAAGAAACACAAGTGTAAAAAGGGCTCAATTCCTCACTGGGAGGAGAGGGGGAGGGCCCCACCCAGTACCCCACCCCAACCAAACTCGCTCCACTCCTCCATATTTATCTGGTGGTAAAGGGGGGAAGAGGTTGTCTTGACTGTTATCTCAAATACATTTTTTTGGCTAATTTCTTGTGTTTCTCACTCCAGACGGAAATTGCATGAGAAATTTTAATGTTGCAATGATAAACCATCAAAATGCATAAATCCTTATTGTTCAATGGTACATTATCCCTTGACCTGTTGTCAAGATATGATGAAACAATATTAACTTTTTTTCAATTATTTCCAAACTTTAAGGTCAAGTTCTCATTTGATGCTTTTAAAATATTTGTTTTTCATAAATTTTTAGTGTTCAATGGTACATTATCCCTTGACCTGTTATCGAGATATGTTGAAACTATTTTTTTTTTCAATTCCTCCTGAACTTCAAAGGTCAAGATCTCATTTGATGTAAAAAAAATAATTTGTGAAATTTCTTTTATTTTCGTAAACTTTTTTTCACATCTTAAATAGTATAGAAATTCCATCCAGAGAAGACAGCACATATATACTTAAATAAAACTTTTAGAAATTGATAAACGTAATTTTTGAAAATTTTGTCCAGTTTTCTCCAAACTTTCACTGTGTGTCGCATCGATCTTTCTGCAACTGCCCAACGCATACCGTATGTCAAGGGAAACTTTCCCTTGGAGAGCTTAGCCTTGCTTCCAGTCACTTCAGGATTTCTTTGCTTTGCTAGCTTTTTCCACAGTCATCTATAGATGTATATACTTTTTGAGCTCTCGCCAAAATACTGCGTATAGGATCGTCAAAATGTTGCTGAAACATGCTGCAGTGAAGAACAAGTTCCGGAGCCCCAAATCCGTGTGGACCCCCCAGTGGATATCAAGTGATACCAGACTCGGATTCAACATTGCTACCAGGAGCATGGGGGAAGGAAAAAGATGTGTCTTTTGTAACCATGGAAACAAGAAATTCTCAAGTACATGGCTGATTTGTGAACTGCCTGAATTCAGCTGTTCCTTGATCCAGGGAGATTTGAAATATGTGTCACAGGAAATTTAGACCTGACACTTTCCTACTTCTGGTGGGGAAAGAAACATCAAGCTGAAATCTTGTTGCCAGGTGGTACCTTTACCTGAAGGTGTAGTCAATACAATCATTTACGGGTAATGGCCGCTGTGCATGTGTGTTCGAGTTTTATGAATGAGAGGAGTTGGAAGCATCGTCCTTCCATCCATTACTCAAACCCATCCCTGTCTAGGAGAAATAAACTTACTGTAAACGTCAATATTTTCGCGCGATTAATTTTTCGCGCTGAGCGGCTCGAAAACGTATTCGCGGGTTCTTAAATTCGCGCTCCGCAGCAGGTTACTTTACTGTAGTACACTTTCACTGCTTTCATCCAAAGCCTCTGCTACATAGCTTGCTATGCCAGCGTACGACAAGCGACGTAGCGAGCGGCTCGACTGCGAGTACAAGCACTCAAATACGTAGTACAGCTGTGACTCTAGTACCGTAGTCACGGGGGACTGTAGCATCGATGCGTGCGGTGCACACATGCATGCTACAGTACACAGCAATCTAGGGTATCGTCTCTTCACACAGTACTAGTAGCGTAAACATGCCTGTACATTGTACTACGTAGCAGTATCATCGATGAAGCGCACACAATTCATCCCGTTCAAAATGTGCGTAGAAAATTGTGAAGATATATTCGCGCGTTTTTGAATTCGCGCTAGCCGAGCGTAGCGCGAAATCCGTGAAAATTAATGTACCGCGAAAATTTCCACGTTTACAGTATGTAAAATCAATTTGTATTTTTGTGTGTGTGTGTCCTATAATGTTTTCAGCGTGTTCTCGATGTGCTTTTAATACAGTTGGACGTAATTTCTGGAGTTGCTTGCGAGGATGTATGGCCTGTATGGGAGATGGAGATGTAGGAATTGTAATAATAGTTAAACAGTTTGATTTGTTCAACCATCTTTTCTTGCTCCCATGACAACAGAGATACAGACTTTTGATATTCAAGACCACCATAAAGTCTCTTTCGTCTTTAAGGATAGTTAAATGAATAATCTTTTATTCAAACAAGAGACATTTTTGCTCAAGAATGGGGGTATTGTGCATAATTCACCTTTCAGTGAAACAGTATAAACATCTACCATCATGTGCAAACTGTTTTCCACTGTAAGAACAAAAGTTCTGTATTCCATTGTCAAGAAAGTGGCATTTGCTATCAAGTCATAGGACATTTTAAATGCCAGCCCCATGAAGTACTGTGCATGATTCTTTCAATCTGCTCTACTGTACATCACCACATATGGTATGTAAACAGAATCTCTGAGGAACCGTATGCACGTCAACACCGTAACTCGCATGTTAGCGACGTACAGCCTGCCCTCTGGTGGCCTTCTCCTCCTGCACATCATCGTTCCAGGCGACTCTGCGGAAATGTTTAACAAAGTCTGATGTTAGCTAGATCAGCATTGTACAAAACATTATCATCACTTGAACTAATCTGCTGCTCTTTGAGATTGTGACATCCCTATGGACATTAACGTTGACATTCCAGAATCCAGTTGGTAATGAACCTGAGAAAATATGTTGTTCAATTTTTCTAACTAATGATCCCATAAGATTTGAGGCGAATGCTCTTCTCAACCGTTCTTGTTATGGATCATTCTCTACTTCCATCTGGAGGTTCATTGTTTTCATTGATCCGGGAAGCTCAGCTGGAATTTATTGGGTCAGTCCTAATTAAGAACTGTTGCAATATTCGTCTTCGTTGGCCAGTTTTAAAATTGATACTTGCTTCTCTCATCGCCCAATCAAATTTTAATCTCTGCCCCGAATCAAGGCCACTAGGCGGTCTGACCATATACCGACCAGGCATGGAAATTAAGAATGTGTTGATGGATTCCAGAAGGGGCTTTTTCTTTTTACCTCCTTTCCTTTTTCTAAAAACAGGATTTTGTAAGTGGAGTCTGTTGGGCAGTTTTGACGAGTGACTTCTTTACATAGATCACGTTGCCTAGATGTAACAAATTTTTGTTACCTTCTTCTCTGTTATTTTTGGTCTTCTGGTGTGAACCAATTTTGGGGTATGAATAAGGTCAAGGGTAGTTGTGTTTGGTGACATCAAAAGGGAAGGGATCACTTAGAGAAGGTTATTCTGAGTGAGTTAGCTTCGGGAACAAAAAGAAATCAGTTGTTAAAGCTTGAGAAAGCAGGAGGGAAAGTGAACTGTTGAAATAAAGTAATAAAGTCTTTTGTTTTTAGCATGGGTTAGAAAACCAGATGCGAGCATGGTTAGCAACAATAGTGTGACAGATATTCAGACCAGATGAGGTTTTTCAGATCCAGTTTCCATGGGGATAAATGGTTAATATATCGCACTTCAATAATCTATAAAGTAATATGATATGTCTAGTGAATCAACCTTCAGAGGAAATCTCTCACCATGCTTTTACACATACCGTGAGAGCTTAATTTGAATGCTAAATTATAAGTATGATTGCAATTATGGTTTGAATCATCATTTGTTCACACGACCATGAGCTGTATGATCTGCTTGTGGCTGTTGGAAGGAATTTAAATATTCAGTGAAATCACGTGACATAGACCTACACTGTGACTTTTCTGCAGTGAGCATTCAAATAGGAAATAGTCGAAGCAAACAGCATGTAAAGTTAGAAAAGTTGCTTATCTGTTATTCTTATGATGATCATCGGATGGCTTTTAATAGAGAAGTTTGTCCAGGAACTTTGATCTAAATGCATTAGTATTCTGGATGTTGTAATTTTTCACTGTAAATGGGAAGGCCCCTTCTCATTAACTCTTTGACTTGAAGATTTGATAACTTTCCATATTATTATACTTTTTACATGGCACATCAAGTTCCCTAAGGAACTAGGTTATGGAAACTTTCCCCCCAGGGATTATTTTTTTCTGCAGAGGGATGATGATGCATGTGTAATGTTGCCAGTCTGTCTCGATTTTTCTCCAAAATTCATTGGGACAGAGAACTTTGTAAATCATGGATTTTCTCTTTCTTTTTTTTTACTTAAAAGCTACCACTTTAGGGCAAGACTTTGTTTATGGCCATCTTGGCTTCTGGGTAACTGTCATTGGAGTCGATCGGTCGGTAAGGTGGTTTTGGTAGCATCTTTGGCCACCCAGCCATCTCATCACATTTCTAGAGGCATTGGTTACATGTCCCTGAGGTCTATCAGGTGACATAGGAGTTCCTACTGGTTTCTCCTTTTTCCATTCTCTAGTCTACCAAGCATCCATGTCATTGCACTTCGTCTAATTTAGGGGGAGGGGAGGGGGGGGGGGGGTAGAGTGACGGGGCAGAGTGGAAGAAGTAGGCCAACATTCGAGTTTTGTCAACAAAGTTACCATGTTAACATAAAAAAACTGTGGGAGGGATTATCCTCACCCGAATATTGTGACCAACATCACGTGTTGAAGGGGAAAGAAGTTATCTGCTTTGATATGATTTGGATCCAGACCCAGTGGCAGATGGGGGGGGGGGGGGGGGGAGCACGCTGGGCGTGTGCCCCCCTTTAATTTTTGTTAAAACACAAGAAACAAAAAGGAAAAAAACTGGAGGGGGGCACGTGTGTCCCCCTTATTGTTGTAAAGGCCCCCCTTACGGAATTCCTGGATCTGCCGTGAGACCCCCAGCATCCAGGTAACTCACTTTCCTGTTAAAAAACAAACAAACAAAAACAACCCTCTTCTTGTAGTGCAAAAACCCTGTGTTTTCTTCTTCTTTTTTTTCTTTTTTTTTTTTGTTCCAAGTGGTACAACATGCATGAGCTACATGTATGGCTAGTAAATCATCATGTTCGAGCAGTTTTTTTTTTCCTCAAGCCGAGAGTATGACCATCTTTCCTATTTATGGAACAGAAAGCCTGAAGACCATAGTCAACAGTTTGACCTTTTCCAAACGGATGGCTGATAAATTTAGAGAAATGATGCCCCTTTTGCTCTTTGATCACAATGTACTTTGAGTTAATCATAATTTTGAATCTGTTCCCTATCAAACTCTAAGGAATGAATTTATGACAGTGATGATGATTATGATAATGATAAAGTTAATGATGATAAACGTAATGGAAACAATTTGACAATGAAATTGAATGTTAATTCATGTGATAAAAACTTCAAAATCTCATAGAAATGTCTATAAACTATCAATGAACATTATCTGTTTTGCTGTCGGACCACAAATGCTTTTTAACTGAGACTCTACATCATAAAATGCAAATTGAAAAATGAGTAAGGTTTAAGATATGGTTTTTCTTTCCCCTGCCTTGAGCGGAAATGATGTACGATGTCTCCATTGGAATTGACAACTTGTTTGTTGAGGGTTCTAGGATTCCCCCTTAAGAGTTTCAGGTACATTGACCCTTGACCTCCGATAGGCTAAAAGGGGCCAGGGAATTTTGAACCCTGCTGTCATCAGAGAGGAAAATTCCAAGATACGGACCAAATGCTTTCTTGAGGATGCAAGTATGTGTGGAGGGGGGAGGGGGGTTATCACTTTGGGATTCTTATCATTTTTTCCGCCTTTAGTTATTCGTCAAACACCATCACATCTGTTGTCAGTTGTAGAGCTGAAACGAGGAAGATGAAACAAGGAATGAGTGTTGAGTGTAATGTGCATCATTTGTTCATGCTTGTTTGTGGAGAATGAGAGTGAAAGTTTTAAAGGGATGATACAGTTTCAGTTGAGATAGGGCTTCAGGATCAAAATGTCTCTGACAATGATTTTTTTGAGATAATGAGAAATGTCTTATGAAATATGAAAGAACATACAATTCTAAGAGGAATTTAAAGTTTATTTGATGAAAATTGGTTTTGAAATGCTTGAGACATCAAAAACAATGCAATCCTAATAAAAGGTGGGACCCAGCTTTTATTGGGATGGCTTTGTTTTACTTTGTTTTTGGATATCTCAGCCATTTTAATACTGATTTTCATCAAATAGACTTTGAATTCCTCTTAGAATTGTAAGCTCTTTAACATTTCATAAAATGGTTTCTAAGTAGGCCTATCTTGCAAAAAGCTAAAAGCTAAATCCTCACCTCAACTAATACTGTAGGCATATCATCCCTTTAAAGGACAAGTTCACCTTCATAAACATAAGGATTGAGAGAATGTAGCAATATTAGTAGAACACATCATTAAAAGTTTGAGGAAAATCAGACAATCCGTTCAAAAGTTATGAATTTTTGAAGTTTTTGTGCAGTACCCGCTGGATGAGAAGACTACTGCAGTGTATGAATAACTTAGATGTCACATGCGTACAACAATATAAGGAAAATATAAAGAGAATTTCACAAAATTCCATCTTTTGAAAAAAGTACACATTCCCCTGACTCGTAACCGATAAATGTTATGGGTAATATTATTCCCCCTGCCTTTAGAAAGAGGCAAGTCAAGTGCTCTTTTATTATGCGAAAAAAGTGAAAATATGTTGAATTTTCTTTTATATTTTCTTTATACTGTTGTACGCATATGACTCACAAGCTGTAGTAGTCTCGTCATCCAGCGGTTCCAACACAAAAATTTAAAAAATTCATAACTTTTGCATCGATTGTCCAATTTTCCTCAAACTTTCACTGATGTGTTCTACTAATATTGTTGCATTTTCTCAATCCTTTTGTTTATGAAGGTGAACTTGTCCTTTAAGAGCTTGTACTGAGAGGGTTACTGCTGATGTAGTACTTCTCTGAATTGTTGGACGTTGTATGGACTTTAGGAGGTTATCTCTTGCTTAAAAATGGGCTTAAAAATTTGTGGTCATTATTGAAGTGTAGGATGTCTCGTGAATGAAACTGGTGAGTCAGAAAAAAAAACTGAAAATTTTCAAAATTTATAGAAGTTGGTATTCCCTGTCATATGATAGACATAAAGACATTAGTTGTTTTATGCTTGCAAAAGGTAGCCTACCAAATGTACTTGTGCAATAACATTTATGTAACTTAAAGTTTGAAAGTTTCACATTTTCCCTACTTCAAAATTTGAACAGATGATACCAACACATCACATCTTCCCCCTTTTTCAGTACAGTACTTAGATTATCATGATGAATTTCATTATTATTTTTTGTGAAGCTATTGCAGCCCTTTTCATCCCGAAGTCATTGTTGCTCGGTTATTTCAAAAATTCAATGATTTTTTTGTGAAGAATAGGCCTCTATGTTATTCTATCTAATTTCATGTCCAATAAGTGAAATTTAGTTTTTAAAGATCTGTATGCCTATATGTTACCTCATTGGGAGACTTATCATTTATGCCTTCCAAGTTAAATATGTCAAAGTGACTAGTGGTAATAAAACTTATCAGTGAAGATATTGGCAATTTTAAAATTTCAAAATTTCTTATACAGTTTGAGAAGTTTGATAGAACCTCTCAATCCTATGTATGTGAGTTAATTCTGTGAAATCAACTGTAATTTTTGCGGTATTGAACTGTGATGAATGAGGCCCTCATTGACTTGAAAGATTAGGAATAGAGATGTTCTGGTGTAAGAAAGAAAATCAACTTTACAGCAGTGCCTCCCTTGGTGACAGCAGCTAAAACTGAGCCAATTAGCTTTGATGAAGAGGATAGCATGTGTGCTGAACCAATTGCCTCCAAAATATATTATGCGCCCCAAAAGTTGAGACGTGGTGAAGGGGTTTCTGTAGATAATGAGGTAAGATATCATCATCGCTAACAGTTTATGTGCTTATGTCCATTAACCTAGCTTTTGCTTGATTGTATTGACACATGCATGGACTGTTCAAGAAATTAAATGGTAAACGAAGTGATTTTTCTTTTCTTTTTCCAGGCCACATATGTTTTTCTGCATTATGGATATAACTGTGCTTTGCTCATTTTGACTCAGAAGGGCTTTTTACACTTGTGTTTCTTAACCCCGGACTTTCTCTGACCCAGGACTATCGTTAGTCCCGTACCAATTTTTTCAGCTTTTTACACTCGCCAATTAGTCCCGTACTATCTCTTGTCCGGGGCTAAGGAGAAAACTAACCTTTTTACACTCATATTTCTTAGCCCCGGACTTTCCAAACCACATGAATATTCATAATTACGTTGTGTACTGTATGCGTACACGCACGCACCGGCAGCACTTGATAACCTCGTTTCTGATTGGTCAGTGAGGGTCGCACTTCGTCTCCGTCGCTTAGCCCAGGATTATTTTTTCGTTCTGTTTACACTCACTTGCTTGGCACCGCAATTGCGGTGCTAGCCCCTGCTATTTTGCAGGGCCAGATAATACCGTACTATCGGTGGGGCTAGCCCACTTTGGCAAAAACGAGTGTAAACAGAAAGTGGGCTAAGGATAGTCCCGTACCAACGGTGGGGCTAAGGCCCCCCCTTAGCCCCACCGTTGGTCCGGGGCTAAGCAAAAATTTACAAGTGTAAAAAGCCCTTTACATTCTGCTAAGATACTTGGGTTATGATTATGACTACTATGCCACCCACTTGCCACAGGTATGGATATCACTCTCTAGTGTGGGGGAAATCTGATTAACCCCTTGTGTCCTTGAGGTGTTGCAATTGCGTATATGGCACATAAAACTCCATAGTATTCTATACACTGTTCGAAGTCTGTGGCATGGAAAGCACAGGAACCTTTACTAGACGATTTGAATAGACTGGAACACTGGCACTGGCCTGTGATTAGCTTTTGGATGATTTCCTTGAACTAAACACAACTTGGCTACATTGACTGACGCAAGACCTGTGGTGTTGCTGAGTGTTCTCTACTTGAGAAAGATAGAACTTGAGTGTGAAGTAGGAGGAATTTGCTTGTGGGTGACAGCTCAGAGAGTGACCATGGGTGCTAAAAAAAGATGACCCATGGGGGTTGATTCTAAACCTCTGTCAGCTTTCTGATGACTCATCAAGGGCTTTTGATGGGTATGAGATATTAAAGGGGGGAAAAGCACTGTTTGCTGAACTTGATCCTTTGACCACACATGACTCTGGGAGAGAGGCAGCCATTATTGGTTCACTCTCGAGTGTCAGTTTGGGGCATGGTGTCTGTTTTCCCAAGACATTAAGGAGAATTATGACAGGAGATTACAGCACTGATTCCACAGATAGCTGATGATGAATGGGAAAAATATGCAGCATTTATCTTTAGGTGTTAGAATCAGTGTCACCTCACTGAAAGCACATGATCAGTCAGGTGACATAATGATTTAGTCTCTCGTCCAGACATTTATCTGGCACTTGTCAAAATTATATTATTTGAATTACCTACAACTGTATGATAATGCCCAGTATAAAAGTCAAAAGACTTGTCGAGGGCTATTCAGCAGGTCCAATTCTGAGTCTGGAAAGTTGATGTGATGTATCTATAGGGTGGTCAGTTAATGCAGTCTGGATTAAGTTTATTAGGAATAATATTTATGTTTGCAATGGTAGGCCCTATATCCTCATAATTGCATCACACTCTTGCTGTTGGCTTCTTAAAGTAATCAGTATATTCCGTACCAATATTACTTGAAGTATCAAAGAGGAAATCCACCCCCAAAATAAATAGACTTCAAAAGAAAGAGAAATATTCTCCCTACAGAATTATGCATACATGACTGAATTTGCATAAGAAATAAAAGGAAGATATGACATTTTGACATTTCACATTTTTTCAGAAAACATTTCTTGACCAGTCCTTATGAATATTCAAATCAGCTAGTTGACAATATCATACCACATTACCCTAAAAAATTGTGAAGGTATGACATCATCAACTCTCTCATTTGAATATTCATTAGCACTGATCAAGATATGTTTCCCCAAAATATGTGAAATTTTAAAATGTCATATCTTCCTTATTTCTTATCCAATTTTAGTCATTTTTGCATCATTCTGTGGAGAATATTTTTCTCTTTTTTTTTTTTTGAAGTTAGGATTCATTTTTAGAGTGGATTTCTTCTTTAACACATGGACAGCAGCCTAATGGCAGATGAGCCTTGCTTCTGTATAACCGGTTTACCATTAGGTCTACCTTATTTGGGCTGGAAAGATGAAAGTTTGATACCTTCCCTGGTGTCTGATTGTTAAATTTTCACCTTCTTCACCATTTCAACTGAGACTTGAAATTAGTTTGATGTTGGGAAACAGCTGAAAATATTTCAGGAAAGTATTCAGAAAAACTTTGCCTTTTCTACTCTGGAGTTAAGGATAATGAGATAGTTGATAACATTTTAATGGTGACTTAAAAACAATGATAAAATGTTGCTGTGCCTGGAATATGAAAAGGGTTCTGCATGTTGGTGAAATGATGTCCCACATGGCAAAATATACACTGTTTGGCAAAGTCAACATTTTGGTGCTCGGTCTTCATGCACCTGTTTCCATGCAGTATCAATACCCCAAAATATAAGGCAACATGACAGGCGACATTGTATGTTTCTTGAAGACGGTGTGACATGTGTTAGAAATGTCTGCAGTGCTATATGCTAAACTGCAACAAATTTGATATTTGTTGAAGAACCTGCGGTGGTTGGCACCAGGGTAATGTTTCACCCATTTAGCAGTGATATTATATCAATCATCAGGACAGATTTAGACACAAATTTCTGCCCACTGTTTTGCACCTGTCACTATCAGTAGTGTGTCTGTCCTTGTGCTTGTCTGTGATTGGGTAATTGTTTGTTGCCATGGTGATGGAATGAGTTATGTAGATGGTAATGACCTCTGACAACCAACATGTTCCCAGTTGTCTTTTTGTGTGTAGTCTGTGGGGAATATAAACCCAGCTACAGTTTCTGAAATTGCATGTGGGCTTCAGGACTGGTATCAACAAACACTGGAAAATATATGACCGAGTATTACTTCTTGTTTGGATTTCTGAAATTAACAGAACTGATGATACAAGAGAAAGGAAGACTGAAAGTTGAGGGTTTTCTTCTGATTTCTTTTGTTCAGTCATGACTGTAAAGTTAGTGGCTTTTGTGCTGAAATCATTTTGATGCTGGCAGTTTATAGATGATGATGACCATGATGGTAATGATAATTGTATTGATGATGATATTGATAATGATAATGATTGTTGGTGATATGGTGATAATGATTGATAATGATAGATGTCGATGGAAGCGATGGTGATGTTGGTAATAAGAATTGCTTTGGCTGTTCTTGTGATTGCCCTCAATGTTTTAGGAAATGTATTTTACCTTGCCACTAGAATGGAAACTTTAGAGCAGCACCTGTTCTCTGCCGCTATTTTCATTTCATTATGCTTTAAACATTATCCAGATCCTGTTCAAAAGAATACAACATCACTTATAAAGAGAAGAGAGGTGTAGCAGCAGCACTTGTACAAAAGATTTGATATTTATAACATCCAACACACCAAAAAGTTCCTGGTCGCAAGTTACATAGCTTGTTACACATGCAACAATTACCTAATTTTTTCAGTCACACATGGAGACATGTATGCAATGTGTGTGAGGTAGACAGATCTGCGCTTTAATACTGAGTCTTTACATGACTGATTGGTGGTCATCCACTGCCTCTTGCGTTGAGACATGGCTCTCTCAGAAATGCTATGAATTCCCCCATAACCCTTCTACACGTTGAGTCAGTGTATGAGCACAGTTTGACAGAAATATCTTTGTTGTGAGAATATTCAGCATTGTATTTTCCAATAGAGGAAAAGAGGGCCTGGATGCACAAGACTATATTCCATCTTCTTCCTCAGTGGGTTCAAGAAACTGCATGGATTCAGTAAGAGTGAGAGGTGAATGACCCAGGATCAAGAGTAGATGTGTTTGCTCTGATATCATACTGAATGTATAGGCCTATGATGAGCCACATTTACACTTACTAACATCGCGATTTTTAAAATCGCGATATTTTGGTTCCACCGTTTACACTTGCGCAAAAGCATGCGAAGTTTGAGCTTCACGAAACATCGCGATTTTTTGATCGATGGTGCGCATGCGTAATTTACCTCTTTTCAACACGGTAGCTGAGTGGAAGCGCGCGCTATTCTGTTCATTTCACTGCAGCGCAGTATATTTTGATCACAGCTAGCTGGTTGGAACGTTGAGCCAGGGCTTTTTATCAGTACAATGCACACATAAATTTGTCTTCTCTAGACTGTTTACTTATGGTAAAACTATAGGATACCTATAGCTTGCTATATTAGATCACATACGTAGTAGGTGTGTAAAACTTCATCTACAGCAGCATTCAGGAGGATCATGAAATTTCGCCGATATGACGAAAGTGAGAAGTAGGACTTGGAAGTTAGGACTGGTATTTTATCAGGCGACAGCAAGAACCCACACCTGTTACGTACTCCTGTATTCCACAAACAACGTATATCAAGAGCAGTATGGGCACTCCCACAATCTGAATCAATGCATTTCAGGGAGAACATTATTTTGTTAAGTCGTCATGGGGTGATGATACGTGGTTGGAGAACTTCAGGTTTGCTACTCGTAGTAGTTTTCACGTACTAGTTTCATCAGGGAGAGGGAGGTAAGAGACCATGAGCCGATCGAGGATCGGCCGTTTAGACCTGTACACAGCTGTCTATACCGGGTACTACTTTGTAGTACTCTGGCCAGTGACCGACGTACTCTCTACACGTTCCAAAGAGGGATCGGGAGCGCGCGTAAACTCCCGGTGCAATCCGATACCGAAAGTCACGTGATGAAAAATCGCGATATTTCTGCAGCTTGGGTTTACACTCGCTAACTTCACCTCAAACTTCGCGATGTTTCAAAAAATCGCACTCCAGCTGGCGATTTTTCTGGCGATGTTTCGAGGGCGTTTGGGTGTAGTTGCTTAGCAACTTACACCCAAATGTCGCGATTTTAGAAAAATCATGATTTTTCCAAGCAAGTGTAAATGGGCCTATGTATGATTGTGTGTGTGTGGAGGGGGGGGGAGTATTTCCAGATGTAAACTTGATATTGCTGTACCTCACTATTTTCCCTTTCTTTTGTACAAGTCAAGAAGAGAGTTACATATGTACCTAAAAGTCAAAGGAGTTTTGAATTTGGCAAAAAGGAGTGTGTGTGTGTGGGGGGGGGGGGGGGACAAGATGTTGGTATATTGAAAGGAGTAATAATAAAAAGAGAACACTGAAGGCTCACTGAGCAAGAATACATCAAGCGACCTGGAGGTCAATATTATGAAATGTTATGACCATCTGAGGGGCAGTTGGTCAAGTATACCAAGATATCCCATGGGCATCTCAGAATACCTCATGGTCATGTCAGGTAATGTCCCATTGTGTCTGCAGACCTTGTTTGTTTTGAACATGAAAAGTCCCCAAATCTCCTCACTTTACTGGACATATTTTTTCCCTCTTCATGTTTTTCCTCCAGACTGTGAAGGGCATGATGCTCATGTGCAAATTCTGGCAATGAGGACCTTGTCATACTTTCATGAAAACACCAGGAAAATGATATTCTATGAAAAGAAATAATAAAGATAATGATATATTTCGTGGGCATAGGCTGATGAAATAACATTAAGTAGATTCTATTTTGAGTATGATATTCATGTTCCACTGCTACTGCTTTCTAACTGGTCTTCTTTAGAGTGATTCTTGAAGATGGCTTTACAGGCATGACTTGTGTCTATACAGTGTGTGTGTGCTACATTATATAGATGATGACTGGCGGGGGAGGGAACATACCGAATGTTCCACCCGAAGTGTTTGCAATGCTATTGAGGGAGGTTATAAGTCCCGAGACGAAGTTGAGGGACTTATAGCCTCCCGAAATAGCATTTCAAACCCTGAGGGTGGAACGTTTGGTAGATGTTCCCGACAACAAAAGTCATCATCTGTTATATTATATATTAGTCAGTCAAATACGTCAACGTTTACCACCGCACCAGCACAGCGCACTCGATCGCTGGCGTTGCTCGTTTACGCATGCAGAGCCAAATTCACTGTGCGCGCACGGTCCTAGGCCGACTGTCATTTGTTACATGAAAATGTTTTCCCATGGGAGATTGAACATAACGAATGTACCTCCATCACGTGACTGTGTTCAGCCAATCACTAACCGGTATTTGACTAACCCATTTAATATTCAGATTTATCGCAACTTGTTCCCGTCCAGCTGTTCCTGGCAACGATATTAAAAGACAAGTTCACCTTCATAGACATGTGGGTTGAGTGAATGCAGCAATATTGATAGAACACATCAGTGAGAGTTTGAGCAAAATGGGACAATCCATTAAAAAGTTATGAATTTTTGAAGTTTCTGCTCAGTCACGGCTGGATGAAAAGACTACTATAGCTTGTGACGTCACATGAGTACAACGATATAAAGAAAGAATAAAGAAAATTCAACATATTTCCATTTTTCTCGCATAACAAAAGAACACTCGACATCTCTCTTTCATAAGGCAGGGGGAATAATGTTACCCTTAACATACATTAGTAGCAAGTCGAAAAAATGCGCACTTTATTCAAAAAGTAAAGTTTTGTGAAATTCTCTTTTTATTTTCCTTATATAGTTGTACGCATGTGACATCATACACTGTGGTAGTCTTCTCTTCCAGCAGTGACTGCGCAGATACTTAAACGCGCTGCCTCCCCCATTCTGTATCAAATGTAGTGACCCCCGAATGAGAATAGCGCTGGCTCAATGGGTCAGCGAACAAAATGCTAGGCTACAAGAGAGCTCCCTGTGCTAATCTCCTAACCCAAAATGGCTGTCCCAGCGAGCCACGAGAGCTTCCGAATGGATGCACACTCTCAGTGCGCATGTGCATGAAGAGAGGCCGAAAGAGCCACGCGTCTTCTGACCTCTCTCCTCCAATCACCGCAGCTCGCGGTGACAATATTTGTGTATGATGCGCACACACACACGCACACACACACACACACACACACACACACACACACGTGCGTCTTCTGGCCTCTCTCCTCCAATCACCGCAGCTCGCGGTGATAATGTTTGTGTATGATGCGTACACACACACGCACACTTGTCTCAGTGGTAGCATTGTCTCACACGTTTATGGATATAGCACCGAGTCTGGCATTGTGCAATTGCACGCACAAACTTCGGTCGTTCGGAGTTTACGTACCATTAGGGACGGCGATCGGCTGCCTTTAAGATTCATACTGTGTTGTTTTGGCGCTCTATGTCGTCGTAGTGGTCTTATAGAGCCTGCTGGTTCAACACACATCTGATGTTGACTAATATATGTGGTATGCTTGCATTCACCATACAACAAGTTAGGAATGTCTTCAGACCAGCAGAAGATGCACCTTTCATGTGCCGGAGCATTTCACTGAACTTGCCAAGCATTTTATCAACATTCATCAATCCATTCAAATTTTACTTAGCTGTAAAAGTTTAAATACTTAATCAAACAACCTGAATATATGTTTGTTTGTTTGTTTTTCCTGCACATGTGCATATTATTATGCTGACTCCAAAACAGAATGATTCTTGTTTCTCTGGCAGTGTATTAAAATGGTGCATTACGCAAAAAAGCTATATTTTTCCTCGTTATATTTGTTTGTGTGGGGGGGGGGGGGGATGTAAATGTCCCACCCAAATAATTGATCTTAATTTCCACCAGAAAAGAAAGAGGTCTCCTCTGCGTCTCAAGGGGCCACTTCAGACCAAAAGTGACCTCTCCTGACATGGTCTTCCAGGTATCACCTCAGAGATGACACTCAGTTCTTGGAAAATGTAACCATGACGACCTCCATGTAGAGTAACTCTTCCACTCTGTTCCTGGTTGAGGTTCCTCTCTCCCTCCCACCCATGCAGCCTAGAGTGACCCTGTCCACATCCTACATGGAGGTCACTGTCCTGATGACTGTCAGTGAAATTGTCCTCTGTTGACCGAACCTGAAGCAAGGTGAATTTTGAAGATGGACAGTTCTCTCCCATTGGCCAGCTCGCTTTCAAATTCAGCATCTTCACCAACCTTTTTATCATTGAAGATGTGGCAACACCATTTTAACTGCCCATAATCACCATATGGGGTATATTGAGTCATAATTGTCATGATATAGGCCTGCAGTATGACCAGTTTAACTTAAATTTTCACTGACCTGTGGTGGACATATCATGGTGGTCACAAGAGATATATTTCTCCATTAGAGAAGCTCTCTTCTTCATCTTCTTCACAGTGACTTTCAGTTCTACCATGCACTAGTGTTACCTTCTTCTCCTCCCTGCAGTTTCTAAGGTCACTCAATTTTAAACTTACCTGCAATGGTAAACCTAATGCAGTGAAAAGGTGGCACACCTCCCCCCCAAAAAAAAACAAACAAAAAAACAAAACAACAACAACAACAACAACAACAACAACAACAACAACAACAACAACAACAACAACAACATCGCCCACTAATTCCGCAGCTTATGAGGAAATAACACAGTAAAAAGATTGTGAGTTGCACTTTTGGGGGCAATAAAATGTATTTCATAGACCCTACATATACTTGGTACCTCCATACTTGCATCAAAGATAATTACATCACCTTGTTTAGTCACTGCCTTCTGAACACTTGTTTTGTTCTCCAGGAAACGGCTTGTGGTCTGGTGATGAATCTGAAGTGACACCAAACGTGACAACTTAATGAAAGCAGTGATGGCCAACAAATATTCAGTTCATATCACTTCCTCCATTTACACATTTTGCTGATGTGTTTTGTAGTGTTTGTTCACCCCAGCAAATCATAACCAAATCTTTTCATTCCATTCTGATGCACTTCACGAGTCTTGGTGGATGACGCATTAAAATTATTAATAAATTTGTATTAAACCCGATTGAATAAGTACAGAAATATGCAAAGCACACCGATCATTTTGAAATTGTGAACTGGAGTAAGACACGGTCCAAATGGATATAAAATATATGGGAATTGTTAATAAAAAAAGATCGGATGAATATATATGTTTCATCCAAACAGATAGGCGACAATTCCATGGTCATGCTGAATTCTCTCTGGCTTCAAGTGGAAAATAACCACTCATGAGTCATCCGTTTAAATGATTTCTCTTCGATTGCGATTAATTCTCCTTGATGAGTCATCTATCGTGTTCTTTGGAAGTAGAAGGCCTACCTCATTAAGTTCAAAACACCGTTAGAAAACACGGCAGCTAAAAGTGCCACAGTTTTTTGATGTAATAGTCAGATTGGGCAAGGGCACTGCACTTTTAGGGGTTTAAGTGACAAGGCAGGTTGTTACTATCAGGAGTGGTGATGAGGTACGTGATCAGTGGAGCGTGGAGGACATCCTCCACCCAATTCATTAGTGCACACTCCTCACCCACCACCATCACTACCACTACCACCATAACAGTTTGTTTGGTTCCGGCCCAGTGATTCCTAGTAGAAACTACTCTTTTCTCCTGGCTGGGGATGCTGATGTCAGCTGTGTTGTGCTGTATCTCATTCCTCTTTCTCCCACACCTCTCCCACACCTCTCCTCCTCCCATGTTCAATGAAAGCTGCATCCTCCCCTTACGTCACCCTGTCACACTATCTATCCTCCATGACAAACTGCTTTCTCTTCTAAACTGTTTAACTGTACCCTAGTCATCACCTGCTTCCGAAAGAAGAAGTCATTTGGTAACTAGCCAGGAAAATCCAAGGAGATTGGGCAAACAATTTCAAAGTTATCCCATTGTCACTGGAAATCAACTGCAGTAGTTTTAGTTAGTGGGGATTTTCTTGGTCTCAGGAATTTTCTTGCAAATTAGTAGATATGAAAATACTAAATTGTTTTTGAATGTATAGATGAAGAATACCATACATGAAGTTGAAGATGTGACTTCCTGGTTCTTAGAGGATGTTACAGCAAAGTATCTCAAACTAAACTAACATTTCCAGAGAGACGACTGCATAAAAAATGTGATTCAGAGTGTGACTGATTGGACCAAAGTTGTATGCATGTTTCTTTGGCCTGGAATTAAGGTCTAGCTCCATTTATCCATTGTCCTGAATGAGTGATGAGCTCATTGACAGGATGAAATCCTGGTTGATGGATCACTGACGAGGTTTAATCGGACAAGGGGATGAGGATTGTTGGTTTTGTGGAGTCAATCACAACAGATGTCTGCAGGTCAGAGCTTAGAGCATCTGTCTGTGTGTTTGACTTCCACCAATTAGACTGAAAACAAAGCCTTGCTTAACCGGTTGAGGACGGCTCGACTTTGCTACAACAGGCATTTCCCATAGACACCTGCCCGAATATACTTGGGACTCGACCTCATTGGGTTAAACTTGGGTAATGGCATGGCTTGATTCACCATTTCAGAATACACGCTTATCCATCTTTGTCATGTACAGTGCTCATTAAATGGGGAAGTTTCCCCAAACACAATAGTGGATTCAGGTAAAATAAAGAAAAACTGGTGAAACACATATGAAAGATAGATAGTCCATTCAAATGTTTTGCAGAAATTGAAAGTTTTGGCTATTGCCATGTGCTTGTCTTCTTGATGCAGTAGGTGTACAACAATTTTTGATGTCACCATAGCTAAGAAGTCAAATAAGAAAGGTGTTTAGAATACCTGTTTCTAAGATATATCATCACATTAGCAAGTATCGTTCCATGCTTCATAGAAGAGCTATTAATTGGGATGAATTAATCTCATTTTCATGTCAGTTAGTGAGGATTGACTTACTTACTCATCTATTCAAATGATTATCTATATTTGTGTGTTATGTGCTTATCAGTGTATAAATGTTGATTTGCATACTGTAAAACAAGATATTTTCGTGGCATGAAATTTTTGCGAATTGGAACCGATGGCCTTTTTCGCGGTATGAAATTTTCGCAAGTTGCCTCGAACATTCAATCATATTCTATTCAATTCAATTCGCGTTTATTTCATTCAAACAGATAAAAAAACATTCAGACAAGGTATATAAATAAATTCAAATCGACAATACAAATGTAACAGAATGTGGAGGCAGCAAGAAAAACAAAGTTTTATGAGCAGCTGCCACCATAACAAAAGCATTTATACTAAAAGTCATATTAAATCGAACAAATAAATGTGCATAGAAATTAAAACCAAAGTAATTAAAAATACATGTTCTACAACAGACACATAAAAAGACAAAAAACAAACAAACACAGAGTAATACCCGAATACGTAGATTACTTTTCTTTTTCCAATAAGAATAATTTAAATCTTCATTTAAAAACATTTAAAGATGGACTCATTTTAATTGGCTGTGGCAAATTATTCCAAATTAAAGGTCCTCTATACAAAACAGAATATAAACCAACATTTGTTTTATTAAGAGGTAAATGATAATTCAGAGGATTTCGCAAACAATACGAGTGAATAACACTATTTAACTGAAACAAGGAAGAAAGACTTGGGGGAATACAATTTTTAAAACATAAATATATAAATACACCATTATTATAATTGTTCAATTCAAAAATATCTAAAACATTAAATTTCATAAAAAGAGGTTTAGTGGAGGCAAGATAATTGGCGTGACATATTATTCTTACTGCTTTCTTCTGCATACGGAAAAGTCTTACCATAGAATAATTTGATGTATTTGCCCAAGCAATGTTACCATATTGAAGTTGACTTCAGGTGATAGCGTTATAAATCATCCATAAAATATATATAGTGTAGACAAGAACTTTTGCGTGCATTTTAATTTTGCGAATCTTGGCTCTCGCAAAATTTGCGAAATCAGAATGCACAGGAACATTCCTCGTTTTACAGTAGTTACTCATTTGTTTTACGTATTCATTTTTTTCTTCAGTGCATTCATTCATTTATGAATCTTTTTATTCATTGACTTCTGTTAGGACATACCCAAAGATATCAATGCTTGCACACTATCTTTTACCAAGAATCAATCAGTTCGATGGCTGATAAAGTGTTGCCTTTGTTGATGTAATATGAATTCATCACAATTATCTTTGTGTGAGCATGATGAACCCACATCCCTGTAAATACAACAAGAGTCATAAAAAGATATTGAGGCAGTATATCACACATTTGGTGGACTACAGTGTAACCTTGAACTCTTTTGATTTAAAAAAAAAAGACAAATCAATCAGAAAGTGCTCGTTGGCTTAGTCTTTGCCGTCTCCATGACGTATCCAGGGCACAGACCATTGTAGGAGCTAATGCACTTTCAAACAATAGAGGCACACTTTCACAGAATTGTTGGCGAAAAGGCTGAATGAAAAGGGAAAAAAAAGATGGAATATGAAATGAAAGGCAGTGATCAGTCAGGAAATGGTGGTTGTATCTTGTCTCATTACTGGTCTATTGTGTTCGCTGATACGTCAGTATGACTTTCCATCCCAGCATGCGGTAGTAGTTGTGATGCACAATGAAAATGAGAATTGAGATATGCATCCAATTACAGCAATGTGCCGTTCAAGGACTCGGTAAATGCAGTGTCGCAATTGATAGTGTCATTCTGTAATTCATCAAAACAAATCCAAAGTGACTTCCCTCTCCTTGTATAAATGCTGAGTCAGCAAATTCTCTGAATTAGTCATTTACCAGATATGGTGATTTTAGCCGTCATTTGATGTCGTGGTTATAGTCCTGATATGGGTGTATCATTGCCATTGTTATATTTTTGCCATATTCTTATTTCTTTGCAAGAGCTGTAGGTAAGATTCATCATTCTATGCCCTTGATATGAAGTCTTTTTTTTTACATCCTCCCAAAGAGCAATGCCCATAGAAGACATGAAAAATAAAAGTTTCTTTAACATTTGGCAGAAAAGTGGAGTGTACGTTTTCCAATTCTGCATGAAGTCTGCTGTCAAGATTTGCAGTGGGAATACCGACTGTTGAAACTCATAACCCTTTATATGTGACATCCAATCAATATTCACATTTATTCTAGTGGCTACACATGAAACATGCAGTTTTTGTATATATGTTATAGTAGTATAGTTATGTGCAGCAGACTGCTTCAAATACCCTATTGCACATGTGAGGTAAACTGTACAAGTGGAAGTTTTTGCACATTTTGTGCAAAATGATACTAGTGCAAAAATATAAGCATGCAAATTTGTCGCTTGTTATAATAATGCAATGTAGTTGGGTTTTTTTTTTTTCGTATCACAGAATTGAAAATATGCAAATTTTATCTTAACCGGTCAAGTGCAAAAAACTATACTTGCGCAAAAATTTCCACCATCACAGCAGTTGGCAAATGCTCACAGTAATTCTCAAGGGCTATGATATTGCAACTTTTCATTGCAGTGCAAACACAATGGTCAAACATTGCAAATTATGTTATGTCAACATGCATATCAATAAGTGTTCCTTTGGCATTGTAATCCATACTCCAGTTCTGATTCCTGTTCATTTATGCAGTAAACAAGAGGATATTCCGGAAGCCTCGCCGGTTCCCAGGTTTGCTCCCTCTACCCAGCAACCGTGCCCCTGAGGGTTCCTCCACCAACGGCCTGGGAGGCCAGGGGGGTGTTCTTCCACCCCCTTACAGGACACTCCAGCCTAGTTTCAGTGGTAAGTTTAGATCTCAACATGGTTATGGATCATCACACAAAAATAAAGGGCTAAATTTTTGTATTCTGCCTTGGTTTGAGAAGCACAGGGTAATACATTTTTTAATACACCAAGAAATCACTCTCAGCTCCAAATTTTGATAATCATAGAGCATCATCTGATTATTTTTTTTTTTCACAAACACCATCTTGCCAACCAGAGACTGCTCACACGTGTTTACCCAGAATGACTTGAGCCTGAAATCCAACTTACTAAAAACTCTGTATGAATGCTGTTTAATCGACTGTACAAATCATTATCAAACTACCAAAGAACAGGCAATCATTGCTGAAACTGTTAAACACACTGGCCCTCGTAAAATATCATAGCACTGTGTTGTACATAACAAGTTGCTCAAGCAACATCTCTTTTCACACATTAGTCTTCAAACAAGCAGCTCAGTTACACTGTCTTTATTTCTGTGTAGTCAATGTTGTTGTTTTGGTTTTTCTTTGTTATGTCTTTCCTATCAAATCAGATTTTCATCGACTGCTCCCTGGCCTTTTACAATTTTCAGCAAAATCATCTTTGTTGTATATTTGACTTTTTTACCTCCATTTTTTCTTTTCTTTTGTAAAAGATGAAGTACCAACTGTGACCATTGGCCACAGCTTTATTGATATACTATTCGCTGACATTTCTGTAATCATGTCACTGACGGCTGGATTTGTCATCATCCCTGATATGATAACAGACCTTGATTCATGATTAGTGATGTATATCTGACAAGAGAGGGCAGTATTGCAAAAGTCCTGGTAGGAATGGTGTCATGTCCCTTGGTAGGGACCATTGCCAGCAGACACCAGACTGGGATTATTGTGAGTGAGAGATAAACATATATCTCAGTTGTTGCATAAAATACTGTCGTTTTGTGAGCTAAATTTCAACTGAAAAATTACTTTGCTGCCATTCATAGGCTAATGGATGTATTGTAAAAGTGGATATTTTCGCGCGACTAATTTTTCGCGCTTGGCCGGGTAAGAAGAGTTTTGCGTGTTTTTAATTCCGCGGAATCAAGACATCACGCACAGGAACATATGGCAAGCAAAAATATTCGTGCGCTTTTATTTTCGCGCTAGTTTCTGGTTGTGCGAAATGCACGAAAATTTCAACACCGCGAAAATTTCCACTTTTACAGTATAGCCATTTATATATTGGAATGATAGTTACAAGGTAATATCTGTGTAAAAAGCCTCATGTCTTGTAGCTGGTAGTATCATTGAATGGCAATGACATTTCTTTGGTTATAACTTAAAGTCATTTGTAATAACTTTCTTTTCAAACATAGTGCTTTATTGCCAGCAATTTCAGATACATTACCACCTTTGAGAGTCCTGTGTTTCCAATTTCTCTCTCAAGGCATAAGCACCGAGTGGAAGTGAAATTTCATTTATCAGTTTTAATAATTACTAGTTGGCAAAAAAAGTAAGTAACCTGTACATAATCACAAAAGAGTATAATATCTTTTAAAAAAGAAATATAATTTGCTTACCTCATTAAAACTAAAGACTTGTAGCTACCTTGTTTTTTTGATAACATTCACACACAAGCATTGATTTAGGTTAGAGATGAAAGAGTTCAAGTGCAACTCCCGACTCAATAAACACATTTTCTGGGCTCACTCATGTGCTGTATATAGAAACCAGTATTTGGTCTTTGATCCATCTGACAACCCTGCCCAAGTCTGTTTTGCAGCCCTTACTATTTATATCTCACATAAATATTTGGACTACATGAAAGAATTTCAACTTTTTCTCTGCAGAGAGCAAAAGTAGGGGCAAAACGCTTAACAAGAAATCCCCAGGAGTCAGAAAGTGAACAAAGACTGACTTGCAATCATTAAATTTCTTTCACTGGTATTGCGACTTTGCAAGTGTTGAGGGAACTTTGTTTTGAGAGTCTAGATTTGATACACATAGTTTAGGTTTGTTCTGATTTACCTCAAATTTCATAATTATAAATGTGTTTTACTTTTAATTTTGCACTTAGTGAATCTGCATATTTGGGGTAAATTCTTTTTTCAATATCTATTTACTTTTTTATTGCAATTGATCAACAGATTGCCCTTTGTCAACATTAATAAGCACCAATTATTCTGTGTTTATTAACCCATTCCCTACGGGAACCTGGTGGCCTGTGTATTAAGTCAATGGGATTTCAGAATTCAGTATGGAACAGGTTAAGTAGTAGTCATGATAAAACAAATCATGGGTATACATTTCTGGCTTCTAAAACTCTGAATAATCGGAGGGATTTATTGACATCAATGAAGGGCAAAAAAGTTGCGATAAAGACAACTCCATACAAGTATTCATTGATTTAAATCTGTTTGTTTGTTTGTTTGTATGTTTGTTTTTAGATTCTGGAGAATCCTTCAGTAGTGATTTAATTCCTTTCAATGAGAGTGCAGCCAACCCTAACCTTACAGCAATAGCACCAACTGGTTCGTCGAGTAAAGAGTTATCGGGCTTTGGCGAATTCATCAATGGAATCATGATCTTTGTGGAGTTCATGAAGGGTGAGCTTTGGATTGAATGAGATTTGATGAGAATCAATTAATGATTATCAATTTTGACAGATACTGCAGAAAAAGTGACTGCCACATGAGGTCGAGAAAGAGAAATCATATAGCGTGGGGTATGATAGACTGAGGTGGCAGCATTTACAGCACCAAAGCCACTGTACCCAAAGCCACCATTGATATCGTAGCAACCTCCAATAATTACCAGCATCACTATAGCATTTCTTTGCTCCTTATGTTTCACAACACTCTGCCACCATTGTTAAAACAGATCAAAGGAATCAAGAACCTGAAATCTTCTTTATAATGTGCAGTACACTTTGTAGTATCAAGAGTCAATCTAAAAGGGTTTTATGTATCATAATATATTCATAGATAATTCTTTCATAGCATGTTTAGGAATGACTTGTTCGAAATGCCATTAAATTCTAAAGGAATTATAGATATTGCTTGTTATTTGTGTTGCTTGATACAGTTTCAATACCAAAGTGTCTTTCTGCAAGTGAAATGCTTGAACATATCCATTTGTCAATAAAGAATTGGAAGTGATCCTTTTATTATATCACAATGGCCAAAAGTGTTGTTTTTTGTGATCATGAATGGATAAAGCTGTCATGGTTACAATTAGATTTTAAGTGTTTGAGAGCTGAGTGCCTTCAGATTTAATAGTAATAATAATGATAGCTAGTTTTTGTGTAGCGTATTTCACAGTTTTTAAGTATCACAATGCTCTTTACAGACTATTATTACTTTTAGTGAGGTAACTAAGAAAATGCATAATTATGTGCATGCAATCACATTATTTTGGTATTCAATGGATATGAAGAAGAATTGTTGAAGTTTTTAAAAGTTTTATTGCAAAATGAGCTTACTCCATTCTTGTTAAGTTGAGATATCTGTGATTACAGCTGTTAAAATCAAAGAAAATAATAAGATGGTACAGGATATTTTTAATCATAATTTCTAGAATATTCCTTGTTATGTCACAAGTGAGGTATTACTGGAAAGGTTTAATTTTGCTCCATCTGATGATGGACTTACTTTGAAAAGCTTGAAAATAGCAGTTAGCTCATTTTGCAATAAACTCTTCTATTATTTATTCCCTTTCATTTCTTAGGTATTTTGAATGATACTACTAGTGCAATATACAACATATGAAGTATGGGACTGCTCAGGAACTCTTGAATTCAATATAATTGTGCAGTGAATAATGTAAAGGAGAGTGGTGATTTGTGCAGTTTGTGCACTGCGATGCCTAAATATGAGATGGATGTCGATTTGCTTGTAATATTTATTTATTTATTTTGTCTTATTTATACAGGGTGGCCCCGTCAGTAATCAAGTACTGTTTTCCAGAGGGCCCTGTAAACAAACACATACAAGATAACAATCATAACAGATATAAGCATAACTAAATACATCTGAGAAAATAGAACAGTATTTGTTGAAAATAAGAAAATGAGGAAGGAAACTAAAAGTAACAGTTTGTAACCAGGATTAAAAAAAAACAAACAACTTAATGACTGGGTATACAAAGAATGGCGGTGAGTTGGCTCAGTCGGTAGCGCATCTGCCTCACGATCACGCGGCCCGGATTCGAACCCGAGTCTGGACTGAGCAATGTTGTGTGTAAGCATACTGTCCCCTCTAACAAGAGGCAAAACACTCTGTCCCTCAGATAGGACATAAAATGGAGGTCCCGTGTATGAGAGAGTCACAACTCATGCACGTAAAAGATCCCACTTCATTCATCCATCGCAAAGAGCAGGGTGTTTAACCCGGTGAAGTGGTCCCACCTCACATCCAACTGGACCCCATGGAAGACCAGCTTAACATGGCTGAATATGGGCTATCCAGCCATCTTCTTAGATGGAAATGAACAAACAAACCCACCCCCCCCCCCTTCAAATGGTAATAAATGTGGATATAATGTATAGTATTCTTTTGTCTTCTCCAGAAAACAAAGACATCTTCATCCAGTACTTTGTGATCGGCTGTCTGGTGGGTATTATCCTGGCTCTCATCTCATGGGTCGTTCACCTCAGACGGAGGAAGGCAAAGTTAAAAAAGAAATTCAAGAGCGGAGGTAAGCGGCATTTGATTGTGGTCATTAATTCCCAAGGAGTCTTTGCACATGCAAAATAACAGTTTGAGCTACCGTGTAGAGTAGCTGATGAAATTTAGAAGCATTATGTAATCATTTTTGGTGAGTTTTGTTGAATGCTAAATAACACTGTTAAAGAGTCTGGTTGCTTAATTTTTAGTTGAGTTGAGTTATAAAACTTCTAAAGACTGAGCCGTGTGATGATGTGCAAATGCATTAAAAATAATCCAGTACAAACAAATTTAGCATTTACCACCTATTTTCAATATTTTTTGTTTGTTTGATAATGATCATTGATGTAATATCCTAGCTCCGAAAGTGATCAGGTACAAACACATTTAGCATTTAACATCTGTTTTCAATGATATTTTTGTTTGATAATGATCATTGATGCAATATGCTAGCTTCATATTTGCACAATATCAAAGACTTTGGTAGCACATGGGGCCATGCAAAGCTCTAATGGTGCCTTCATCTAAGATGTCATCCAGTTACAATATGATAAATGAGTCCACTTCCTAGCTCAACCCCATCGTGGCATGGGTAATACTTCATTTTCCAGCAATGTGGGCATTTTGAAATGAGAGAGTAACAGTTGGTGAGTATTGACTGTATTGGGTTTAGTGTTGCCACAGTGCCTGTCATTCTAACATTTTGAAGAGTTACCGGTAGTTGATGTATCATTCCATCTTTGTTGAAAAGTGTGGAATTGTAAATATCATTGATAAGGTTTGGAATACTATGTAGGTGGCAAAGAAATCTTCATTCTGTCTCTTTTCAAAACAATGTTTTATGGGCAAGTGTACTAAAAAAGTTCCAAGCAATTCAATAGTGACAATATGTATGATATTGTAAATAGTGTGTACATGTCATTTTATTCCCAAAGTTTAACCCCCGAGGACGATACCTGAGTACACTCTGGCAAGTGTCTATGGGAAATGCATGTTGTAG
Organism: Diadema antillarum; assembly: GCF_040938485.1. Lineage (NCBI taxonomy): Eukaryota > Metazoa > Echinodermata > Echinoidea > Diadematoida > Diadematidae > Diadema > Diadema antillarum. The sequence continues at coordinate 1,264,454 of NW_027271003.1, read as the reverse complement.
CAAAATCAGCCTGTCTTCTATGAGTAAATAGTGAAACCCAGTATCAGATCAGCTAGAGAGTGGCCTTACTGGACCAATGTTTGAAAAGTTCTGACAGTTTTGATACAGGTCAGTTATCTATAAAAAGACCCTTTGCTCTTAGCCCATTGAGGACAGACTGATTTTGCTATAACATGCAATTTCCATAGACACCTGCCCGAGTATTCTCGGGTCTCATCTTCAACGGGTTAAGGGACAGGCATTGCGGTGCAATTTTCCTACGTCACCTTCCTAAGAAGAATTTTTACTTTTTCCATTGATGTCTTGCAGAGAGTGCCAGTGGGAGTCATGGTGGGGCCAACGGGGTTCTTGCCGCAGTCCAGGAGGAGGATCGCATCAACATCGATGAGATTTGGCGGAGCCCGCCACGCCCCGGGATGATGAACCGGGTCAGTCCAACGGAGGATTCCAATGACAACACGATATGGCGCTCCCACACGCTACCAGGCAATAGACAATTAAATAGCTACTATCCCTAGCAACGCATCACTAGGGCGTGGCCTGGAAGCCATGAAATTCAAGATGACTGAACAGTACATGTGTTAAAAAAGAAAAAGATGGTTCCAAGTGTGGGATACTTTCTCTTGGCGATAGTATTATTTTTGTTTGTCACAATAATGTTCATTATTTACTGTGTAAATGGTATGCACCAACTCAACACATTTGAAAAATTATTTGTAAAAAGTTTTACCTTGATGTTCTGTTTATGCAAACTTGCACATGTTATGAATAGATGATGTGGAATATATAATTGTAAGAGAACAAAATATGTCAGATGGTGAGAGAATGTTCTTTATCATGAAAATTCAGGAGGATGTGGAACTAGTTGTCTGGAAGTGAGCTTTCATTTGTACCAAGCCTCTGCCTCTTACAGATTTTGTTTTCTATCCAGAGCAGTTTTATTTTGATATCCTGTATTTAATAGAGGCAGAGAGAGAGAAAATGGGGGGGGGGGGGGGGGGGAGGGGGAGAGGTAGCGAGGGGAGAGATTGAGCACTTTAGTGATGAGTGAGAGAGAAGGTGTTCAAAGATGAGAGTCTGGAGTTACATGAGAGAGAAATGAATGAGTGGATTGAAAGATTTAAACAGAGTGACAGAGAGAGAAGTGTCAGTGTTAGTGTTAGTGTTGGTGTATGAGTGTGTGTGTGTGTGTCTGTCTGTCTGTCTGTGTGAGAGAGAGAGAGAGAGAGAGACGGAGAGAGAGAAGTGCATAGGATGTGAGTGAAGAGTGTAATGTGTAGTGATGAATATTAAAGGGAGTGTATAGTTTTGGTTGAGACTTAACTTCAGGTTTCTAACATTTTTGGTGATTTAATGAGAAAATTCTTACGAAATATAAAAGGGCATGTAATTCCAAGAGGAATTCATTGCTTATTTAATGAAAATTGGTTTTGAGATATCCAAAACAGAGCAATACTAAATAAACAAATCGCTTTGTTTTACTTTGCTTTTGGATGCCTCAGCCATTCCAAAACCGATTTTCATCAGATAAACTTTGAATTCCCTAAGAATGGTATACTGTGTACTATTTCACATTTCAGTGGTTTCTTGATATCTCACAAAAAGATAAAAGCCCAATTATCATCTCCACCAATACTGTAAAACGAGGAATGTTTGCATGCATTTTAATTTCGCGAATTTTTCGAGCGGCAACATTTGCAAAATTAAAATGCACGCAAAAGTTCTTGCCTACACAACTTGCATTGGACAAAGTTTATTTAATGAAAATCAGTTTTGGAATGGCTGAGACATCCAAAAGCAAAATAAAACAAAGAGACCATAGTAAAAGGTGGGTCCCACCTTTTATTAGGAGGAACACTTTGTTTTGGATATCTCAGCCATTTTCAAACAAATTTTCATCAAATAAACTGTGAATTCCTTGTGGAATCACATGCTCTTTCATAGTACATAAGAGGTTTCTCGTTATCTCACCAAAGAATGTTAGAAATCTGATGTTAGGTCTCAACCAAAACTATGCGATCCCTTCAAGAGATGTGTTAATGGGAGAGAAATAAAGATATACTGCAGTAGATTGTAAGATAATGGAAGTGAGAGGAAGCCTGGAAGAACGTGTAGGTCTTTCAAAAGACGCTTATTTTCTTTGTTTCAGTTTCATAGCCTTTTTCAATATCATAGTGCAATTTTTATATAAGAAATGTCATGTTTTGTGTCTACCTGTATCAGCTAATCTTTTTTTTTTTGTTATATCTATGCATGGCATGACGGGTATTTATTGCCATGGTTATGAATCCTGTGTACTGTGTCGTCTGTAATCGTTGCATCTGGCAGTTCTGCTGGAAGTGTTTATTTATAAAAGTGGTTAAATAGCTCATAAAAGTTTAGCTTTTTGTGAGGTTTACTTTCCATTATATTCCATATGGCTGAAGAAGAGGAAGATAGATTAAACCTACACTATGTATGTATGTAAGTTTGTTTCCTCGTTTGAGAATACTGTAAGACAGCATTATTTAATTTGTCACCTACTATAAAAAGAAATTGCATTGTCACCACATGTTTTGGCCATGTCAATGAACAAAATATCACACTATACATTCTATTTCCTTGACATATGAGTTTAACAGTGCACTTGTATATGCCTAATAGTTTGGTCATAGTTTAGAAGACATTTTTCTTTAATATAGTAATTTCTACCAGACCCCATTACTTAAGGAGTTACATTACAAATGACTACTAATCATTTCAACTGCAGAATAATAGTGAATTAGTTTTAAGGAATTCGTGTTGTTTCTTTGTTTATTGTACTTAGTGCAAGGTTCTCCCATTGGTAGTCCCTAATGTAATGGACCCAGAGTTTGCATAGCCAAATTTATGAATTTTCAAGATTTTTAAGATATGAGATTTTACATTAATTTTGTTCCCTACAATTCAGGTGATGATAAAATCAAATGGCATATACAACTGAATTCAATTTTAATGTATGTGAAAGCATTAAAATTGCTTTACAAAAAAAAAAAAAAAACTCATCAGCAATACTCTTTGTGTTGAATGCATCAATACATGTGCGTAATTGTCCTGATATTCTATGTTTCACTATGAGGATAGCATTCTATGTTACATTAATGACAAATGAATTGTCTGATCAAGGAAGTTGTTATTTATTTGCACCCCAGTTATTATCAACTGTCCCATATTAATTGTGATGTTGTATTGATATTCAAATCAATCAGGATAGATCAATCTGTATTCTTTTGTCAATCCGTACTTTGTAATCAAAATGGCTTATGAAGTCACCATTATGCATCATTGTAAAAAGTTATATTTAAAATTCACACTCATGTGAATATTCTAATGGGACCAGATTATTATATGCATCTGTGTTAAATGTGTCATTTTTTTTTCATTTTTATGAAACTGAGTTTGTTCCCTCAAGCTTTGTTTCAATGAGCCGTTGCATGTTAATATACCGTAATGATGACTGTACATTAAAGCTGTAAGTTAACAATTGATTATGATTCTTATGCATCCCTAATGCCTTCTCTGGGGTGTGAATACATGTACTAATGTTTGGTCTCTTAGTGACAGTGAAATTAGTCTGGCATGGCCATAGGATTCTTGTGTCAGCCCATTATTGGACAAGCAGCATGCATGATTAGTTGCTCTCTTTCAATATGTGCCACAATTTCATGAAGACTTCATTGCAGTTTATTTACAAATTATACATGTTAGCATAGCTCTGGTCATTTTGATAGAATGCTGTATCGGAGCAAGACAAATAAGAATTGCCATTGCCATTTCCTTGTTATTTCTCCCTAGAAATAAAATACTCCTATGTTTTTACTTAATGTCTTTTTTCCCCAAGTGACTGGGGAAAGAATAGCATGATTAAGTGACCAATGATATGACCTGAATTATGATTCAAATGTGTACATGGAGAATGTTGTACTTATGGTCTGTCATGGTCACTCAATCTCTGGACAATACATGCAATATGGTCAAGGTGTACAGAAGAGAAGCTTGTGTAACAAGTGCCAATCCTCTTTAGCGTAGATGTTCAGATTACCATATTGTCACAGACTTGCTCATCTCTTTTTTTCTGCATTGCATATGAAGTTGTTATCATCATTTCATCACAATTATTTATGTGTCTGTCGAGAACTGTAAACATCCAGAGATTGTTTTGACAACAATGCTGTTCATTATTACACTCTGTGCTATAGAACACATTTTTTAAATGCTTATATCATTGGGAGAGTACTTGTTTCCCCTGTTTCAAATGAATCATATGTTTTGTAATTAAAGTAGAAGCTCATCTGTGTTGGAAATTCATCTGAAATCGGTGTTTAACTTTTGATGTCAATACAAAATACAATGTATTTACCTATATTTTAGTCTAACCTGCTTATCAACCATCACATGATCAAGGCAAAGATGGGTTCTTCCGCTGGTGAAGGCTGTAGAGTTGACAGCTGAAAATTTCAGTGGTAAATATTTGGTATAAAAATAAAAAATTTAACACCAATTCAAATATTCTGTAGTTGTCAACTTGTACGTCACACATCTTCTAGTAGAATTGAACAGAAATAAAGTAGAGAATGAATTTTTCTTTTCTTTTTACAAAATTGACTGATAGATCACAAGTAAGCATGAACATAAGAGGGAAATTTCATAAATTGCCAAGTTGATGTGAAATTCCAGTCTGTTTTTAAGTTGACTCTAATGGGGAAGCACAGAGTCTAAAGCACAGGATAGTTTATCGAAATTAGAGTACATGTAACTGACAGAGTGACCGATATCACTGTTCTGGAAAAATCTGCTTATTTTTCTCCCTTTTTTTGTAGTTAAAAAAAACACTGCATGTCACAGCTCTGTTCTTTATCAATCACAAGATTGATCACAAGTGCTCTCGTTTTTGGTACCAGAAATTTTACAAACAGCGCCAGACCTAATTTTGAATGCAGTGCCATTATTTTGTGATCCATTCTTATGGAAGGGATCAAGGCATGTTCTACCTCACTACGTCAGACATGGCTGATCTTGTTTTGTTTTTGTGTTGTTTTATTGTATGATGATGTTCATATTAGATTCACTGTTTATTTTGCTTGTTCGTGTTTTTTAGTATTATTATACCCCCGCCACACGTAGTGTGAAGGGGTATATTTACAGAGAGAAGAGGATGATGTAACAAAAGCTAAAGATCAGTGAAGATTCGAGCAAAATGTAATAAATATTTGGGAAGTTCTGGTTATTTGAAAGTCATTGAGTTGTAAGTTAACAGGTTATTCACAGGGAACCACATTTAATCTTTAGCCTACTAGTAGCCCCTACATACATGTAAAGTCAAAGGGATTTTCAGAATTTAACAGGAAACTGGTAAAAGTGCTTTTGGTGTCATGCAACTATGACATAGCTTGTGGGAGTTCCTCTTCTAAATCTGTGTTCGAAATCAGTGAATTAACACTAAAGAAAATGATTTGTTAAAGATTGATAAGGCTTTTTATATCTTTTCACATTGTTGTAGGTAAAGCTGTTTATCTTTTATCTTTAATTTGGTGATTATAGTAATGGTGATAACTTCAGAAAACGTATTGGTCATGTGACCAAAAGCAGCCTACTGACATTATTTTAAGGATCATAGCAATGTTGTGGATGTGACATTCTGACGATGTGTTTCTGAACATTTGACCCATTTTGCCCATATCTTCATCCAAGTTTAACTCTGTTGTTGCTTTGGGCTAGAACACCTATCTTAGATGGGTTAAAAGCCTTGTTGAGTTTTTCTTGGTTTTCACTAACGCGTCGAAGACTAGTTTCGAGTATACTCGTGCAGGTACATATGAAAAATGCATGTTATAGCAAAATCAGCTCATTCTCAAAGGGTTAAGATAGAAATATCTCTCCTTATGTTGCTCAAGCTCTTTTGGAAATTAGCTGTATGTCATGATATCGGCATGTCAACTCCTCCTCAAACTGATTTTGGCCCTGTTAGCTCTCAACCACTTTTTTTTTTAATGCATCATAGTTGTAGGAATATATGTTTCTCTTGCGAACATGACATCATTTGTAGCTAAATTGCTAGCAAATCCCAGTTCAAGAAGACTTTCATTTTGATTAATGATCAATCAGCAGAATGGCATTATTTTCTAATGATCAATCAGCAGAATGACATTATTTTCTGATGATCCTAATTTTGAAAAAGAATTGACTTTTGGTATTTTTCCTTTGAGTGATTTTTTAAAGATATATAAAACAGAGATACAAACTACTTTTGTGTACTGCAAAAGTGGGAATCTAAGCCATCGGGATATTTTGTCACACTTTGCATGACATGAAACTAGCACAAAATGAAAGCACAATAATATTTTTCTCTGCTATTTGTGATATTTATACGTTTACTATAATTTGATTCTGCAGAATTGAAGACACTTGAAATTCATCTTAACTGGCCAAACTTACTCATGGGATCATTTCTACAATTACACTTTTTGTGCCACTTTTTAGCAATACCAGGTATTTTCCTCCTTAATGAATGAGCCAGTGACATCAAAACAGTCATGATTTTCATACTTCCATGTATGAGGACACACGTCAATACCCAATTTTTACAAAAGGAAGTAAGTGACAAACCAACTAAATCAGAATTATTGATATACACGTACATCTAACTTGGCCGGATGTGTCTGCAGTAAAGCCAAAATTTGAGCAGAAATAAACATCCTGCTGAAATTTCTTGTCACAACATTATGATGTCAATGGAAATGACAAATTAACCTTGCTAATTTATTAGCCTACATGGGCACAAGCATAGGCTCACTTGCTTCCTTTTTGCTGGTGCATAGAGCACAAAATATTTCCCTGATCAGTTGCTGTTGTATTGCTTCTTTAGTGATTCAAAATGCCCACTGTTACTTTGAGGGTAACATTGTATTCTAATGAGATTTAAGTGGTTTTCTTTTCTATGTTTTCAACAATATATTGGAAATTGTTCTTTTATTTATGAACTACAAACACTTCTTCACTGTCTTCCTGTATTTTGTTTTCTATTTCACTTTTCAATGTGGACCACTCTATGTTGTAGAAGTGGCACATTGGCTACTGCTTATTTACTGCCAGATTTATTTGTCAAATCGTAGTCTATGAAATCGTTGTTTTGTCTGTTTTGTATGCTGATCCTAGGTTTCAGTTTTAGCAGTTGTTGCTGTCTAGTATGATATATTATTTATATAACCATTTTACCTTGATATGTATTACGTACTGTTGTTGTCGTTGTTGCCAATGGAGTCATTATAAGATAATGTTGTATAGATGCCAAAATATGATACCACGCAAGGAGTGGTAAATGTGGATCATGATAAAAAAATAAAATAAACACTTTTGTAAGAAAACAGCTAAAAATCACCCCCTTTCCCTTGTGATTGTCATTTAGATCTCACCTGTGGATTAGTCTCAGATAATAAGATCAGAGAGGGAGAGAGAGAGAGAGATAGTGTGTGTGTGTGTGTGTGTGTGTGTGTGTGTGTCTGTCTGTCTGTCTGTCTGTGCATGTATGGGTGTGTGTAATACTGTAGCATGAATTGATGGCCATAATAGTTATGTGTATGAAGTGTTTGTTCGCAACAACCGATAAGTCCATATTTGCCAAATGGAGATATTTGCGATTAAAGGTCAAGAAAAATAAAGAGAATAGTAAGAAAATGTTTGCTTCTTTTGACCATAACTTCAAAAATGTACCTTTATATGTAATGACCAATAAATCATTTAAAAGGTATTATTTTGTACTTTATGACAGAGACCGTACTTCAAAATCTTCAAAAATGGACTTATCGGTTTTTGCGAGCAAACTCTTCGTATGTGTATGTGTATGTGTGTGTGTGTGTGTGTGTGTGTGTGTGTATTTACAAGGATACATAATATTCTAAAAAGTAGTGCATGTAGTAGGCCTAGTAGTATGGAATGGGGTTCATTTTATATGATTAAGATCATACAAGTAATGCACAGTGGAATACCTTATTAAATTTACTACATTTTGCTTAAGATTCAGCAACTAGTATATACCTTCATACAGATTTATGTCTCTACTGTCTTCAGTGGACAAACATACATGTGAAGAGTTTTATCACGGAACAAGCTAACTCCATTCTTTGTAAGTTTAAATAATTATTGTTATAATTAGTTATTAAATAAAGCTGATAAAAACAGAAAATGATAAGAAAATACAGGATATTTTTAGTCATAACTTCTAGAATATTTCTTGTTATTTGTTAATGAGATATTACTGGAAAGGTTTAATTTTGCTCTAAGATGAACTTACTTTGAAATGATTAAAAATGGCGCCAGCTAATTTTGCAATATAACTCTTCAGATGTAGGCTACAATCATTTTGAGTGCTTGAATGAACATATTTTCCTTTGTAAGGGATATATGGATAGGGGGAAAATTATGCTTGTGATAGTCACAATCTTGACTCAAGTCATGAAAAAATGACATTTGATTGCAACACAAGTCAACTCAATTCATGTTTAAAAATGAAGAGTTTGTTCGCAAAAACCGATAAGTCCATATTTGCCAAATGGAGATATTTGCGATTAAAGGTCAAGAAAAGTAAAGAGAATTATAAGAAAATTTTTGCTTCTTTTGACCATAATTTCAAAAATGTACCTTTATATCTAATGAACAATATATAATTCAAATGGTATTATTTTGTAATTTATGACAGAGATCGTACTTCAAAATCTTCAAAAATGGACTTATCGGTTTTTGCGAACAAACTCTTCAAATATTTGGGATTGAAGCTGCTGAAAGACAAGAAAATAATTAGAATGTACAATGTAATTACGATATGTTTAATCACAACTTCAAGATTATTCCTTGCCATGTAACAAGTGAGGCATCACTCAAAAGGTTGATGGACTTAATTTTAAAATGTTGTAAAATGGCACTTAGTCCAAAATTTTGATTAAACCCTTCTTATGTCTTTTGGTTTTGAAGGCATAGTGTGAGAATACATAGTAGAATTTGTATTCTGCTTGAAAAAAGACAAGATGTTAGCTGTGACAGGTGGCTTCGGGCGGTTCAGTCACCAAAGTGTTTTGCTACAGTGCTGTAGTTTTTCTGCATTTTCCAAATCCAAAACTTTGGTTAAACATGGGTTTTATTCTATCCCATCTCCATTTGACTTAACCCTAACTTACCTGGGGGGGGGGGGGGGGCATAATGCCCCCCCCCCTCGATGAATTCCGCGACCATTCCGGCGCGCAAAATTTTTTGACCGTGCCGTTCGCTGACTTTTTAATTTCAAGTCTCGCGCAACTTTTGAGACCAAATTTGTCACGCCCGGGCATACCGTTCCGAAGCCACGCCCCTTCAAAAAACTTTCGTAAACTCCAAAATTGCTGAAAAACGTGATTTTGTGCACAAAGTCAATACAAATTGTGTTTTTTCAATTAATTCATATAAAGATTCATATTTTAAATTCTAATGGCTGAAATCAATTCATTTTAGTATAATTATGCTTCAAAAAATGTGTATGACAATTCTGCTGAAAAAACAACAAAAACAAAAGTTCGAAAAACAAAGAAATACATAAGAATTGATAAAACAATAAAAAACATGAGAAATTAATTTTGATACTGAAATTTTTTTTTACGCACAAATGTTCAGAATGTCACTAGAAATATTTACACCAAAAATCAGCATTCCATAAGCTTTTATAAGCCAATTACAGACGAAAATGATTTTTTTTTGCATATATTTGCATAATTACTTGATTTAAAATAGAAAATGCAAATTTTTTGAAAATTCAACTCAACAGTCTTGTAGATTACATCCGGCTTTATGTTCATGCAAAATTTTGCGGCGATCGCGCGATCAACGGCCGAGATCTGAAGGGGGGCCATAATGCCCTCCCCCCCCCCCCCCCCCCCAGGAATTCAAGCTGCTAAATAGCCCAGGTAAGTTAGGGTTAAAGGCAATTTATTACTAATACTTGCATGATGAAATAATAAACCTGTGGAGCATATCCAACATCTTTGCTACAAGATATACCGGAAGTTGTTGTATAGTAGTTACTTTGTTTATGTGCATTTTTATTCTATGATGATTCATCATAATGTCTCTTTATCCAATCCAATCATGTACCCACATGTAACAGCATACTAATTCTCTGTTCAAATGCCTAACGTCCAGATACAAAAGATTGTTGCTTCTTTGTTGGTTTTTATTGCCCTAACAGTAACACTCCATCACTCATACTAACACACAAGAAAACAGACTATTTCAGAGAGAAAGAATGAAGTAAACGATGCGGATTCGAGAAGAGAAAGACAGGAGGAGTGGTATTCTGAAATCTTTCCTAGGAAGATTCTTTTTCCTAAGTCAGGATTTTTTCCTAAGTGGTATTTTGAAAATCTCTCCAAGTTTCTTCCTAACTTTTTTTCCCTCCCGTCTCATATCCAATCCAATCATAAATGCACCCACTGCGGCAACAACCTGCCCAGGCCTCTGCCGAGTTGTCATAGATATACACTCGGCAAAAAAGAAAAAAAAAAAAAAAAAGAAAGTAAACACTTTTTCGAGTTTATCTTTCTCATAGACTATTTAGCTAATAATAATGTTTTATATACCATGTTAAAGGTAACTTAATTGGCTATCAACCTGGTAGGTCAATAAAAAGGGGGAAACTTTACGCATGAGTGAACATATTCGTTTTTCTCTTCCACGGCACAAAAGTAAAAATTGCAAAAATGGACAAGTTGATATTCAAGCGTGTATGCTCTTCCATATAACAATGAGAACAAAAGACAATTCAACTCAATAAAAATGCGAATTGTTTTGCAAAAAAATCAACCTATGATCTCTATAATGTCTCTGTAACCCTCCAAAGATAAAGAAAGGCAAAAAATAATGGAGCAAATTGAAGAATCTTCTGTCCAATCCGTAGTCAAAAGACGTAAGAGAAAAAGTAATGGTATAACAAAGAAGGTTTAGTTTGAAACGTTATTCCAAATTATCAAAACTTGAAATAATATTTGGTTCTTGAATTTGTCTCACGCATTCTTAAATTCTTTAATTTGTGGAGGATTTTAAACTATCCAGTATATTAATAAATATTTTTTCGTGTTTAACCTCCAAAAATAAAAAGTAATCGGTTGGGACAACACAAATATCAACAAATGTAAACAAAGGAATTAATTGAATAATCGATTATGTTCTTTTATTATTAAAACAATAAAATATCAGATTCTCCAGTGGATTTTTAAACCTGAACTTGAAATTATATATGTTTGTAAACAATGACAAAAATTGAGTTCTTAATAATTGTATTAAGATTCAAAAATAAATCTAATAAAAATAAGAGACCACGTTTTACACTCTCTGAGAACTTCAATATAAACTCATCTAATTAAAATCTTACATAGATCACTTTACACTGTAGGAATGCTCTAATAATACTAGTAACCCCTAAAAATAAAACAATTGAATGTTAATCTTTTATAATTGAAAATATTATTAAATAGATCTATATACGAACGGGTGGCCAGGAGAGATCAGGCTCTGATGAGAAATATCTAAATGTCCTTGGAATAACTACGTTGCAGATAGGAGACAGTGCGCGGCGATAAACGGTAGCGATGCAACAGTTGAAATAGCGACAGTGATGTAACAGTTCCAAAGAAAACAAGATAGTGATGAGGGAGAGTTCAGAAATAGTCAGGAAACGATGAGATGAGATTAGATGAGATGAGATGATATCAGATGAGGTGAGGTGAGATGAGATGTTGCAGAAGAGATGAGATGAGATGTTCGCAGAAGAGATGAGATGAAATGAGATGTTGCCAGACAGATCAAAGAAATCGCGCGATGATGAACAACAAAGTCCGAAATGAAAGTGTCTCTGAAGGAAAAAAAACGGTGGCAAGCTCTCTCCGTAATAAGATCAAAGAAATCGCGTGATGATGAACAACAAAGTCCGAAATGTAAGTGTCTCTGAAGGAAAAAAAAAACGGTGGCAAGCTCTCTCCACAATAAATAAAAATATCGGGAAATTATAGGATCATCTCCTGCCTTGAATATTGACCAGTAAGTAAGTAAGTAAGTAAGTAAGTAAGTGAGAGTGTGTATATGAAACAAGATATCTATCTCTTTCTTAAAAAAATGTCCTCAAGACAATGCGTTAATAGTAGAATCTCACATCTTAGCAACGACATAACAATACTAAAACTTGAGCGCGATGCGCTCAGACAACGCACAAAGAGGCACGCCTCAAATAGCGCAGCGCTCATTATTACTTAATAATAGAATGCGCATAAAACTTAAATACAGGTACATACGTCATAATACCTGTGGCTAAATCACGGACAAAAATAAGAACATGCTACATTAGCCCCCTCCTAGTCATGACTTGCTGAAAAGCCAGGAATGACGAATTAAAAGAAATAGTAGCATGTGCTTAAATCTGAAAAAAAAAATTATCTTGCAAAAGAAACAAAACGCTTTGGGAAATGCACATGTCGGCCAGATCGAGTGACCCGAACTGGAGATTTGGGAGGAGGTGGAGTGGGAGTTTTCCCTTTTTCCGTAGAGGTTGACGCAGGAGAAGCAGAGACTTTAGTAGTCTCCCTAGGCTTCTGCTGGGACTTTTCCTTCGATCCCGAAGGATTCTCAATGAATGCCGGTTTTAAGCGGTCAACACTCACAGTAGCTCTTTTACCGAGCTGATCAATGACGAAGTATTTGGAAGTGCGATGCTTGACCTGGAAGGGACCGGCATAGGGTGGTTGAAGGGGTTTTTGTACATGGTCTTGACGTACAAATACATATGTACATTCTTCCAAGGCTTTCGGGACAAAAAAGGTCTTGGTAGTTTGTCGGCGTGTGTCAGACGGCGACAGTGTGGTCATGTGATGCCTGAGCCTATGTACATAGTCTGTGGCGTCCAGGGGTTCCTTTGTTGAACTTGGATTGACCATTTGTCCAGGTAGCCTGAGCGTGGTTCCGTAAACTAGCTCAGCTGGTGTTGATCCGACATCCTCCTTAACTGTGGCACGTATGCCCAGGAGAACGAGGGGAAGATACTCATTCCAGCGGTGAGGTTCAGGCTGAGCCTTGAGAGAGGCTTTGATCTGCCTGTGCAATCGTTCAACAAGTCCATTGGACTGCGGATGATACGCAGTAGTGCGTACTGAGGTACTGCCTATCAGGTCGGACAATGTCTTGAACAACACAGATTCGAATTGTCGTCCGCGGTCGTGGGTAATGGATGAAGGCGTTCCAAAACGGGAGATCCATTCTCCAACGAGGACCTTGGCGACTGTTTCTGCAGAGATGTCCTTGAGGGGAAATGCTTCTGGCCAACGGGTGAATCGATCTACTACTGTCAGTAGGTAGCTAAAACCTTGCGAAGGAGGCAGGGGTCCAACTAGATCGATATGGATGTGGGCAAAGCGTGCATCAGGGGTAGCAAAAGTGCCAAGAGGTGCTCTGGTATGCCTGTGAACCTTTGCTCGTTGGCACTGAACGCATGTGCGCGCCCATGTGCGGACGTCTTTGTTGATCCAAGGCCAGACATAACGCGTGGCAATGAGCTTCTGTGTGGCGTTGATGCCTGGGTGGGATAGTCCGTGGATTGATTCAAAGACTGCCCGTCTATGTTGTTGAGGTATGTACGGACGTGGTTGTCCAGAAGTGACATCACACCAGATGTAACCAGCTCCAGAGGACAGGGGAACTTTTTCCAATTGCAAGGATGAAGTGTCGTTCAGAAGCGACTGCAGTTCTGCGTCATCTTGTTGATCCTTTGCAATTTTGTCGAGATCGATGTCCTGGGAAGTATGCAGGGCCATGATCGGGATGCGTGAGAGAGCATCGGCAACCACATTGTCTTGACCTTTGATGTGCCGAATATCGCTCGTGAATTGCGAGATAAAGTCCAAGTGACGAATCTCTCTGGGTGAGTGTCGATCAGGCTTTGAACGAAGGGCGTAAACCAGAGGTTTGTGATCCGTGTAGACCGTAAACTCGCGTCCTTCCAGAAAATGACGAAAGTGTTTGATCGACAAGTAGACAGCAAGTAGTTCACGACCGAATGTGCTGTACCTAACCTCAGTGGGTTGGAGTCTCTTGGAGAAGAAGGCTAGTGGTCTCCACTGCCCATCGAAGTTCTGTTGGAGCACCCAACAGCGGCGTCAGAAGCATCGACCATGATAGCGCTTGGTCGATCTGATGAAGGGTGTACTAACATCGTTGCATTAGCGAGTGCCTCTTTGAATGCAGAAGTACACTCCTGAGTCCAAGGCATTTGCTTAGAAGAGCGTCGAGGATGCTTGCGGAGTAAATCAGTCAGAGGTACAAGGACGTCAGCACAATGCGGGACAAAACGTCGGTAGAAGTTGAACATACCAAGGAAGGTACGCAGCTGCTTCAACGAGGTAGGCTGAGGGAAGTCCTTGATTGCATTCACCTTCTCTGGCAGAGGGCGACAACCATGGCAGTCAAGATGATGGCCCAGGAAGTGAAGTTCAGGCTTGCCAAACTCGCATTTCTTAGGGTTTATGACCACACCATACTCTTGTAAGCGTGCAAAGAGTTGCCGCAAGTGTTCACGGTGCTGGTCTGGTGTCTCGCTAGCGATCAAGAGGTCGTCAATATATGCATAGACGAAAGGTAGATCCCTTGTGACACGGTCGATAAACCTTTGAAAGGTTTGTGCTGCATTACGTAGGCCAAATGGCATCCGCTTGAAGTGGAAGAGTCCGAACGGAGTAGTGATGGCAGTTTTTGGTACATCTGCCGGATCAATCGGAATCTGGTGGTAAGCTCTGACCAGGTCGATCTTTGAAAAGTTCCTTTTTCCGACCAAGTTAATTGCAAAGTCTTGCAAATGTGGTATTGGATACCTGTCAGGCACTGTAACGCGATTCAAGGCACGGTAGTCTCCACAAGGGCGCCAGTCTCCTGACTTCTTTGGGACCATGTGCAGAGGGGAGGACCATGAGCTATCAGACGGCTCAATAATGCCGAGATCCAGCATGTGCTGAAACTCATCCTTGGCTATTTTGAGTCGATCATCAGCTAGTCGACGAGGGCGAGCAACGCATGGTGGGCCCTTGGTGACGATATGATGTGTCACGTCATGCTTGATGGGTACGTCCTTGTATAGCGGACGAGTGATGTCGGCGAATTCAGTCAGGATCTCCTCGTATGGATTCGTCGCGGACAAAAATAAGAACATGCTACAAATTAAAAGGTAAAATGAAGAAATTATATTACCCCCTTTGAGGCCGTACTCCCTATGTCATTTAGCGTTTTAATTGATAGAAAGTTCTTATGTTCCACCTTCAGTTTCTCTACTATGTATTCGTTTTAGAATATAAAGAGAAACGAGGGAACGGAAATTTATTCCTGCCATTTCATTCATGTCTCTCATTGCGTTAGATTGGTCTTTTGTTATCATTGCTATCTTGGAGGGCCTATAATGTGCAAATGAATTTCAATATGTTAATTTTTGCAATTTGTACTTTTCTGCCTTGGAGGACAAAACCGAATGTGTTCACTCATGCGTAAAGTTTCACTTTGTATGAACCTACCAGGTTGATAGCCAATTAAATTACCGTTGATATGGTATATGACACAATGATTTTTATCAAAATCTTCTATGGAAAATATTAACTGGAAAGAGTGTTTATTTTATTTATTTATTTTTTTTGCTGAGTGTATTATGCACAACGTTACGATATGAAAGATTTTTGCGTCTTCACTAGTTTTTTTTATTGACCCATTACTCCATCACTCGATCCATTGCTACTAATACCAAGCCTTGCTAATACCCAAGAAAACAGATTTCTTCCGAGAGAAAGAGGGAAATATGCCTACTGAGCGAGATGGATTCGAAAAGAGAGGGAGAGGACGGGACGGTGGTCTCGAAGTTTACAAACTGGTTTAAACGGATCAGTAGAGAGCGCTGTCTACTTTGGTCCTGCCTTTCGCAATAATCGTGCGCCAGGGATCTCTGCATGTAATCATGCGCTAAACTAGCTACAGTGTGTGCATGCATCGCGTGATGATATGTACACACAGTATGCGCGCGAGCTGCATTGATATGTTCGCTTCATTACCACTCGTATACTTTCTAGTAGATCTACAGTCGTATTGTTTTCCTGAAATATATGCCGTATTCCAGAGCCACTTGTCTATCCAGACCTAAATCTCAGTAAGATGGAATGAAGTGAAATGGCTGGTGAACTGCAGGATGCTCTCCGCACATTCGCACTTCAAAAGCTGAAGGAACTGCAGACATCCACCAACGAAGAAGGCAGGTCAGTGCAAAACAGTGACACAGTGTCCTTGACAGTGGGGCCTAACAAACAACAGACGTGCATTTAGATCGTGCAGTTGTGTTTGCACCAAGTGTGTAGATAGTAATAATAATGAATGTGTAGTAAATTGTATTGTAAATAATTGTATTTCAGATCCATTTCAGATATTTTGGAGTCACATCAAGTTGTCACTCGCAGTGAGAAATTGTGTAAAACTTATGAAGTTAATTAGAATCCTACATTGTCATTTGACATTGACTGAGACGACTGCCATTAATCATTAATGCTAACGTTGTTAAAGGTATTAGCCCACATTTGTAAACCTGCAGCAATTGGTCTCATAGTTAGCATGGCGTTTGGGTATGATTGCAGTAACACCTGTGCAAAATTTTGTTCCAATTAGTCCATTACTTTCATAAAAATAAATGAAAATGCACCGTATGCATGCGTATAACACTCGCTAGCTCCGGTCCACGTACATACTACATGCATGCGATACATGTGTATTAAAGTTACATGTACATGTACGTAGCTAGCCCGCGCTGGTAATTCAATTTTGGGTCGGGTTGACCCGGTTTGAAAATTGATTTTAAAACGATGATTTTCTCTCTTTTATCGAATGGTATAGACAAAGAGCAACAGGTGAGGTATGTTACTGTTATAACTTGTACTTGAAGTCATATTGGACCTGTTTTATGCAGTTTTGATTTTCGTGGGTTTGCAAATGTGGGCTAATACCTTTAACCGTTACAGTCTAACAACAGTTACCGGGTATGTTTTACAGCAGTTTTCACACGAGGGTAGAGTCTGATGATGATGTTCTTGCTGCACTTTCCAGCCATATTTTCGCAGCTAGTATAGAAACCTGATGTTGTCAGGATATGTGGTGGTGTTTCATGTTGGTAGTGGTTAAATTTATTTATTGTAAGGCAAAGTCTGCCGCTGTCTGCGGTCAACACACGTAATCGTATCGCAGGGCTGCCAACTCTCACACATTGAGTGTGCACGTGTGAGACTCGCGCAATTCAACCAATTTTGACCGTCTCACTCTGATAAACGAAATCTCACGCTATACCCCCAAAATGGAATGTACATGACTACAAAAATAAATACATGTATATCTCTAAATTCTCTGATATTCCGAATATCGATATGCCCAAGCCCAAAATTGCGAGATTTTCCCACGCGGGTGTAAAGCTTAACCAATAATAATTGTTTTCGGTTCGCGCACAAAGACGAGCTATTGGATTACGATTGCTTTCTACCTATACCACGAGAGCGTAGCTCGTACTTTTGGCAAATTACAGTACATGTACAACGTGTATGGCTATGACGTGTGCTTTACATCGCTTTACATACACTGACTGTGTACGTAGTACGTGCGTACGTACGGCCGCACAGCAGGCCGCTCGGGGCTAGCCAGGAGGTCGCTCCGCTCCCACGCAGTGTCTCACGCCAAACTCTCACTCAAGGTTGGCAGCCCTGGTATCGATGATACACGCTTGTAGTATTGTACGGTTCACGACTATGGCAAGCCACATGATCACTCTCAACAGGTGGCTGTAATTGCTACAAAGTTCTGTGTGTACAAAACTGTACGTGGTGGCATAGCATACTTGTAAGATGTATGTCTTACCAGTTTTGTTGGGCATTAAAAGAACAGAGTGAATGCTTTTTCAAACTTTTTGTTCCTATCTAAATTTTGTTAAAGAATGTTATATTGAGCTTTGAAGGGAAGGCTACATGTAACATGTTGACATTTCTGTCTGTGTGATCTTCATTTGTTTTCTTTTTTGTGGTTGGGATATTTGCAAGGAACTTCATGGGCTTTTCAGAAACAAAATATTGCATTATTGGTAGCAGAAAGCACTGCCAGTGTACCACATTCTGCTCGAACATGCACATAATATGTGTAGATTCCTACCTACATGTGTAATCCCCAGCTGTTCTAACTTGTACTTGTAGTTGTATTGTACAGTCAATTAGCAGTGCTGGGCTTCAATGCAAAGTACACTCTCACAAAAGGTAAAAGTGTACTATGGTCTAATTTCTATAATAGTCTTTACCCAGTGTTGTACACATGCAGAATAGCACAAAGAAACTGTTTATTGTTATACAGACTTACGTACATGTACAAGTAGCATTAAATGTTCAGAATATTGCTTTGAGCCAACTACCGTGTACATGTACTGTAGTTGGAGGCTACAGTCCTTTTTGATACAGTGATTATCCATACTTTAACCCTGCAAAAAAAAAAACACTTTTTTTTTTTTTTTTTTGTCTGACTGATTTAGGGTCAGTTCACCTTGATAGTGATTTTTGCACATCATATTCTATTGAATGTACCTCTGTTGAACCAGATCAGTTTGTGTCATCTGTTTGGAACAAGTACTAACTATAGTTCACTGAAGTTGATTTTTTCATTATTTTGTCAATTTCTCAGATCTGATGAACAACCAAAGTCTCAAAGGATTAAGATCAACCGGCAGTTATCAAAGCGCCTGGCCCAAGATGAAGAGAGGATTGAAGCGTCCAAGCCTGGTCAACCTAGCTTGCCATCCACTAATGAGAAGGCTGGGCATCGAGCACCAGTGGCGGTAGCAGATGAAGCTATCGGTGTTAGTGATGCCAGAGAAGGTCACGTTACTGAAGCTGAGCAGATTGGGGAAGCGAAGCGTGCTTCTTTTTTGCAGAGTAAAATGCTACAGGCTAACAGACTTCATGTATCTGAGGAACAATGTGCCAAAGAATCAAATCAGAAAGTGGGATTGGGTGATGCAAATTCATCCAAAACATCAAAGGATAGTCCAGCTACCACATCTGCCAGCGATGCAGCAAAGAAAGAAACTGTTCTGCCATTGCAAGGATCATTACTTTTTGAAAAGGCGGCAGAAAAACTTGGCACCACTGCAGAAAAGAAAACCATACAGATAAAGATACCCACCAAATTGTTTCAATCAGCCAGCAAGTCTCCAAACACTGCAGTGAAAGGAAATGGCGGTGACACGAAGTCGGACAGTGGCAGTGAGGACGAGAGTGATGGCAGTGAGAGTGACACTTCAGCCGTCGACGGACTTCCGTGGAGAAAGATTCTTGAGGATGGGGAACTCACACCAACCTCAGACTCTGATGGGGAAGAAGCCGGGGAGGGAGCCAAGGAGGGAGGGAAGGAGGATGCCGAAATGTTGAGGGAGAATGAGAGCAAGGAGAATCTTGCCGCAGACGAAGGGACTGAGATTAGTGAGAAAGAGAAGAAATCTTCATCCAAGCACAAACACAAGAGTAAGCACAAGAAACACAGCCACAAAAAGAGCAAGCGAAAGAAGAAGAAAAGCAAACACAAGTCCAGTAAAAGCAAGGAGAGAGATAAAAGTGAGAAGGATGCGGGTTCTCACTCAAAATCTGAGGGTCTTAAGAAGCCTGATGAGAAATCTTTGAAAAATGATAAATCTGGTTGTCCAGATGAATCAAATGTCAAAGAGACAACTACTAAAAAATCAGCACAGGATTTTAATCTTAATAGCAAAACTTTGAGTGCAGGAGAGCGGGCTTCTAAATTAGGAAACACAGGGACTACTGAAGTGAAAAAGGAAAGGAATTCCTCGGCAAGTGAAAGGAAAATGGACTGTGATAAGAAAGATTCGGGGAAGGATTTGTCAAGTGGGTCATCCAAGAAGATTAGCCATGATGAAAAATACAGAGAAGAGATTCAAGCTGAAGAAAGAAAGACCAGCAAGTCAGAAACAAGTTCTTTGGGTAAGTCTGAATCAAGTTCTTCGGGTAAACAGGAAGAGAGAAGACGCAGCTCATCCAATCCTCGCTCCGAAACACGGGAAAGCGATGACGGCTGCCATCATGAGAGGAGAGAGAGAAGGAAGGCGGGGAAACATGAGAAAGATGAGCGAAGTCACAAGGAAAAGAGAGAGAAGAGACGCAGTAGGGAGTCGAGGGATGGCGATAGTACGAGAAGCAAAACCAGCTCAACAAAGCCCTCTGCAGTAGTGAAGATGCAGCATCTGGAGGAAGAGTTTGGGTCGGTCAAAGAGTCGAGGAAAACTCTGAAGGCACATAAGCATAAAGTAAAGAAAGAAGAGACACAAATTGAGGGAGCTAAGGCATCTCTGACTATCAGTGTTCCGACATCATCTGAGACTGTTGAGCCAGAGGTGGTCATGGAAGAGGATTGCATTAGTGATGAAAAGAAATACGATGGAAAGAGTGAACCAAGCACTGCTGGTGGACAAGATGCAAAAGCAGCCATATCAGAACAAGCAGAGTTAGATGAAAGCAGTTGTGAAACAACTGAGAAGTTAGGGGAGATATCAGTGAAAGAAAATGACAAAATGCCTTCAGCAGAGTCTGATACTGCTGATAAAGCAGGAACACATACTGGCAGCGCTTCCAGTATACCTGAACCAGCTCCTGAATCTTTTCTTATTGGAAATGCTGCCACCCACGTTGAAGTTCAGAAGGATGAATCTAATGTCACAGTGAAAAGAGAAAAGATGCCGCCAGACAGTGACACTAAGCTTCCCACAAGTGACAATGGTGCCAAAGGGGTAAACGCAGGAATATCTGTCATTCTTGGAAATGTGCTAGATGTTGAGGCAAAGGACGCAAGCAAAACAACAGGAGTGGAAAAATCAAAAACAAGAGAATCTTGTGTGGACAATATAGATGTAGAAGATGTGAAACATACTGTTGATGAAGGAACAGCCCAACCTGAGAAGACAGGAGAAAATATAGAAAGTTTGAAAAGCCAGCTCAAAGATTCAGATGGCTTAAAAAAGAGCAGCGGTAGCAAACAAAAAGAAAGCGATAAAAAAGGGAAGAGTGATTTGGGACAAGAACCATCTTCAGTGCCAGTTGATGACCATGTTCAGAACACTCTTGCTGTGAAGTTGGAGAAAGAGGAGAGTGCAAAATCTAAAGAAAAGGAGAAGGAAGAAGAGAAAGAGGAGGGAGCATTGGAGAGTGAAATTGAAGAAGGGGAAATTTCTCATAAGCATAAAAAGAGCAAGAAAAAAGATAAGAAAAAAGGAAGCAAAGAAAGAGAGAAACAAAGTAAAGAAAGGGACAAAGAGAAGGACAAACGTGCCAGCAGGGACCGGGACAGAGACTCGAGGACGAAGAGACGCCATTCAGAATCAAAATCAAGCTCGCGTTCGCACAAGAAGCACAAGCGATCTCGATCAAAGACTCCCTCCCCCAGCAGTGAGGATAGTGACATCAGCATAGACAAGGATTCCATGGTAGAGAAGTCTGTCTTCAGTGAGTCCAAGGGTGTCTGGATCACTACCATGGTGCCCCGCGAAGACTCCCGGGAGCCGTCATCGCCAGAAGACGATCCGAGGCAGTACCGGGACAGCGACAGCAGACGCGGCTACAGGGATTCCCGCCGGCGGGATTATGGCAGCGAATTCCGGAGCGAGAGGAGGAGCGTCTTCGACAGACTCGGGTTTGGCCAACGTGACCGATTCGACCGACGGTCGAGGTACGACGGCTACCGCAGGCGACGCCGATCCTACTCCAGATCCAGATCCAGGTCTCGATCCTGGTCACCGGTGCTAGAGATTGACAAGAAGAAGCTCCTGGAGATTGCCAAGGCCAATGCACTCTCAAAGATGCAAACTGGAGAGATACCAGCTCACCTCCCAGTTCCAGAATCCATACGCAAAGCTGCAGACACAAGTAAGATTTTATGTAGGGGGTAACAATTTGGATATTTCCATCTAAAACTTGATTTTAATGTAATGATACGATGTTGAAAATAGGAATGTGAAAATTATTAGGCATTCAGTCTTGCAGATTCATAAATTGATTAGTCATTCCTGTAGAACAAGTAATTTTCATGTATGTTTTGAGAGCAAGGTTGTTTTACTAGAGGCAGGAATCCCTATATGAAAACAAAGTATGTACAAGTCAGTGCTTAATTTTATGGAAAAACTAGATATATCGCTACGGCGACTGATATGCCTCCGCCATAATGCATGGTTCTCCTAATAGGTCTATAGTACAATGTCTTGACATGTAAGTTTCATGATGATACCTTGAGTTACTTTTGAGATATGGAGGAAAAAGTGCAATTCAGCACTTTCACTTGACCTTTGACCTTTTGGCAAGAAACTTCCCACAGAATATATATTGGGTAATACATGTATACATCAAGTTTTAAAAAAAAAACCTTCAGGCATTGCATAAATATAAGGAAAGTAGTGATATTTTGAGGAGTTGACCTTGACCTTTGACCCCCTGACCTTTGAACCATGACCCCCAACTTCCCTAGATAATCACTGCCCATTGGAACAAGCATACTAAGTTCCATGAAGATACCTTGAACCATTTGCGAGATATGGAGAAAAACATGAATTTTCAACCTTTTTTTTATCACAAAATAACCTGTGACCTTTGACCTTTGACCCCGTGACCCTAAAATCCAAACAAAGTATTATCCCCCCAGGATATACCCTCATACCAAGTTTGATGTAAAACCACCCACGGTTCTTGAGATATCGACAAAAACAAAACGGGACGGACGTACGTACGGACGGATGGACGACCCGAAAACATAATGCCTCCGGCCACTTCGTTGGCGGAGGCATAAAAAAGTCCGTAAATTTTCAGGTTTGCTTGGAATTTCTTAACTGATTATTTTCATGTTGAAGCAAAGTAAAAGAGAAATTATATTCTTCTAATATTTGGTTGTGCCTTTGATTGTTTCCCAAACCCCACCTGACTTTTTGACAATAGTGCAAACCAATCAGTCAATCCAGCGGTTCACAGAGCAATGCATGGCGTTTGCCAACACCCATGGGGAGAGCTCAGATGAGTCACCGGTCAACAGACCCGTCAGATCCAGCGACGAGGAGGATGAGGAGGAGAGCGACGTCCCGAAGCCATTTGTGCGACATCCCTTTAAGGTCAAGGAAGCTGTACCCATTGTCATGAACATCAAGGCAAGAATGGCAATTTTTTTCGTTCACAGTGGTTACACTTTCAATTCTTGATTAATCTCCAATAAGTACCAGTTAAGCTCGATATTTTTTGTGTGATTTCTTTTTTGAGCTGAGCAGCTCAAAGACATATTCGCAGGTTCTTGAATTCGCGCTGCACAATTGTCAACCCATTCAAAATGTGCAGAGCAAATTGTGAAGATATTTTTGCAGGTTTAGAATTTGTGCTATCCAAAAGTAGCGCGAAATACGCAGAAGTTAATGTACAGCTGTACTGTGAAAATTTATGCGTTTACAATAGTCCAATCTGTCAGTGAAGACGTAGACACATGATAGCATGCCACACATGGAGAAAAGAATTTTAAGTCTTCAAATGAACAAAACCTCAAAGTGTTAATAGCATGATTTATTTCATATACAGTTATTTATTTTATGTCTGAAATATTAGCATATGCCACTTTGTCTTTATGATTGTGTAAATGAGATATAGTGATATAAGAATAGCTACCAAGACATACTGTATTTACATGTAACATATTGTCAAATTCAACTCCCAATCTTGCAGAATGCAGTGCAGATTCCAGTTGCGAGCAAAGACAAATTGAGAGTGCAATTCCCAGTGTCCAGTGGGTCGCAGCATCGCAAGAAAGAAGTGGAAATTGCTGTTGCTGTTGCCAATGACCCCTACGGACAGTGGACAGTGAGTGCAGAGAGGGTCAATAGGGGTGATCAAGGGGCAATAATCAAGGGGTCAAGGGGTGATCAAGGGGCAATACATTGTGCTTGCCTAGTGGCAGATTGTTGTATATATATATATGCCGGCATTCTTTGTTAGCCAGTGGTCACAGATGTCCCACACTACATTGTAACCTGAACTCGTGAATGATCAAGGATTACGCCATTGACGTAGTCCCCAGTGTTTCCTCTTGGCATTCCTGAAGGACTGTGTGGCTGTATTATGCCTCAGTTTCATAAAGATCAAGGTGTTTGAGAATGATTTTAATGTTTGTGCAACAGCTTGGTACGTTCACAACCAAGCGATGTGAGTTTATGAAGTAAAGTTGCGTGTGATAACTTACATTCATTCTGTAAAGCAACTTGTAGCTATGCCTTGTTATGTGATAGTGTGGTGTTCTTTTGTTGAGATAAAAGGTATAGACTTCGCATTTCAAATCACTTATAACAAGCTTTGCCTCTATGAGTGAATATCTACAAATGTCTGCATACCTTCCTTTAACCCTAACTAGGCGGGGGGCCTCCAAGGCCCCGACGTTCCACGTGATGTATCGCTATCGCGAAAAGCTATCGCCGCGACGTTTCATTTATGACTTTTTTCTTTCGAGTCTCCTGCATCTTTCAACACCAAATTTGCGATGCCCGGGTGCGCAGTTCCAAAGTTGCACATAAATATGTACGTGCATGTCGGACCAAAAATTGCTCGAAAACGTGAATTCGTGTACAATTTCAATGCAAACTGTGCTTACAGGCAAATTTCATAAAAGCATGATTATTTGGGGGTTTTATTGATTAAAATAAATTTATAACATATTTTCTTGTTTGGGACAATGTCGCGGACAAATTTCATCGAAAAAACAATAAAAAACATGAGGTCGAAAAAACATAGGAATACATAAGAAATTCAAAAAACAATAAAATACTGAAGAATATTTACACAAGAAATGTGCTGTTTTGAGCTTTATTTAGTTATTTATGCCAAATTGTCTGATTTCATGCATCATGCATAAATTAGCATAATTTAGCATAAATGATAATTTTGTGAAAAATTAACTTCATGGTACTTTAGATTACGTCATAGGCAATGTGGGTGCCAATTTTCGTCGCGATCGCGCAGTCAACGGCCGAAATCTGGAGGGGGGCCTGGCCCCCCCACCCCCGTTTCTATAATCTACCTAAATAGCCCGGCCTAGTTTAGGTTTAAACATGATTTGAACAACCATTTGCAGTAGCAGAAAGTAATTTATTTGATTTGCTTTTGTCACTTCATCATTTAAATGTAAAATGAATTTGTAGGGTTTACAGAGATTTTTTTAAAAACATTTTTTATAAAGGCCCGCAAGTGGTTATTTTTGTGGTGATTGCAGCAAGCAAAAATAAGATTAGAAGTTGACTGGGAATATTGTGTTATGTCCTCAAGCACGATGTACAATTTTCTTTCCATCCTTGCAAAGACCGTAGAGCAGGCGGCCTCTGCCACGAAGCCAAAGGCCAAACCATCAACAGCTGCCAGTGCCACGGGGACCACTCCTTCAACAGCTACCTCCACACCGGGGACTACAGCAGCAAACCCGTCGGGGGCGGGGTCATCAAGTGCAGTCACCACAGTGGCAGCTGTAGCCAGCGCCCCTACCCCAACGGCTGCTCCGAATATTCCAGGGGTCACCAACGTCGTCCCTCCACAGCAGGTTGAAGACAAGGACAAAGTCTTTGAGGATTCACCGGGCTTTGTAAGTTGATGCTCATTATGAAATTAAGATTAGTATGCAGGAAAGTTTGTGATCATGAACAATCTTAAAGACGATCCAATGTAGATGTCTTTGTATGAGCATCCATGCAAGATGAAAATTGTCATAGAAACAGTGATGGTGTCATTACAGTGCACTCCCGTTATAACGAAATGCTCGGGACCGGCAGTTTTCTTTCATTATAACGAAATTTCGTTATAACCGAACAAATACAATATATAACGAAAACAAGGAAACCACGTATATATATCATATTCTGTTTGCTGAATACTCATCATTCACTGGAAAGCTATGTGAAATGGGATGGGATTATTGTATTACAATATTAAACGCAAGTTCCCCTCAGAAATTGTGCATGACACAAGGAGCGAACACACAGTGATGTGAAGCATTCGCCCGTGCAGAGACACTATAAATGCTTGTTCCGCTACGTATTTTCGAAAGCAATTCGCATTTTGTTATAACGGAGCACATTTCTTTTATTTTTCTTTGTCAGTGGCGCTCGGAAAAGACTTCGTTATAATGAAAATTTTGTTATAACCGTGTTCGTTATAACCGAATTTTGTACCATAGGCTTTAATGGTGAATTTTGGGACCAGAAGTTTTACTTCGTTATAACGAAATTTCGTTATAACCGTGTTCGTTGTAACGGGAGTGCACTGTACATATCAAATATATTTTTTGGCAGATAAAAATTAAAGAAATAAATGTCGTAGCTACACCAGTCCTGCATTGTAAGCATATGGTACAATGCTCTCCCATTATAACGAAACAGTTATATAACAAAATTCCGGTTACAACGAAGTAAAAATTCAGGCCACGAGATTATCCACTCTATGTATTTTATTGTTTATAAGTTCAATTATAACAAAAAAAAATTGATATAACAAAAGGAAACCGCTGGTCCCGAGGACTTCGTGATAACGGGAGTTCACTGTACTGCACTAACTCTTTTGAATTTAGTTGCTCTGAAATCTCTCTCTCCATTACTACTTGCCATCAGGCCTATGACATCAGTGCCATCGTGTCAGCCAGACTGAAGGCAGCGAGGGCGCTACAGTCCAACCCAAACAACGTGGAAGCTCTCACTGTCTTACACCACTCGCAGAGACAGGTTTGCCTTCCACTCGTTCTCTTTCTCGTTCCTGTAGACATGGCTCGACACTAACTTTTTTGTTTGGTGGCCCGATGGGGCCACCAAAATCCTAAATTTCAAATTTTTGTTGGCCCGAGAGAAAAATTTGGTGGCCCGAAACAAAAGCAATAAAAAACATTGGAAGTCCTTTTTTTTAATGAGTCAAATATTTAAGTTTTATGATAGTAAGAATTAGAAGTTGGACATATCTACTCATAAATAAACTTCAACAAACTTGCAACACTCACTCTCAGGCACTCATTCAGTCCTTTTCATCCATCCTTTAAACAAATTTAACTGCTAATTTCCGGCGCAAAAAGTTACAAATTTATTGATATACTTTTCAAAAAATTTTGGAGGCCCGAGGCGGGCCACCAAATTTGCCCTTTTTTAAAATTTGGTGGACGGACTTTCATTTTTGGTGGCCCCGGGCCACCGGGCCACTGTTAGTGTCGAGCCCTGCTGTAGAGTCTTAACGCTAACCAGGCCAGGATTTTTTGACTTTCTGTGGCCGCGGGAGGGTTGAATTTATCCTGAGATCTCCATTGTCCATTGCGTAATTGCCATGAAAATTGGCACATGCATTACCTGTGCTGTAATTAACCAAACTATAAAGAAAGAAATTGAAATTTTCTTTTTTTATTATAATTTGTATTAAGTAGTATTTCTAATATATATGTGTGAAAGCATACATTTTACTCTCTATCAGAAAATAAAGGTCCTAGAATCCTAATTTTTTTTGATAATATTCTTTGTAGCATTACTAACAATGTACTTCAAAAAAAAAATCTGATATCAAATTGCCAGATTTTCACAAAATTAGTGTCATAAGATGTGCGAGACTTGAAAGTAAAAGGTCTGAGTGGCACAGTCAAAAAATTTGTCATGATGGAATGGTCATGGAAAATGTTAAGGCCATTCTGGGGGTCAAGTCCACAGCACACTGCACTGTCAAACCGGTCGCACAACTCTGGAGGCAAGCCGGGTCATGTGACTCAGCACTGCACACTATGTGATCAGACTACATAGCTGGGCTTATCACTGTACTGGTGTCGGTACATTACATGTGTACTGTAGCATGATTGGCTGATTCTTATATAAAGTGTGGGCCATTTTTAGTTCATTTACAGCACCTGTGACATCATAATGAACATGCTTGTTTTTCTCCCTTTCTTTCTCTCTTTCTCTCTTCCTCTCTCTCTCTCTAGAGCTTTGTAGTCCGTTTCACAAAAGTGGCCGAAATAAAGAGAGATTGAATAAAAGGAAATACATGAAACTTGCCATTACAATGCTGTGACCTTTGACTTTTGTGGTTTCCCTCAATCACATGCGTAGATCCAGACCTGGGCTCACAGCAGTCAGAAGCCTGGTCTCTTCACTGGCAGCACCGATGCCACT
Source organism: Diadema antillarum (assembly GCF_040938485.1). Lineage (NCBI taxonomy): Eukaryota > Metazoa > Echinodermata > Echinoidea > Diadematoida > Diadematidae > Diadema > Diadema antillarum. The sequence continues at coordinate 1,236,175 of NW_027271003.1, read as the reverse complement.
TTCCTCAATCCTCAGCAGCTGGCTAACCCCAATCCTAAAAACCAGGCCTGGATCAAGAAGGTATGTAGCACCATTCCGACAACCCCATGGCTCCCAAGACATCAAGATACATTACTAGTGTTGCTCAAGATTTTGGAAATCACACAATTCTATTTTGTTCTTATCCTCTCGAAACTCCTCATTTTGAACAACGTGATAAACATTATTGCAATAATTAAAAAATTGACTACCATAGATTTAGGGAATAACTTATAAATAACCACAACAATATGTAGTGTTTTTGCAGGGTAGCTTGTGACTGAGTATGGTATCCCTAAAGTGTTATTATAGTAATGATTACTTGACTCAGTAGTACTGTCATATATTTTCTTTCATAATTCTGCTGATAAACCAACCTTTGAGTGTTCTTTCAGTCCCATTCAGCAAGTTAGAAATGAAATTGACAAACCAACAAATGGAATATGTAACCAAGATTGGAATATATTGACCTTTTTTACAATCTACTACTTATTCTTTCATGACTAGAAATCTTTTCCTAAGTGTTTTATTTCAGATGTTACCGTGTACTCTATTTCTAGCTCCTATTCGATACGTGTTACTTTTGCAGACATTGGCCATTATCTTTTTGTATTATATGTTGATACGCCCTTTTAATACGTTACATGTCTTCCCTACTTTATGTTCATCAGTATATCCACACCCAGAAGTGTATGTGTCGATATATCCCTTCCTATGTCTGATTGTTATTTTGTTTGTCTTTCTGTCTATCCATCTCTCTATTTCAATTTATGATCTAATAATGGATGTATTGACTGATATCCATCCATCTGCCTTCTTCTTTATCTGTTCATACCTCTTCTTTGCTTTTGTGTTGTTGTTTTTTTTTGTGTGTGTGGTTTTTTTTTGTGTGCTTTACTTGACTCGATAGGAAGGTGATACATGATATTATTTGTGTGTTGATTATTGTTCATTTAGTTTAGTATTTACAGAGTAACATTAACCATGCATTGATCTCTATACGTCTTGTGTTTAATCTGCTGTTGTAGATAATTACATTTAAATTGCAAAAGACTTTGCTGAGAATAATTATTGAACTTCTGTCTCATGGGTATTCATGAACCTACTTTCCTTTCTCAGTTATGAATGTAAATATTTTTCTCTCTCACTCTTCTTACCTTTTTTCTGTCTGTGTATCTTTATCATGAAAGTCCATCAGAAGTTTAATAATTACTCTCAGCATACCGTTGACTTTTCTTTTTGCAGCCTGTGACATGTTTCCAGGGTTGTCAGCAATTTATTTTTCTTCGACAAAAATGGCAAAAATAAACAAATTTGTTGCCAGAAGGCATGTGCAACAAAAACGCATAAGTAACAAGTATTACGCAGTTGGTATGTGTCAAGTTCTGTCAATATATGTGATTTCTAATTAGGCATTACCTGATAGAAATGTTTCAAACATATTTCATTTCCAAGGTGTGTGAAAATAAACTAGTGATAGAGAAATTCATTTGGAAACCAATCCACCCCTCGTGGAAAGTGGAATAGCACTTCTTCTCTGTCTGTCACATGGGACATCCTGGCATTCCATGGCATGTCCCATTTGAGAGACAGGGGGATTTTCAGATCCTATCTGACTTACCTGGAAACTTGTTACAGGTGGCAATCGCATACGGCAGTGCAGTAATTAGCGACAGGCGAGATTGGAGAACTGGCTGAATCATGATTTTAAAAAAGCTGGACGTCGTATGGTGGGTAAAGAATATTTCATTTCAGCACATTTATGCAGGGAAATTAGTCCACAGAAGAACAAGCAATAACAATAAAATTGAGCAGTGAGGCAGGGGTAAAAAGGGAAGGGGGAATCTTTCAATAAATGTATGCAATGAAAAAAAAAGAAGGAAACTGGAAAGTTTGTTTGGTTTGCATTGTGTTTAGATTCAATAGAGAATGTTCATAGATAAGATGGGATGTGATTTTGTTTTGCTTGTACTATGGTTTAGAGATGAAATATAATAATGCCATTCTATTCCCAGGCTTGTACAAATACGAATATACACATCTGTATAGAAACACAATACAATCTTGTCAATGGTCCGCTTGTGTGTTTCTGAATGCTGTTCTTAAAAAAAAAAAGAAAAAAAAAAAACCCCACCAAAAACGAACAAACAAAACAAAGATGTATAATATACCTTTGATATAAATATTGATCATTCAAGTTGATGTGGACTGATCATTTCCTGAGTGCTGAAATCAAATATTCTTTGGAGATAAAAAAAAAGCAAAGGGCTGACGTGGTGCTATCTGAGTGTAATGGCAATCGTTTGTATTTGTAGGCAACAATATTTCTGAACATGCTCGTAGCTGAAATCAAACTATTGTTGTTGTCTTTTTTGTTGTTTGAAATGTGAATGGAAAATTACGTTGGATAGTGTTATCTTTTGCTTCGCAGTTTAATCGTGGTATGTAAATACAAATACAGAACCAACAATCCTGTCCTAAAGATGACGACATCTTTCCGTTTTTTCAAACCCCCCCCCCAAAAAAAAAAAAAGATGCATTTTTAAGACAAAAAGTAAGAAATTTGTTTGACAACATGAAGTCGTCTTTTTCTAAAACATTTGGCTTTGATAACTAAATATGTGTAGTCATGTACTGCCAAAACAGATTTCAGTAAATGTGGGTGTGACATGTCATAGGTTTATTCGTAATCAATAAACCTGTCAGTTCATGTAGATATATTGGCATCTGTTATTTTGTACTCTAATCATTCTTTTTTCCCATCTTCATATTTACTACCCACTTTCTTCTCAATTTGCAAAACACACTTGCTGACTCCAACACAAATTGAATGTAATACACACATTATCACTGCAATGTACTCTGAAATAAACAAATATGTGGGATGGTTTGCATTCCCGATCCAACATGTTTCTCATGCAAATACCTTGTGTATGCACATGCTTGCTTACACTTGTGCTCACACACTCACCAACACACAAACTCAACACACTCTGACACCAATATGCTCTTTCACACTCATTCTTATCAATACACAAACACAACATATATACCCTCACACTAATATGCTCATTCACACTCTCTCACACACTGTTGTATCATACACACTATAACACCAACCACACACACACACACTTCAAAATACACACTGTATTACTCACTGTTGATGATAAACATCACTACACGACCACACACAATGCGACCACACAGGACATGTTCAAGACAGCGGCGCCAGTCAGCACCGACATCGGACTCTCCCTCATGCAGAAGATGGGCTGGCGACAGGGGGAGGGTCTTGGCAAGAACAAAGAGGGCGCTATCAACCCTCTTCTGCTAGAAATCAAGACTGATAGACAAGGTTAGTGGACAATCTACTCTAAATAGCAGCTTCAGTAACATTTGAATAACATGGACTGTGACAATAGTTTGTAGGAGCTCAATTACAAATTAGATGGTTATTTTGCTTGGAAGGTAGGCTTCCAGCATTGTAAACCTTACTGCATTCATTCATTTATTTCAGTTCTTTAATTCTGTCCATTTGCATTACATGACTGGCTCCATTTCTGTGCACACTAGGGCCTTAAAAATAGTCACTGGTTTTGGGCCTGACTTTAATACAGATGCTTCCGATGGAACTGGACCCCATGGAAGGCCAGCTTAGCATAGCTGAATATGGGCTATCCAGCCATCCTCTCAGATGGAAATGAACAAACAAACAAACAAGGCCTGTGACTGCCCATCCTGCCAAAAGTAGACTGACGTACACAGGGTCCCATCTCATGAAACTTGTTATCAGGATTTCAGTTGCTTTAAACAACTATTGTAACCTGTTATTGATAAGTTTATGAAACAGGACTCTGGATAAAATATGCAATGCCTATCGTTATGGTTAAAGGTACAGTTACCTTTGGGAGCAGTGATTTAAAAATGTTTGAGGTATCACATTTGATGCATATGTGTCAGTCAGTTGTATCACAAAACATCCTACCATGTAAAAATTTTGCAGTAAAGCCTAAAATATATAGGAGATAATTTTTCTCAATAAACCGTAATTGTAGACGGTTTAGTCTGGAAACATTTTTATTGTAACTATTGTTCACATTTTGTGTATTTAGCAATACTTAACAACGATTATACGGATTCAAATTTTTACAGTGGTTGTTTCTATCCCTAACTCATATTTTAGAACTATTTCAAAGCTCTGATGCTGGGTTTTTGTTTCATCTGCAAATGGTAAATTATGCCTTTTAATCCTGTTCATTTTGCTTTACAATGGCCAGTTCTTTTTTCTTTACACACTAGGGCCTAAAAAATAGTCATTGATTTTGGGCCTAATCTGCAGATGCCTTCCCATGGAAGTAACAAGATTCAACCTGTGACTATCCTGACAAAAATAGACCGACGTTTTTGCAATGCCTATGATTAATTCCCTAAATGCCTGATGTTTGCTGCCCAGGTCTGGTCGCCGAGGCGGAGAAGCCGAAGAAGAAGGGTGACGTGTCAAAGGTCATCCGCAAGGACCTGTCCGGCAAGCACCCCGTGATGGCGCTCAACGAGCTGTGCAGCAAGAAGCACTGGGGGAAGGCCGTCTTTGAGCTGCTGCGTGAGGATGGACCGGCCCACAAGAAGAACTTCCTGTTTAAGGTATGTGGCTGCTTCATAGACACTTAAGCTCGCGGCACACTATACGACTTACGACTATACTACCTTATGACCATAAGACCAGATCGTACGACCTGGCAACGCACACTATACGACTGACCTTACAACCAGGCTTATGACTGTTCTGGCTTCAGTACATTTTACCAATGAGTATTAAAGCACACGCAGTGCGCACTGCACACGCTTGCATTATACTGTACATATGTACCTTGAATGGCTGAAAGCCCACGACCGGTTGTGGAAATTCAGCACATCAAATCTCTACGACTGGCACTAAAGATCCAGTCGTACGACTGTTACTGGCAAGACTGGTGACGTCACACTTCCGGTCTTAAGGTCATACGTCCAGTCAGATCGTACAGTGTGTGGCGGGCTTTAGATGGATGAATTGTAGACCTCGGGATAAGATTAGAACTTAGTTAATTAATGTAAAGCACCTACAGGCTGGAGTGGATTACTATGTAGTGACCACTGTCGATACATTATCAAAATGTCTGCAGTGTTTGAGCTCTCAATAGACATGAAAGCTGAGAAAGATTAAAAACAGATTGTTATCCCCTCGCTACTCACCCCCTCCCCCCCCCCCGAAAAAAAAAGATAAATACATAAAGTTTGGCTTCTTCAGTTTTAGCCTGATTACAAGGGTTTCATCTCAAATTCTAAATTAGCTGTGTTAGTAGCTGTTCCTGCTTTTTTGCATCTAACCCAGGTTGGTAGTTTCACATGTATGATAGTGTGGGTAGGTTATTCAGAATAAAATTTTGGCAGACTGTATGTCATTCGTATGTCAAAAGCCTAGAGTCGTAATAAATGAGAAGTGCTTTTAAGCAGAATAAATGACACTATAAACCCTTCAGCCACTGAAGACTGTGTACATAATGGCCTTTGTATCACTGGAAGGTACAGTAATATGGCTCTCATTTCGACAACATTGTACATGTATATGATATGAAATAGGTCACTATTATGTTTAATTTCTTTCTATTTTTGAAGTTATGTTTATTTGAAAGCCTATGACCTTACCAAGAGAATGGTGTGTCACAGAGGTAATCCTGACATACATATTTGTTGACCTTTGACCTTTTTCAAATCACATAATTATGTATTCTATATGAAAACAAAAAATGGTATTAAAAACATAAAACTGTTTTAAAAAGAGGCGTTTTAGGGATAAATAAGACTGGAAGGTTCAGGTGTTTCAGTGACTAATGGGTTAAACTGGCGAGAATAATAATGGCTTTGCAAAAACAAACAAACAAACAAACAACCAAACAACCTTAGATATGACAATGCTTGCATTTCCGCTTTACACCCACACACACAGGTCCGTGTGAGAAATGAGGAATACATACCTACGATCACCTCCGGCAACAAGAAAGACGCCAAGGCCATGGCAGCCACAGTGGCCCTGCAAAAAATGGGACTCATACCGACGTAGTGAAGGCAACTTGTCACGTACCTGCTGCATTACTTGCATGATTACCAACCCTTCATCTCTGATAAATTGCTGTTGAAAATGTTGATGAACATTCAGAGACCATTTATGAAAGGTGTTTCCTCCAGGAAAACCTTTTGTGTGTTTGTTGCTGTTACTTGCCCAGTGAAGACAACATTGTATGCAAATTTAAAATTCTTGCATTCCTCATACAAAGTTACCTCACTCCCACCAGTTGCTTTGTTTGGGAGAGGTAGAACATGTGTAGGGATGCCACCAGAAGCTACCACTAGGGATTCTACCGCAAGCTACCACTTTGGATGCCTTTGGATGCAATCACTAGCTACCACTTTGGATGCAACCACTAGCTACCACTTTGTATGCAACCACTAGCTACTGGGGATGCTATTATAGGCTACCACTTGGGCTGCAACTGCAGTATATTGCCAGGCATGCTGTCACTGTCGAGCACACATGGGATGCTATTGCAGTCTACAACTTTGGATGCTACCACAGTCTACAACTTTAGATGCTATCACAGCCTACCACTAGGGATGCTACCATAGGCTACAATTAGGGATGCTACTACAGGTTACACCTAGGGACGCTACCCCAGGCTACAGTACCACAGTATACCGCCAGCCATGCTGTCACAATCCAGCACTTTGGATGCTGTCACAGTGTACTTACTATTTTGTAGGCTGCTACCACAGCCGACAACCAACGAGGGACACTATCACAGTCTACCACTTACGCTGCTACCACAGGCTACCACTAGTGAAACTTGTCAATGCTAGACGTAATTTACACCCTGCCATGGAAGCACTTACAAAGCAGGGGGTTTGAGGCTGATATAAGTACACCGGTATGTTCTTTTTGCAAAACTACAAATACTTGTACTGATTTGATAGTTTACAAAGATTGAGCTCAAGCTAATACAGAATGTGGTGGAGTTTGTGATATTTTGATAGTGAGCAACCCTGTTTTACTTACTTGGTTGGTAAGATTTTTAAAGTGGCTGAAGGTTTCTTTGTTTTCTCATACATGTAAATGCAATATATAAGTCTTGGCGATGTTTAACTAATTATGATTTACCAACTGAATGCACCCCAAAAACAAACAAACAAACAAACAAACAAACACACAAGCAAATTAACTGTTCCTTCATGCGCTCGTACAAGTGTGTTCTTTTAACTTCGACACTTTGACTGAGTATTCACTGTCATAGGACCAATGATAATGATATGGTACTTGTTTATAAAACAAGATGAGGTTCCAGTTTTCCTTATTAGTGTCTCAGTTGCAAGTTCACTTGTGTGATTGGAATAGCATAACCAATCTTGAATCTAATCAGAGCACACCTGTAAATTGGACTGGGGTTTCTATGCGGGAGAGGTGTTGTCCTCTAAAAGACAAGGCATTACAGAAATGTTTTAATCTGTGGAGTATGTTTTAAGCAACTGTGTCTTTTAACTTGAGACCTCACTACAGTGTAATGTGTGCTTAGTTAGTGTTGAGATTTACTGCAGTGAATCACAAAATGTGCTTGTTTATTGTGCAGCTTTTGCTTGGCATTTTTGTAAGCAACGAGGCATGTATTTGGATGTGTTTGCACCACGGTGTGTATTCTTTGTGCCCTTCGACCGGCCATACATTTATACAGTAAGAACAAGAAGATAACTTTGCTTGGTAAATGTTGTCACACTTGTCAAGCTAGTGGACCTGGGCCCGGTTTTATGAAGAGTTATAATTGATCATATAGTTGATTTCTATCATAAGTCTATGGCAGCCTGTGTGTTAAGGAAATTTATTTTATACTCAATTATATCTTTTGATAAAATGGGGCCCAGATGGGATCGCAAGTTCTGTTGATAAATAGTGTAGAGAATAGCAGAAGTAAGGTCTTTCTTTTTTTTAATACATGTACATGTATTATCAATGTTTTGACCTTTCATCCATTGATTTGCCAGTCTTTTACAGTCATTTGGGACATTTTTCACAAAGATTAATGTCAAACATCATAGAATGTTTCACATGTGAGGAAGATATTGTTTTTAACATTAATTTTATGAATTATCGAGAAGTAAACGGTCTACACATCAACATCACCTATTTTCTTTTCATTTTGCATTTTAATTATAATAGTTTTTTTTTTTGATGGAAAATAACTCCTTCATCTAAACCTGTAACAAGGAGCTTATCAGAACATCACATATTAAATGCCATCTTGTTCTTGCTGAGATCCAAATCCAAGAGAAATTTTTATAACAATTTGTCATGTAGTGTTCATTCAACCTTGAAATAGAGCCTGTGCTTTAAAAATAATGTTTTTCAAAAATATAAAACGTTTACGACAGCTCCCCACGGACAGAGAGGATACAACTCAAGATTCCTTGCTGCAGTTGGAAATGGTTTGGAGATTTTTTGTTTTCTCTGTCTCTGATTGGCAGTGATTGCATCATGGTTGAGGATTATTGGTTGTATGAACTCTGCAAAGCAAGAGGTGAACTGTATTTGTATGAAAAGATAGATTCAATAAATGATCACCAACCATGATGCTGATGTATCTGTTGTGGTTTCTTGTATGTACATTATTCAGTGCACACTTTGATGAAAATCTTTCATTTGCAAGGCCTTTATGAGGAATTTACCTCAAATATGTAGATTCAGTTAATGCAGAAATATTAAAATGTACACTGTAGTACACATTAGCGAAGTTTGCAGAAGATTGGACAATCCAAACGTTATGATTTCTTGCAGTTTTGGTTAAATCCATGTGTCTTCATCACTCAAAATGAAGACTGCAATAATTTCAAATGTCACTCTAGGACAACTATTTCCAGGCAAATCTACAAAAATTAAAGTCAAGTGCTCTTTCATTATGCAGGAAAATTTGGATTGTCTGAATATCAAACTTCACATACAACTGTACAAACTACACACTTATAATACATGTATTTCTGCATTAATTCAATCCACATGTGGCATACATGTACTGTATTATGTGTGGGGTCATTTACTCCCCTTTAGTACATTACTGTACTCTTCTCACTTCAGTAGGTGAAATAACTATGTTAGCGTTTATAAGTCATAACTTGCTCACAGGTATAAGATACTAATGTATGAATTTTCACTGACATAGTTGAAATACACTGTACATGTACAAGAGCTTTTTGTATATGTAGATTGTTCTTGTTACAAGAATCTTTGGAAATAGGGAGGAAAAGGTGATCAACAAAGTCTTTTGAAGTACATTTGTACAGTGCACTCCCATTATACATGTACATGTATTATAATTACACTTATCACAAAACCCTCATGACAATGAAGTAAAAATTTAAGTCCTCAGATTACCACCTATACATGTACAAATGTACATGTATATCTTTACATACTTTACTGTTCCACTATAACAAAATTTTGGTATAATGACAGAAAACCACCAGTCCCAAGAACTTGTTATAACATGAGTGCACTGTATTCAGTTTTCTGATCAAACGAAAGGTGTGATTTCATCCATTCATATATTAGTTTTCATATTCCTCACACAGTACACTGACTGTACTGATGCATACGTGTATTCAGTAGTACACATTACTGAAGTGTACAGTACATGATACATGTCATTTTCGTGCATACACACCAAACAATCAACACACCAAACTCAGACCAGTACAGAGGATATCTGACAATATTTTATTTCAGCATTGCACTAGAGAACATTCACATACAGTATCTTCTTCATAACAAGCACAGATTGTGAATAACTGGGACATATGAAATCAAACCAAGTGTAATGCTGTATTCACCGAATTCTTCAAGGTAGATCAACTGTTGAAGACTAGTCCCGAGTATACTCAGGCAGGGATCTACGGGAAAAGTGTGTTATAGCAAAATCAACTCGTCCTCAACAGGTTAACTGGGACCTCAAGACGGTCATTTGACTACATGACACATGACTGCCATATCACTTGGAAGAAAATGTCATTATTTTTCAAGGAATACTGGAAGAAATAAACTTCATGTCTTGGAATGTGAAAGCATAATATCCCTGCCACGTCTTCAGCAGAACGTGAAGGTAATTATACCCTCGAGAAATGAAGTTTGAAGGAGGTAGGTAGAAAGGTATCAGTGTGTGGTGGGGCGGTGGGTCTGTTGGAAATGTTGCGGATCAAACAACTTCTCCACTTTTCAAGCAAGTCAAAAGAAATTTGGCATATGTACACTATTGAGCTTTTACACTAACTTCTACAGCACAGTTTGTATGGTGTAGCCAGCCAACTTTTGGAACAAAGAGTAAGATTAAGTGGTAAGGGAGGACTTTTTACAGTATACCAAAGGAATGGTAGAGTTCTGGTTGAGATGGGGATTTGGGTTTTAACTTTTTGTGAGATAATTAGAAATCACTTATATAATATTAAAAAGGATATGATTCTAAGAGGGACTAAACGTTTATTTGATGAAAATTGGATCTGAAATGGATTGGATATCCAGAAAAAAAAAAAGAGTTAATAAAGGTGGGACCCACCATTTACATGTATTAGGACCGCTTTGTTTTACTTTGTTTTTATGCCTCCGCAACGAAGTGGCCGGAGGCATTATGTTTTCGGGTCGTCCGTCCGTCCGTCCGTCCGTCCGTCCGTACGTCCGTCCGTACGTCCGTCCGTCCGTCCCGTTTTGTTTTTGTCGATATCTCAAGAACCGTGTGGTGGTTTTACATCAAACTTGGTATGAGGGTATATCCTTGGGGGATAATACTTTGTGTGGATTTTAGGGTCACAGGGTCAAAGGTCAAAGGTCACAGGTTATTTTGTGAAAAAAAATTTGAAATTTCATGTTTTTCTCCATATCTCGCAAATGGTTCAAGGTATCTTCATGGAACTTAGTGTATATGCTTGTACCGATGGGCAGTGATTATCTAGGGAAGTTGGGGGTCATGGGTCAAAGGTCAGGGGTCAAAGGTCAAGGTCAACTCCTCAAAATATCACTACTTTCCTTAAAATGCAATATGTCTGAAGGTTTTTTTTTTTTAACTTGATGTATGGCATGTATTACCCATTATATATTTTTGGGGAAGTTTCTTGCCAAAAGGGTCAAAGGTCAAAAGGTCAAAGGTCAAGTGAAAGTGCTAAATTGCACTTTTTCCTCCATATCTCGAAAGTAACTCAAGGTATCATCATGAAACTTACATATTTATGCATGTTCAACCTAATAGTGATTCTGTTTGGAACTGTGAGGTCAAAGGTCAAAGGCGAGGTTTAGATAATGCTATTTTCCCATTTGATACTGAAATTATACATTTTTCCAATACCTTGAAAATTACTCAATGCATAAACTTATAAAAGGGTCAAAAGTCAAGTAAAAATCATCAGTTCCCCAAATACCTGCACTCTGACATTTTAATCATTCATCCAATTGAACCTAGTTCTAGGAAAGTGAACATTCAGCACATTTGTGTCAAACCTGTCATTTTAATATTTTGCCAATTGTGTGAAACTGTCATCACACATTGTCAAGACATTGTACTATAGACCTATTAGGAGAACCTTGCATTATGGCGGAGGCATATCAGTAGCCATAGCGATATATCTAGTTTGGATATCAACCATTTCAAAAACGATTTTCATCAAAATAACTTTGAATACCTCTTAGACTCATATGCTTTTTAATATTTCATATACAAAAAGTCGTTTCTAATATTCTCATTAAAAAATTAAAACCTGAATCCCCATCTCAACCAGAACTATACAATCTCTTTAATTTACCTAATTTGCCTTGTTTGCTGTGTAAATGAAAGAATGGAGAAAATGCTTGACTTCCAAATACACACTTTGAGGATTCACAACAATGCACACAACTTGTACACATTGCATGCAATCAAACGTGGTGCACTTTGCCCCTTGTCACACAAGATAGAGTGGGGAGGTAGAACTTGCTGTCCAGTGATTAAATTTTGGGGCTGTAGTATGCGGTATACAGCATACACTGTATCAAGTTTCAATTTATGCACATGGTCATACACTGTTGCAGAGCCTGTGACTGATTCTTTGGCTATAATCAGTGGATTATGGATGTTAGGTATTTTAAAGAAAGCTTGTCGTTGGAAGTGGTCTTCCCAACAGAATCTAAGATTACTTGTTTACTGCGTCAGACCACATGGCATGACCTGATAATGGTAGTGCACACGTGATAAAAAAGGGAGAATACCAAAGTGAGTTTGCAAATCGTATGTACACATGGTGGAACCATACTATCCAATATACCAGGTGCATGGTATCTAACACAAACAAAAGCTATCAAGATACTTTTCTCATCCTGCAAGAGCGAAATAATATATTTCATAGCAACAATCTGTAGTCCTACCCACATGTATTTATGAAGTAACTTGTGGGTGTCCATTTTAGCAAGATTTCATAATCATGAGAAATATACCACAGCCCCATGCATCTCTTTATAACATGTACACCCTTTGGCCCGAATTCACAAAGGTGGTACAATCTTATCCATGGTTTAAACCATGAACAAAGACCGTAGTTTTGTATGGGGTGCCAAGTGTTGCATGGCCTATTTCGTTACGAAATCAGTCATTTTGTTGACGAAATAGGCCACGCGACACTTGCCGCCTCATTAAAGGGAAGATAAACCCCAAAAGCAATGTGGATTGAGTGAAAGCAGCAACATTAGTAGACCACATCAGTGAAAGTTTGAAGAAAATCGGACAATCGATGCAAAAGTTATGAATGTTTAAAGTTTTGATGTTGGAACCGCTGGATGAGGAGACTACTAGAGGTTATGACGTGTGAGTGGACAACAATACCAAGAAAATATAAAGAAAATTCTGCAAAAATCCATTTTTCATGAAAATTACAAATTCCATCAACTTGATATTGACATATGTTAAGGGTAGCAATTATTCCCCCTGCTTTCTGAAAGCGGTTGGTCCATTGCTCTTTCATAATTCTAGAAAAGTGAATTTTTGTTGAATTTCCTTTATATTTTCTTTGTATTGTTGTCCACTCATACGTCATATCCTCTAGTAGTCTCCTCATCCAGCGGTTCCAACACCAAAACTTTAAAAATTCATAACTTTTGCATCGATTGTCCGATTTTCCTCAAACTTTCACTGATGTGTTCTACTAATGTTGCTGCTTTCACTCAATCCACATTGTTCTTTGGGTTTACCTTCCCTTTAAAAACTACGGTCTTTGTCCATGGTTTAAACCATGGATAAGATTGTACCACCTTAGTGAATTCGGGCCATTATGAGCTGACATGTGACGGGCTAGGGCTCCATAAACTGCATCATACAGCAAGTGTGCTAAAACTGGGCATTTTGTCTATAGATGGAAATAACCTCCAAATCACCGTTCTATAATAAAGTACAAGTTGTATGGCATATTCATAGCACATCAGGAGTACAGTCCATCCACCACAGTAACTTCCTTGGCTGCCACAGGTAAGGCACATTGCATAGAAAGGTGTTCTAATAGGCTGTCTGCCAACTTGCAGTTCGTTCTCAACTTTTGCAGTGCTTCACCAGAAATCGATTCTGCATCCAGCGAGTCACCAGAGAGCACATTCGAGCTTGTAGCGAAAGGTGCCGTCGCCTCATGATTACTGAAGGCCACGTGAAAGGCGCCCTCTTGTGTTGTGCGGAGCAGGGTGCAGAGGTCGTGGATGTTGTGAGGCATGATGGGTCCCGTGACCTCCAGAGTGCTGACTTCCTGTAGAGCCAGGCCAGCCGTTTGCTGCTGCTGCTGCTTCATCGTGCCAGCTTTCACCTACAGGGATTGAGAGAAATTGATTGCCTTGCATTTGCTCATCCTGTGATTGCCAGTAGGAGGGGAACATGTACATCGCTCTACCCTGTATGTCTGGTGTGGTGAATTGGCTGCCTCACACCTTACATCTTCTATCAAAGATCCTACACACTATATAAGATGGTCAACTCTCTGTCGAAAAGTGAAACGCTGCTGTTTGGAATTGTGGGATTTTTAAGAGTGCGCCAACTAGCGTTGAGCGGGGAAAGTTTCCCGGTGAGCTGTACTTTCACGATATGTTTGTGAAGGACGCAACCAAGACAGGCAAAGACAAGAAAGAAGGAATTTTCTGTAAAGAATCATTAGTAAACCTAAGAATTGGTGCAGTGCATTAAACTGCATCAATAGCTACACCAAACCATCAGCAAGTTTATCATTATTTCGATTTCCAAAAGACTGTGCACAGCGAGTTTTCGTCTCACCTCCCTGGTCACAGTGAGCGGTAGACTTGCACACAGCTTGCTCAGCTCCGCTTGCAGATCGCTACACTCGTTGTGGCTGTGCACGTCCGCAAATTATTGAGAGCTGCCTTTGCAAAAGGCAAATGCTTGTTCGATCTATACCTGCTCAACGCTAGCAGCCGGCAGCCACTTCTGTTTCACTAGCGGCCGTGTAAAATTGGGAGATTTGACCCATCTTGCGTAGTGTGTAGGATCTTTGCTTCTGTGTTGCAAAACTGCAAAATTTGTGCAATATTGTAAATTGGTTACAAACCTCACAAATTGACACATGACAGTTTTTCATTTTCCATATCACCCCTCCCCCCCCAAAAAAAAAAGTATGACATTTTTCAAAGATATCCATTGTTACTCCTCAATCTTATGAAAACTTGAGCAGAAGCAGCTCATCTGCTAAGCTGTTATCCAGAATTTGGAGGGAGGTCTTCCTTTTTCTTTTTCTTTTTTTGAACACTTACTCATTTGATCAATCAAACAAGGTTGAAACTGGTGCCTTAAAGGACAAGTCCACCTTCATATACATGTGGATTGAGTGAAGGCAACAATGTTAGTAGAACACATCAGTGAAAGTTTGGGGAAAATCCGACAATCCGTTCAAAAGTTATGAATTTTTAAAATATCTGTACAATCACTGCTGGAGGAGAAGAATACTACAGTGTATGATGTCACATGCGTACAACTATATAAGGAAAATAAAAAGAGAATTTCACAAAACTTGACTTTTTGAATAAAGTACACATTTCCTCGACTTGTTACTGACTTATGTTAGGAGTAATATTATTCCCCCTGACTTCTGAAAGAGAGAAGTCGAGGGTTCTTTTATTATGTGAGAAAAGTGTGAATATCTTGAATTTTCTTTATACTTTCTTTATATAGTTGTACTCATATGGCATCACAAGCTATAGTAGTCTTCTCATCCAGCCGTGACTGAGCAGAAACTTCAAAAATTCATAACTTTTGAACGGATTATCCGATTTTCCTCAAACTCTCATTGATGTGTTCTACTAATATCGCTGCATTCGCTCAACCCTCATGTCTATGAAGGTGAACTTGTCCTTTAATAATCAATAACCAGGGAGGAACATGTAGATTAAATTGAAATGAAATGAAAAGCCGTCATAGATCATGAGGTCTAAATCTATGACAGTACTCACACATGTCATTCTGCCATTTGATTGTAACATATGTCAATACATGCATATAAAAGCTTTTTTGCTGTTGAAGGAGCACATTTACAATTCAACAGTGTTCACTTGCAGGGATTTCAAGAAGCATGAAAAGATGATGCTATGAGAAGGTATACATACCTTGCAACTGTGTAGTGTGGCCGCCTTGAAGGCAACTGGGGACAGAATAGTGGGTGGAATGTCTGCCAGGGGCCCCACACTGGCCACGACTGACCGGCTGTTCAGGAGGAAGTTGAAGAGGGCCTGGGTGTCTGGACCTTCCACCAGCACTAAGGACTGGGGCCGGTTGTCCAGTTTCAGCAGATGGTCAGTTTGGCTACAGTGAGCATTTGGGTCAAGGAAGAGGGTACACACAGAGTGAGTTCTAAAGAAAACAGGATATTCAACACAAACTGAAGATCTCTAAGATTGCTACAATTACAATGTACTTCTACCTTCCCAGATTTGACCTGGTGTTGGTCATGACAAGCTCAGTACCA
This sequence comes from Diadema antillarum, assembly GCF_040938485.1. Lineage (NCBI taxonomy): Eukaryota > Metazoa > Echinodermata > Echinoidea > Diadematoida > Diadematidae > Diadema > Diadema antillarum. The sequence continues at coordinate 1,220,116 of NW_027271003.1, read as the reverse complement.
AATGGTGGCAAAAGGTACTGATACACTCTTTAGGGTAAAGCAAGACAAGTACACTGTAGTGCGGTACAATTATGCTATAAGTGCATCTAGCCTTGGGAGACATTGTATTGCTTACTTCTAAAGCAGTGAACCTGTCATAAATACTCTTCCATTACGGCAATGATGTTTAGAAACATTGTGAATGATTTAAAAAAGCAAACATAATTTGAATCAATAAAGATGGTTACACAAGAAACAATATCACAGCATAATACCAAGATATCAACTTCAATCCACATTAACAGGAAAGTAATATCACTGCTTGTTAGAACAAAAAGAAGCCACATTCACTGTGTGCTTTACTCGAGCTGCAAGCTTTCAAAGGATACAATTTGACCCTGCTTGGCTCCAGAGATGGGAAATTGGCTTTGTTGAGACCCATGCTCTGTAACCATGATGATGCCTTGGTGGGGCTCTGGTAGGCATTGTCCTCCTCCTCCTCCTCCTCCTGCTCCTCACCGATATCCCCACTGCCAGTGTCAGTTCTTTCCTCTGCCTTTGTATTCATGTCTGCTCCCTCACTGGCTGTTGCTGCTATTGCTTCATCAGAAGACCTAATTTGCATAGATGAAATCATGGCACAACGTTTCAAGTTAAAAGGTTAATGCCCTCATCAAAATGGAAGGGGGTGAAAGAAGTGTTGCAGTATAAGGTCTCAGAAAGAGGGATATGGTCAATACATTAAAGGGATGGTACACTATTAGTTGAGGTGAGGATTCAGCTTGTAAACTTTTAGTGAGGTACTTAGAAATGACATTAGGAAATATGAAAGAGCATACAATTCTTAGTGGCATTCAAAGTTTTTTTGATGAAAATTGGTTTTGAAATGGCTAAGCCATCCAAAATCAAAGGAAAACAAAGTGATCTTAATAAAAGCTGGGTCCCATCTTTTATTAGGATTGCTTTGCTCTGGATATCTCAGCCATTCCAAAACCAATTTTAATCAAATGAACTTTGAATTCCACCTGGAATTACATGCTCTTTCATATTTCATGAGCTTTTTCATTACACATACCTAAAAAAAGAAAACATAAAAAAACGTTGAAAACCCAAAGCCCCATCTCAACTGAAACCGTACCATCCCTTTAACTGAAGATGATGTTTTTCACAAATCAAACTCGGCTTCAAAAACAGTCAATACATATCACTAGAGAACCATAAACAATCTGCAAAAAGGAATAAGCCATTACAGATACATGTACAAGACTGAATATTCAGCTATGATTGTCTGATATTCATTTTTTAGCAGCTTGCTACAGAAGAGGATAACTCCAAGGGATACCTGTTAGGTAAGACTCCATCATCAGCATGACTTAACTCCTTGTCCTTTCCGCTTGTTGCCATGGTGTCAGCTTGGGGTTGGGTGACATCATTCAGAGGCATGCTGAATTCGATTCCTGGCAAAGGAATGAAATATATACATTGAAACCTTGACAGCTCTGAAGATGGCAATGCAAGATTATGACATGGACACAAAGAAATCACTTGATGGAAACCTTTGACTATCAATGTTTTTTCACTCATCAAGTTCGGAGAGCGTTTTTCTATAGACACCATCATCTCATTCTCTTCAAATTGGCAACTATGGATTTTACTGCATATCGGGTAGGGCCTACTGCAAAGAGATCACAGTTGGGTCAATTTATCAAATCTGCACAAAATTAGAAGGAAAGACAAGACAACAAAAATTTGCCAATCAGAGACTAAAACATTAATCTTAAGAATGTGTTGCAGGTCTAACTATCATTTATAAAATAAGTGATTTAGAATTTAATGATATTCTACAACAGAAGTAGACAGTGGTATATGACCAATAAAGGCCTAAGTGTAAAGATGAAAGAGAAGTTTATAAAATATAAATAATGAATAATAATAAGCTCAAGAAGGTACAGCATCAAAACCATGGACATGCTGTTTTTTTTGGTGTTTTCTCTTTTTAGTCACTTGCTGGGATATAGAGTACAATCAGAATATAATGCAGTCTCATATAGTATGAATCAAAATCTTCATAATGAAGTTCTTTGATGGAATGGCATTTTTTTTAAATATTCTTTAATAAATTTCAAAACATAACAGATCAAACAGGTACACACTAATTGTTAAATACACTACATAGCATCCTTTTGCAGCTGAAGGCTGAAATGTAAGTGTTGCTGTACAATGATCAATAACATACAGTGCACTCCCATTACAATGAACAAGGTTAAAACGAGATTCCGGTTACAACGAAGTAAGAATTAATGCCGCAACATTATCCTCTCTATGTATTTTTATTGTTTATTTGTTCGGTAACAACAAAATTTCGATAAAGCGAAAGAAAACTGCCGGTCCCGAGGATTTCGTTATAACGGGAGTCCAAGTGTATGTCAAAGCCAGTTAAAATCATTTAGTTTGGTTCCGCAACGCGATTCAGGCTGGCAGCCTACCATCGTTCTTGAGGGCCTCTCTCAGACCTCTTGTCGTTGGAGAGAGGAGGGCATGGATGGAGGCCCTGCCTGCCAGGCCGGCAGCTCGGAAGAGGACGGTGAATTGATGGGTACAGAGGTAGAAGTATGGACAGTGGCTGGACCGCAGCAGGTGGAATACTGACCGGAAGCTCTCTGACCTTTGGGCCACAGAAGGGAGGAGATGCGAGAAAAATATGATTTAGATATTTTTATAGCATGATGTCAATAATGTTAATACCTGTACTGCAAGTTTCGAAAATAACTACAAACATTTAATACTTTAAAGTGGAAAAACAGACACACACAAAATGTTACATTACGACGCAGTTGTTAATGAAAAGGTGAGTAATACAAAATGTCTTTCTTACTGACAAAGCAGAACCTTGATTATACATTAAAAAAAAATGTCATTTGCATGTATAATGTCCGTATTAAACAAAAATGCCTAAATGACTATAACTTTTCAGAGTAAAGCCTTGTATAACCTTCATTTCATATCTCCTTCAAAACAAGATGAAACAAAACAATAATAATTGTCTGTATAGTACAGCCTAAATTTTGACTAAAAAAAAAGAAGAGTTAATACAAATAAACACCATCATATCCGAGGTAAATACAGTTCCAGCGAAGTAAATAATGCAGCTTATCTCCCAAGGGTTATAATACATGTATCTCGGGGCAGCTGAAACTCAGAGGGGTTACTAATCAATCACTCATACTCTCTCTTGTCAAAATGAAAAATGAGATCACAAAGTTAAAAGTCAATATCTTCCCTCATAAAGACTAGGTATCTTTGAAGCAAAATTTCATAGCGAGAAAAACCTGAATACAAAGAAACATTTGTCCCCCACCAATACACCCACGCATATCTTTCAGAAACACACTTGCCAGGTCAGGCTACAGTGTTCAAGGGTCTGGAAGATGTACACACCCAAACCATGTTTCAAAAGCCCAACCAGACAAATACTGTGCATTTCCTTTTAGTGTCATCCCATGTCTCTAACACACACACACTATGGAATGCTGACTGTGAAATTTTTCAATTAACATTTTACAATGTTTTCTTCAGCAGTTACAAACGTAATTTTAGACATCAATTCCTGAAGGCCCTAAAGAAGGATCCCAACCCCCCCCCCCCCCACACACACACACACACACAGAGTAAATTGCACCTTTTCAATGATTACAAAAGCCTTATTTGGGCCTGAAACTGCTTCCAAGCCTTCAAAACTGCTTGCCTGAAGAGGACATATTATTGTCCAGAGTCACAAGAAAGTGCCTTCAAATAGCTGTATGTAGTAAAGCAAATTGATGAAGATTTTAATGAATCGAATACATACAGGAACTTACCAACTGGCCATCAGTGCATTGGCTATGGCTGGGTCTTTTGTGGCCACTGATTGCCTAAATATTTGGTAAAAGAAAATACATTGTGAAAACTGATTGAGAATTTTTAAAATCACAGCACTTTTTGCATTGTCAGAGAATACTTGACATTTAAGAAACTGTACAGTAAATATCAATAGTATGATACATTTTTTCTCATTCAATATGACATGCTTATAAATGAAAAATAACTGTACAATTTGCTCAAGGCATCATGCCTGAATAATCAATGGAGAATAACCAAAGGAATACATCAGAAGACAAAGACATTTGTCAATTCTGTCTGAGGTGCATCTTGAACATCAGGTGGCCAGAATAGACCTGCAACGAGGAGCTATGCCAACTATTATAACATCAAAGCCATGATGACAAAAAAGAGAGTTTTTACTCTTTTTTTTGTGTGTGCAACTCACTTGAATGTCTTGGGCTCTGAAACTATCCTGGGGAAGAGGTTGAGCCAAGGGAGGTGTGGGTGCATCCAGCACATTGTAGATTGCTGGAGCTGGGTCCGCCAGCTAGACTCTTTTACAATCTCTTCCTGCAATATTGCAAACATACAACCAAGCACACAAAATGAATGAGCAAAACATGATGACACAAAAGAAATGAATAACTGAAACTAATGCATTAAGAATGGAAATCTTCCACTTTTTACAGAAAACTGGAAGTTTTTTGAATTATATACACATAATTATGCAGACCTACACATAAGATGAACAATAATAACAACAAAAATTAGATTTACAGTGTGAAAATGCTTCCAAAATGGTAAAATTTCACCACTAAAAAAAAAGAGAAAAATCCTGAAACTTGTTTTTGAATGGAAAAAAAATACCCAAGATTGCTTAAACAAAGACACAAAAACAAACAAATAAGCAAACAATGAAATTTGTGACAGTATTATCTTGGTTGCCAAAACTGCTGGCTGCAATATCAGATAGTCACATAACCCTAACTAGGCCGGGCTATTTAGGTAGATGATAGAGCCGGGGGGGGCCTCCCAGGCCCCCCCTCCAGATCTCGGCCGTCGACCGCGCGATCGCGACGAAAATTGACACACACATTGCCTATGATGTAATCTAAAGTGCCATGACGTTAATTTTTTCAAAAATTATCATTTACACTAAATTATGCTAATTTATGCATAATGATGCATGAAATCAAACAATTTGGTATAAATCACTAAATAAAGCTCAAAACAGGCACATTTTTTGTGTAAATATTCGTTTGAGTGTCCTTAGCAAATGTATGAGAAAAAAATTGTGCAATCAGAAAAAATTTCCTAAGTATTTTATTGTTTTTTAAATTTCTTATGTATTTCTCTGTTTTTTCGACTTTATGTTTTTTATTGTTTTTTCGATGAAATTTGTCCGCGACATTGTTTCAAACAAGAAAATATGTTATTAATTGATTTTAATCAATAAAACCCCCAAATAATCATGCTTTTATGAAATTTGCCTGTAAACACAGTTTGCATTGAAATTGTACACGAATTCACGTTTTTTAGCAATTTTTGGTCTGACATGCACATGCATATTTATGCGCAACTTCGGAACCGCGCACCCGGGCAATGCAAATTTGGTGTCAAAAGATGCGGGAAGCTCGAAAGAAAAAAGTCATGAAATGTCGCGGCGATAGCTTCTCGCGATAGCGATACATCGCGTGAAACGTCGAGGGGGGGGGGCCTCGGAGGTCCCCCCCCCCCCCCCCCCCCCGGCCTACTTAGGGTTAAATTGCAAGCAAACTTTGTTGCTGACTGTTGCATAATCATATTGAAATCTCACTACAAGTAAAGGACTTGTCATGTACCTCGGTCTCAGAATCGCGACTACCTTGGACAAAAGAGGACAGCCCCCTTGCCTCGTCCTTCATCCTCATTGGCTGGCTCCAGCCGAAGGACGTACGTGAAGTAAATCGCAGACGGGTTCTCAGACACCAGTCGGCTGGCAGTGATGGTTTGCCACAAGGGAGTGGACCGCTTGCAACAGTTGCCTGCCTCAAACAAGGAAACAATAATGTAAATCAAATAATGGAAAAGGAAAGTGAAGTGGTAATGTCATAGGTATTGGCTCTTGCTGTGATTTTTGTCTCAAATGTAAAGTGGGTTTACAGCAAGCTTTCTAAAATGCTGCATGGCATAGCATCTAACATTGTCTTTGTGTGTGTGTGTGTGTGTGTGTGTGTGTGGTGGTAATAAAATGGTGAATTTCAACACCAATTTCTCACACAAATAGGTCATAAATAATAGGTAATAGTCTGTTGACCATGCACAATAGTTAGCATCAAAGGAATGCAAGGTTAAAACAAAGCACATTGCAAGTGAAGGTTGCTGGCTTTTGTACTGTAGAGTAGCACAACTTCCTTTCGTCCTTCCATCCTCCCCCCAGTCTTTTTTTTTTTTTTTAAGGGGGGTGGGGGAGGGAGGGGAATAGAGGATGAAGCATTGCAGTGTTTGGCAACAGAAAGTTAAATGTGCCTATAATATCAATTAACCAAACTAGGAACGACAAGGATCTAAGATCCTTTTTGGCAGATCTGCACAATATTAGAATGAAAGTTTATGTTGTATACCAGACAACCGAAAATGCCATCTGCTGGCAATTCTAGATGAAGTAGCAAAAATCTGGCGCATGGAGGAATTAGAATAAAATAGCTTCTCATGGTATGGCTGCAGGCATTGCATATCAATGCAGAGCTTACTTCACTGAGTGAGTTGTTAAGCCTATTAAGAAGGGGTGTTAATAACTACTGGCTGAAGCACAGACCTGCTTGGCTTGACTTTTTGATTCTTCTTGTGATTCAATCTCCTTCATAGCTGCCACCATCCTCTGACAGGCATCTTCACAGAATACCTACATCCAAGGAAACAGTACATACAAAAATCAAAGTCAGAAATAGAACAGACTAATTTTTCAAGTAAAGCAACAAGGTAAAATGGCTTTCAAGTGCTAGACCCTAGTTAATTTGTAAACCTGTAAATGTATGCGGTGACTAAATTGTTTACTTTTCACAATTTCAGACTTGTACATGTATACAAGGTAGATTCAGCGTGTAGTTCTATGATTTTATTTCATTTTTCTTCCAGCATAGTAGTAGGACGATTTCTCATTCTCTACAGCTAACACATAGGGGCGGATCCAGGAATTCCGTAAAGGGGGGTGCACACACCCCACTCCCATTTGTTTTCTTTTTATTTCTTTTGCTTTATCAAAAAAAAAAAGGGGGGGGGGGTTCCCGCGCCTGGCGCACTCCTCCTGGATCCGCCACTGCACGTAGACTTACATCTTCATCCTTTGAGTCAAGGGCTGAGAAGAGTTTCTGGTGATTGGCGTGGGATCCATTCTCCTTTTCTTCGCTGCAGCTCTGGCTTCCAACTACCTGGCTCTGCACCCTTCTCCTCATCACGTTGCTCCCCCCGCTGCCGAACGGATTGCGCCGCTTCCCGCTCCGCCCACTTCCACTCGCGGCTAACCTATCCCCGCGACCAGGCTGCTTTTGTGATACATTTGGGGACGTTGAAGCTTTGGTGTTCAGGTCGCTGGTGCTCTTCCGCTGTCTCTTTAGACGAACTTTCATGACCTGAGATGGCTTCTTCCATTCTTTGCTGGGGGAAGGTCCAGATGACATTTTGATCTGGACAGGAAGTACAGGAGTGAGAACAAAACTGTAGTTAGATTAGGTCTGAATTTTTAGACAGACATTCTAATCTAGAACAGTACCAGCAGAGAGTACAGAACAAGTAATGCGACAGGATTTGACACAAAGTTAAAGTTACAACTTTACAAGGAAGGCCAGGAGTTCTTTCATTCTCTTTTAAGTTTTCTTTGTTAATAAATTAGTGTAGATTTCTAAGTATTTTTTTTTGACAAGACAAGCATTGCCTGTAAATGTAATAGTAATACTCAAATAGGGCCAAATTGTAGACCCTAATCATCCTTTTTTAAGATCAAAATTCTTCGCCTTTTCATCTCTCAATTTCACCGATTTTCAGTCATCAATATTGACACTGTTCTTTTTATACGAATGAAAACCGTTTTAAAATAGAAAGACAGCGATCATAATATTCCTATAACAGAGCTACCAAGTCTCACGCATTGTGAGTGAGACTCAAGCATTTAGGGTCTGTCTCACAATCTCATGCATGACACCAATTTTTCTCACGCATTGGGAGCATAGCATAAAGGATTAAAGTGAGAGTTGCAAATGAAGGCATATTTCCCTTTTGTCATTCAAAATAAGTTTAAAAAAAGTCACTTAACTCTTAACGTGCCATGATCGCCGAACGGTGACCTTAGTCCTGACGTGCCATGGTCGCTGATCAGCGACCAAGAAGAGCGCAAAAAACATTGGTCATTTAAGTTCTTGTGGTACCAAAACGCGTTACAACAAGAAACTGCCATTTACATGTACTGGTAGCTGATTAGCATATCCATCGTTTCCACTAAAAATATGAGTATGCTTACATTGAAAAATTTTGAGTAAATGCGTGATTTTTCAGCTAGATCTATTTTTTTCGCGTCGGGAAAATCCGCAGAGAGCGCACCCTCAGTGAGATGTGTATAGATCAAATGTCTCATTGATAAATCACGCGTGTGTATGCTACTGAATCTGCGTGTGTTGTCTATGCGTTTCCACTCGCATTGTTCTGCTTGGGTGCTCTCCTGCGGGAGCGGCTTTCATTTTGTCCCTAAAATAGGGTAAAGCGTTCGTTCGTCGGTCAAGTCTTTCATCCTTTTGTCTTGGACAGTGAACTTCACTAATCATTCCCTTGCTAGCTTATACAAAAGAAGAACACGCTTTTGTTCTTGCCTATGTACATGTACAGTGGACGGAAAGTAGACCTGTAAACCAAGGAATTGCACGAGCACAAACTCCTCACGTAGAAAGGCCTGCCGATTTCAATAGAGTACGCCCGGCCGTAGTAGAGACAAAAGAAGGATTAGTGGGTGCTTCCTTCTCAAGTGGACAAAAGACACTCTTCCAGGACTCGACGCGGGATTTACTTGAGTTTCAAATACAGGATCTGGGACTAAAGGACACAGATTTGGGAATGAATTACCGAGGCAGAAAATGAAATTATAAAGACAAATTGAACTGCCAATATCTTTGGAATTATACAACTCTAGAAGACAAATTTGTTATCATTTGAAAGAGGAAATGTAGCTCTAAAACTTTCTCACAGAGTCAAGGGAGCGTTCTATTGAAGAAAAATCATGCCCGACTCTTTCTTTCCATACTACACAAAAAAATGTAATAATTTTTTAATGATATCGATTATTTCTTCAATATTTCAGGTTCAGATAAATATTACAGCAAACTGACTACATGACACGAAAGAGCAATCATTTCTTGATATTTGTTGTGAAGAACTCAATTCAAAACAGACAACAGTTTCAAAGATATGGCAGTTTTAAATTTCATTGTCAATCCAGTTCGCAAACTTTCTGGCGTTGGGTAAAAACGTCTGGCACGTTAGGGGTTTTGGGTCTGGCACATTAAGAGTTAAGTATGCACCAGCTTGCACCACATAAGAGCTAAAAATTGAAAAAAAATTGTGGGAGGGCGGACACCCCCTCCCACACCCTCCCCTCGCTCATGCACATGCGCGCGCGCCGAGATACTGAGTCATGAAAATCTCACTCATAAAAATTTTTTGAACTGTAATTGGCATCTATGCTATAAATGATCCAATTCCAACCCTTCGCTCCCTAGGTCTAACAATGCTAGAAGCCCGCGCCGCGCCCTTACTTCTCGATCTAAGTATTAAACGTTAGACCATCACTGCATAAACGTTAACGTTAATTACCTCCGCCAAGGGAGGAGGTTATGTTTTCATTACCGTTGGTTTGTTCGTTCCTTCGTTCGTTTGTCCGTGTGCAAAATAACTCAAAAAGTAGTGAACGGATTTGGATGAAACTTGCAGGAAAGATTTGAATGATACAAGTAACCGTGAACTTTTGGTAGTGATCCGAGAATTTTTGGGGAATTTATGAAGGATTTTTGATATTTTGGCAGGTAGTATAGGGTCAATGAACTTGGGAGTTCAGGCTGCGCGTATTTGAGGTTTGCATGCGCGCACTAAAGTGCGTGCTCTAGTTTCTGCTAGGGCGAGGCGCGCTGTGCAGCTGATGGTTTATGATGTATAATAAAATGGGTTCAAGAATGTAGCCAACTGGAAGCGCTGAAATGAGTCACGTGTGCGTGGATTAATTTCTCACTAACATGTTCGGCCTGACGTCACAATGTTTACACTAACGTTAGTAGTGCGCACTCAATCCATTGTTACAAGTGCGTCGCGCGCTACTGTACGCACTGTCAATCCTGTAAACAACTTCTAGACTCCAGTTCGGGATGCCGGCCGGCCTTTCTTGTGCATAACATGTGGCGTACGTATACTAGTACTCTTGTACGTACAAATATGTGCGGGATGTCCGAGTGCGACGTGCGTAAATGTTTGGGACAAACATCTTCGGACATCTTGACTCTTGAGCGAGTGCTACATGTAGCTGACTGGTACTGACCCACAAAGGTACGTGAAAAATGCTGTTAGTTTTCGACCCATTTTATAAAACAATTGATGCACAGGATTATTTCGTGGCGTTAGTGGAGATGCAGCTCACTCTCGGGTATTTACAATGTAGTGCAACATGCACTCGGCTTCGCCTCATGCATGTTTCACAATTGTAAATACCCTCGAGTGCGCTACATCTCCACTAGAAATCGTGAGACTTTCATTCAACACACTATTAGGCCAAGTAAAAAAAGAAACCAGTTTCTCGTCCTCGCGCGCATCGATTTTGGCCGCCGCATAGATTTTTTTACTATTTACTATTTTCAAAATGGCGCTGAAAATACCAAGAAATTCATAATTCTCGTCCCAGCCCGCTCCCCGCCCGCCTCGATTTTCAGTTGCCGCATCGACTTTTTTGATATTTACTATTTTTTCGGCCGCCGAAAAAAAAAAAATCGACAATTCACCTACCAATCGTGATGTCTCATTTCTAATTACGCCTTGCGTCCTCTACTTAGCTGTAGTACAGCTGTAGCTTCTGTAGTGTGTATGTATAACGCGTAACGCATGCATTTCACACTGCGAGCTCGGCAAGAAGGAATGACCCACAAAGCAGTCGAACTGTAGTTGGATGGGCGCGGGCGCGGACCTGGGCTAGCAGGTGATGAACAGCGCACTCGGTACGTCGTGAACGCGATAGCGGCAACATTTTTTGCGATCAATCGCTGATATTCCACGCATATTTCGCGCATTGTTCGTATTTTTCCCCGTTTCTCATATTTCAAGCGGATGAATTGTACTGTACAAATGCTTGTGAGGATTGTATCGAGTTTGTATACATTTTCATGTCATTGTGACTACAATTGTATGTGCATGTGTGTGCAGTGTCGGAAGGTACGGTGCCGGTGCAGTGGCCGTGCCGCACCGTATTCTTGCGGTCGGCTACACGTCACTTCCGGTTGACTGGAGTGAAAACAAACAGTTTGCAAGCGCTAAGCCTGCATAATGCGCATACTGCATGCTGTGCATGTGCGACGCGTATAATTTATGTGCAACTCTACGCAGACATGGGGACTGTTTTTCATTATTCATTTTGTCATTTGTGCCATCATTCATGAGATACATGCATCATGTCTTGCCAGCAATATTCTAATAATCTGGATCCTGTCGATCGATCGGTCCCGGTATTTTGCCAAGTTGAAGGCAGTCGGACTGGACCTGTGCCCGTATGAAATCGCGGCAGGACTCTGGATCAACGACCGGACAATATGGCCAGATGTGCAGTAGAACCTCTTTGAGTAGGCCCTACCCCGATATCTACGCTTACTTAGTACCTCATAGAAACTTCAGGTAGGTCTACAGGCGTAACGTTAGTACTGTAGTAGGCTTAGGGTAGGGCCTAATTTAGGGTAGGCCTAGGGCCTAATCCTGCCGCCCACACAGCTACAGTAGTACAGCTTGCGCTAGCGCTATGCTCGCGGGGCGCCCCGGCAGAAAACACGTACAGCGTTACCACTCCAGGCTCACGCGACTGTTTGTTTTCACTCCACCGCTATCCATGACCCCGTGACACGCAAAATACCCGGATGTCCGACCATGAGAATTGGCAAAGTGTGCGTGTCTGGGCTGTCCAGGGTTGGTCACCGGTACCATCCCCTCTGGTCTGTCAGCTGTCTGCACGCACGCATGAACACATTCAAACGTGTAGAAGCCCGTACACTCTGCTCTGTAACGTTGCATCGCTGACGGCGATTTATTGTTCTATTTTGAAGAGAAAATGAATGCGCTTTTCCAGCAAATGTAGAATTATCAAATGGGTGTATCTACAAAATAAATAACTTTTCCACGGATTCTGGTTTGTCTCGTATTTCTGCGGGATACTTTTCTTTACGATGTAAATTCACGGACACGGCCGTGAGTCGTATCATCTGTACCTGTGGTATACAATTATTCATCATCCAAATGATGAGTGATTTTCAAATGTCTTTTTAGAACATGAAGAAACATCTTTAAATGTTTAATGCTATAATGCCATATCAGTATCATTTTGACATCCATCTGCAATTGTACAACAGTTTCCAGTTAAATGTGCTACAATTGTACTGTGAAGAAATGCAGATACATACCAGCTGTGTGGACACAAAAAGTCACAAACACCAATGATGAATAAAGCAGTGTTTTGAATATCATGGAATTCATTTCAGTCGTACATCTTTGTTGAAAGACACGTTTTATACCTGTTTCTGAATAGCACAATACATCAGAATTGCAAGTACACTGGTATCAGAAATGCCATTACAACACTAATAATACCAGTATTAAGATGGTCATTTTCCCTTAGCACTGTAGTGGAAAGAAAAAGCAAATGTATTTCTGCATGCATGAAGTTTCATTTCAAGTATGGTACATAATCTATTTGTTTGAAAATGCACAGAGTGCAGGCAAGAAATACACTTGGGACCTGGTCTCTCATAACACAGCTACCAGAGTGATATTTCATTTCATAAATTGGATATAAGAAAATAGTAAAGCCCTCTCTCGTTACCTTTCTCAGAATTACCAGACGAGAAACACATATTACTTTCATTTTGACAATCCTCGAAAAAATAGTAAGATATCAAATAGTAAGGACCTCCCTCATCGCCCTGCTCAAAAAACCCGGACGAGAAACTACTATCTTTTTTTACTTGGCCTTATCATCATTATAAAAACAATTTCAGCATGAAGTATAAGTACGTATGGGTGGAAATCACTGATATCTCTATGGAAGAACAAGATCAGTGATGGAAATGAGCTGCATGCTTGGCGGAGGTTGCGCTCTCAGAGTGCTTCTCTCTAACTAAATGTTAGTTCTCATTGCCACAGCACTGACCAGACTTTGTGTGACTGTGAGTGTGTGAGCGAGTCATGCACTACAAATAACCATAGAATCTATAAATTTACCGGTAATAATTGGCAACCGGTTTTATTCTGTTTCACCAGCATCCAGTAGTAAAACTCTAACGTGTCTTTAGACGTGGTCTAAAGACAAAAAGTGTGTCTAACCTGTCCGAATGCTGCAGCCAGCTAGCAGTGCAGCAGGTAGGTAGGATGGAGAGCCCGGCCGGTCCGATATCGGCCCGACCAGACGCCGTGAGTGCGGTGCACACAGTGCTGTGGTGCAGCAAAAAGCGGCTGTCGTACGTGTGATTCAAGTTACACTAACGTTACAGCACAGGCCAGCAGCGCAGGCATGCAGGTGAGACTGCGACTCGACAAAAAATGCAAGTACAACAAGGCCCCAGTGAATAACACTGCTGACTATCTAGCTACACCGGCATTACACTTTATGCCAAATAATATAAACCTAGGGTTAAAGATTTGGTAGTTTGAAAACTTACAGTAGATCTACTGATTTGCCTGGAGAGATGGTTCTTGTTTTGAAGTCAAGTTTCCCGCGCGGTTAAGTCAGTCAGTGCATGGAGCTACTAACAGAGAGCTGTTAGTAGCTCCATGGTCAGTGTACATGAAAAGAGTGAAGTGGCGGCGCGCGCGGCGGTGTGTACGTACGTACGTGCACACGTGCGACACCGAACCGTCCGTTGCCATTTTGAGGCGACTGTGACATGATAGGGTATGAATATTCATAAAAGGATGGATCGAGACGAAGCGTAGCTGGCGGAACTGTCATGAATATGTATACGTCGCGCTGCAAGTTTGCAAGTTCATTTGTTTAATTTGAACAAAACACGCGGGGGAGGGGGGGGGGGGGGGGGGGGGGGGACTTTGCTGGAAAACTGCATGATATCAGTTGTTTTGTTTGTCCATCTAAATTTCCCTTTAACATATGTCTTATTATGCTGTACAGTACTTACTTTTCATATACTTGTGTAAATCTACTTTGGGACCTATATAAACCACAATTGAAGTTTCACTTTAAAAAAAAAAAATTTTAAATAGGTTCCTCCATATTTTCGCTTTGTTTAGTAAGTTGTCAATATAAAGAACAAAAGAAAGAATAGATACGATTTAGGCTGGTTATCCATTATGCTTAATTATATAAGTGTGATTTATGTGCATGCAAATACAATGTAGATTCACTGTGTACTACTTTAATTTTTTTTAAAATCACGTTAATGTATTGACTTTATCAATTGTAATATGTGCCATATATATCATTTAATATTTGGATCACCGATTGACTGATGATTGGTAAGACGATATTTTCAGTGTTATTCATTGTTATTGTATTGTATGCTTTGTATTGTTTCATGAACTTTGTGTAAAAATATGGAAATGAATAATTGAAACGGTATTGAATAAATGTCATTCGTGCTATAGCCCTTGGCCCACACCTTTCTTTGTAGTTAGCCCTTTCCCACGACCGCAGTAGCCCTCCTACAGCCTTTTTTTTTTTCATTTCATTTCATTTTGTTCTTTTTTCATCAGACAAGTAGCAAAACTAAATATAATATGATATCACATAGATGGTTAATTTCAATTAAGGAAAACAGAACTACAAAACGAAAGGTGAATAACATATCAATATAATAACATAATGGTATGTGTATAGTATAACTCAGAACAACTATGTAGGCACTCGAATAAAAGATAACAATAAGATACGTGTGGAAAAAGGAGTGGTCCATTAAAAAGCTTGTCACATTCATGGATCACTCAAAACGTAATAAATAAACATCATCATTATTCGAACAGTAATCATTTTTAAGTGCAGAAAATACAATGAGAAACTCGTAATACTGGATATTAATACATGACCGTGCATTGCTCACACTCGCGATAAAAAAAAAGGGGGGGGGAGGGAGAGGAATAAAAAAAAAACCAGTTGAATACATTGACAAAGGACGCGACATGATACAAGGAAGACAACACAGTAATATTATAACAGCAGAAAAGAAAGAAGAGGGGAAAAGGAGCACAGAAGAATGTAGGACAGTCTGCATCTATTAATTTCAGAACACGCTACTCCATCGCCACGGCAGGCGAAAGCACGAATATCACTACATAAAAATCAAATGATAAAGCCCCAGTCACAATCACATAAACACGGATCCTAATGGGTCTAGGCCAAAGAGGTTCTACCTACACGATGGTCCGGGGAGTTCCGGGATAGTTTCGCCATGGATGGAGCGGCGACGAGCGTTGATGACTGCGTACACGGCATCTGATAACACGGCGCTTACACGGACAATGCCGGACCCACCAAGCAAATACACGGTCCATGCCGGAAAAGCGCGGCATCTACACGGACTAACACGGCAGCTACACGGCAGCCACACGGACCATCCCGGATTGCTCGGCCAACACGGCAGTCCCCGGATGACGCCGGATGTTTTGACCTCGAAAAGTTGCCGTGTTGGCCTCCCGGATGTCCAAGGATGTCCATTAATGCGTCAACACGGATCTCTCCCCGGATCACCCCGGATCGGATCCGGGGTGATTCGGCATGCCAATGTCTATGGGGCTTTATTGACTTGCCCTTCCAATCGTCCCTCCTCCTCCCCGGCTATACTAGTATATAGCTATACTTGCGTAACAATGAATAACCTGCACCTCTCCTCGAGTTCATCCACCTTCAATAATGTCCTCCACATGATCTGGATTTCGTGCCTCGTTTCCGCCTCATCGCTCCAAATGGCGGGTTATACGTTCCTCCAAGGAATTCCTTCCTTCCTCTTTGTTCAGCTACGTTCCCCCCTCTCTCTCTTTCTCTTTCCCCCTCTATTTATATAAATAAATATAAAAAAATCAGTGATCATGAGTCCATTTTCATAAAATGAAAAACAGTTTCCTTTCTTGTTCTAATATCTTTCCTGTCCAAAAGAAATCAAAGAAGTTTTAAATAAAACATGTACCTGAATTCTTCCTATGTCAATGTCAAATTCCTTTGCCTTCACCATAGTGTCTTTTGCATCCTTTGTCGACTGTCCAGGGGACCGTTTCATGAAACTTTTTGTCAGTGATTTACCCTGACAACTGTTAAAAGCTACTGAAATCCTTGCGTCTGATTGGCTGATAGCAAATTTGTCGGTGAAAACCTCCGACGAACTCGTTGATGAAACGCCCCCAGGTCTAATTAGAAAGACAATCTAAGAACCTTAATTACAATTTTCAATTCCAGGGTTCCATTATGATTCCATTATGATTCTACCATCATGGACGTTCGTGGTGGTTCCTTCCTCCGGTTCAGGCTGCCAGGCCCTATATGTTGAACATTCGAGTCATGTGAAAGAAGAGAAAGAATTCTTGTTTTTCTTTTCTTTTTCCTTTTCTGTTTTATTGCGTACGTTAAGCTTGAATATAGCAGGCAATGTTTGTTCGTTAACGCACG
Source organism: Diadema antillarum (assembly GCF_040938485.1). NCBI lineage: Eukaryota > Metazoa > Echinodermata > Echinoidea > Diadematoida > Diadematidae > Diadema > Diadema antillarum. Next base: position 1,203,402 of record NW_027271003.1, on the reverse strand, counting down.
TATGCTTTTGCAATAGTGTAAGGCCTACTCTATTGGTGGGCTTGGAAGAATGCAATGCAACGGTATGGTGATTTTGGCTTTGTCTTAGGAGTGGTATGATGTTAATGTTCAGCAGTCATTCCATATAGTTTTCACAATGAGTATACTCGCACAAAAGACACGAGAAGTTTAAGGACAGAGCATACTTTGGCATTCCGTGAAAGCTACATAGACTTTGGCGTACAGTGACGGGGCAGGACGAGGCCGAGGTGAGATCAACCTTTTAATGCGATCTATATTTAATATAGATTTTAGTTTTCTGAGTTTCAGGCTAAACCTTCCTTGCTACACGTATTTACACACAATCCAATGTAAGATATGTTAGCTCTCTAAAGTTTTCTCGTCAGGCAGTTACGGAGATATTAAGGGCTACTGACTTATGTTGTATCAATTCGACAAAATAAATTCAGATTTTAGTTTACTGAGTTTCAGGCTAAACCTTCCACCTTCCTTGCTACGTGTATTTATACACACAGTCCAATACATAAAACCTTTACGGAAAAAAGCGAAAAGCGATATACAGTAGTTTTGAAAAAAAAAAGAGGGCATATCTTGGGATAAGTTGCCTCAGCAGAAACTCGTCAGCCGAGCTCAATCAAAGTTTTGAAAAGTCACTAAAAGAGATCACATAATGGCAATAAAGTTTAATGCTTTGAAATGATAATGGTGATGATGATGAAAATGATAATAATAGAAATGATAACAATTATGATAGTAATGATAAAATGATCACTCGATGGCGACAAGAACTAGCAGAGCCAAACATAAACTGGCATAAGAATCTTAAAGAGAAAGTATTGATCTACAGGGTTTTCTTTAAAAGGGTAACCGAAGTTCAAAGGTCAGCTATGTCAGAAATACATGGTTTATTCTTGTGAAATGTTTACTAGAATGCAAAGTGGTTCATCAGCTTTAACATCTCACTCGCGTCACCATTGTCACGGATCACACAGTATACAAAGGTTCTTCGAAGGTGAGGGGTACAAAGTCGAAACTTAGAGTTTACATTAGACCCTGAAAATTACTCGGCACCTAAAGCCTTAATTTTCGTTGACCTCACGGACTTGTCATGCTTGTCACGTATTCTCAAAGTAGATACTCAGTACACGGATGAATACACGTCATGACAGTCATGACAGTGAAGGTTATTGAGATTGGATTCAATTTTGCTCTTCTCCTTCTCTTCTTCATGACTTTTTTTTTACACTAACGTTGCCGAAAAATAATTTCTTTCATCTAAGGGTTTAGATGTGGCGCTCATGTTGGTTCCGTGCCTACAATGTAGATCCGGTCGACGCTGGCTTGCTCTCAGCTATTACTATTGTGCTCTATAGCTGGTGTGCATATTAATTGTTATTTCGAGCTGGCATACAATAATGTTTCGCGCTGTACATTTCCCCCTTTTCTCTCCATTGCTTTAATCAATTCCTACATCTTTGCTTTTTTTTAAGTAGGGACTACACACATAAACTATACTTATGAGAGTGATGTGTTATTTCATTACATAATCTTCTGCTGTAATGAGATAGGTGGGTTTATAATATTGGTCGGTTGCATTTCTTATATGGGGCAAGTACGTAAAAAGTTTAGACTGTTCCATTAATTATTTATTTATTATTCTTGCTGCAGTAATTGAAAAGAAGGTTTGCTAATTCTCATTGTGGTATGTGTTGCAGCATGTTTGTCTCGTGATAAACCACTGGAGGGTTCGTATACGTGATATGTTTGCTGAGTTGGTGTTTAGCTCGAACGGTGATGACGATAGAACTGGGCCTATAGGTTCTTTTTTTTTTTTTACAGATAAGTGATTTGATTAGCGCTACATAATGATAATCACGATACTAATGTGAAGGCTTGCTGAGCAGACATTTCCCGCGTTCGATTTCCCTTCCTGCGTGTCAGTTTTTTTTTTCCATTCCAATGAATAATTTAAAAAAATACGCTAATTACTGTCGCAAAATAAGGATTAAGTGATATTATGTATCTCTACGTCACTTGCATCAACGTGTGACAACGATGTAAGCCTATAATAAGAGAGTTAAAGATAGTGTGCACTATAATGGCAATAAGGATATTATGAAGACGAATCACCACGCAAATTTGGGAGGGCTAAGCAGGGAGGGAGGGAGACAGTAAAACAAAAGAATATGTAAGACGCGCACTCCTATAGACCTAAACATAATGCCAGAAAGAACTTGGCTTCACCGCAAATGTCACGGTTCGACTTTCAAGAATAAAACATACAATTTTTGTGGCGCCATTTTCCATTCTGATTGAATGCTCAAGGCGCTTTACACCAAAGCAAAAAGAATGAAATACATATACCGTAAAAGAAGAAGAATACAAATAACAAGACGACAATAGTCTGTCAAACAAGTGGGATTTTAGATTACTCCTAAAAGACGTTTGTATGGAGCTTGAGTCTCGCAGCTCATGGAAGTGAATTCCAAAGTGTTGATCCAGCGTGAGCGAAAGCTGGTTCCCCCATGATTTATTATATCAAGCGGAATATATAAGAGACCAGAAGTTGAGGATCGAAGACTGAGTTCGTGAAAGTGGCATTGACGAAACAAACATACATTGCAATCAGGAGCTGTTCCCTCAATAACATGATAAACCAGAAGAAGTATCTTAAACCTAATACGCTCCTTTATAAGCAACCAATGAAGACTCTTTAAGGGTTGACGTGACTGCGTTTGCTTGACAATAAAAACGATGCATGCAGTTTTATAGTTTTTGTAATTGGGCAATTTGTGGGTTCGGTAAATTGAAATGCAGACCATTACCGAAATCAAGGCGTGAAGTAATGAGCGAATGAACAAGTTTTTCTGTTACAGAGCGAGTCAAATACTTTCGAATGAAACCAATATTGCGCAATTGATAACGGACTGATTTAGAAATGTTGGTGATTTGATCACACATAAACATGTGAGAGTCAAACATAACACCCAGATTGCGACATGACTTTGACAGAGGGATATCGTTACCTACAATGGAAATGAAAGTGATATTCAACTTGTTGAAGTGAGATTTAGAACCAAAAAGGATAAATTCCCACTTGCTATGGTTTAAAGGCAATGAGTTAGACCTCATCCAAGCATCAATATCAAAGATGCAATTTTCTGTAGACAGCGCTGTGTATGGGATGCTTGGATTTGATGGGGTGGAAAAGATACAAAAACCCATATGCCATCTGCATATAGATGATACCGAACAGAATGACGTTGAAATATTTTCCGCAGATCGATCAAATAAATAGAAAAAAGGGTGTCCCGCCAGCAGAGCCTTGAGGTACACCACAGCCTAATGGCTTTGAGGACGAAGATACCATTCAAAAGAACAGATTGTGAATGGCGTGATAGGTATGATTCGGCGCTGTGGCATAGTGGATAAGACTCTCGACTCCCGATCGGAGGACCCGAGTTCGAGTCCCGCCCAGTGCTTGCGTCCTTGGACAAGATGTTTTACCCACCACGTCCCTCTCGACCCAGGTGTATAAATGGGTACCTGGCAACGCTGGGGTCATGATAATGACAGGGCCCTCTGGTAGAGCAGTGGCAACACTGAAGAGGCTACCCTGGGTAAATAAGACCTTATTATCATTATTATTATTCCAATCGAGAGCCTGTCCCTGGTCACCCACACTTGTAAGAGTATTGACAAGGAATTTGTGATCTACATTGTCGAAGGCCGAAGACAGATCTAATAAACAAACTTTTCTTTCTTTTGGTCTGAAACAAAAACAGGGAACAATAGATTTATTTATCTGAGAAATTCATTCAGCCATGCAAAAGATTCATATATCACTTTATGGGAAAAATCAGATAACACGCTTTCAGGGAAATTACGAAGTTGTATTCCAAGGGAAATATCGCTAAGCGTGGGTAAACGTGTTTACTCCAAGGGCATGCACTCAACGTACAGATAAAAAGAATGTTAGTTAGATCTCGAGCTATTAAATACCCAGCTAGACAGACAATGTTAATGATTTTTGTAAGACTTATTGCGATAGATGTGTCACGCTTGGCAAAACTGCATGGTACTGCTGAAATTCGAAGCGTGAGGTTTGAATCGGTAATATGACGGTTATGAAACGACGTTTGACAAAGTGAGTTGTGTGTTTTTTTTTCGCTAAGTACGTTTCAAAACGCTGATTATTGCCCAACAAAACCTAAGTATAAACGCAACCTATTAGTCTCTAACAGGGGCAACGCTACATTTCTCATAGTGAGGGGGCCGAATTTATGGGAACAGGGACGTCTATTCGTTCTCAGTCTGATCCTCTGTATTTTTTGGGAAAAAAAAGTGTGTGTGTGGGGGGGGGGGGGGGGGAGGGGAGTCAGTAGTAGCGTAGGCCCTACAAGAAATATGCAACAAAATGCTGACAAAGTTCAGTTTTTAATTTTTACTTTATAAAGTTATAAAGTCATGTATACCTGTTATTTTTAAAGGTATACACTAAGGTGGAAAATATGGTAGCAATAAGGTGGTAGTATTGTGGCTAAAATTAGCGACCATAAACATTATGGGAGACTGTTGTAATATGCTGACGTCATCCTCCAGCTAAATAGCAGGGTGGCTGGAACCATTCTATCACACTTTTTATTTGATGCCTAATTATGATAAAAATTCTAGATACCAATTATCATACTGACAAAACAATATTGTTTTATTTCATAGACTTGCTCAATCACTCATACATGCAGTGGCATACTCAACAATCTACTTTATCGCTACATTTTCTTTTTTTCACGTAGCTGCATCGACCAATATCGGCAATGACAAAATCTATCCGTGACTTCTTCAGCCGCTCCAAGCACGCCAAGACAGCGGTGTCTGAGGCACAGCAGCAAATTTCGCTCTTCGTCGCTTTGCTCGTCATCATCTTTGGCCTCGGCTCATGGATCAGCGTAGCTGGAATGATGGTGGAAGTACCGGTTCTGATCGCCGAGGGGATACCAGAAAAATACAAACTCAATTCATATTTGAGCTGCATAGCACAATTCGCCTTCGTTGGCCAACTGCTATTCGTTCTTTTCAACCGATTTGCTCCAAAAATGCTGTACAGACCAGAAATTCCCGTAATCTATCTGCTGACAGTCATTGCGGCTGCAGGAAACCTCTTGTTAGCATTTCTGTGGGATAGCTACACTGTGTGGCCTATCGACAACAAGCTTCATAGCACTCCGTTCTTCATCCTTTTTATTTGCACTTCGATGGCCTCCATAACGTCAAATTCAACTTTTACTGGGTTTATGTCTTTGCTGAAACCTGCCTATTTGAACTGGTATTGGATCGGACATGGACTTGGCGCTTTGTCACCTTCATTCATAGCAATCGTTCAGCACATTATGCGGCAAGACTCATGCGTACAAAACACCACTTTTCTAAACCAGACGTGGGTTGGAAACGCCTCGGAGATATACAACTGTACTACCTGGACGGACAGTGGTCCTCGAGTCGACTTTGGTCCCCGGGAATTATTCTTTGTCCTCACGGGAATAATGCTGCTCTGTCTGATCTCCTTTGTAGGTCTCAACATACTGCCCAGCGCCATCCGCGAGCACGTCCCGTGTGATGATGGTCGGCCAGCGAAGCACGACCCTTGTGGCGGTCTGTGTCGTTGCGCTGGTTCTGCTGCTGATGACGAAGAACTGATACCTCTGTCAGAGGTGGCACGCAGTGATGTGCCGCCCTCTGAGACAAACAACAATCACGACAACGAACAACGGTCACTGTCGACATTGCAATTCGTTTGTCTGTACACAATTTTGTTTGGAAAGTGCTTACTGATGTACGGCATTATGTCTCCGATTCAGAGCTTCTCGGCCAGCGCCTATGGGCAATCTGTGTACGAGTACGTGGTCATCTCTGGGGGCATTTCCAAATTGGTGGGTTATTTCCTCTTCCTTATCAAGCCAATCTGCAGTTTCACACTGGTCGTTCTTACCTTCTTGCTCGGAACCATCTGCGCAGGTTACGGCATGGCAGTAGCTTTGATGAGTCCACACCCTCCACTTCAAGGGCTTGTCATCAGCAAGATTCTCATTGTAAGTAATAATTATATTCAGAAACGCAGACAGAAGAAAACTGACCAGAAATGAATATCGATAGTGGAAAAAATATCGATAGTGGAAAAATGAGCAAAGGAAATGGGATTCCATCGGGATTCGAATCCCGAATGAATCGAATTTCTTTGCTCATTTTTCCACTACATAAGTATATTAAGAGATACATTAAGATATAGGGCGCGAGGGATGGATCGGGGCTACACACACACACAGATGCACACACACACACACACACACACACACACACGTGTATATAGGCATATATACATTTGGGTCTCATCAAAATAAAACAACAGAAAAACAAACGAAATCTATAGACTAACTAAAAAAAATCACTGCAAAAACCCATAAGTCTCCGAGGGTTCCGCCGGGGTGCGCAGAACCCAGATGGATCTGCGGCCCCGGCATTGCAAAAATGGACTTGTTGTGGTACATGAGTTTTGTATTGCACATGAATATAAGATTATACCAGTACTATACATGAAGAAAAAAAAAAGATGAATATTCTGGACTCAAAAAGTCGAGCAAATTCGCTTAGTAATTCCTTGAGTCAAAGCAGCATAAAGAGATATATTCATCTCATAGGGTCTTTTTCCCTCACTTGATGAATTTCCCTTTCATCTTTTTGAAATATAAATTAATCTAAATTCTGAAGATTCCCTGATTCCACTGTAACTTGATAATGGTTCTCTATACTTCATGATAATAAGAGCAGGAATACAGCTGTAGAGTTGGTATCGTTATTGCCTTATACAGACATAACCCATTGTTTCTCATTTTTCTCAAAAGATACTGCTACTGCAAGGGGAACACAATTTCGTTTTGAAAATTGAATTTGCATGAAATTCTCTAAAAACTGAAGTAACGCGCTACACTGCAACATGCAGCAATAGTTTTCATATCACTAAGTTTTAGTACCCTTTGAGTACCCTTTGCAAGTGTAGTTGAAAAAAATGATTCGCGAAATGCTTTAGATATTTTGTTTTTTATTTCTGTTTGATTGTTTGTTTTGTATTGTTTGTTTTACTCTGAAAATTTTTGTACTGTATTTTGCACAGGGCTTCCTTGAAAAGTAAGTCTGCTGAATATCAGCAGAAATGAATGTCCCTGTTATATGTTGTGAATATTCTAATACAGAAATAGATATTCTTTTTCTTTTCTTTCTCTATTCTTAGATCGCCTGTTGGACTGGCCAGGGCCTCTTGTTGTCCTACTGTAAAGCCGGCATCGTTTGGATCCTTCGTCAAGAAAGGAACAGCAGAAAGCATCTCATATGAGCGGTGTCATTGGTCAAGTCGGGGTTGTCATAGGACTTTTGCCATGTTTCCTGTCATCAACGTCTTTGAGATCTTCCACGCCTCCTATGTAGACGAGTGTGACATGATGACATGCGAGAAGATCTCACCTTCATCGTTGTATCCGCTCCTTTCAGGTGTTGGAGATTGAATAACCAATAAAACAATGATTTATTAAATTTGCTGTTATTCTAGATATGGACACTTTCATGGAGGGTGATATAGATTGTGACATATTTTAGCAACTCAAATTAGCTCGTTCGCGTGGTATTCAAGTTTGAATTCTTCATAATCATCGTACGCAGCTGATACAATAGTAATTACCCTGTCAAAATTATTATTCTAACACAATGTGAGATCACATAGTTATAAGTAACATGAGCAACGTCGTATCTTAAAGATGGTATATTAGTGATCACATTTTATTACATTACTAGATATTGAATCGATTCCAGACAGCGTGAGAACACGTAAGGCAGTTATGTGACATTTGCTCCTGCGACAATTGCTCACATGAAATAATTATCCGCACGCCAAGCCAGGCACAAAATGTACCAGCAAATACGCATGTGACAACGCGTAAGGCAGTTACATGACATTTGCTCCTGCGACAATCGCTCCCATGAAATATCTGCCCGCCAAGCCAAACACAAAATCTACCAGCCCTCATCCTCCCCTCAAACTAAACCTAAAACCCTATCACCTAACCACAACCCAATAAGTCCTTGGAGAAAATAACACCGGAGCAATAGTTGCAGGAGCAAAAATGTGTCACTAGCAGTACGTCACACATCCTCCACTATCGTAATGTAAATATTATGTTGTTGAAGAAGTTGTTTCTTATTATTTTTCAACGATGAAGAATCAAGCACGATACTGTACTCGAAAGTATTCTGATATAAATACATCGTGTACCAGTAAGAAGAATAAACTGCTACAACGTGTTGAAGACACATGTGTTAGAAAAATAGCAAATAAGTAAATGTAGGGACTATGTACGTGCTTGTACATTTGTATGCCGAATATACAAGGAAAAGTTACATATATCAAATCAATATATCAAGGCTCATCATTATCTTTTAGATTTGGTGACCGGTTGTTGTTTTTTTTTTATATCTTACCGTGTTATCATCCTTAGACAATTAAAGTACTTTAAGAACATTGCTTTACGGGCTTGAACGTGCCATTCGTATGTACACTTTCTAGCTAAGACTCAAGAGTAAGTGATAAAACTGATTGGTAGCTGGAATTTTGTACAGTGGACTCCCATTACTGCGAAGTCCTCAGGACCGGCAGATTTCTTTCGTTGTATCGAAGTTTTGTTATAAACGAACAAATAAACAATAAAAATACATAGAGTGGATAACGTTGGGGCCTGAATTTTTACTTCGTTGTAACCGAATTTTGTTATAACCGTGTTCGTTATAACGGGAGTGCACTGTACTGTCTTTGACACTGCTGAGCAGTATGATGTTATGAGATAAATCTGCTCGGTTTGAATTCTCAAATGGAAAACGATATAAAGAAAATATAATAATTTCACAAATTATATTTCTTTTTGGGAAAGTATACACATTCCCTACGCTTCTTGCTGACTTGTTGCTGTTCAGGGTATTCGCCCTGGTTTCTGATAGAGCTAAGTTAAGAGCTCTTTTATCATGATACTCTCTAAAAAGAAAAATCGAGTGAAAATATTCACTCTTGAAGGAGTGAATACAAAAAAGAGTGAATTTAGGGTGAAATTGGAGTGAATTTTGAGTGAAAATGTTCATTTTCACTCGTTTTAGAGTGACCTCAGGGATCACTCCAAAATCTTCGAGTGATCCCTGAGGTCACTCCAAAATGAGTGAAAATGAACATTTTCACTCAAAATTCACTCCAATTTCACTCTTTTTTGTATTCACTCCTTTAAGAGTAAATATTTTCACTCGAGTTTTTTAGAGAGTACAGAAAGTGAAAATATGCTGAATTTTCTTTATATTTTCTTTAATATATATATATATATGTTATGATACAAAATATTTCAACACGTATGCCCCCTTTACTACTGCTTATTTCTGTGTATTTTTGTTAATGCGCATGCGCAATCGTTTGTTGTTGTCATAGAAGAAATCATAGCAAAAGAACGCTTTCATCCACTGAGCTGATCCGAGTCCAACGTTACCGGACACCCCGCACTCTCGCTTGTTTTGTGGATAATTAATCCACATTTAACACCAGTTGATATCGGTGGCTGAGGCATACTCTCGCCATCACGGAGTTTGTCAGGACTTTGTTGTCTGTCTCCTGTTTTAACGCCTGGGTCACGATGGAGATGGTTTAGCTCTCTACCTTGAACACAGTGTTGCGTTGTTTTAGGTTTAAACTTTAATTTCATTCTTTGTATTCTTGTATTCCAGAAAATATATTGTTTTGTAATTGTTATTCAGATCTAAAAAATAAATGAATAAATAAATTTACTATTCAATTTAAAAGAATTGCTAATAGTGCGTCGTTCTTTCTCCCTCAGTCTTCTTATTTGAACAACAGATTTAGAAAATTGCTCTCCCACTTTGATATTTATATTTCTTTTGTATTTACTTAAATACCGAGTGGACGCCTATTTGTCCCGTCGGTGACATATATATATATAGTTTTCTATACATGATGTTACAAAGTGTTGTAGTCTTCTCATCCAGCGATATCTAAATTACAAAACGGCTGAGGTATACTCATCACCCGAATTTGAGCAAGAACCGATTTCAAAAATGAATCAAAGTATGCATGCACAAATTAATGAATAACAAACTTCCATACATTAGTCATTCTTTGCAAATATTGGATTCTTTCAAAGTTATTTGAATTGTTGTGGCTTTTCTATCTATAAGTTGTAGTGTTTGATAATACATGTATATCAATAAGAAAGATTTTCATAATTTCCCATAAGCGTTAGATATATGTTTATTTTGTACCGCAAGTTTATACATAAAGACTTATCTGGTTTATATCAAATATGAAAACATACGTTTGGCAGCTGTTGTATGCCTACAATGAAATATATATATATATATATATATATATATATATATATATATATATATATATACATACATATATATATATATATATATATATACATATATATATATATATATATATATATATATATAGAGAGAGAGAGAGAGAGAGAGAGAGAGAGAGCGAGAAGGGGATCCTGACCGTGTACAACACCAGTGTAGCTCCTTCATTATTCAGTGCGAGAAGAAGAGCATTCGTGGACATATAGTGATCAACGTGTGTGCTTATTGTCCTAACAAGACCGAAAGCTCGGCAATGAGATTAAAACCTAAAATGGCATTAAAACGCTTTATCCTGGCGAGGAAAACGCATGAAGACACCAAACATGCGCTTTCCTCGCCAGGATAAAGCGTTTTAATGCCATTTTAGGTTTTAATCTCATTGCCGAGCTTTCGGTCTTGTTAGGACAATAAGCACACAGGTCGATCACTATATGTCCACGAATAGTGGACATATAGTGATCATATAGTGTTCATATAGTGATCATATAGTGATCATATATATATATATATATATATATATATATATATATATATATATATATATATATATATATATATATGTATATATATATATATATATATAATACGTATGTATATATACATTAAAATTCAAACAGGAAAAGCAGTTTTTGGCCAATAAGGTATATGTTTATTTGACTCTATTTTTCTGCGTCCCGCACCTTCTTCAGGAGTTTAAAGTTGCACACACTCGTCTCTAGATAGAGGAAGTATTCTAACAAGAATGCAGACTGTACTTAGTTCTTGTTGGTTAGCTACAGTCAGGAACAGCACAGCGTGCCCACATTTTGCATGGATGAATGAGACAACTCGATCACTATGCCCAAATTCAGAGGTCAGAATATTACATGTCACTTCACGAATTACGCCAATAAAATTAATCTGCTCACCTGATCAGAGGACGAACTAACGAAACTCACACAATAAAGAGTGAATCAGATACTTGACCATCAAACATCAAAGCGAGGTATTCATTTAACTTGCCAGAATTCTCACTTTTATATCTGTGATCGATTCACGTTGACACACATTGTTCACTGAGGTCACAAAACCACTTGACGCCTTTATAGGAGTGCAATGCTGTGTACCTGCCATTAATACTGCATTACCATACGACTTTGTTCTTCACGCTCGCTCAGTGTCAAGGAAATCAAATATCACACAATTGAGATGCAAGGTTCATTAACGTCAGTTTGGGTTTATTATTGAGATCGGCTCTCAGCTTATTTAAGGTTATTTTTATCGAAGGTTAGGTGTGTGACATTATTATGTCAATGATAATGACAATACTGATGATTTTGCTACATTCATTACAACTCCGTCCGTTTTTACCCTACTGTTCCACAAAGTCCTGTCTCCCCAGCCTTGCCAAGTATTAATTTTTACAACAGAGTAAAGAAGAACTTAATAAAACGTCTTTTCCAAGGATGGGGCTGGGCAAGAATAAAATGGCAGGAATAAAAGCTTGGACATCCCGTGTATAATACAGTGTAGGACCTTCCTGTAATGGAACCATATCCACCATTAGCCACTGCTCGGCGAGCTACACGTTTATAGTTTGAGTTCACTACAACGGACAAAACATTTCATTTAGATATAGGGATAACAAATGTTTGAAGGTTGTTTCAGAACTAGAAATAAGTCCCCGCCAACACTTTTATTCTGGTAATCCGCCAAGAAAAATAAACAGTAACAAAATTAATGTGTTGTTACCATGGCATAATACTTGCTGCTACTCTGGAAAACAGGATGTCTCGCACAAGTACAAAATTAAAGGCCATAATCCTACAATCCCACGTGCCCAGTTTCATCTCAGGTGGTCAAACACTTAGGGAGCAGTTTCATCCAAAGGGTTGTATGGTCTTTGTCATGAAAACGCATTACCATGACAACACATTTTCTTCATTGACCATCACAAAAAGAGATGTCTTTTCTCAACTATACATTATAACAGCAATTATACGTGTTAAATCCCAACTCAATTCGAATACGAATTCGAGAGAATTCAATCACGCAATACCCTTTATCATACCCTCTTACCCATGTTGGGGTATAATAACATCAATACACCTGTACATTGTTTACAACAGTCAGACTTTCACAGGGGTGGATCCAGGAATTCCGTAAAGAAGGGGCGTGTTTACAAAATTAAAGGGGGGGGGGGGGCGCACGCACCCCATCCCCCATTTTTTCTTTTTATTTCTTTTGTTTCAACAAAAAATAAGGGGGGGGGGGCGTGCGCCGGTTGCGGTCCTCCCTGGATCCGCTCCTGCTTTCATGTAAGATGAATTATATACTGTCATCTTGCCGTCTTTACAAAGCCCATGACGGAGCATGGCTATATACAACTACTATAAATAAATGCCCAGTGATCTATTCCACCTCACAATCTCAGCTTTATCGCGACTTTGTCTTGAGCAGTACGTATCACCTGACGATAGCCCCTCATGATTACATTTCAGCCCTTTACTCCTTTGATTAGATCGCCCTTCTCTCCAGACACAAACCGATACAAAAAGTCGAAACCTAAGGAAAGGAAAGCAAAAAAACAAACAAACAAACAAAACAAAACAAAACACACACAAAAAAAACCCCTGAACCTTCTGAATAACGAAACTGTGCCATTTTCGAATAAAAATAGCTTCGGAATAACGAACAAAACTCCTTAATTCAGTATGGGTGCACGTCACGAAACCAACACCCGCGAGTCATACAGCCCATGAGTTATACAGCCCACGAGCTCGACACTAGCTCAATAGGCAAATAAGGCCCATGAGTCTGGCACTACGCAAACAAGACCTATGAGGCTCACACGTTTAGTTCGACACTAACATCACGGAGTCTAATGTGATGAAAGCATCATAGTTTAAAGTTGGACTGGCTCATATGAATTATTTTAGGCAAAATTGTTTGAGGATATTAAAATTGGCAACATTTAAAATTAATTAGATTAGTAATTTGGTTGCAAATTGGCAACTGTTTTGAATAAAAATTGTGATAAAAAATATATGTTTTATTTTGCGTAAATAAATAATAAAATAATAGTAATAATAAATAATAATTGTTTTGGATATAAACTTCAAATTTTATTGTCCAAGAATGGAAATTCATTTTGCCCAATTGATCGTGGGCCCGGCAGCCACTGAGCAGCGCCAGATCGACGTTGCTCTAACCTTTTCAACTGTTGAACGGCAAACAAGGTAGCAGCAACTATGAAAGTACACCTGAAATTGTTCTCACTCAGCCTGTTGCCAATTTGACTCTTGTACAGAGGGACATACTTATGTACAGGTGTATTAGCACATTCTTAGACAAAGCACCTTACATAGCACCATGCATGTGTATGCACAGCTAAATGTACAGCTGCTACACACACATGCACACACGGTAGAAGCCAATATGGACTGGACCACATGTAGGTTGTAGTGAGCAACATGGATCCTCTTTCTGCTGGAATACTGAAGAATTGGACCCAAAATACCTTGCAAAAAGCAGGCAAAGAGGTTAGTTTTTGCTCTGTTTAAGTAAAACCATGATTTGTTGAAGTATAAAGTTAGAAACAGTTAATGAAATTTAACTTAGAAAAATATATTGTTGATGTGAGTGTAATGTACACTGCAGTTGCTGTGTAGTAGGGCATGTATATCTGTACACACCCATAAAACTTCTGAAAAGTTATGTTGTTATTTGCATTTATGTATATGTATGAATAACATTTGATATTGAATTTAGAATTTAGAATTACAAACCAAAATAAATAAGTAAGAAAATATTGATAATTATTTCAATTGAAGGTTTGACAGTACAAGTAAGAATTCATTTTGATCGTGAATGTATGTTAGATTTGAGTCAGTTCATCTACATGTGCATCATTATGTTAAATGAGGTAGTAGAATTGAGATGCCTATGGTATTGGTCTGCAATGACATTTGTCAATTCATATGTAATTTTGATTACAAAAATGTGATAGTGAAGTGAATAGATTAAGTCTATAAAGGTATTCATTAGATTTTTCGTCTGAGAAACTCTGTTTATATAATTATGAATCTGATAATTGGTTTGATGTACATGTACTCAAAATTCTTATTATAACATTATTACTCAACAGTTTTCACGGAATTATGCAAGGAATTATGCACGGAATTATGCAAGAAATCATGAATGGAACTAAGAACGGAGTTACACATATGGAAATAATTCTGGAATCAAGTGAAACGAAAATGCGAAACTTCGAATAAACATAATTCCCGTAGAAACCTTTGTTGGTGTTTGTGTACTGTCGACCACTACAGCCACACTAATGTACCCATAGTCGGTCTCGCTCGTGGGCCTCTTTTCACTAGTGTAACACTCGTGGACCTTAATTATTTGCACAGTGTCAGACTCATGGGTCATATTCGCCTAGTGTCGGACTCGTGGGCCTTGTTTGCCTACTGTCAGACTCATGGGCCTTATTTACCTAGTGCCGAACTCACGAAGTGTATGATTCTTTTATGAGCTGTATGATTCATGGACCTTTTTAATGCCTCTTTGCAGTATCAAAAGTGGGCGTCGGTCTCGTGTTATGACCCCTTCAGTTCATGGGATGCAGCATGCAAATTCAAATAACAACGATGAACATTATATCCTGATTTACCACAGAATACACAAAGTAATCGTTTTCATTACCACTGCCACAATTTTGAATTTCTTGCTTGCTACCAAGTGCACTTTGAAAGAAAATGAATCAATGATACGATCCATAGGGCCTATACGTTCTATGTTCGTACATTCTTCATGAAAGTAACCATAATGAAATATAAACAGCATAGATTGCATGCAACATCAGATCAGTGCCGTTATTGTTTCGCAGCGCGACATTTAGCAAGCACATGACGTCATTCTCTTGGCCAGGTAATACTTAATTTTGAATCACAGCAGCAAACAAACTAACAAAACATTCAACGTTCTGGGTTTTGGTGTATTCTATACTGTAGAGAAAATTGGACCTCAATCCTATATATTACCATTACTATCATTCGCAGTTTTGTAGCCGACAGATTAAGTTTTTTTCTATTTTTTGTGAGGTTGTATTTTAAATCGTTAAAGGTGAAATTCCTTGCAAGTGATTTCTCCGTCACATCGGCCCTCTTTATTTGCATGGAAGACATTGTAGACTGTGACCAGCGGAAACATCGTCAGAGTTCCTAGAACGACCGCTATCTGGGCGGTAACTCCAACCCAGATGAGGTGGCGTCGAACGTTGGTCCCCTTTCGCACTATCCACAAGGCAGCTGCCTGGCAGTAGATGAAAGATAGCCCTTCGAACATCCACGCCAATACCTGAAATCACACGAGAAGGACCTGTCCGTTCAGAATACATCGGTAAAACAGCTATTCGAGAGAACATTATGCATGTATATATCCCATAAATACTTTTTTCCCCTTCTACCTACCCACTTTGGTACTGGACGTACTAATTCCCTCTCAAAAATCATTATCTTTTGATCACTGTAATCTTTTACAATGTAATTTAAAACTCTTGTCTTTGGGAGGCTGGGGACTGCGCAAGAAAGCCAACAGCCTTTGAAGGTAGCAATTCGTGAAAATGTGAAGACATCACCTCTTCACGTCATGTAAGTTGTCATGTTGTTGTTTTCTTTTTTTGTTAGAGTGAAGCTGATTCACTGTATATAAACAAGGAGCAAATCAGAACAAATGAAACAAATCCGAATGATGGACAATAATCACACTATATCTTAAACGGGGAAGACGAAAAGAGGGATGAACGCGGAATGCAGAATTGAGTTACGTATCATCAGGGAGGTGGTATCAGGGAGGTGGTATCATTGAGCGGAGATCAAATTAGATTATCTAAAAAAAATCTCAAACGATCGACCCTTTCTTAAAGGAAAACAAACTTACCCCAAACTAAAAAAAAAAATGATACACAAACCAACAAATTGAAATACATTGGTGGAAGAAATGAGGTTGAGATGAGTCCCCCCCCCCCTTTTTTTTTTGGTTAAAACAAGAATACCATTGAAAATTTCAAAACGCTTTCCTTAAAGCCATTTTCAAATTATTGTAACGATTGATCATTAGAACGTTGGGGTTTAGCACCGCACCACTTAACATCATGTGCATTGCATTTTCGGATTCGAATCCTTCTAAATGACTAACGTTCGTTCACTTTCGGAATTATGAGCTTTCGACGCAAATCTTCGGAAAAAGGAACCTTTTCTGGCTAACGTTCGAGTTCGAATCCTGCCCAGTGCTTGCGTCCTTGGACAAGATGTTTTACCCACTTATGTCCCTCTCGACCCAGGTGTATAAATGGGTACCTGGCAACGTTAGGGTAATAATGATAACAGGGTCCTCTGGTAGAACAGTAGCAACAATGAAGAGGCCACCCTGGGTAAATAAGACGTTATTATTATCATTGCCATGGTAATGATGGTGATTATCATTATTATTATTATTATTATTATTATTATCATTATCATTATTATCATTATTGTTATCACTATTATCATTATTATTATCATCATTATTATCATCATCATTATCAGTATTATCAACCCATGGAACAATGAACATCGATCTTCTCATTATTTTATCCTGTATTGTACGCCCATTTTTATGATTAATGTCCATCATAATAAGGTTATTTTGGAAGTCAACTCTTTTACGTCACTCACGATAAATATTTTGCCGACGAGTAGTCCTTCCAGAGGCGGGTGTGGACTCATCACAGCTACTATCAGGCCGTAAGTGGCGGAGAGAAAACCGATAACCAAGGTTACAATGACCAAGACAAAACTATGAATGGGTTTCACGAGAAACAACAAGAAACCCGTCACCTTGGATAGATTACGAAAGATCACCACATATTCCAATGTGTCGTGCCCATAGGCGCTCCCTGAGTAGGTCTGAATCGTTGGCATTACACCATACAACATAAAGAAATCCATGAAGATGAGAACGTAAAGAAATATGTATTGTTTTGTGGACAGGGGCACTGGGTCTGACTCTGTATGAGAAGATGTTTCTGCTTCAGCTTCTCCCGTTGTTGCTTGCATTTCAAGCAAGATCGTGTTTTCTTTATCTTCCTCGCCCTGGCTCTGGAACAGACCTCCGCAAGGATCGTGGCGTCTGCGGCGTCCGTCTTCGGAAGTCGCGTACTCTCGTATCGCACAAGGGAGCACGTTTAGTCCTATGAAGGAGAGATGACACACCAGCATCATCGCTGTGAGGACATAGAAAAATGATGTCGGTCCAAACTCGACTCGGGAGGCCTTGCGAGACCACACCGTACAGTTATAGGCCACAGAGTGATTGCCAATCAAGGTCTTGTTGATGAACGTGGAGTTTACAACGCATGAATAGTCATTCGTCCCTTTCTGTATTAACATCACGAGTGTGGGCCACAGTGAACTTGATCCTTGCCCGACCAAATACCAGTTGAGGTAACTTGCTTTGAAGAGTGACATGAAGCCGACGAACGTAACGCTTGAAGATACATCGACCAGAGAGATAAAGAATAGGAGAACGAGAAATGCAGTGCTGTGAAGTTTGCCATCGATTGCCCAAACGGTGTACTTGTTCCAGGTGAACGCCACTATGAGGGTTCCTATGGTGGCTATGAACGTTGTCACGTAGATTACTGGGATTTCTGGCCTATAGCATCGTTTTGGTGCGAACCGGTTGCATATCAAAAACGCTAATGGTCCGACGAGGGCCATTTTCATGACCACAGATATGTAAGTATTAATCTCGTATTGCTCGGGGATACCTTGCAGTATCAAAATGGGTACTTCGACCCAGAGTCCTGAAATGCTGATCCAAGCTCCTCCGCCAAACAGGACGACGAGAAGGGCGACGAACCAGGAGACCTGTGAATCAGTCGCCATGTTGATGTTGTCATCAAGGTTTGAAATGTCAGACTTTGGGATCACTGGGTTAATTGTTTCCTTCAGTCTCTCCTATCCAAGAAAGCAAATGGAGATCCATAAACGAAGAGAATATTTACAGTGAAACAACTAATCACATTGACGTTATAGAAGTCTTTTTATGTTGCCAATTGCAGAAGAGTTGAGGTTCATTTTTTTTATATCGATTCATTTTTTATTGATTTTTTCATTTCATTTCATTTAATATATATTTCATTTTATTTATTTCTTTTCGTCAAACACAAAGATAGCACGAAATGAATCAGAAGATATAACATAGGCATGTATTCGATTTTACACGGTACATAATGGTTAAAAAATACAAGATTATACATGCATACCAGCAAAATACATAAGTTATGTCTGGAGGAAAAAAAAGAATTGAGAGGTCCACTGAAAAGCATGCTTGTATAATTGCGAGCCACTCGAAGGATTCTTGTGAACATATTTGTTTACAAAGACAGGACAGAACAAGACAGGAGAAACACAACGACATGACATGACTTGACAGAAGGGTATACCATTGAAAGTAATAAAGCACAACAGGATAATGGAAAGAAAGGAAAGAAAGAAAAAAGGGGAAAAAAGCAAAAGCCCACACGCTGAACATCGTGATCGGAAGAGGGAATTGAGGTGCTTCGGAGCTCAAACAGCTGAGCAAAATTTGTACAAATAAAATGATGTAAAAATTACACAATGATGAATTCAATGATTGATGATTGATGACGAGGATTTGCTGGTGCACATGTTCTCTTCTCAATACCTCCCCGTCTCCTCTGAGGACACAAAATGTATAATTTTCTAATATTGTCTAAATCGTATACTGTCATTTCTACATCCTTGTTGTTGATATTATCATACTAACAATTATTCATCCGCTTGCAGCATGTGGCTTATCCGACCCCCAAAACCTGTATCAGAGAAGAATTTTCTATATCCTCGAATATTTTTCTTTCCTTTTTTCTTTTTTCTTTCTATGTTTTGGTCCTTTGCTGTACCTGTGCTCCTCACCTTAATCTTTACACTCAATTTTAATACTGGGACCTACCCTCGACAAGCTTGCTTTTAAGAGTATAGGTTCCATCATATTTCTTTAGCATTTATGCTCAGATTCCATCTTTTATCGATCAACCACTATATTCTATGTATTTGTCGTATTCTATCTTTCCTTCCAGCCGGATATAAACTATTTCATTTTGTTATATTTTATGTATTTTTCACCGGGAAATATGGAAATAAATTTAAATGTAAATTGAATTTTTGTGATCCGATGAACAAATAATCATGAAAATGAGCATCGTAAAAACAGTCAATTTCTTTCTTTTATACAAACCAATGACGTATGTCCATATCATATTGCTTACTCGGCGAGTGTTCGGCAAAACATCCTGGCCTGCGATGCTGCTTACGTAAAAGAAAGACAATAATACACACACACACACACACACACACACACACACACACATACACATTCAAAGACAGACAGACAGACACACACACACACACACACACACACAAGGGGACGTGAATTGTTGATAGATGCAACACAACATAGGGCCTATTGTGCTCTTTTGTCTCATTCAATCAAATAGGAATGAAGAATTATGATTTTTTTTTTCTCTCGATAGTATTTGTGATGGTAACAATCAGGAAACTTACCTGTCTCTTTCAATGCTGGCAAGCAGACGATGAACTAATCCACGTACTGTGTACTATATGTACAGGGAACATGTCATGGAATCCTGTGGCATGACAGATAATCAACTGTTGATCACAACGCAATCGCTTGCAAAAAGTTGCATTCATCAGGAACCGGTATTTTTGACAGCACCGTAAAGATGGGGTTTCTGTTGGTGTTCTCGCCTCTGTTCCCTGTAGACTTAAAAAGAACAGATCCTAATTGGCTGCGATTAGAAGAGCGTCTTCAGTTCATTTGGCATCATCATTCATTGCTTGAATACTTATACGCCTAACTGGTTGTAGACTGTAGTCAAAGATGGAAAAAAATACCGAAATCATTTCTGCGTGACGAGTTGCTCGTATACCCTACTGTGCCAGACCCATGTAGAATGTTACACGCCAATCTTTATGCACAATGTGTAAATGGCACTTTTCATAACAACCCTACATAGAATTTTGAAGGTTACTCGCTTGCTTTATCCTTACCCACAAAGCGAGGTATTAGACAATCCTGTCCGATAAACAAGATGACAAAGAATGCTCTGTGGAAACCAAAAGACGTCACGCTAGAGTTGGGAAAATAAAAGAACAGCAAACAACACAACAGAAATGCAAATTTGTCATCCAAAATGAATCCAGATTCAATATGCAATGTTTGCCTCACGCGTTAAACAATACTATGCCATAATAAAACATGACAAAATTGAAGCCATTTTCACTGCCTATTCATCCCATTTATGTTATCATTATTATTTTGTTGTTGTTGCAAAAGTAATGTTACTAAGTAGTTTGAATTGTCACATAGGTGTAAATTACCCCTTTTCACATATCAACCACCACTCCTACATCAGAAGATGAATGATTGTCATAGTAAAAGCCATTTTTACTGCCCGGGAGGTGTGGGGGTCCCTTTGACAATGTTCTCCCCATCCGCGTCCAAACACCTCAGAAATGGATCCTGCGTGGCGTATTAAGCGAGGTATTACGGCACATCAACTTTACACCATGTAAAACGTATTGCAATGTTTTACAACCGGAGTTGTAGTGACAGACCAGGGGGTATTTCATGAAGCATTTTGTCCGACAAAGTTGTCGGACAAATCTGCTCTTAGCCAATCAGATGCAAGGATTTAAGTATAGCTTGTAACAGTTTGTCAAAAATATCCGACCAAAACGCTTCAGGAAATGCCCCCCCCCCCCCCCCCCCCCCTCTATAATCACGGCAATGTCTGCTCCGGCGAACTACTCACAGACTATCCCATCAGACCCAGGTTATATGTCTTTTTGATATGTTTCTTACCCGGCATGAACATGTCTGTAACTGCCACATAATGATAGTCAGCCAGGCCAGACACATGGCTCAGACGGGTATCTCTATATAAATAAAGGCATTGGGATGTGGACAATCTCTGAAATATGGTGTATAGGCCTACTGTAAAACCAGGGAGGTGGAACTTCCACCTCCCTGGTAAAACTAAATCTTGGAAGGAGACAGTCAGGGTTAGCCGACCTCCAAACTGGTCACATGACATGTTGTCCTACCACAGAATACGGAACAGCTATACCCTAAAATGGCGTCATCAAGGACGGCAGATAAACCTAATTACATCACTGTAAGTGATATGGGGTGTAGATCAACATGCTATTTATCAAGAGCAATACTCCGAATGGCGTTTTGATAAAATGCGTCCTACACATATAGTTAGAAGACAACAACAATCAAAGTAACACTTTCCTGACATACAACAAGAAATGAATTTAAACACAAGTAAGATTTAATAGTATTTAATCCATAACTTTAAATACTGATCTTTGATATCATTCTTCTAAATTACACTTTGCTGAATGTCGAAATTGTATTAAGGATCCATTTTGACGATGCCTGACGCTGTCTTAAACGCGGCTGCTGAGTATAGCAATTTAGTGATATGGAGAGTGACCCCTCCCCCGTGTTCCACTAATCACTGATCTGCTAAATGAACGTCTTCTTCGTAAGTTGGAGTTCACACAGAAGTGTGCAATTCACTCATTTTTCACTTTTTCAATTCAATAACTATGTAATCATGAAAAGGATGTCATGCAGGTTAAGCACTTTTTAGTATAGCTCTTACCGGCCGAGTGCTAATACTAAGCACGACCGTGAGATTAATGCTGGAATCGTGAGAAGCTAAATGGCTTAGTAGAGGACCCAAAAAATGCACGTCTCCAGCCCCACCACCAGTCAACCCAAGGCATGGAACAAGGTCTAGCGAAGGTCTTTTTGTTCCATCACGACATTGACGACTTCCTCTTTAGCGATATATACTTTCAATTTCAATTTCAAATGCATTTTCATATTTCTCAATGCAACATGTATTACGGGCATAACGATATAATAATGATACATCCTGTCTAGCTTACATGTACAATAAAAACATTGAACATGGTTGCCGATGTCTAAAAGATTCGACCAAAGTAACATTCTATAGAGAAATACGATGGAACCTACTTAAAAACGAACTTGTTGAGTATACCTCAACAAAATTAGCCTAGTGTGAAAAACAAGATAAGCAGCACGGGTACAACATATTTATGACGAAACCAAGGAAAACCGACCATTAATACTCGGGTACAGTGTAGAGTCTTCTCAAGAATACAATCATACACTGTAAAAACATCGGTGTTAGATTTAACACCGTGGGTGTTAAGTCTAACACCGATCAATCTTCAATAGAGGACCACACCCACAGGTGTTAGTAGAAAATGTATTTTGGCGGTGTTAAAAAGTGTTCACCTGGCACTTCGTGGTGTTACTGTAGCTGGTGATGTTTTTGACACTGCGCCAGAGTTAATTCATTAATGACACCGCATGGTGTTGATTTGATATTGGTGGTGTTAATTTCAATGGTATAACACCTGTCCAGCTTCAATAGGAGACCACACCAACTGGTGTTTACACAATTTTTTCAAAAATCAAGTGCTTTAGCGGAAAATTCTTCATCGTCTTGTTGAAGTTAAGAATTAACAAGAAATTCAGTAACTAAGAAACTATCAAAAAAAGCCTAATTTTACATTCTGAAATGACACCCGGAGGTGTTAATCTAACACCATGAATGAGCATCGGAAATTTAACAACAGCTCGGTGTTTCATATTCAACACCGGACTTTTTGCATGGTAGGACAACAGATAAACAACGTGCTGCACACGAATTAGCAGTAGCTACTGATAGCAGTATCGACAAATGCGTATGAAAAACTATGAGATGTAGACTCCATGAGCCCAGGGTGATGATCTGGGTGATGGCTTGCTCTCATTCTATAATTATTTTAAGTGTTCACATGGTTTATTTTGATTCATGGGTTTTCTAATCGTTCAAGTCTTGATTGATTAGAAGTGTTAGTACAACTTGCTCATTGAAGCCGAACAGTCAAGCTGTCCGGAAAGTCGAGTCTTCTCTCTTTGCTCTTTGCCCTCTCTTCTGGTTCACAGTGTCCTTTTCAGGACTCACATGCACATTTTCTAGAAAGAATACCTCTAGTCTTTCTTACTCTCCATCTCGTATCTCCTTTCTCACATCTCCCTCTTCACTTATCTACTATCTCCTCTTCCAACAACCCTTTTCAGTACTTACCACATGGTGAACCATAAAACTCAACATTCGTTATCGACACCACCATGTAAACGTCCACCTTCAAAGATCATCTAACTTCTCATTCTTTTATGCTGACGATGGCAACAACTTTCAAAATATGATACTACACCACTATGATGTACATTGAGTGAGGTAATAGTTTGCATGGTAGTAAAGTAAATGTTAAGGTTTATTGAGTTTGCTCTTCACCATGTGGGTAGGTCTGAAAGGGTCTGTTTGGTTAGTCAAGAGAGAGGGGGTATAGAACGGTTTAAGGGTATGAGTCTGACGACGGAGTCTGTATCTCCGTTGTGCCAATGCTAGCTGTGCGATAGTCGACGGTTCCAAGACTTCCAAGAAAGAATACCTCCTTCATTTTCTCCCTCCTCTGCTTCCCTTCACCTTTCTTCCAACTTCTACTTCATTTTTTTGTCCATACTCCCACTCTTCTCATCACCATCACTTTCTCCTATGCCTATCATATACCTGTTTTTTTCTCTCAACACTAAAACAGATTTTTTTTTTTTTCCGGTCTCATCACCTGTGGAACCGTACCCCTATGATGATGATGATGATGATGATGATGATGATGATAATAATAATAATAATGATAATAATAATAATGATAATAATAATGATGATAATAATAACAATAATAATTATAATAATAATAATGATAATAATAATAATAATAATCATCACCACCATCATCATCATCATCGTCATAATAATAATAATGATGATAACAATAATAATAATGATAAATAAGAATGAAGATAGCATTAACAATAATAAAGAAGAATTGTATTCTTCGAATCTATGTGGTGCATACCTAAAAAAAGACACTGGTTATATACAAGAACGTCGAACAATAACCTCCGGCCCGAAAGGGTAGAGAAACCAATAGGTACTTCGAAAAATCTCTTGTGAATCGCAAGACCGCATTGAGCATGCGATGACATAACCCGAGAAAGTTCTCCGTGATGGCAACAACTTGTTGACAAGATTTCAAGTGTTCTTTTGATAAAACTAATGTTAACATGTTTATACAAGCCCTACATTAAATCAACTTTATATAAAAACAAACAAACAAAAAACAACAAATATACTGATCAAAGAATGCCGATATGCATGGATCATTGACAGTGGTATTCTTGCTCCCCCTTCTGTGGCTCTAAGTGTAAGAAAAAATTATACAATAATAATTGTAATTTCAACCCTTTATCACAGAAGATTCGTTGCTATGTTCGTGTCTGTACACATTATACAAAATTATAAGCACTGATAAGGGATCTATCCGAGATTATTGTGACCTCTATTTCTCCACTAGTCTTGATCGACCATTTGTGTGTATGTGTGTGTGTGTGTGTGTGTGTGTGTGTGTGTGTGTGTGTGTGTGTGTGTGTGTGTAGTAAACTCTTGCAACCAACAATAAATTCAATGCAGGGATCTTTAAGGATATGGTAAAATACATGGTAACTTGTGTTGTGTTGATTATACCATGGTCATGCATCACTTATCACGTGATAACTGCAAAAAAAAAAAAAAAAAAAAACTGAATATATATAGCTACCAATAATATATAGGCCTACTGCTATTTTTCTTCAGGTTACGTGGACCCCCCCCCCCCGCGTTAAAATGATAAAGAAAATCTTCCAAACCATTTTGTCGATGTCTTGACAAAGACTGACAATCACTGCATGCTACAGGCCTATATTAGTAATTTGATTAACAATAGACATTGAAATGCACATTCCCGATAAAGTGAACATACGTGATCTACGTCACGCTTCATACATGGTATAACGTACCATGTATTCATGTGTTTATAGGTCATGTATAGGTATGGTATGTATACGGTATGCATAATAGGTGTAGGCCTACCCACCATGTCCATGAAAATCTTACAGCCCTCATAGTATGAAGCACATACTTTAACTCAAGGTAATTTATAGGGATTGTTGTATCACCACATAAATAATATTGTGCTGGAGGCTGAACAGCGTTAAGAAGGATTACACGCATGTGACGAGAAATGTGACTCTCATCTGGGTTTCGCAGCCGGATTTGTGGTAAATCGCCCAAAGTCAGTCACACGGTAGTCACATTTAGGTCTACTTTGGAACTTTAATCATTACAAAATATACATACTTCAACATCAGAGCGACGGCTGCACCGCGATTGTGGAACGATATACCACGATTCATCCGCATTCCCCATCCCTTCAATGTCTTCAAGAAGAATACTTTTCTTTTTAATGCTAATCTGTGACTGAATTTTGTTGTAAAGTGCTGTGAAATCAGTCATTGACTGTGTAAGAGTGCTATATAAATAAACCGATTGTATTATGTTGTATACATCATCAACAACACGTCGATGGGAGCTCAGACATCAGACTACACCATGCACTAAATTAGAATACAGGTTGTGTCAAAAAGGCTGCGCCAAAACTGTTACAATAATATAGGTCTTATTTACCCAGAATATATCCTCTTCAGTGTTACCACTGCTCTACCAGAGGGCACTGCTATTATTATTACACTAGCATTGCCAGGTGCCCATTTATACACCTGGGTCGAGTGGGACATAGTGGGTAAAAACATCTTGTCCAAGGACGTAAGCACTGGACGGGATTCGAACTCGGGTCCTCCGATGGAGTCAGGAGTCTGACATGCCATCCAGCGTGATATTACTCATCATGTGCTTCGACAAAAGCGAGCATCACTGATAAGGACTTGAGCGCTTTCAAACAGGATATACTCCCTGGTCCTGCACCTAGCTCCCTCTTTCCAATGTGATGGCAACAATGGATTTGTGTGCCTGAAATTGGAGCAGTGAATATAGATGCAGTGCAAAACTGACAATTTTTAACAGCAAAAAGTTTAAAAGCACGCTGAAACATGATTTAGCGGAGTACTTTATTTGAAGGATCAAAATACTCCAGACTGAAAGACAGAAAAGCAATATGGCAAATGTGTATACCAGACAAATATGAGGTTTTCATAGGAAGACCTAATTTTCATTCTTTTTGACTTTGCGCCTTTATGATAGGAACACACTTCGAAATTAACTATTTTAAACAAATCTCCCCTTTTATACAGAATGCAATATGTTCGCCGTCAATTTGTTAACCCCAGCAAGCACTACATAATCTTAAATCAATGTGGGGGAGGGGGGGGGGGGGGGGCTAAAATCCCAATGAACAATGTGAAATTGCCTGTATTAACAGCCGGGTCGACTTAAATCATCCGTGACAACCTAACGAACAAGGCTTTGGTACAGTAGCTATAGGTACATACCAAATTATTTACCTTGTCATGCTCCGTATCGACCTACGCTATCCATGTATTTGTTTATAATAATAACCTGAACAATGCGCCATGTTCAAAGAACCAGTGAAGTGTGATCTTTGGATCTAACAGATTATTTACCTCCTTGTACAGCTAAACGTATGCTCTCGAGTTTTATAAAATAAGCAACACAGCCTGATCTGTTCATATGTGAAGTATGTAGTGGGGGCGCTGTGGGAAAGTGGATGAGACTCCTGACTACCAGTCGAAGGACTCGAGTTCGTTTCTCGCCCAGTGCTTACGTCTTTGGACAGTGGTTACCCACAATGTCCCTCTCGACCAAGGCGCAAAAATGGGTGCCTGGCATCGGGGTAACAATAATGGCAGGCCCTCTGGTAGAGCAGTGGCAATGCTGAAGAGGCTATACGCCCCGCGTGATGGATAAAGAGGACCTTATTGTTAAGTGCTGCTTTACATAAGTATATACCAACACGTGACCAATGTCCTATGATAAAAAAAAAAAATCATGTTTTGGACACCTTGTAGAACGTTTACATCATATTGTATGTAGGCAGAACTGGGCGACTGTTGACAGAGAACATGTGGTAGCGTGGTGACCTGCTGGTCCTCTTGTAGGGTTTTGCACGATATCATATTACACAACATCAGTTTAAGTTTTTTTGTAATATTTTTTTTCTTCTGTTTTTGGTTTGCTTAAATGTTTGTAATTATGGTGGTATACAGTTGGTGAAAAGCGGCTCCATTTCAATTTGATAGATCTTATTCATTTGTCACAGCTACCAAGAATTTATTCAACACAGAAGGAAACATTGCAAAAGGAAAGAAAAATTTGCCCAGTATGATACTCCATTGATAGCGGAGCCATAAAATAGAAACTTCTGTTAAACGCATTTTCTAGTACGCCTACACCCCTCGCTTTATGTCCTAATTTACGGCAGTCAGTGTTTCATGCATAGGGGGCTATATAAAAATAATAATTATGTGTCGGAGTAAGCGGGTTACTAGTAAACCATGCACTCAGGTTCATTTCATATTCACTGTCCATCTTTGTAGAGAAATCTTTGGCATTGAAGGCATACTCTGTGTAGTGCCGATCGTGCTAAACTAACTTCTTGAACACGACACCCAATCATTATTATTCATGCTTACCCTCCTCCCTGTAAGGTGATGAATATTAATGAGCGTAAGCGAAATCTCTTCCCTCAAGTCAAAGTCGCCTCTAAAAGTGCCTTACAGCTACGTACGTACGCCGTGTGTACTATCGAACCGCACACACCGGCACACACACTGCATGCAATTGCTACGTGACGTACATTGTACTCCCTAGTACGTCTCGACTACTCGAGCTCATCCATCACATTCAAAACACGAGCGAGCAGAGAACCTCGGAAGTTAAAAAGTCTACAAAGTATGAACTGTTGCCCAAAGTTACTGTGACACTCTGTTGACTTCAAAATATCAGATTCACGTACGTGCCGACACATTTCATTATCTAGCCATTACAATTCAAGGCATATTACTCCTGATCGCCTAGCGCTTAACGCTTGGGCTGAGGCTGAGCTGATTCAGTGTAGATCTACATGTTAGTCCCACGTGTGAAGATCTGCGTTAGCACTGTCTTGTATAGCTACTACACGCAGCCGCTGTAGCGACAGCGGCTGCACCTCTATTAGAAAATTCTACTTCGCAGACGTTGTCATTTTTCAGTGTGGTTGTGCGACTCCTTCATGAATATCTTTATTAATCGTGGAAAACTAAAATACAAGGAATTATCGTAATCTATGATAATCATTCAATAATCGGTATGCGATTTTTTGTTTAATTACGTCAAAAACTCACCGAAATCTGTGGCTGAAATCAGGTCTGTAAACGTCCTTATTGCTTCACTCCTCATCTGCGTGTTATTTGAATGGCATTCATTCTCGTATACTACAACGTACAACGTAGGTAGTTGGAGAGGCGCCCTCTAGCTCTCCGACTACCTACGTTGTACGTTGTAGTATACAAGAGTCAGGCTAGAGTTACTTGCAAGTCTTATGAGAAGTTACACCTGATTTGGCCTTTTATCAAGGAATGAAATGGCCCCTGCTGCAAATAGGCACCCGGTACAAAGCCTGCCACAAACAGGGAATTTTACTCTAGACTTTCACTTCTAGTTGGTCTCTATAGACTCGTGTCATGTGGTCAAAACGTCAGCTGTACGTAAACTCTATACTCTATCTCTATCTACTACTTGGATTCGGCCTGGTGTCCATTCAAAAAGATCCCAGATGAATTCATCAGTGCGATGCCACTGTAGTGATCATTATTTTCTTTTTATTTTATGTTTTTGATTCAGTGCCAATGTGATGGGTGGCATTGCATTTGATTTGTAGCTACCATGCCACCTGAGTAGAGCCACTTACACAAACCATGGATACCCCCAGTGACAGAGAGCCAGCGGAGGAAGAGGTGCACCAAAGCTCGAGCTCCACCTCCTCCTCTGATGATGGTATCGATGATTCCAGCGACATGGAGTTAGAGGAGAATGAAAGTGAACTCTATGCATCTAATGTCCATCGTATGGATGCTGAAACAAGACAAGCGCTCCGTGACAGAGGTTAGTGACTTTTTATCTTTGTGATTTTTGTTAGCTTTCATGCATCATCAATGATTATTGACATAGAATTTATAACTTTGTTGTCTATGATTTGTTTTGTTTTTTTGAACTCAAGATTGTTCTTTTTTTTTTCATTATTGCTATATTTTACAAGTTGATGGCACTGAAGAGTTTTTTTTTAATCTGTGTGAATATCACAGATGTAAAAGTCAAAGATGAATGAGAGAGATGATGAGAGAGATTGTGTAGATCCTAATAATGGTGAAATGGATGAAATTGTAGGTCCTATGGCTATAATAAGGTTGAGGGAAAGCAGCATGTTCTATTGAAGATATCGTCATTGAGGCAACTTTGAGAACTGCACATGTGAAAACTCCTATACAATTGCAATGTGCACCCATAATGGCAATTAGAACATTGAGACTGAGGGGACAAATTGGCTACACATCAAATTGACCCATAAACATAAAAAAGAATTGGGCCATGTGTTTTTAAATATTCTATAACATTTTGAAAAGGTAGTAGCTTTCTTCTCTAGAATACGCAGAGCTATTATTAATGCTGCATCACAGCAAATATACAATGTACCTGTACGAGCATAAGCATGATAATGATGAAAAGATCGGATCTTCATGAAGGCTATGAATATGCCAAAAGAACAGAAATTTACAGAAATAACTGTTTGAAAAAGACTGAGTTTATTTGCTTGAAGTGTTTGTCACACACAATTCTGAAGATTAGGTAGAAAGGCAACAAGATTTCTGTATGAGGAACTTGAAGTACTGCTAGTGTACTGTTATATGAACATTGGCATGAAGAGTTTTTATTGCTGCTAAAGAGATTGGATGATCCCAGGAAGCCAATTTTCTGCAACACACGCTATTGAAAGATGTGTGCATGTACACATGTATGTGTGATGTTTTCTTGTCAGATTTTGGTGTACATTTGTACATGTAGTGCTCGAAGTGCAGAGTAGCTTTACATTAAACAGTTTTCCTTGAACTGTTTTACCAATCCTGCTTCCTTACCCCCAGGAATTGTTGTGAAGGAAGGCCTATGGAGTGGAATGGAAGACAAGAGATTGAAGGAGAACATGGCAAATATCTGTCAGGTAATGTGGCATGGTGTTGACCACCCTTGATCCAGTTTTCACATTGTTTGTGCCCCAGGAATATGATCAAGTCAGGGATATTTTCTCTCTGGTTTCATCAAGAGTGACATTTGATGTAGCTGTGCAAGTTGCAGGAGCTTTTGTCTGACATCAATATGAGTGTCTGTCCTGTTCCTCTGAGACTCTTCAAAATGTAGGGACACTTTGTTGCACCAAATTCATTCACAATGAGGTACTATTTTTAATGAGGTTTTAAGTTGGTAGTCCTGGTTTTCCATATATAGAGTGTTATTTTATTTAAAAAAAAAAGAACTGACTTGATAAAAATTACAATAATGAGATCCCTGTTACAGCAAGGATGATTTGAGTGAATCATGATAGTAAAGAATTATAACACCTTTTAACTAGAATATTTTGTTTGTAATATTTTAGATTAAATTCACTTGCTGCAGTTTTTAATTATATACCGGTATATATTTTTTTAATTTCCTCCACCCTATAACAACACTGACATATTTCTAATCTGCAAGAATCTACCATGGCTGCTTTATTTAAGTAAAGTGGAAGAGTGTTGTCAAAAAAGTATACCATTACCAACCACTATATTTTGCATTTACATTTGGGTATTACATCCACTTTTGGTAGGATGCTGTTAGCACATTGTCTTGCACAAAGATGCCAAATCTGCCATTTGATTTGCAGACTGTCTGACTAGTGCACTTATTTCCATATCAGAATGTAATTTCTGGGTGTGTCTTCTGCAATAAAGATGCTGATAAAGAGGAAATTACTATTTGCATGATATGCACGTATTAATACATTTGTCAATTTTGCATTTGGTGAGTATGCATAACATAATTTCAGTGAAATCTTTTGCATATTTCTGTTTGGTCAGTAGGTGATTTCAGTGAAACTTTGTTTTTATTTCTCCATTTTCTTTCAATTCTAATAGAAATACAAGATTGATGAGCCGAGGAAAATAATCTTTCCAGATGAATACCCTGACAGCAAAGAGTTACGCACACTGATTATGGAGAAGAATATCTATATGAGACTGAGTGAGTTGTGTAGACTTTGAATCTTGATCCTACCATGAAACTAAGCCATTGTTTTTCGTTTTTATTTTCCTTCACAACAACCGTATGAAGATTGAGTGGCTCTCATAAAATGGATGAACAACTAAATGCCGCATAAATTCATTAGTGTGTACGAACATCTATGCCCAAGTAGAAATATCCTCATTCATATGATTCATATTAAGTCCTTGTTCACAAGCTATTTTTGGTGGTCTGGCAACATAACACATAGATAATTTTTTTTTGGAAAATACAATTTTCCAATTCTTTGTAAATGTTTCACATGTTAGAATGAAAGAAAAGGGTTCTCTTTCAATTGAAACTTTTGTTGTTCATTAATTGTTTTGCACAATTTTCAAAAAAACTTCTTAATTGCTAAATCTGCGAGGCCTAGGTGATTTCTAAAATTGTTGACATGTTTAAGAGGACTTAAGTTCCTGCTTCTCACTGAACTTGACAAATTTTAGTAATCTGATGAGACTCCTAAAAGCAAGGTGTTTGTAGAAATTAGTTTGTATATGGCATCTTGTTCTCAAAAATAGGATGTGCTCTATTATGTTTCCTAGATTTTCTTTCACTCCTATAGGGATGGTATAGTATTGGTTGTGGTGAGGATTCAGCTTTTAACTTTTTGTGAGATACCTAGAAACCACTCTATGAGATGTTACAGAGCATGCAGTTTAAGAGGAATTCAAAGTTTACCTTATTAGAATTGGTTGTTAAATGGCTGGGATATCAAAAACAAAGTAAAACAAAGTGGTCCTAACAAAAGGTGGGTTCCACCTCTTACTAGGATCGCTTTGTTTTGGATATCTCAGCCATTTCAAAAGCAATTTTCTCCAAATAAACTTTTAAAACCTCTTGAATTATGTGCTCTTTCACTATGTCATAAGAGGTTTCTCATTGTCTCACCCCGCTCCCCCAAAAAGTTAGAAACCTTGAAGCCCCACTTCAACCAAAACGATATCATCCCTTTAAAGTGCAGTCCATGTAAATTAACTTGTGTAACTGATAATTCAATGTTAATTTTGCTTCAGTGGTAACTTCCATCCATCAATATTATGCTGCACACACATCATTAGAGGCATATGAGATGTTCTCAATTAGTTGTGCTTCCTTGCTCCGTGGTGGTTTCTAACAGGCAAGGGAATCCAAAGACCAACGTACAATGTCTACATCAGAGCTAGGAAGATATTTGATCCTCTCAACTACTTGGGACAGTGAGTATGATGTCATTTTTTTCAAAATTACTTTGTAGATAGTAAGTAGGCATAGCTAGATTCCAAGGTAAAAGAAATGCTACACTGGTTATGTATACATTGTATGTGTGAATTTAAGATGTTTTGATGGCAGTCAATGTTGTATTCTCAAGAGTTGTGAATTATTTGAAAGAGTTTTTATTCATGTAATCTTTTCTAGTCAACTGTTCTTTATGGTAAAAGCAAAAGATAATTTGCAGTAATTTGCAGTGTCAAGTAGATATCCTTTCTTAAATTTTTGTGCAGAAAAAATTTCAATTGTGGGTTAGAATTAAAAAATGTTTAGTCATCTTGTAAACACAGTGCATGTTGTCAGTGGTGTTCCATTACGGTGTTCCAGATTTTTTATTTGCCTACAACTTGTCTTTTGGTAACATTTCTACCAAAGTTTCTCCAAGGACGAGGTGAAGAAAATGAAGAGACTCGCTCGGAAAATGGGTCCTCAGTGGAGTCAGATCGGCAAGATGATGGGAAGGAGCGGCAGGTCCCTCTGTGACCGGTTCAAGATTTCTATCACTGGTCAAGGTAACTAGAGCTTGGATATCACGGGGAGAAGAGTAAAATTGAATGTAGACCAATGTCGTGAACATGCTTTTGTCTGTGATGTGATCTGGATTGACAAAGATATTGACAACTTGTGATAAGTTTTTAGACTGACAAAGATATTTTCATGATCATGCAGCTGTTAAGTTGGCACTTTATGCATCCCTTCTTCATGGAATAGAATATTCTTTGAAGCACATTGTATGCCTATTTTGGAGAGTGTAACTTTGTATGTTAGCTCTGTCCTGATACAGTTTCTTTTTAAAATTCTATATGCATACTTTTATGAGTGCATTAACCCTATAGAATGTCAGTAAAAATACCAAAGGGTGGGGGGGGGGGGGGGGAGTAGGTGAAGATGCAACCAATGATGTATGGTAGTCTCTAGGGATAGAAAATCATAGTTATGTGTTTGTATTTTTCTTTTTTTTTCTTCCCTTCTCGCCTCCCACATGGTGTCTTGCCGGGTGTGTTGCCGTGGTTACATCCTCTCATCATTGAACCCGCAGAGCATGGCTTGTGGTCGGAGCGAGAGAGGCAAAAACTCATTGATGCCGTCAAGGAGGCGAGTGGATTCAACAGGACTAATGACGTCAACCGCCTCTTCTACAAAATCCCTTGGACAGCTGTGCAGCAGAAGATGAAGACGAGGAATGTTCTTCAGTGCCGGTCACAGTGGTGAGTTACCATGGCAACTAAGTTGTCTTCGTCTCGGGATCAAAGTGCTTGCTCCTTGTCTTGGATATTTGTCTCCTGAACTATACTATTACATTGTTGTCAGTCCACATAACATTTGTTCACCACTAAGTCTAGAAGGGTATTAAGCACTGTGTTCAATAAAATTTAAGGGCTGTTATTTTTTCTAATCAATATCAGGCCATTAAAGGACAAGTTCACCTTCATAAACATAAAGATTGAGAGAATGCAACAATATTAGTAGAACACATCAGTGCAAGTTTGAGGAAAATTGGACAATCGATGCAAAAGTTATGAATTTTTAAAATTTTTGTGTCGGAACCGCTGGATGAGGAGACTACTACAGCTTGTGAGTCATATGCGTACAACAGTATAAAGAAAATGTAAAGAAAATTCAACATATTTTCACTTTTTTCGCATAATAAAAGAGCACTTGACTTGCCTCTTTCTAAAGGCAGGGGGAATAATATTACCCATAACATTTGTCGGTAACAAGTCGGACGAATGTGTACTTTTTTCAAAAGATGAAATTTTGTGAAATTCTCTTTGTATTTTCCTTATATTGTTGTACGCATGTGACATCTAAGTTATTCACACACTGCAGTAGTCTTCTCATCCAGCGGTTACTGCACAAAAACTTCAAAAATGCATAACTTTTGAACGGATTGTCCGATTTTCCTCAAACTTTCAATGATGTGTTCTACTAATATTGCTACATTCTCTCAATCCTTATGTTTATGAAGGTGAACTTGTCCTTTAAGTTGAAATATGGCGAATTTTCATCGAACATGTATTATTTGACCTTCATACATAGGTGTCAGTCTAGCATTACATATTGTATGTTAGCCCCCAAAATTTTCATTTTGGCATAAATTCTAATACTGCAAATAGATTATTTGTTTGAAGCAATTTCGGTACAAAGTTTTCTCTCATTAATTGGCTCTCAAAGATCATATTGTATTTGGGTTAATACAGAATGGAAACAGAAAATAACCCGACATCTCTGAAAAATGTCCTTTTACTGTGGAAATACCCCCTTGTGTTTTTTTTTTTTTTCTGTCAGGCTTTTCATCGTGTCTTGGGCAGCAGCAGAGTATCAGACGAGGCACACGGCCAAAAAGCGCTGGACCTCCGATGACAACGTGAAGCTCATTGAAAAGTGAGTTATAACTCCAGCCGCTCTTCGGGGGAGATGTGTCTGTAGATGCCGATACATCCTACAATGTAAATGAGCAGTGAATTTGTGGCGATTGCGCATTTGAGTGAGATTTCCCTGGAAAATCACAACAGATTGAAAAACTAAAATGGGGTAATTCCTTAGTTACTAGTATCACCCTATATTTCATGTTACTATCATTAACAGTTTAACAACAAACTGGAAGTAGACTTTTGTGTACTGCTTTTAATGCTGCTCTGTCCTCTGCTACTGAAATCAAACTTTTAGTCACATGTTTCTAAAAGAACTGAAGACATCCTGTAGGTGGTTGTGTTTCCATGTTGTAAATGTCCTAATATCATTTTTATTGATTTCGCAAACTGGCATTTATTACACATTTCGATGACCCTTGTAGAATGGTTTGTTGATAATTGGTTTGTCTCCATCGCAGAAGTTCACTTGAGGTTTGACGCTGGAATAACCTACCATTAGAAGTCAGGAAATCCCCAACTGTAGCAGTCTTTACATCATGACTCGAAACACATCTTTTCATTTAACTGTCTGTTGTCATCAAGTACATCAGAAGCTTTTGCAGCTCAGAAAAATATATGCCTATACTAATACATGTAAGTTTTGCGCTTTATAAATTTGATATATTATTATCATAATTGATCTCATTGGCCCACCACCTCTCATGCAATTCCAGGATCTACAAGTTAGATGTGAATGATGAGCAGGATATTGACTGGCTGTCTGTACTGGATGACTTTCCAAAGTAAGTTTAGATATGTTGTCATAAAACTTGTGGTTTAGCAGCCCTGTTTTCTAGCCTTTTAATTTTCATCACAGATCATCATATGATTATGCTTGGTATGAGAAAAGTGAGTGACAACTTTCAAACCTTCCATTGTGTTAACACAGCAGGAAAATATACAACCTGTAGGTGCAGTATTCCTAATTCCTTGAATGACATGCTATTCGTTTTTGTTTTTGTTTTTGTTATCTTCTTTTTTTTGCTGCTGGGGTTATCTTATTGTAAGCCAGTGACTTCTGATTATTATGCAGTTCCAAGGTCCATTGCGTCATATCGGAAAGACACTACATGAAACTTACCGTACTCTTTGCAATATCATTAGCATTTGAATTGTTTCAAAAATGATATGAAGTTACGAAGTGAGAGGGACTGCTATGATGTACATGTATTTTTTGTTTGTTTTTTTTGTCTTGGGGTTCAGATTTCCAGTCAGCAGTTAACAAAGATCAATTAAAAAAAAAAAAAAAAAACTTTTACAACCCTATTTGTTCCAAAAGTACAACTTCTCTTCGTTTTGATTTGATTCCAATTGTATAGTGATTACTTCAAGTTAAATGTTAGTTTTTTTAATGTTTTTGTCTAGTTTAACAAGTGTATTGTTGATTTCTTGCATTTTGTTCTACTCGCGATAGTGCTTTGTATCTGTTTTGAAAAGGCGATATACATGTATGCATTTTGGTTATCATTTCCAAATCACATGTTCTTTTTGTAGTTCCCCACACAGTTAGGCAGATTAAGACATCTGTCCTTGAGAAAAGCATATGTGATAAAGGTCTCATTTTGTTTGTTAGTTTGGGATTTTAGAGAGAGATACAAGAAACAGACACAAAAAAATAACAACAACAAAAACCCCACCATAACAGATTCATGTAGATTGCCCTTTCCCTTTTGCTTTGGTGACAAAGTTTCTTATCCCAGTGTAGCATCCATCATCCATGCAGTAGGCGTGCCTATAATTTCACAATGTTATATACTGTACAATTGTTGACTACAAAAACAGATGCCAGAATTCACGAAGTTAGCTTAAATTTTGTCTATGAATCAATTTATGCAAATCTCCACATGATGTACGGCTGTATCATGTACTGCAACAGACATCCAAAGCTGAATGCAGGCTGAGAACGTGCATGTGCCAACCACGCCTATTTTGTGTTCGTTATAGTCCATGGGCCAAATTCAAATCATGAATTTGGTACAAACCATCAGTACCTTTCTGAATTTGGGCCAAAGAGTCTATCATTCTCTTAAACAGGAAACAGACAAGTGACCTCCATGATCAGCAGGAAATACATGGGGAGTGTCGCTTGATGTGTAAATTCCTCTGCAGAGTTTATGGCAAGCTTCTATTAAGTTCTGTTATTATCCCATCCAAAACTGAACATTTCTGTCACTATATTTCTAACTTTCAACTTCCTGTATTGATTTTTTTTTTGGTGTGTGTGTGTTTTTTTTCCCCTGGACAGCGTCCCATCTCCACAGAAGCTGCGCCTCTACTTTCATCAACTGAAGGTGAGGTACATCCCAGACTATCGCTTCAAGATATACGACGGTGAGTGGAAAGTTCTGTAGTCATTACAGACATTCAATATGTTGTGATTTGTGAAGTTACACAGTTGCATTTCTGCAACTGGTGAAGGAGAGAGATTATGCTGAATATAGCCTACATTAGCTACTCTCAACAAAATGCAGAAGTTTTAGTTGTGAGATGGTCACTGTGTCATTACGTCTTGATCTATGACAAATGGATTTTGAAGGGGTTATTTGTAGAAGTCAGCATTCAGTCCGTTGAGAGTGTTGTAACAGATTGTTGAGATAAGTACATTGTACTTCCAGTAATCAAATACAGTAATTCAAGTGAAATTTGGCATGTACATTAGCCTAGATATGTGGATGAGACAGACGGGTTCTGCGAGTAGCAAGAAGCGTGTTGGTATTATAGCATATTTATAAAGAAAGGTTAA
This sequence comes from Diadema antillarum, assembly GCF_040938485.1. Taxonomy (NCBI): domain Eukaryota; kingdom Metazoa; phylum Echinodermata; class Echinoidea; order Diadematoida; family Diadematidae; genus Diadema; species Diadema antillarum. Next base: position 1,165,172 of record NW_027271003.1, on the reverse strand, counting down.
GTTGGACTAGGCCAGAAATCAAAAGGTCAGTGAACTTACATAAAAAACTTTATGATCACAAGTTGTGGTATGCAAGGAGACATCGCTTGCCGTTTGCCTTGCTAGGTATTCGTATCACAGACATCTTTTTGTGAATGAGGAAGTGTGATGCCATGGTAGTGTCATATTGGAAGCCACAACTGTGTCTTGGTACTGTTGCATAAGGTTTGCAGCGAATGCTTGTTACAATATGATTTTAGCTGCCATTGCAACAACTGCAATGCTCAAAGCTGATTGGAGAGTACTGAACAGGTCGACGTAATTTCTGTAAGGTAATTCCGTAAGGTCATGAGGCCCTGACAGTGGATACAGACGACTCCCGATACAAGGAAGTCCTCAGGACCAGCAGGTTTCTTTCGTTATTGAACGTAATTTGTTTAACTGGGCAAGTAAAGAATATAAAGCTATACATACATACATATAGCTAATACTTTTGGGACCTTTATTTCTATTTTTAATAGTTGAAACCCTTTAAGTGGAGTACACTGTACGGTATCATGATGAATAAGGCAGTGCATGACTTCATCACCAGCACATCCAACCTCCGTTTTGCAACAAGTCTCTTCTTTTGTGACTAATATGCAGCTCAATTAATCAAAAACCCTAATTAATGGACAGAGATGATTAAACGTTTGTTTGTGTGTGTTTTTTTGTCTTTTAGACATTGTGTGTCATCTTCACGACTATGCCCTGCCAGATCTTTGTAGCAAGTCAGGACCGTACACCACACCTGGCGAGGTGGAGGAGAGCGAGGAGGAAGTATCAGGGGAAGAGGGGGACGAGGATTGCGCCCCTCGAGGAGGAGCTATGGAGGAGCGAGTGCCTGAGCAACATCATCACAGTCATCAAAGCAACGGGAGTGGAGGTGAGGCCTCTAACTCTGAAGCAGGAGAGAGGGTTGCTGGGGGAACGGAAGATGGCAGCTTGAATCCTCCTGCTGAGAGGAGGAAAAGGAAGAAGAGAAAGAAAGACAGAAGAACTGCACAAGAGCGACAATCTGAGATGTCAGATGATGGAAGCGAGGGAAGCGAGAGTAGTCAAGGACATGTGCGTCAAAAGAAAAGAAAGATAGAACTTCTGAAGTCGAGATGAGAGTTGAGACGACTGCCACAGAAGAGGCGATGTCCACAGACCATCAAACTATCCAGGAGGGAATTCACAAAAAGAAGAAAAAGAAGAGGAAGAAAAGAGAGGACAGTGGGTGAAGAACCTGTTGCACCTTGGAATCATTTCATGGCTATTCTAAATTGCCAAATATGTACACAGTTGAGAAAGATGTGTCAATTTCTGTACAGAATTGTTAAGAGCTGTATGGAGCATACTCGTGCCATCAAGAAATTTGATAAAATACCCATATTGTTGTTCAGTTGTATTGCCATTGACTTGACATGTGAGAAAGAAAATGTACAGATCAAAGCCAGAAAATGACATGTTAGATGATTTTAAGGGAAATTTGAACAGTGAGCTTAAATTCTTTTTTTTTTTAAATTACCTGTCAAGAACCAAACCAAACCAAACTTATTGAAAGACAAAACGGAGTTTGGTTTTGAGACAGTACAATGTACAGTCAACCTTCCATAAGTCGGCCTCACACAAGTCAAAATATTGATTAATCTTAGAAAAATTCTATGCTGGATGAGTACATGTATTTTATGTTTATTCTATTGTGTAAGTCGGAATTCATGCTTTTCTTGGGTTCCTTTGGATTCAAGTTATTTGAGGAAGGCTGACTGTATTTCAGGATAGAACCTATTCATGTTTTCCTTATTAAAAAATTGTAATACAGTATGGTGATGTGACTCCACTGTTGCTGGCATTGTACTCATTCATAGGCTTTATCATCTTTCTTTTTTTTGTGTGTATGTGTGTATGTAAAACCTCGGCTAGGAACAGAAAATCCCACTACACTGGTCCAGTTGTATCATTACTACCTCTGTCATTTTCAGATCCATACAGATCTTGGTTTTTGAAAAAAAAAAAAAAATCACATCATTGATATTTGAACTTTGCTACACTTTGTCTTGCTTTGAGGGGAAATGTCTGAAGTCATAGTCGCGTGTACTGTACAGCTGTATGACGGCGTTGTGCACACGTTATCGTCATGACGTGTAATAGCAGTGTGAGGCAATCTGATACTGTGATTGGCTTTCTACTAGGGAATTCCCCATCTTTACACACGCAGGCATAATGTACATAAATACGGAATGTGACACATACACACACTGTGACACAGCATTATGCAGAACATGTTCGAGCTTTCCACACACAACACATGCTTGCCATAAACACATACCGTTACCAATCCCGACCTTCTCGTTATATCCAGTTTCCCCTGTAATGTCAACCAGACCGATGTGTATGGGAGTTCAGGGCAGTCAATTTCATTTGTAAATCACTGGTATGAAAGTGGTTTATGGTAGTCTGTGACAAATCAGCCAATCACAATACATGGTGTACATTGTAAAGGCAGCTCCCATCATAACGAATTCCTGGGGTCCATGTCACGAAAGTCTTATGAAAGACTTTTCACTCGTAAGACACTTACGAGAGACTTCATGAAATGGATTCGAAAGCCTCATATACATGTAGCTAGATACAGTGGACTCCAGTTATAACAAAGTCCTTGGGACTGGCAGTTTTCTTTTGTTATATCAAAATTTTGTTTTAACCGAACAAATACACAATAAAAAAGCACAGAGTAGATTGCATTGCGGCCCAAATTGTTACTTCGTTGTAACCAGAATTTTGTTATACATGTGTAACTGTGTTCGTTAGAACGGGAGTACACTGTATCATGAGCAACTTTCGCCATTCTGAGATTTATGTAATTACTTTTATGTGATGACTTCATGAAATGGATCTCCGAGGACCAGCAGCAGCCTTTTGCTGTATTCAAACAATCAAAATATACATGTTATAATATTTGGACCTGAATTCTATTTCATGATGACATTTTGTTATAAGTGTATTAATCTGTTGAAATGGGAGCATCCTGTAGTACATTTATTGTACAATGTAGTACACTGTACTTGCAATACAGTACACTATACTTCATAAAATTAAACCCCTAAACACAGGAATGGCTTGTACATGTACTTATGTAACATTATGTACATGTGAAGAGCGTAGGATACATGTTGATGAGTTCCCTTTACCGTATTGTACAACATACCATACATTAAAAGAGATGGACTCAATAAGGAAACCACACTACAGAGGGTTTTTGTTTTTGTTTTTAGGTGACTATTGTTTTTTTTTTATTTATTAATTTATTCATTTTTGCCAATTGCATTTCATATACAAGTACATTTGTTTTGAGTGCACTGATTCACACTTCTGCAGTTCTTCTATGTGGCACAATGTGGTCTGGTTGATACCATTTGCCTATTGCTAGTCACCTCCTGGGGCGAACCATGAGGGCTCTGTGTCAATCGCCCAGGCAGTTTTGATATTGATATGTTGTATAATTTACAATGACTTTAATTTGTTGAGTCACACACAAATACATCAACTTTTCATCAAAGGGATTGTGATTATGTGTTCCTAAAATTTGAATAATGCACTTTCATGCCGAAGAATGTCAATGCTTTTGCAATACACTGTACAGTGTATTATGTATGTTTAACAGCATGCACAATCTGTACGATTTCTGTTTCTTGTCGAAAGGTGCATCCATCCGAGTGCTTCCATGTATGCTTTAATACAACATACATAAAGAAGTTGATATACTGTATTTGATGTATGGAGGTGTATCCTATTACCGAACGATTTTTGTTTTATTGCTCCAAACGGGCAACATTATGCAATAACTCCGCCAAAAATATCCTTATAGATAATTGAAATGCTGATGACTTTAGCTGTAATGAAAATACTTGAAAAATAACCCAACTTCTAGAAAAAATCTGTATTTCAAATGACCCTTCCACAAAAGTTGTCTCTTTTTACCGACGCAAATCGTATTGTATTACCGAACGTGCGCCCTCTGTATGGGGAAAATTGTACATTGTATTTTCGGTCAATGTTTATTAACGCAGGACAACGAACATTGAAATTTTAGCAATTATTACGTAGATTTGAGGTAAATTACGTTTTGTTTTGTTTTTTTGCTGCAGTTTAGCAATTTTCGGCACTGGCTTCCCCCGTGAGATAACAGCGCGTAGTGCAATGAATGCGTATTCGAGTTGTTGTACGCGCTCCATTGACAAAGTACGCGTTCGGTAATAGGATACCGTTCGGTAATAGGATACCTGACTATACACATACAGTCAAGACATAACAAATGTAATATCAGAGTATGAGAAATTTTTGAAAAAAAAAATGATGCACATACCAGAGAGAGACTTATCTTGCACTGCTTTGAGGTAATGTAGCATCATGCAGTAATGACTAAAAAGCTGCCTTACTCCTTCCCTGTAAGATACACTTGAATTCTGAGCAATGCTTGAGTTACGACCATACTTCCATCTCAGGGGCAACTATTGGAAGAGAAATTTTGTAATTTTGCAATGACGTCATAAGGGTATAGTCATTGTTTTAGGAAGGATATGACCTCCTGAATGTTGTTTTTCAATCAGATTTCAGATTCAGTGGATGCTTCTACTTGTATGTCGTCATCTTAAAGCCATATTAAATGACTCACTGAAGTCCAAACTACTTTTTTGAATACTACTGTATGTGTGCATATATGAGTCTGACTTTGCGCAAAGTAAATGTATGTACATGTATTAAGACATTCATTTTTACTGAAGTAATTGAGAACATTATTTGCTACAAAGTTTTGAACTGACATTTATTGTAATGTACATGTATTGAATCTGTATGTTGCTGCAGTTGCAGTTGATATACACTGTAGCAACATACATGTAACACAGCATGTCTGCTTTAGTTACATGGAACATTTAGACACAAAACGAGGGAGAAATATTTTTCAGCATAAGCAGGTAGACACTTAAAATGAAATCATCAACTTAATCACTTCATTGATTCATACATGATACATTGCTTTTAGGTGTTTGCAAGCATTATATACTGACACACTTCACAAAGTAATACACATGCCCAAGAAATTGGATGAGGAAAGCGTTTGGAGAAAAGCCTTTGGGACCCTTCACTTTTTGTGTGCCATGTTCATACGCCGGATTCGGTTGACGGCTTGCAAACTTCACATATCATTTTGCTCAACTGCCCACAAACCAATCTATAAATTGCAGTGTGCCAGATTACACACAAAAATAAACATCCCAGTAATGCTTATAATTTCTGAACTGTGCTGTTCTGCAATTCTAGCATAAATGCTTGTAAATAAGAAAAGTAACATGGCTTAGAAAAGCAGAATGATTTCCGTAATGCTTCAGCATTGCAGTCTCAGAATAATGTGGCATGCAAGGTGGTTACACTTTGGAAAACAAGGAGTAAAAGGAACGATATAGCAGAGAGAAACACCAAAGTTGGAATGAAATAGTGATTAAAGGTGCATGGTCCCCGTGTTTTAGTCAAATGCGTACGCGGGGCACGGCGCAAGTTTCCAATAGAGACCTACGCTGTCGACTTCTCTTTGGCGCTTACGCTTTGGCCCACTTTCCCGAGTCCGAAGAAGTCTGATTCACTGTAGTCATTGGTCCGATCACAGTTCGGCTCATGATTCGGCTGAGTGGGATGACAGCTTTAGCAAACTTCTTTTGTGATGTCATAATAACAAGCACATATGCACGCACCCTGGCATTACTACAGACTGCGCGATGCGCAGAGAAGACAACAAAGGCAACGTTACTTAGCAACACCTACGCACTTTCCTCTTGATGACAGCTCTACTTCGGTAATCTTCGCATCAATGCTAACGGTGATCGGCAGTATCATCAACAGCGCCATCTACACTACCGGGACTATGCCCCTTTAAAGCAAAGTGATTTCACCAGGCCCAAGGAGTTTGCTACAACTGTTCTGTCTGTTTAAAATTTGATGCGAAGGATTTATTCTGTCTTCCCATGTTTGCTGTCGATGGACCATCATTGATTAATCGTTTCCATCAAGTAGCCCTCCCTCCTTTTAGTGGTCACAAGCAGATAACATGTGAAGATAAAGGAATGCTCACAAGAGGTAAGAGCAAGCATGGCCCGATTAAAGGGGCATAGTCCCGGTAGTGTAGAGGGCGCTGTAGATGATACTGCCGATCACCGTTAGCATTGATACGAAGATTACCGAAGTTGAGCTGTCATCATGAGTAAAGTGCGTAGGTGTTGCTAAGTAACGTTGCCTTTGTTGTCTTCTCTGCGCATCACGCAGTCTGTAGTAATGCCAGGGTGCGTGCATATGTGCTTGTTATTATGACATCACAAAAGAAGTTTGCTAAAGCTGTCATCCCCCTCAGCCGAATCATGAGCCGAACTGTGATCGGACCAATGACTACAGCGGATCGGACTTCTTCGGACTCGGGGGAAGTGGGCCAAAGCGTAAGCGCTAAAGAGGAGTCAATAGCGTAGGTCTCTATAGGAAACTTGCGCCGTGCGCCCGCGTACGCATTTGACTAAAACACCGGGACCATGCACCTTTAAGTTTTTGCTGATCCTAGCTATTGTTCAATAACAAGGTAGCAAAAAGCTGACTTCATCCCTCCACACGAAAACCTTATCTACAGCATACATGAGGGGTGTGGACCTGTCCCTATGCACTCACATTGCGTGAACTGCAAGTGCGAATGATAAGGATATATTATATTACTGTTCACTCACACTGTTTTGTTGTTTCTATAGTGCACTCCCATTATAACGATCACAGTTATAAAAAAAATTCTTCGGGTGTGAGTTTCTTCAATTTGATAAGATCGCAACTGCTGATCTGTAAATCAACAAACATGTTGGAAAAAAGGAACCAGTGGGACTCGGACCTGTCATCTACTACTTTCTTTCCAACAGAATTCTTGTTATAACGAAATCAACATTCACGTCCTAAAATTGCCATCCATATATCTGTATACACTGTACTATTTGGTTAATTCATTATAACGAAAGAAAACTGCCGGACCCAAGGACTTTGTTATAACACCAACAGTACACTGTACTATGTGAACATCATTAAATACCACATTTCTGATCATACCATCAAAGGAGATACGTACAATGAAGATACATGTACAAAGATGTCTGTACACAACTTCCAATTAAGAAACCATGATAACTGTTCTGTGATAACATATGTACAGAGTATTCATATACATATTTTCCATATATACAGTCCCTTTACATTTACAAATACTACAGTCTACTGATACATGATACACATTGATGACTGTACAAAGTTTGCAGGCAGCCAGTCTGTTCAGTGGGCTTGGAGTACGGATTAGGACGAGTCAGCGTTTCCCATGCTCCTTCATAGGGCAGCTGAGCAGGACTATGATTTCATAGCATCAGTCGTCCAGGATTGGTCTAAGTGAGAAACATATGACACAGGAGAAATAAAAGTGAAAATTACGACTAACAGGGTTCTAACATAATTTTGTTACAACTAAGTAAAATTGCAGGGACAAATACAATGTATCATTATCTTCTTTATGTATTTGTTTGGCTATAAAAAACTTTCAATGTAACGAAAAAAAAACTAACAGTCCCGATGACTTTGCTATAACAGGAGTTGCCTGTATGACAAGCCTTCAATAGTTCTTGATTATTTTGAATGATGTGACCTAGGAAAGTTCAGACAATAATACTCCTGTTCAGCTGGAACACTGAAAAAACAAAATACAAACACAATACAATAATACACTTGCTTTCAGAATGACAAGCAGTGATTGGTTGACGAGGAAGGAAAATTTTTAATGAAAGCTGGGAGAAGCAGAAAAAAAATGACACCATTGACATGGCTTGCATTAGGCTGCGTTCACATAGAAGTACATCGTATTCTGTATTCGCTATTTGCTATGCGCCGTCAAGTCGACCCAGTACACCATCACCCGCACCATCAACTCCCTACTTCTTCCTCCTACACAATCATCCCTGCAATAACAATTTCTAAACTGCATCAGAATGTCAGTCTACATGCTTATTTTTGCTAAAAGGCAAATCCAGACCAAAATGTTCATCATTTAATAAACGAAAGATGGTATACGCTGCTCGAAAATCGAACAAGCTCGATTCCCATTATGCTATACTATTCGCAGCTATTTGGTATTTTCGAATAGTGCCCTCTTATATGTGAACCGGTGTTAGGAAATCCTATCGTTCGATTAAAGCTATTCGCGTGCCCTCGAAAATGAGCACCGAATACCCGAATAGTATACTTCTATGTGAACGCAGCCTTACAGCCACCGCTCAGCCTAGATATAAAGCAAGTTTTCTCCCCATGAGGACTATATGTGTACAAAGTGTGATTCTAGGCTAACCCTATATCTCTTGAAATATGTCATATCAAAGGGTACAAACAACAAATAATGACTGCCCTATTACCAGGGTCATAGAGTCAATGCTTCATGAGCATTGATTCTATATGACATGCTATGACATGGAGCATATCCTTGAGAATTAACTCCAGATCAGGGATTTTAAAAGTGTTGATCCTCAACTAGTCAATATATATGTAAGTATAAAATGACTACGAACACGATGTCATGGGCGTGGTCCAAGTAATTGGACTGCATTGCAAAAAGATTATATAAGTTATGGCTCAAAGATGTTCTAAAAACAGGTTCTGGTACCAGCCTCTATATCTCTTCTATATCTCTATTACTACCTGCCACAGTAATTTGTGTAACATGCCCATACAGACATTTGCTTCTCTGTGATTGCACACACTTGCTGAGTTACCAGTGAACAATGCAATTCCCTATAGTATCTTTATTTGAGGAAGAGTTTGCGAGAGCAACATTTCGCATCGACGAGAGATCCTTGGTAGAGCTCGTAAGATTTGACCATTCCATACACCACATTCTGTAGCTAGTTTATGGGTATCATACTAACTGTGTTCAACATAGCAACCTGAAGTGTAAGACCACTGAACTATTCAGAGTGTTACGTATTCCTGTAGCCACAGAAGCAAAAGCCTTCCTGATTGGTGCAATGCAATGCAGTCTGTAATGCCTTCATTACTTTGAAGATAATGTCACAGCAATGCCAAATCTGGAGATATTCAACTAATGTGGCAAAAGCGTCACTCCCTTCTATCAAGCAAGTCTGATTTTGAACTGTGGTATCAAAAACTGTGTAAAAGCACAAGCCACAACAAGGCCTGTAGGCTTGCATGTACAGTACGTTGCATATCTTAGTCTTTTCTCCTTTTTTACTGTAAAACTACTGTCTGACTTTTCTAGTGAAGGAATGGAGAGGGGGATGAGAGGATTGAAGGGTTCGCAAGGATGCCACGGTTACATGTAAATAACCCAATAATGATATGTTTGTAACATGTTGCGGAGTTATCACTGGGGTGTGTGGTCATGGTAAGGAAAGGGGAGGGTGTATTAACCCGTTGAAGACAGGCTGATATTGCTGCAACACACATTTCCCATAGACACCTGCCCAAGATTACTCAGGACTCATCTTCAATGGGTTAAGGATTTCCTGGCTGCTTGAAAATAACCATGGAAACAAAGGACTTGGAAGTTGTGGTGAGGAAAAGGGAAAAAGAGGAAGAGAAAATGGGATAGGGAGGGGACAGAAGGAATGGGATAAGGGAAAGGGAGGAGAGTGAAAAGGGAAACCCAGTCAAAATATGATGTAAGTTAGTCTGATAAGAAAGAGTAAAATATTATGAGTTCAAAGGCATAAATTTGATCAAAATCGGATGAAAAATAAGGAAGTTATGACATTTTGAAGTTTTGCTATTTTTGTGGGAAACAATTCTTGAACAGTCAATATGAATATGCAAATGGTAAAGTGAGCATGTCATTCCCGCACAACTTACCATATAGTTTGTACATAAAATTTTGAAATTTCCTGTTTTTCATTCAAATGCAATTATGCCCGAGGATCAAATCCTCATATAGAATAATCTAAATGATCACTATTCTGAAGTTATTCAACCAGGAATAACATCATGTTTCAGACTTAAATGACAGAAACATTGAATTTTCGTCATTTTTTGTATACGATCAATGCACAATTGTGAGGGTATGACATCTCAGCTCACTCATTTGAATATTCTTACCAACTGTACAAGAACTGTTTTGGAGAAATTATCAAAACTTCAAAATTTCATAAATCAATTCCTTATTTTTCATCTGATTTCATTCAAATTCTTACCATTGAACTCGTAAAATTTCACTCTTTTTTAGCACACAAACTTATATTCAGACTGGATTTCCTCTTGAAGGGAGAGGAAAAGGGGAAAGGAGAAAGGAGAAAGGGAAGGGGAAGGGAAAGGGCTAAGCAGGGAATATTCCATCACAATTTGCCATGCATCTTCACACCACTGCTACACAAACTATCTTTTTGTGTAGCAGTTGTTTTCCATAGAAGTGTACAGGATACTATTTGAAATATTGTTCTTTCAGCTGATTATTGCTAATCAAATTTGAGTTGGAAAATTATTCCCTGCAAAGGGGAAAAGGAGGGAAAAGGAGGATGAAAAGAGGAGAGGAAAGATAGAAGGGGAAGGGGGAAGGGGGAGGAAGAATGGGGAAGGGGGAGAAAAGGGGGGATGGGGATGGGGGGAATCTCCAGCAATATGAAACAGATACAAAGCTGTGCCAAACTGGCCAAAGCTAGGAGCAGTCCTCACCAAATGTGGTATTGGCCGTGGTGATTGAGGTGTTGGGGAGGGCGTGGCAGTACTTGGAGGCCAGCTGTCGTCTCAGGATGGATGCTAGATCCTCATTCTCCTGTGTCAAAGGTCAGTGACAACACAGGTCATCCCTCATCAATGAGGATGCATGGTCAAGACAATCCCCTTGACACGTTACATTTAAACTTCATGTAACAAGTGATATCAAATTGGTACACGTTGCCCTGCATTAGTGCTTCAAGGAAGCTGACATAGATCTGAACTTTGAGAAACTGAGAAGATCATTATATGTCAGTGTTCTACACAAGATGGCTCACTAAAAACCAGCAAATCTTTTTTAATGTGGTCATGTGTTGAAAAAGAAAATAAATGAATGTCATGTAATATCAATACCAGCTTTACAATCTTATTTCTCTATCAATGCATACATATTATGATTATCAATGTAATCGAAGGTTTAGGAAAAATTTTGTTTTCTGAGTCTAGCTTGATAGGGAACTTGGGAAATTCTACAAAAGCAGTGCAAAATGAACTTCTGAAAACCTCTTGTAGGCAAACATGTGCAAGAACAGATTGGTACTTCATCTTTGATAAAAATATTTCAGCATCGATTTAATCCTACTTGTGAACACGATCAGTGACAAATTAAATGATGATTTGAACTATTGAAATTAAAATGTAGCACATTTCCATCATCGAAGCATAAAATGTTTGATATCCACACAATTGTTGGGGTTTCAGTCCATACATATGACAAGATGAGATTCAATTTCTGGCATGGCAATTATCAACATCTAATCACAGTCAGTGAAATATTTTATATTAAACAAGCAAAACTGAATAACTTTTGTTCTACAAGCCATGTTTTCTTTTTCAATCATTACTTTATTTAGGATAGAGAGGGGGAGACAGAGAGAGAAAAGGTTTGATAAGAATATTGATAATTAAAAAAAGATTAGCCATGAAAAATGATTGCCCCCCCCCAAAAAAAAAAAAAAAAAAAAAATCATTTAGCAATTGACACTTCAGTAAAAACCTACAAAAGTAAGTGGGATAGCACATACAAGGGGAGAGTCTACAGCACCAAACATATCATTTTCGAAAGGAGAAAGTGCAATGAAGACAAAGTAAAAATGTGCACAGGCAAAGCAGGAAAGCATGATATTTCACAGCAACGAAGAAAACCTCAGAGAATCCAAGGCAACTAGTGGGCTGACCATTGCATATGGTGTATTACCCATGCAGAAGAGTATAAACAGCAAAAAGTGAAACCAAACCAGGATTACTGTACACAGAAGGACAAACCACAAACCACAAAGGGAGTAACAGAGAAGCTTGCAACAACACTAGTTGTGATATGTCCAGGAGAAACTGACACAGCCGAAGAGTCAGTGGAGTACAACAAAGTTCTAGAAACAAGGTTACAACATGGCTGCCAGAATGCAGACAGTGACAGGGCAGAGCACTCACAAAGGATGTCTGAAGGATGGTAGTTATGGTCGGGCAGGATAAGAGGTCAAAAACACAAATCAAGCCGGAGAGGGCTTGAACATGATGCAGCCCTTTAGATTAGAAACATAAGAAACATAAGCCCCCAAAGCATGGTGGGAAGGAGAAAATAAGGCTATGTTGAAAGAGCACACACTAATCACATCAATACTCTTTGGTGGTTACTGGAAGATGTAGAAGAAGCAGTATGACTCCAAGAAGTTAGATATATGTCAAAAGTTTAACCCTAAAAAGACTGGGCTATTTTGGTAGCTCGAAAGACTGGGGGGGGGGGGGGGCCTAAAGGGCCCCCCCTTAAGATCTCGGCCGTGGATTGCGCGATCGCCGCGGAAATTTGCACAATGGTAGTGTGCGATGTAATCTACGAGATCGTACATTTAAATTTTCCAAACTAGTCTTCTTTTATTTTATTTTGATTAATTATGCTAATTCATGCGAGAAATCAGACTTTTTTATCTAAATCAGCAAATAAAGCTCCAAAAGTGCTTATTTTTGGTCTTGATATTCTTTGTAGCATTCTTAACAAATGTACTTGAAAAAAAATTCGGTATCAAAATTAATTTCTTATTTATTTTATTGTTTTATGAATTTCTTATGTATTTCTTTGTTTTTTCGACCTTTTGTTTTTTTTGTTTTTTTCAGCAAAATTTGTGGCAGACCCTTTTTGAAGCATAATACTACTAAAACAAATTGATTTTAGCCATTGAGAGCAAAAATAAGCATATTTATATGAACCATGTGATAAAACTCAATTTGTATTGACTTTGTACACAAAATCATATTTTTGAGCCATTTTCGGTCTCACGTGCATGTACAAAAAGTTATGTAACTTCAGTACCGTACCCCCGGGCGTCACAAATTTGGTGTCAAAATGTGCGGGAAACTCGAAAGAAAAAAGTCATAGAGCATCGCGGCGTGAGTATTGCGTGTTGCTGAGTAATCGCGCGAAATGTCGAGGGGGGGGCCTTTTAGGCCCCCCCCCAGTCTTTTTAGGGTTAAAATGTATAATATCTACTGAAGTAAAGGTAGGATAGCTAGACAGATGTATGTATGGCAATCAGACATAGATGAACATGTGTTCTTGGATACACTCTTAAAACTAAATATGCAATGACTCTTCCTTTTTATTATGTATTTTGGTTATTTAAACTATTCACCCTCTTCTTACTTTCTTTTTTTTTAACTGCAATAAATATAGAATTTTAATACCCATAGTCAAATGAGCACTAGCAGCAGTGAATACAAGAGATGAATAAAACAACACATGGCTGGCACAATGCCCCTTTGACCAAAGCAAAATGCATGCTGTGTACATGCACATAAGTAGGAAGTAACTACCTTTATTGAGGCAAACTGAGACACATTCATCCCTTACACACACCTTTTCCTGACTCTGGCTCGGAGCTGTCATGTACTTTGCACTGCTGGACTGTGAGAGAGGTTTCAGCAGTGCCTGGGCCCCCTGGATGTCCGCCGAGTTGATGACGCGGAGTGGTGCCCGTTGTTGCTGCCTGGCTGCTGCCACCACTGGCTGGCTGGGATGGTGGTAGTGTGGCGGTTGGTGCCCCATGTGAGGTTGTGGGTGTGGCTGATGAGAGAGCCGCTGTTGTTGTTGGTTTTGGTGATGCTGCTGTTGGTAGTGTGATTGGCTGGCAATAGGTGGTGGCATGGGAGGGGCCATGGGAGGAGCTATGGGAGGGGCCATGGGAGGGGGTGGAGCCATAGGAAGGGGAGGAGTCATCTGTTGATTAACAGCCTACAAGGAGAGATGAGGGGAAAAACACAACAAAGGCAGTGTGCAAATTTGAATGAATGAAGTAAGATGGAGAATGCACACATACATGTGTATCAACAAATCTTTGGGCGAGAATGAGAAGGGCATTAAGCTGTCTCGAACACAGTGGGTTTAGTGGCAACTTAACGCCCTTCTCATTCTCACCAAATAAAATACTACTTGCAGGCATGAGATAAACGGTGGAGAAAACAAGTGTCTTCATTCTGCATCTTTTGCTAAACTCACTACTAAGCATACATAGCACTGTATTGCACTGAAATCTGTGTGGCTGCAACTGGTCTGCTTGCTCTTACCTGTGCCTGCATCCCAACCATGGGTGGCAGATCTCCCCCATCTGTTTTGGGCCCAAGTTTGATTTGGTCCACAACACCTTGAAGCAGCTGAAGACAGAGAAAGAGAGAGAATAAAAGTAATTTCTATCTTGCTGATGTACTACACAAGAAAACCACTGCATCAAGTACAAGATGAATTGACAGTTGAGCTTAGATTGGCTGCTCTGAAAAAAAAATAAAACAAAAATGTGGCAATTTCCACCTAGTCACATTGCTACTTGTAGGTGTACAGAAATATCAGACATTGATATACACTAAATAAATAATATTAAAGCACAATTTCATTTACACCTTGCCAAAAGGTGCTCAATTTTCTTTCATAAATTTAATATAATATAATATATAGTGCATTTCTAATGTAATACTAATCAATGAATTTCAACTAGTGAATCTGTCATATGAAACAAACTAAAAAAAAAAAGGAAAGGAAAGAGTAATTCCTCAGAGGTGTAATCAGCATAATGCAAGACATATAATTCAGCTATTCTTGTCATCACAAAGGGAATAGATTTTTCCATCCACACTTTTCTGCCTTGATACCAATTATTGTGGATTCAATGATAAGGGCAAGTGGAAAGTAGGCAAAGTGGTTTCTTCAAGTTTTGATTTCTTCACAACAAGTTCACCTTTCAAATTCATGACCGTCGATGCAGGGCAATTTGTCAATCAGTTGCAAGTTCACCTTTGCTTTCTAATCCTCGCCCAGCATTTGAAATCTTAACATTAAAAAATCTTGGAGGCAGATACACATATATATGTAGGAAATGAAGTGACCATACCTTCTCCAACCTGCCCATGCTCCTTGGTGAGTTGATCTGACTCTGCCCAAGCTGAGAGATGAGGGCACTGATGCGATCATTACTTCCTTGGGGTCCCACGTCAGCGGAGGCTTGGCCTAGTGATGGAGGTGGGAGAAGAAAATGAAAAGTATGATTCCCTGAACAATGTAGACTAGGAAGACGTTTTAGCAATCATAAAGCACAATTAGTTTGTGAATGTGTGTGTGTGTGTGTGTGTGTTGTATATGTAGAGCCTAGTCCCACCCATAGAACAAATTATTCACCCTTTTTTCCGTTAACATAATCATTCTCTTTCAGCTTAATTTACTGTAAAACACAATATTTTTGCGGCATGAAATTTTCGCGAATGGGAGCCTAACGGCCTTTTATTTGCTGTATGAAATTTTCATGAGTTGCCTCTAAAATTCAATGTATATAGTGCAGACAAGATCTTTAGCGTGAATTTGTGATTATGCAAAAGACAGCCCTAGCGAAATTCGCGAAATTAAAATGCACATGAACATTCCTGGTTTTACAGTAATCAATCTGCACTTTTACAGTAATCAATCTGCACTTTTGTTATCCTGTGTCTGTGAAAACTGTAATGGCAAGTAAGTGCAACATTCTGGTTTAAACAGTCAACAGAATGAAACAACTGGTGAACCAACCTTTAACCCTAGCTACTGTCATCTTGGTTAGTAAGGTTCATCAGGACACTTGGGATGAAGCAGTGGCAGAGAGGAGAGAAAGAGGAAAGCCCACGGCTATGATCTCTCACCTGATTTGTCAGGACCCTTGATGTATGGATGATCCAACAGTTCCTGGATTGAGGGCCTCATCTTCACATCTCTCGTCAGACATTTCTAAGAGACAATCAAATGATAAGGTCTGAATTTTGATTTTGGTGTCTCTCGGATAGACAAAGCATGCAACAATGAGTGCTCCAATTATACCAAAGACAAAGAAATTTTGTTACAAGGAAGTAAAAATTCAGGTCCCAAAGTCATTACCTACATACCTTTATATATACAATACTTTATTCGTTCACATAAAGTGAAATTTTGATTAAACGGAAGAAAACTGCCAGCCCTAAGGACTTAGTTATATCAGCAGTCACCTAGCTGTATAATATCATGCCCTTTTTTTTACAGCTTTGTAATTGCCATGTCAAGTTTTCCTTGAGCAGTCATTTTTAGTTCCAATGTCACTTCCATACCGTCTTGATACCAATTCAACCTGGAGAAACAAAACTGAAATGCAGTATAGAATGTTACAGTTTGAACAATCAACATGTCTAAAATTTTTCCACCTGTGCACTGAACCAGCATGCTATGGGAAACACACACTGTACTGGGTAACTATATGCAATGCTGCTTCGGATCCAATTCAATATTAATTCTCAGATTGGTGTTTTCTTGTTTCTCTGGTTTTAACATTGAAATGGACACATGTTGCTTCAACACACCACAGTGACCAACACGTTAAAAAGTGATGTCCTATGCAGCAAAGTTGATCATTAAACTTCTGGCGGCCCTGTAGCACTGCATGTTGCATGATATGTGTATTTCCAAACACTTTCGCAATGTAGAAACTCTCCTAGTCTGCCACAGATACAATCAAAATCACTTCAGAAGTCTCAGTACAGGTTATAAAAGTATGGAAATCATACCTTCATCACATCAACCACCAGCGGGTTCTCTACCATTGGGAAGTCAATGACGTGGTCAGGGTTGCAGATGGCTTGCATCTTGAGCAGACGGTGTGTGATGTGCTGGAACGGGGTGCGGCCGTAGACCAGGGAATACAGGATGCACCCCAGGGACCACACATCGCTCTTACAGTTGATCTGCAAAATCGGATACAGGTTGTACTCAATATTAGTGATACTCCTGCACACATCAACTCATATAATAGCAATGCCACATCTTCTTTGACAACAGCATCGTTGCTTTGCTTTACAGTGAAGAATGAAGCAATATACTTTATACATGTAGATTCTTGTCAAATCGTACAGGAAAATTTATCATAATTCTGAAATGAAATACTAATTCTAGTACAGATGCAAAAAGGGGACAATTTTACCAGGAGGTAACATAGACAGGGTGTCATACAAACTGATGGCACCAAAAAAGGCAAAAAGAAATATAACAATAACATCAAATGAAAAACAGTGACACTTCGTGGAAACAATACAGGATTTCATAGGAAAGATGAAGCAGTTTTAGTGTCACTAAAAGAATAATGTTGTCATTAAAAAGTTTCTCAAATTTATACCAGTTGTTTTCTTGTGATGTCATATTTCCACATCATAATTTGCATAGTGCTGTGGCTTAATTTTCCCATTACGACTCCAAACTGATCTGCGTGTCAGCGAGTCAATACAAAGGAATATGACATGACTCATACTTACGAACTTCTTGTGATTGCATTTGCACTACTGCAAGTGCCACACCTTCACTGGATGCATTGGTGGCAACTGAGAATGCTCTTGACTGAGCTGTTATACATGTATGCTCTGTGCAAAAACTCCCCTCTACACTGAATGTATCATACAACTGAACACTACATGAAGGAAATAGTCCATGTCCACCACTCCCTTCAGCATTGAAAACATCTTCCCTTGTCAGAAAAAAACAGCTCTTCCTGTCCATTAACAATTTAGTTTCTTTGGTACTTTTAAGATGTTGTTCAAGTCAGTTTTTTTTTTTTGTTCAAACATTTCTTTATGACTCCTATCAAGAACATACAAGAGACAAAAAGACCAGCACATAATGTCACCACTGATATCTTCCACTCAAAATATCAATTATGCCATAAAATGATTGTTGGAAGGTATATGAAGTGCTGATCAACAAATCAACAGAAATATGTCAAATTCACCACATCGACATATGAACACGAAAACATGTTGCAAGTTGTTATTTTTTAATATTATATCATAGCTAGAAGCTTCAGCCAACCTTGAGTCGGGGCCTCCTGTGGCCGTATTCGTCGATCTCCGTCGTTGGGGAGGTGTCCTGGATGGCCTCGGGCGACATGTAGTTGAGGGTGCCGACCTGGGTTTCCTTCACAAAGCTCGTCTGGTCGCTCTGGATGGCGTTGGCAATGCCGAAGTCGATCAGTTTGAGACTCGCCTCCACAAAGATGAAGTTGGCAGGCTTGAGGTCACTGTGAATAATGCCTATGTTGGACATAGAGTACAAGATATTTTGAGAATAAGGTGGTCCTAATGATGATATCTTTATGGAACAGTCAATCTATTTTTCATAAACATATTCATTTTTTTTTGAGAGGGGAGGAGAAGGAAAGGAGGGTTGGAGCATCTACAATAATGCAAATATTCTTCCATGTTTTCTTTTTATAAAATCACTATTAATGCTTTTATTTTGGCTTTTCATGAAATGGAATGGAGAGACTAAAAACAATATCACATACAAAAAACAAAAAAGTCTGTTTTAAATTTGGGCCCCAACTTGAGTATTTACCCTTACAAGGTTACTTACTGTAAACTGTAAATCAAATTCATGTATATGCATTATCAAAGAAGGAAAAAAGGATATTGATGACAGTTCAAATACTGACACAAAATATACCTTGAAACTACACGTACATGGAGCCCTGATGATTCTTTGAATCTGCCGTTTTTAAGCACCAACTGAAAAGTAGATGAGATGGTGCACACAATATTTTCACAGCATGAAATTTTCGTGAATTAAGGGCCTTTGCGGCATGAAATTTTCACAAGTTGCCTCTAACATTCAATGCATATAGTGCAGACAAGAACTTTCGTGTGCATTTTAATTTTGTGCATCTTGGCTCTCGCGAAATTCCCGAAATCAAAATGCATGCGAACAGTCCTCGTTTTACAGTAATGAAAAGCAGAGTATCACCTTGTTTGTGGATGACATCAACTGCCTCAAGCATCTCCTGCCAGTAGTAGGCAATGTCCTTGTGGGATATCTTGTTCCTGCGCTTCTTGAGGAATCCAGCAAGGTCTATGGAGCCCCACTCCATCACAAGGTAGATGTGCTCATCAGTGATCTCACTAAATCCAGGAAATAAGTTTGAGAGCCAGTGAATGGGTGTAATTCAGTCTGACGTAAAAGACTGAAAATTGATTGCTTTGAAACATTGTTTCTTGCAATACCCATGCATTTTACACATAAATCCTTACAATTCCCACACATTGCATTTTACATACAAATCAATGAAAATGGCCATTTTCTGTATACACTCATCATGAAAATAGGGCCTATGCTCTAACTCTGCGACCCTACTCCCGATCATCACAAATAGGGTCTCAAATTATGTGGGAGATTTTAAAGAAAAAAAGTCATAAAATTTCAAGGCGAGATCTTTTAGCATTGCAAAGTTATCACCAAAAAAAAAAATGTCGAGGGGGCTAGATAGGGTTAACCCTGAAAAGACTGGGGGGGGGGGGGGGGGGGGCCTAAAAGGCTCCCCCCCCTCGACATTTCGCGCGATTACTCTGCAACATGCAATGCTCTCGCTGTGATGCTCTATGACTTTTTTCTTTCGAGTTTCCCGCACATTTTGACACCAAATTTGTGACACCTGGGGGTACGGTTCTGAAGTTACATAACTTTTTGTACATGCACGTGAGACCGAAAATGGCTCAAAAATGTGATTTTGTGTACAAAGTCACTGCAAATTGAGTTTTTTCACATGGTTCATATAAATATGCTTATTTTTACTCTCAATGGCTAAAATTAATTTGTTTTAGGAGTATTATACTTCAAAAAGTGTCTGCCACAAATTTTGTTAAAAAAACAACAAAAAAGGTCGGAAAAACAAAGAAATACATAAGAAATTCCTAAAACAATAAAATAAATAAGAAATAAATACCGAATTTTTTTCAAGTACATTCGCTAAGATTGCCACAAAGAATAATTAGACCAAAAATGAGCACTTTTGGAGCTTTATTTACTGATTTAGATTTAAGAGTCTGATTTCTCGCATAAATTAGCATAATTAATAAAAATAAAATAAAGAAACACTATTTTGGAAAATTTAAATATACGATCTTGTAGATTACATCGCACACTACCATTGTGCAAATTTCCGTGGCGATCGTGCGATCCACGACCGAGATCTTAAGGGGGCCCCTTTAGGTCCCCCCCCCGTTTTTCGAGCTACCAAAATAGTTTAGTCTTTTTAGGGTTAAGACAGGTGGTCACTATAGATATATTGGCATCTAATTCGATTTTTATCACACTACATATGCTATGAACCTCACATGCGTATATACCCCAAACATGCATGAATGTGAAGAGCTTTACGGATAGGACCAACTGTCATAATTCAGAAACAAGTGAGTGCCATGAAACAGAGTTTGATTTCAGGTGTTTTCTTTTAAAATCTAGGTTAACAATATTATTTGGTTTGACCTGCGAAAGTCATTACATGAGACGTACATTGTAGACACTTCAGCAGAAAAAGACTGGCAACTCATTAGTAGATCAATGGACAGGAATGAGCATGGTCAACTATTACCCACAAATTTGGTGGCTGCTATGGGAGTTTGCTGTGGCCACATACAACAGATAGCCCTTACGACAGGTTTGGAAAATGTTTGCCATGTTGGTTGGCCTTATCAGAGGTCAAATGAAAGAAGCAAACGTACTAGTCAAAGAGATGAATGATCCGTTCCTGGTTCTTCAGACTCTCCAAGAGCGTGATCTCATTCTGGTAACTCTCCACGGCCAGCTCATCAGCAAAGTCCAGCTTGATGTACTTGAGGGCAAAGATCTTCCTCGTGTCCTCGCTGATGACTTGGAACACCTGGCAACAGAAAGCAGTGTGCACAGCTGTCAATCTTGCAATAAACAAGGAAAAGTAGAAATTACGCGTGTGCGTAACATATGTCCCCGCCGGAAGTAGCATTTTGTAACAAAATGTGCAATATAGGTAAAAAATCAAGGTCAAAGGTCAAAGAAGTCAAAGGTCAAAATTCTGTGTAGAAGTTTTGAAGCCCTCACCTAGTGCCATCACATAAAGCAAATGGAATCGAAATTGGGTCAGAAATGGCGAAGGAGTAGCATTTTGTAGCCAATGTACAATATAGGTCAAAAATCAAGGTCAAAGGTCAAAGAAGTCAAAGGTCAAAATTCTGTGTAGAAGTTTTGAAGCCCTCACCTAGTGCCATCACATAAAGCAAATGGATCGAAATTGGGTCAGAAATGGCGAAGGAGTAGCATTTTGTAGCCAATGTACATTATAGGTCAAAAATCAAGGTCAAAGGTCAAAGAAGACAAAGGTCAAAATTCTGTGTAAAAGTTTTGAAGCCCTCACCTAGTGGCTATCACATAAAGCAAACGGACTCGAAATCGGGTTAGAAATGGCGAAGGAGTAGCATTCTGTAGCAAAATGCACAATATAGGTCAAAAATCAAGGTCAAAGGTCAAAGAAGTCAAAGGTCAAAATTCTGTGTAGAAGTTTTGAAGCCCTCACCTAGTGCCATCATATAAAGCAAACGGAATCGAAATCGGGTTAAAAATGGCGAAGGAGTAGCATTTCGTAGCAAAATGTACAATATAGGTCAAAAATCAAGGTCAAAGGTCAAAGAAGTCAAAGGTCAAAATTCTGTGTAGAAGTTTTGAAGCCCTCACCTAGTGCCATCACATAAAGCAAACGGAATCGAAATCGGGTTAGAAATGGCGAAGGAGTAGCATTTTGTAGCAAAATGTACAATATAGGTCAAAAATCAAGGTCAAAGGTCAAAGAAGTCAAAGGTCAAAATTCTGTGTAGAAGTTTTGAAGCCCTCACCTAGTGCCATCACATAAAGCAAACGGAATCGAAATCGGGTTAGAAATGGCGAAGGAGTAGCATTTTGTAGCAAAATGTACAATATAGGTCAAAGGTCAAGGTCAAAGGTCACGACTGAAATTCTGTGTAGAAGTTTCAAAGCTCCCATGTAGTGCTATCATATAAAGCAAACAGAATCAAAATTGGCTCATAAATGACAGAGAAGTAGCAAATTGAAGATTTTGATCACACACGGACGCACACACGGACACACGGACGGACGGACACACGGACGGACGGACACACGGACGGACGGACACACGGACGGACGGACACACGGACGGACGGACACACGGACGGACGGACACACGGACGGACGGACACACGGACACACACACGTACGGAGCCCGTTTCATAGTCCCCTGCTCGAACTCGTTCGGCGGGGACAAAAATTCAAGAGTCAAATTTTGTCTTTTCTTATATCAGTCATCATTAGCAGGTTATGCATAACTGCTTGCATTACGCTTGCATCAGAAGGGTATCAAATTAAATATATGCCACATGATCAAATAACTCTTAACACAAGACTGACATTATATACTGCAAAACATGATATATTCGCGGCATGAAAATTTCGCAAATTGGAGCCAACGACCTTTCTCGTGTTACAAAATTTTTGCGAATTGCCACTGGTGTCCTATGCATATTGTGCAGGCAAGAACTTTGCATGCATTTTAATTTCGTAAATGTTGGCGCTCACGAAATTAAAATGCATGCGAACATTCCTTGTTTTACAGTATACTACATCTGTGTCTCTTTTGGGGGGCATGTTTTTTTTAAAAATCACAAATCCACTCTTGATACACTCACTTCTTGTGACAAATGTAGTGTCGAGAAGCATCACAAAGCTCTATCAGATAAGAATATAGTTATGTTGAATCAAATCCAAAATGACTGCGCTTACTAATTTCTGATTCTTTGTGTGTGTGTGAGTGTGTGTCAGTGAGAGAAATCATTACGTCGTAAACTCTGGTCTACAAAGCAAATAACACAGTTCCAAGATTAAGATGTTGAAGAGATAAAGCAGAACATAATGGCATTTACATTGAGCCAAAACATACTAGGTACATTATATAAATCTATCACAACCTTTTTAAATTATTGTGGATGCAGTGATTTTATGAAGAGGTAATTAAATGCAGTCTCCTGCTGCCTACAGCATATCACTGATATACCTTTGAAGAGCCTCCTTTCCCGATGAAGTTGATGATCGTATAGCTCTTGCCCTTCACCTGGATTGTGTCTTTGCCTTTGCTGCGTGGAGCAGGAACCGTCTGAAAATATGCAACAGCAGAATGGCAACTGACTTTACAGTTGAGATTAGGAGTACCAGCAAGTAAGAACAAAGAGTTCAGGATAATAATGTTAAAGGGGAATGAAACCCAAATATACATTACAAAAATTAGACTCGATAAATATATGACATATACAGTTACTGTATACCACAGTCCTCCATGAAATTATGAGTGATATTGTAAATGTCAGTATTTTCGAACAATTATTTTTTTTCACACGTAGCAGCTCAAAAGCATATTCGTGGGCTCTTGAATTCCTGCTGCACATTTGTCAACTCATTTAAAATGTGCAGAGAAAATTGTGAAGATATTTTCACAGATTTTGGAATATGAGCCAGCCAAAAGTGGGGTGAAACATGCAAAAATCACTACAGTACACAGTACAACCAAAGTAAAACCGTCACAATTACTTGAACCACAGGTTGCACACATTGCTGCTGCATCTGCGGCATTCCAGGGTACTGTTGTAGCTGCACTTGCTGTTGCTGGGGTGGTGGTGGCTGCTGCTGTAATGGTTGTGGCGGATACTGTGGATGGGGTACTACGGGTGGGTTACAGAATGCCTGCTGCCTGTTCATTTGGGAGGGACATCCCCTGAAAAACAGACAAGTGAATTAGAAGGCAAAAGAGGATTAATAACAACATCCATACTAAATGGCATTTGAATAGCAAAGTAAGACAAAGACTTTATTCATAATTTCATCTCTCCATGTTATTCATACATGATTGAAATCAATGGCACAAATAACTTTGCTGACAAATCACCAGAAAAGACAATGTGTGTAAGAAGCTCTCTGGATTCCTGTTACTTATGTCTGTTGTTTTAAAGATAAAACAAAACTTATTACCCCTTTTAAGAGCTTAAAACAATTGTAGTTTTGCAAATTTGATTGAATGTGTTCTGACTGTTCTGCTACAAGTGTTAGGGTCTTATGGTGAAATTCAGATAGGCTTTGTAATGAGAGATATCATATCAAAACATTAAAAAATGCAGTATTAAGAGTAGACAGCCAACTTTTGTGCAACTTTTTATGTGACTGCTAGTGTAGGATTAGCATTTGTTGACACAGAAAATATGACCTCTAAATTAGTTGATGGAAGGTGAGAAGAGTTAGTTTGAACAAGGGAGGGACACCCCTCCCCCCCCCCCCCCCCACATCCTTTGCACTTACATCCCACTGGGAGCTGGCAGCACACCTGGCTGGGAGAGATGTTTGATGGTTTGGGTGGATGGGGGCATGGCAAAGGGGTGTCCACCACGCCCAGTATCGGGCGTGGTCTGGATACCGGAGTCACTCTCATTGGTCTTCTCCGTGATGGACGCCAGAGTCGGAAGACCGCCTGGACCGTCCTTCCCAGTGATGTCTGGAGGACTACTCTGCAGAGGCTGAATGTCCTCGTCGTCGTCATCATCGTCATCGTCATCATCATCATCATTGTCCCCACTGGAGTGGGGTATTCTGGCTTTTCGCCTCTGGGGTTGATTGGATATCCTGATGCGGACTGGTGGTGCAGTGCTTGTCCTGAGTCAAGAGATAAGACGGACAAGAGTCATCAGATGAATATTCAAAGAAGAGTCTTAGGTGGATAAATTTTGTGATATGAAATAATCAGAACAGTTACAAAGTTTGAAAATAATCATGTCACCTGACACTTTGCACTGAAGGCGGAAATTGGCTATCACAGTTCTGTGAACTCTCTGTGCATGGGCAGAAAGAGAAGTCCTTATTTTGGTTTTCACAAATACACCAAAATATATTTTTGATGATATCAAGAAACATTACAATTAGCATAATGCAAACTTTGGAATGGAACTCTCATTAATTGCCTACTCAGATAACATAATTATAACATAATAAAAGTACTTTGCTTCCAAAGGTAATTTCTAAAGTAATCTGAGCCATGAAAGTATGAGAAGTTCACGGACTGACCACTTCTTACGCTGGCTGGACTTTCTGGAGCTGGCGAAGAGGCCAAACTTGGCCGAACACTCGGGCGTGCTGGCGGTCATGCCATGTGCCCTGGCAGACTGACCGATGGGTACTGTGTCGCCGTCGTCAGATGCACTGCTACCAGTACTGGTGGTTTTCCTGTCAAGGGTTGAAGCGAGGAAGACAAATCGAAGCCATAAGTAGAAATGATACCATTCTTGTGTACCCCCTGGCGATGACTACACCTATCAACCTTTTCCCACTTTATCCTGTATCATAGTCTCACACTACTAGTATGTGACTAGACACCAATGTGGAGGAGATGCATATTTTGCGACATCACAACCAGTCCCAGAACTCTGACACTGTTTTTATTTTATCATTATTAATTACACTGGTGGTTTAGGGTCTCCAATGTATTTATAAGACTTCCTTTAGACGACAAACACACACAAACATACACACACCAGAATAAAGAACACCACAACCCAAAGATCTGAAATTGGTAACCATAGACTATAGTCATTTAACTCAACATACTATCATCAGAATAACCTTTTAAAGAGTACATAGTGTGACCTACCTTACACCAACTTCAGGTCTCCTGAAACTGACTGTTGTATCCACAGACTCCATGGTGCTAGGTATATGGTTTGCCTTGGCCGATGAAAGTGAGGAACTGTAGCAGTGCACAAGTAGTGGAAACAAAGAGTAACATTGCTAACTAGTAGTAGTACAGGTGACTCCCGGAATAACACAGTCCTTGGGACTGGCAGTTTTCTTTTGGTATATCAAAATTTTGTTATAGCTGAACAGTTAAATATATCAAGATATCGTCGGCTGAAAATGATAAGGGCGTTACGTTGCCACTAAAGCCACAGTCTTCGAGGCACCTTAAAGGGATTGTACAGTATTGGTTGAGGTGGGGATTCATGTTTTGAACATTCCTAAGTGACATGAGAAACCTCTTATGAAATATGAAAGAGCATGTAATTTTAAGAAATATTCAACGTTTATTTGATGAAAATTGGTTTTCAAATGGCTGAGATATCAAACAAAGTGATAATAATAAAAGGCGACAGGCCACGCCTTTTATTAGGATCTCTTTGTTTCACCTTGTTTTTGGATATCTCAGCCATTTCAAAACCGATTTTCATCTAATAAACTTTTGATACCCCTGAGAATTGCACGCTCTTTGACATCTCAGGGAGTGGTTTCTGAATATCTCGCAAAACGTTAAAAGCTAAATCCTCACCTCAACCAGAACTGTACACACCCTTTAATGCCCTTCTCACTCTCAGCTAACTATATAGAGATGATAATTTTGGGACCTGAATTCTTACTTCGCCGTAATGAGCATTTCGCTATAGCCCTGCTTGTCATGAGAGTGCACTATAATAGATTATGGCAAAAAATGTATACATAATAGTGAATGAAATTGTCATTGTTGTACTCTTAAGATCAGACTAACTTCTATCTAGAATGGAATTCTTCTTTAAGAGCCTATCATGTGAGTAGATTAAAGGGGTTGATGTCAGATTGCAATAGCTAAAACTACCCATTGAACAATCTGAGCTACTATGCATGTGATATGCATGTGATGCAATGTGAAACCATCGCACCCATTTGAAGGAGAGAGCGTAATACATTGTACATGCTTTATTGCATGGGCCTACTTACACACTGACTCCATCTGTTGATGTAGTTTCCATGGCAACTGGATGGGAGGAGTGATGGATGCCTGCTGCACAAGCACACAAGGAAACAACAACAACAAAAAGAGACAAACTCAATAGTAAATTATTGAAGGAAATGTTTACAGGGCAGCAGTCAATCAGAATTAAGGAGGGCCAGTAGATATCAACTCCTGAAGGAAAATGAGAATTTCATCATGTTTGTGAAATTCTAATTGAAGAACAAAAGACTGACCATACCACAAATAACAATTTTAATGGATAGTAGTGTGCATGGAAATAATGAGTAACAAATATTCAACCCACTAAATGTTTAAAACATAGATGTTATTATTTTGATTCCTTTACCTGGCCATATTGATTGATAAAAAGAAAAGTGCATGGGGAATAATTTTCCTGGTATTGCACAGCAATGTGGTAAAAGTTTGTATGTCTTTTGGAAATGACTGTTATATTGACTACAGAATGTCATTTGTTCAACAATCTTATTACAAAAAATTGTAAACTGTTTGGCTGAAATATCTTCCATTAATTAAAATTGCTATCCAAATTCTAAATGGAAATCATTCCTTGGTGCATCATTAGTAGTCTAGTTGCTAGTCTGGAGTAATGCATTTTAAGTTTTGTGGTGCCAATTGGAAAAATGAAGGGTCCCTGCATACCATCAACTGTGTCCATGGGCTCTGGTGGGCTGGGCTCTGTTTGGCTAGGGTCTGGGAAGGCTCCCCCTTGCTTCATCAGTCGCAGTGCCTCACCAAGCCGAGGGTCTGCCGAGAACTTCATCCCTTTCTCAAGGATGCTGACACACTTTTCTCTACAGTCTGATGAGAAAAAGAGTGAAATATTTGTGGGTTTATGGACAATAAGGCTGTAATATCTCTATGTGGCATCAATTAGCATTCTCTTTAATCTAATTCAATTAACTTATTTGTGTGTATGCAAATGTTGCGATCAAAACTCTAGTTACAAGTATTTACTGTCAAAGCATTTACATGTTTGGTGTTCTTGCCAATGAATGGCTCAGTGAAAAAAAGAAGAAGACAACATTATATTTTTTAAGGGTCTTCCATTCAATTTGTATTCTTACAGATAGACTGTCACATCACAGAAAGAAGTGTGATGGATATTTGGCGAGATCACTGTTCTCCATTGGCAAATATCTAGCCCTAGGAGAGAGTTTTTGCAGAAAATGTTTGATAGCTTGAGGTAAAAACAAAGCAAAAACAAAGCAAACCCAAATACTCCTAATCATCTTGTGAACACGACAAACAATAAAAATCATCGTAAGGGAAGAAAAGTCACCCGTATCAATAGGTCATTTGAGGTACAGTGCACTCCCGTTATAACGAAATGCTCGGGACCGGCAGTTTTCGTTCGTTATAACGAAATTTCGTTATAACCGAACAAATACAATATATAACGAAAACAAGGTAACCACGTATATATATCATATTCTGTTTGCTGAATACTCATCATACACTGGAAAGCTATGTGAAATGTGATGGGATAACTGTATTACAATAATAAACGCAAGTTCCCCTCAGAAACTGTGCGTGACACAAGGAGCGAACACACAGTGGTGTGAAGCGTTCACCCATGCTTGTTCCGCTACGTATTTTCGAAAGCAATTCGCATTTCGTTATAACGGAGCAAATTTCTTTTGTTTTTCTTTGTCTGTGGCGCTCGGAAAAGACTTCGTTATAACGGAAATTTCGCTATAACCGTGTTCGTTATAAGCGAATTTTGTACCATAGACTTTAATGGTGATACTTTTGGGACCAGAAGATTCACTTCGTTATAACGAAATTTCGTTATAACCGTGTTCGTTGTAACGGGAGTGCACTGTATTGTGTATATTGGTATCCCAAAATAGATGAAAGATTTAATAGTACTGGGGACACGAAGGTGAGAAAAGGAGGAGTAAGATGTCAATAATCAATCATTGATATTTCATAAAATGAAACATGTACAACATTTTGGCTTACATGAAAAGTGGACAAGAACATGAAGGGTACAGAGAGGAAGAAAACATGTGCGAAGTTTCCACTCCCAAGTAGTAAGCATCAATCCGTGTCTTACCGTGATCAAGTTCAAACTTGGCAGCTTCAAGATGAACTATGGCCTGCCTCCTTAGATTGGCACGAGCAAACTTGAACATCATCCGCGCCGAGTCAAGACTCTGAGTGCTGCAAGTCATGAAACGCCAAAAGAGAAAGTCACCTTATCACGGAGAGGATTCTCGGATTTTGCGTTAATGGCAGAAAATTATTTTTACTTTCAAGTCATATTGTGTAACCTACTGGTTAAACCCATGACTGACTATTTACATTTCATAAGAAAAAGTATAATCATACATTTCCCCTTTCATGTTAGCACAAAGCTAATGCTTGTGTTGTATTATTCCTAGAAATAATATCTGCTACGACAAGTTTAGCACAGCTGCTATTAGCAACTATCCTGTTGGAATCAACCTTAGAATTTTTTATGAAAAAATATATCATTGGTGTTGCCTACATGTATGAACCGTCATGGAATAAGTCTAGTTTCTTCAAGCTGTGCATTACAGAACAATCATTGCAAATACATGTATACGTAAGCTTGAGACAATGCAGTGTAGAGCTTCAGTGGTTAACAGATGTACAGTGTACATGGATTCTATGGTGATTTGCATTTCAATAAGTTATCTTTTCAAACTGATTTATCTGAAAAACATACTGTAAAACATGATATATTCGCGGCATGAATTTTTCGCTAATTGGAGCCGACGGCCTTTTTTGCGGCATGAAATTTTCGCGAACTGCCACTGGCATTCAATGCATATAGTGTAGACAAGAACTTTCACGTGCATTTTAATTTCGCGAATCTTGGCGCTCGCGAAATTCGCGAAATTAAAATGCACGCGAAAATTCCTAGTTTTACAGTAATCTGTGACAACTGAACTGTACTTGAAATGTTGAACCATGTTCACAAGTCAGGTCAGCCTGAGGTTTCCACTATGCTGTGCAAATTTCATTTGGACCAGTGAGTTGACAGCACTTTGGTACTTTAAAACTCAAATTCTTGACATGTTGCACTGTTGAAGAGCAGTACATTGAATACGGAAGTCTGTTAAAAGACAAGTCCACCTTCAAATACATGTGGATAGAGTGAATCCCCCAGCAATATTAGTACAACACATTCGTGAAAGTTTGGGGAAAATCAGACAATCCAATCAAAAGTTATGAATCTTTAAAGTTCTGCACAGTCACTGCTAGATGAGAAGACTACTACAGTGTATGGTGTCACCACTGTCACATGCATAGAATGATATTTGTAAGGAAAATATTTAGAGAATTTCACAAAATTGTATCTTTCGAAAAAAGTGCACATTAACTCAACCTGTCACTGACTAATGTCAAGGGTAATACTGTTACCGTTGCTTTCTGAAAGGGTTTTAGACAAGTCAAGTGTTCTTTTTTTTATGCAAGAAAAGTGAAAATAAGTTGAATTTTCTTTATATTTTCTTTATAATATCGTTGTACACATGTGAAATCACAACCTTTAGTCTTCTCATCCAGTACGGATTGAGCAGAAACTTTAAAAATTCATAACTTTTGAACGGAGTGTATGATTTTCTTCAAACTTCTCAGTGATGTGTTCTACTAATATTGCTGTATTCATTCAATCCACATGTCTATGAAGGTGGACTTGTCCTGATGTGTGTGCTACAGATCTGAGACCTACGCTTTGAGATGAGCGAATTTGATGATGATCTTGGCGTATGCCGGGTCGTGGGTGGACTTGTCGTCCAGGGGAATTTGCTTCGTTGCCCGGTTGTATGCCGCGTTCAGGAAGCGGTAGGACACAGTTTCGTCTGCGTTCACAGCGTGGGACTCGACCTCCATGAGGTATGAAAGCCATTCACTGGGCTTGTTACCATTCCTGGCAAGCTGTGTCATCCAGGTAGTGTGGTCTGATGTGAGCATACAATTTACATGTAGAAATGAAAGAAAGATATTATTCAGAGGGGTGAAGGAACAATGTACGTATATATGTAGGTTGGAAAGGATTGCTAAATTGTAAAAATTTTATGAAAGAAGGCACTGCCCTAACAAAAGTGCTTGGTATATATAAAGAGGAAACTATTTTCTTATGGTCATGTGCTTTTCATTGGAAGATGTCCTAAAAAATGCAAATATGAAGAACACCATCCTTCCATAAAGTCCCTGCTAATCATTTTTTCCCCCTTCTTGCATATTTTTTTTTTGCAGGTACATATGCATAATGCAATTGCACATGTATGCAATGCTGAGGCACTATGAAACATATTACAGAAAACATGTCATTACCAAATGGGCCATGAACAAACAAGCAAAAACAAAACTAACGAGAAAATGATCATAAACTGGAAATTATGAATCCTGGATGATCAGTTGGTACCTGAATCACATTGAATTGACAAGCAAAATTATAATCAATTAAGTGTTCTCTATTTAGACAAGACAAGTTCACAATGGTAATACTGACTGAATAACCACATTAATTGAACAACTTGAAGAAAAAAAAGAAAAGGAGAAAAGTTTTAATTCTGCCCACCTGGCATACTGTGAAGACTGGCCATACTGGTCAGATTGTTTCGCAGGTTGCCCGTTGTGTTGTCCTTGCTGTCGCTCGTGTTTGCGCAGTACTGGGCCATCTTTTCAGCACTTGTTGTAGACATCGGGAATGCAGACTTCTAAAATCCTACTGCATGAGGAAAAGACCACAGAGTGAGACAGATTTAGGCACTAATGCACCTTTGTTCATGTACTCCCTTTATCTCTTAGTCTGACATCAACTATGTACACATGGACACTTGTAGGACCTACATACAGTGTATATCAATACCCGATCATCAATCTCTTCATTCTCAGGACCCTACATTTTAAAGGGATCGTAAAGTTTTGGTTGAGACCTAATTTCAGGTTTCTAACATTTTTTGGTGAGATAATGAGAAACCTCTTATGAAATATGAAAGAGTATGTAATTCTGTGAGGAATTCAATGTTTATTTGATGAAAATTGGTTTTGAAATGGCTGAGATCTCCAAAAAAGAGCAATTCTAATAAAGTGTGGGACCCAAACTTTATTACCATCGCTTTGTTTTACTCTGTTTTTGGATGTTTCAGTCATTCCAAACCCGATTTTCATCAAATAAACTTTGAATTTCTCTTAAAATGGTACGCTCTGTACTATATCATAAGTGTTTTCTTGGTATCTCGCAAAAAGTTAAAAGCCCAATTCTCATCTCCACCAATACTGTACTATCCCTTTAACACTTTTGGGCTCCCTGGTGACAAAAGAAAAGTATTTTGGCAGAAAAGTGGTAAGAGCTGAAGAAATCGTCTACTGTTTTCTCCTTGCAATTGCCTGTGATGTGACTAGGCTACAAGTGTTTTGTCAAATTCCTAGGAATTAATTCCCTCAATTTTTGGGGCCCTTGAAGCTGCATCGCTACACTAACCTACCTTCTGTTTTTACGCACGGATACACATTTGGCAAGTGGTGGGGTACTGTACATTTAATGAGACTGAGAGGGGGTACATCATGGGAAAACATGGCAATGGGTTTTATAATATTTACCCTCAACACAATTCTACAAGAAGTCAATCAGACTAGATCTAGAGTAAAATACATGTACCCCGTTTGCAGCAGGTTTTGTACAGGATGCCCATTTACAGCCGAGGCCATTTTATTCGTTGATGAAAAGGCCTAATCAGTTGTCACTTCCCATGCTAAACAGTTTAACACTTGCGAGTAACTTGAAGTAGGGTCTACATAGATGTAGGTAACTCCTGCTTGAGTTCTATGCAAAGTGGGACTAAGCACACATGATGTTCATGAGCTGTTTTATTGATGAATAAAACTTTAGTGCCCCTGCCAGAAATAGGCACCCTGCCGCTTATTAGGGTTGTTTATACTTAACATTCAATGTCAATGTTAGACGGTTTCTAGTTGTAGTTAGGCCTACGGCACCAGTTCTAATGCTACTTGTGATAATAATGTTGACAGTTGTACAAATTTTAGGCCCCACCAGCACCACATAGACAGAAAAA
Organism: Diadema antillarum; assembly: GCF_040938485.1. NCBI lineage: Eukaryota > Metazoa > Echinodermata > Echinoidea > Diadematoida > Diadematidae > Diadema > Diadema antillarum. The sequence continues at coordinate 1,132,192 of NW_027271003.1, read as the reverse complement.
TTTGTCTGTCAGTTTTTTTTTTAGTCATTTTTTGACATTTTACACGGCTCTCCTCTGTAGTGTAACGGTTAGGGGATTCCGTGAAGCCAAACGTACATTAAGGTCATTATGAAGTCTCCCCACAACATTGACCGAAAGATAAGAATGTTGCTCCGTATCTTGTCGTCGGGGATGTATGTAGTTGCTATTCCACAGCCGCAGGGACCAGACGCTCTAACCGGTTATAGACTAATAATGAGTAGAATATGTCTGGCTACATGGAATCCCCTGACATAACGTGTTAGGCTAATTCTTGTCGTTATACGTTATAGCGAGGTCCTACGGAGGGGAGCCGTAAAACTAAAAGTGTGAAAAAAAAATGTTTAAAAACTCTCTGCCACTGGACAGACGGATTTTTCTGTCTAGACAGTGTACACGGTCTAGTACCCAGAAATTTGGAATCCCCGATGTCGACGACAAGATACAGACCAATATTTCACTTTTTCAGCCAAGGCACTCAAGCTCCAGCATAACCACTGCACTTTCTTTCGTAAATATTGCATTGGCAGCTTTAACTGCTTTTGTGCTTACCTGGCGCTGGCGCTGCGAGCAGACGAAAAATATTTAGACGCATCAGACCGCTAGGTGCGGCAGTCTGGCATTGTGCGAACACGTTGGCGCCCGTGTTTTGATGGGCGCTCTGCATCGGTTGATTAAAACTCGATTTTTGAAGAAAAAAAACAGACAGGATTTTTTCTTCTTTTCATCATGGATAGTGGACATGTGTGTGTAGCAAAAAATCACCGTGCAAAGTTGCGACAATTTATACGTCAGATGTGAGATGAAAAAGAAGTGAATAGGGGTCCTCGTGAGGACTTCCCCCCAGGGTCCGTATGAGGAACCCCGGGGTCCTCATGAGGCGGGGGCAGTCCTCTTACGGGGGAGCGGTCCTCATGAGCGGGTTTCCCGGACTGAGCTGCGCTGACTTGTCTCAGCCCAAGGCAAATAGCAGCTACAGCGGCCTGGTAGTAGTGCTATAGTGCCTTACACTAACAGTTAGTGGGGCTTTTTTGGATCTTGCACACACACACACACTACTTGTGAATGCGAGTCAAAATGAAACGTTTTGCAATGCCCGATGGCGATGGGCGATGGTCTACGTTAGTTGGTTTATGCGAGATTGAAAATGATAGCAACAGCGATGGGGCCACTATTGGTAGCATAGAAATTAGCATAATTTTCCGTCCTTCCTTCTTTCCTTAGCTCCTTTGATATTTCCTTTTCTTTCATTTACTGTCCCACCACTAACGTTAGGCCTATGAAACACAGTTAATCATTCTTTACCTGGAGTCTGGACAGTTTCGAGTTCGACAGTGCAGTGCAGTGTAGCTGCGCCGCCCTGCTGCAGCAGCGCTGTGTACACTCAGTCACAGGGCCAGGGATTACGCTTGTGACAACGCTCAACGCGACCGGTTCAGCCGCGCCGTGGCGTACTTTTTCAAACAAACGGCTCAGAAAATTGGCTTGAAAATTAGTAAGATGCAATATGAAAGACATAAGCAAGCAGCTCACCAATGTAGTTATGTTCCTTTGTCACATGTCATCTTCATTGCAGAGATGAAATACTGGTAGATGCGTCAAATGCGGTGATAACACAGTAGAATCCGCAACGCAAGAAGTGAGTTTAAATCACCCTCTGTTTGTCCTCGATCATGTGACTACATAACGGGGCTTGTGATTGGTTCGCTGCGTGCTCTTCTATACTATGCTCTATGGTTCGCCGTACGGATATGGCGCGCCATTTGCTAAATAACGCCGATACTGAGTTTATCCCCGAAAAACTGTGTTCATCAGTCGATAAACTCGGTTTTAAGACAGAAACTCTGTTTATCTAGTGAAAAACTAAGTTTGTCACGATAAACATAGTTTTACGTTCGATAATCAGAGTTTCTCGACAAACCTAGTTTTCCCTTGATGAACATAGTTATTCGATAAACTGTTCGCTCGATAAACAAACTGAGTTTATCGAAAAATAAGTTTAATGATAAACTCTGTTTATTAAGCGAAAAACTAAATCTATTGATAATCATAGTTATTTCAGCTTTAACGAAAGTGAGCGCTTGTATTATATTATATATAATACATTTTACTATGTAGGCCATATATTGGAATTTTCCACGTGTTGGACGTTCGAATGTTATAAGAAAAAAAGGAGTCTCGAGTACGCCATTTATTTTGTAGTTCCAACAAGAAGGTTTTTAATAATAATAATAATAATAATAATAAACCATATTTATATGGCGCATATCACAAAATAGATTGATGTCTCTATGCGCATTGAAGGAAAAAGGAAGTAATAAATAGAAATAAGGAAAATAGGCATGTGTGAGAGAGAGAGGAGGCAGAACAAGATGAAAAATGACAGAGCTGTAATAAACATTGCTTAGTTTTAAACCTGGTCCACAGACATGTTAAAGAGATATGTCTTCAACAAACATTTAAAATCATGTACTGTATTAGTTTGCTTAAGATACGTGGGTAATTTGTCCCATAACTCTGCTGCTGCCAGTTGAAAAGATCTTGCGCCGTAAAATTGCGTTGATATTGTGGGGGTGTACAACAGAAGTTTGGACTGAGAGCGAAGATTCTTTGCTGGACGATATTTTGTTATGAGCTGTTGGAGGTAAGTAGGACCTAGTTCTTGCAAACACATAAATACCATGATTAAGATCTTAAAATCAATCCGTTGCCTTACTGGCAGCCAATGCAGTTGTCTTAGAATTGGACTTATATGTTCATTGAGTCGAGTACGTGTAACCAACCTAGCAGCAGAGTTCTGTATTCTCTGTAACTTTTGGATTTCATTGTTCGGTAAACCATACAAAATGCCGTTGCAGAAATCAAGACGAGACATTATGTGCAGTGGCGTATCTAGGGAAAACGGCGCCCGGGGCAAGCGCGAAAATTGCGCCCCTAATTTCTGAAAAAGACTAATGTTCAACCCCAACCCCATCCCGGTAGAGACTTTAAGCAAAGTTCACATGATATGCTTTTCAAGCCCTTAAAAGGGGTCTTTTGAGGGTGATTTAAATGTAATGAATTTTTTTATAAATTTCGGCGAGCGAGCGCAGCGAGCGAGCCGAAAATTTTTTTATTTCAGCTGACAAAACATGGAATTCTTGTCATATTTTGCTTATCAAATCGTACAATTCTAATCAAGATAGTGACGGCCTTATAGATAACGATTTATCTATACCAACAAACTGAGTACTTTAAAAAATATTCTAAACCAGAGGGGCATTTCATGAAGCATTTTGTCCGACAACTTGTCGCACAAAATTAGTACTTTCAGCCAATCAGAAGCAAGGATTTCAGTAGCTTTTAACAGTTTGTCAGACGAAATATCTGACAAATTGCTTCTTGAAATGCCCCCCCCCCCCATGTACGCGCGAGTGAGCCGAAATTTGTATATTTCCGCGTCATCATCACGTTTTGTACTTATCTCCTTTTTAATTTTGATAAATTTTGGCGAGTGAGAGCAGCGAGCGAGCCGAAAATTTTTGTATTTCAGCTTACAAAACATGGAACTCTTGTCATTTTTTGCTTATCAAATCTTACAATTCTAATCAAGATACAATGTATAGTGACGGCCTTATAGATAACTATTTTTACCAACAAACTGAAGACTTGAAAAAATACTCTGAATTAGTACGAGCGAGTGAGCAGAAATTTGTATATTTCCGCATCATCATCACGTTTTGTTCTTATCTCCTTTTTATTTTGATAAATTTTGGCGAGCGAGCGCAGCGAGCGAGCCGAAAATTTTTGTATTTCAGCTGACAAAACATGGAACTCTTGTCATTTTTTGCTTATCAAATCTTACAATTCTAATCAAGACACAATGTATAGTGACGGCCTTATAGATAACGATTTTTACCAACAAACTAAGGAATTGAAGAAATACTCTAAATTAGTACGAGCGAGTGAGGCGAAAATTGTATATTTCCGCGTCATCATCATCACGTTTTGTTCTTATCTCCTTTTTGTATTGATAAATTCTGGTGAGCGAGCGCAGCGAGCGAGCCGAAAATTTTTTGTATTTCAGCTTACAAAACATGGAACTCTTGTCATTTTTTGCTTATCAAATCTTACAATTCTAATCAAGACACAATGTATAGTGACGGCCTTATAGATAACGATTTTTACCAACAAACTGAGGGCTTGAAGAAATACTCTAAATTAGTACGAGCGAGTGAGCCGAAATTTGTATATTTCCACGTCATCATTACGTTTTGTTCTTATCTTGTTTGATTTTTTTTGGCGCGCCCCCCCCCCCCCCTCCCCGTATGTTCGGAACCGTTGGCGCCTTCTTTTGATCCAATTGGCGATCGCTTCAGAACGAAAGAAATTGCAGCCGCTGCTCAGTGAAACATTTTGTCTGCTAAATATAAAATGACATGTGTGAACACAATAGACATTGTCATTTTGTTGGCTTCATCATCAAATTTTGCTCTTACCTTCTTCTTCTATATAAAATTTAGAGAGCGAGCGCAGCGAGCGAGCCGAAAATTGTATTTCAGCTTACATAGAATTCTTGTGTGAACACAATAAACATTGTCATTTTGTCCGAGTCATCGTTATGTTTTGTTTTTATCTTTTTTTGATTTGGTTTTCTGCCCCCCCCCCCATCCGGTGAGTTTCTTCTTCTTCTTC